>NC_091977.1:328712570-329312570 GCF_044704955.1 Pristiophorus japonicus
AAAACACAGCTTTCCTTCAGGTGTTCTGCTGTATGAGGAATATCTTGCCCTCCACATAGGATGCTACTGTATACTGGATCCTGTCTTCAGGCCATTGCGACGCGACAAGTAAGGGTCACCACTGCAGGAAGGCTGCCATTGAATGAGAGACAGTTGCACTACTTGTGGGGCACACATTAAAGCTTGCACTTCAATCCACTTTTTCTTAGGTCCAACATCGTGGAGTCCCACCCCTGATATGACATGTTCCTCAGTGACATGACATGTTCCGCAGTCCATTATATATCTTTTTCCGTCTTATATACCTGAGCTCATGCTGTTCTCACTATCACATGCTGCGACCTGCCAGAGCGTTACATCTTCTCATTTTTACATATTTACTCTGACATAAGCTCAGACCATCTGCGCAGTCACAATCTGTGAATAAATCTGTTCCACCTGTAATGGTGTAAAAACTCTAGTAGGGCTTCTCCATTGAGCCTTCACCACATGTCGCTGCTCATTGCCACTTCCTCTAACACACTTTCCCTTCAACGGTGTAATTTTCACTTACTTATCTCAACTCTTTCTGTGTGGGTTACGGTCGATTAAATAACTATCTCTGAGCATCTGATAATGCTGCAGCATGTGGACGATATCCAGGTTGTGCATCGCTGCAGCACTCTGAGCGATTCTTCCTGCTGCCCGACTCACAGCCAGCTCAGACCAGCTTTTTGCCAACGGTTCTTCTGGCGGGCGGAAGCACGCTCTTAGTCGATCGTTGGTGAGGAAAATCCGTATTTCCAACCTCCGGAATGGGCAGCGGCAGGAAGCTTAGTGAGGAATCTCCTGGCGGGCAGCACCTGGGTGGCAGATGCACGGTATGGGAGGAATCTCGGCGGCTGTGGGAAGAACTCTCACCAAGTTCGGGCCCTATGATAATAGATTGGCAACTAACATAAGAGGGAATTTAAAAGTCTTCTCTCGGCATTTAAATAGTAAACAGGTAGTAAGAGGAGGGGTGAGGCCGATTAGAGACCACAAAGGGGATTGATGCATGGAGGCAGAGGGCATGGCTGAGGTACGGAATGAGGACTGGAGAATCGCAAATGTTACACCCTTGTTCAAAAAAGGGTGTAAGGATAAACTCAGCAAATGCAGACCAGTCAGTTTAACCTCGGGAGTGAGGAAGCTTTTAGAAAGGATAATCAGGGACAACATTAAATCACTTAGACACGTGTGGATTAATTAAGGAAAGCCAGCACGGATTTGTTAAAGGCAAATTGTGTTTAACTAACTTGATTGAGTTTTTTGCTGAGGTTACATCGAGGTTTGATGAGGGCAATGCCGTTGATGTGGTGTACATGGACTTCCAAAAGGCGTTTGACAAAGTGCCACACAAGAGGCTTGCCAGCAAAGTTGAAGCCCATGGAATAAAAGGGACAGTGGCAGCATGAATATGAAATTGGCTAAGTGACAGGAAGCAGAGAGCAGTGGTGAACGGTTGTTATTCGGATTGGAGGAAGGTATACAGTGGTGTTCCCCAGAGGTCGGTACTAGGACCACTGCTTTTCTTGACATATATTAATGACTTGGGTGTACAGGGCACAGTTTCAAAATTCGAAGATGACACAAAACTTGAAAGTATAGTGAACAGTGAGGAGGATAGTGATAGACTTCAAGAAGATATTATGTGGAAAGTGAAATCAAAACTGCCGCCGGGTACGGTAGTGGAGTGGATACGTTACTGGACTAGTAATCCAGAGGCTGGTACAAATGAACCAGAGATGTGAGTTCAAATCCTGAATTGGCAGTTGGGAAATTTAAATTCAGTTCTTTAAATAAATCTGGAATAAAAAGCTAGTGTCAGTACTGGTGACCATGCAACTATCGGATTATTGTAAAAATCTATCTGCTCACTAATGTCCTTTGTGGCAGACATTTAAGGAGATATTTCATAACTCTCAGCAAAGATATATTTCAGTGAGAAAGAAAGACTCTAAGAGAAGGATGAACCATCCATGGCTAAGGATGATATCAAATTGAAAATAAAGGCATACAATGTTGCAAAGATTAGTGGTAGGCCAGAGAATTGGGATTTTTTTTAGAAACCAGCGAAGGCCGATTAAAAAAATAATAAAGAGAGAGAAGATAGCATATGAAAGTAAACTAGCAAGAAATATAAAAACAGCCATTAAGAGCTTCTACAGGTATATGAAAAGGAAATGAGTAGCTAAAGTAAACTTTGGTTCCTTAGAAGAAGAGACTGAGGAATTAATAATAGGACACAGGGAAATGACAGAGCAAATATTTAAACAAATATTTTGTGTCGGTCTTCACGGTAGAAGACATTAAAAGCATCCCAATAACAGATAATCAAGGGGCTATTGGGAGGGGATAACTTAAAATAATCACTATCACTAGAGAAAAAGTACGAGGCAAACTAATAGGACTAAAGGTGGACAAGTCCCCTGGACCTGATAGCCTGCATCCTATGGTCTTAAAAGAAGTGGCTGTAGAGATAGTTGATGCATTGGTTGTAATCTACCAAAATTCCCTGCTTTCTGGAGAGGTCTCAGCGAATTGGAAAACCGCAAATGTAACATCCCTATTTAAGAAATAGACAGAAAGCAGGAAATTATAGACCAGCTTGCCTAACATCTGTCATTGGGAAAAAGCTGGAGTCAGTTATTCAGGAAGTAGTAGCAGGACATTTGCAAAATCATAATACAGTTAAATAGAGTCACTATGGTTTAATGGAAGCGTAATCATGTTTGACAAATTTGCTGGAGTTCTTTGAGGATGTAACGAGCAGGGTGGATAAAGGGAAACCAGTGGATGTGGTGTATTTGGATTTCCAGAAGGCATTCGATAAGATGCCACATAAAAGGTTACTGCACAAGATAACTCATGGAGTTGGGAGTAATATTTTAGCATGGATAGAGGATTGGCTAACTAACAGAAAACAGAGAGTCAGGATAAATGGATCATTTTCCTGTTGGCAAACTGTAACTAGTGGGGTGCCACAGGAATCAGTGCTGGGGCCTCAATTATTTACAATCTATATTAATGACTTGGATGAAGGAACCAAGTATAATGTAGCCAAATGTGCTGATAATGCAAAGTTAGGTGGGAAAGCAAGTTGTGAAGATGATACAATTAATCTGCAAAGGGATTTAAATAGGCTAAGTGAGTGGGCAAAATTTGGCAGATGGAGTATAATGTGGGAAAATGTGAGATTATCCACTTTGGTAGAAAAAATAAAAAAGCTAATTATTATTTAAATGGAGAGAGATTACAAAATGCTGCGGTACAGAGGAATCTGGGGGTCCTTGTACATGAACACAAAAAGTTAGCATGCAGGTACAGCAACTAATTAGGAAGGCAAATGGAATGTTGGCCTTTATTGCAAAGGGGATAGAGTATAAAAGCAGAGAAGCAGAGAGACCACACCTGGAGTACTACGTACAGTTTTTGTCTTCTTATTTAAGGAGGGATATACTTGCATTGGAGGCAGCTCAGAGAAGGTTCACTAGGTTGATTCCTGAGATGAAGGGGTTGTCTTATGAAGAAAGGTTGAGCAGGTTGGGTCTATACTCATTGGAGTTTAGAAGAATGAGAGGTGATCTTATTGAAACATATAAGATTATGAGGGGTCTTGACAGGGTAGATGCTAAGAGGATGTTTCCCCTTGTGGGGGAATCTAGAACTAGGGGGTATAGTTTCAGAATAAGGGGTCACCCATTTAATATGGAGATGAGGAGGAATTTCTTCTCTCAGAGGGTTGTGATTCTGTGGAATTCTCTGCCTCAGAGAGCTGTGGAGGCTGAGTCATTGAATATATTTAAGGTGGAGATAAACAGATTTTTGATTGATAAGGGAATCAAGGGTTATGGGGAGCGGGCGGGGAAGTGGAGTTGAGGCCATGATCAGATCAGCCATGATCTTATTGAATGGCAGAGCAGCCTGAGGGTTCAAATGGCCTACTCCTGCTTCTATTTTTAATGTTCTTATCTTTAGAGAAGGAAATCTGCCACCACCAATGTGATGGTCCCAGGTCTCGTTGCACCTCTCCTTTTCCTAATCTGCCGCCATTCAGATAATATTCTGCCCGTGTTTTTGCCACCAAAGTGGATAACCTCACATTTATCCACATTATACTGCATCTGCCATACATTTGCCCACTCACCTAACCTGTCCAAGTCATCCTGCAGCCTCTTAGCGTCCTCCTCACAGCTCACACCGCCACCCAGTTTAGTGTCATCTGCAAACTTGGAGATATTACACTCAATTTCTTCATCCAAATCATTAATATAGATTGTAAATAGCTGGAGTCCCAGCACTGAGCCTTGCGGCACCTCACTAATCACTGCCTGTCATTTTGAAAAGGATCCATTTATCCTGACTCTCTGCTTCCTGTCTGCCAACCAGTTCTCTATCCACGTCAGTACATTACCCCCAATACCATGTGTTTTAATTTTGCTCACCAATCTCTTGTGTGGGACATTGTCAAAAACCTTTTGAAAGTCCAAATATACCACATCCACTGGTTCTCCCTTGTCTACTCTACTAGTTACATCCTCAAAAAATTCCAGAAGATTTGTCAAGCATGATTTCCCTTTCATAAATCCATGTTGACTTGGACCGATCCTGTCACTGCTTTCCAAATGCACTGTTATTTCATTTTTAATAATTGATTCCAACATTTTCCCCACTACTGATGTCAGGCTAACTGGTCTATAATTACCCATTTTCTCTCTCCCTCCTTTTTTACATTCGCTACCCTCCACTTCATAGGTACTGATCCAGAGTCGATAGACTGTTGGAAAATGATCACCAATGCATCCACTATTTCTGGGGCCACTTCCTTAAGTACTCTGGGATGCAGACCATCAGGGGATTTATCGGCCTTCAATCCCATCAATTGCCCTAACACAATTTCCCGCCTAATAAGGATATCCTTCAGTTCCTCGTTCTCACTAGACCCTCGGTCCCCTAGTACGTCTGGAAGGTTTAAAGTTTAATTTGCCAGTTTTAGTGTCCTCCCTCCTTTTAGCCAGGGGGCATTTGTATAATTTGTGTATTGGTGCCCTCAAAAAAAAAGGGGGCACTGGAAAAAAAATTATTTTGGAGTGTGACCCCCCTTGTAGGGGGCATTTGTTTAAAGTGCACAATTAAAACTGGTAACATGTAGTGTGCTTGTGAACCCTTTGCTAATACTGGTACAACTACAGCGAGAGTGAGAGTGAACCCAGGACCCTGTGAGAGGAGGAGGAAGAAAAGCTGCCTCCTAGGTACATCTACAGGGAGACTGTGAGCACCTGGGAGGAGGAGGAGGCCTGCTGCCTGGAGAGGGGAGAGGAGGGAGAGCTGCCAATACTCCTGTTACTGCTGTGTGGAAGGAGGGAGAGCCATTGTCAACATCAACAGGTGGGTATAATTTGGTGCACTCCCCAAAAAAGACTGCATAATCGGTTGTGGAGGAAAGAAGATTAATAAGAACATTGTCGCCGGGGGTGGGAGGGGGGGGTGTGCATGCAACTGTGTGGGGTTCTTGCGAACAACTATGCCCCACACACCACTGGAAGCACCCCCTCCCCCATTGCCTGGCCTGGGTTGGCTGGAGTTATCTGGTTTGCTTTATTCTCTTTTCCAATTAAATACTTAACATCGTTTGGAGGACTGTGGTTCGAGCCATCCTGGGTGAAGTCATCTTCTCCCCCCGCCAGAAGAATCTAAAAACTTTGTTTGTGATTCGGGGAGTGCATCCCCTGCAGACACCCACCCAACGCTGTGAGGAGTGCCTAATCTCTCTCTCTTTTTCTCTCTCTCTCTCTCTCTCATTTGTTAAAAGCTGGGGAGTGGTGTGCCTCATTAAGAGCTCCCTTTGCTCATTAACGAGGCCAATCAAGACCTTTCAGGCCTGTGACTTTGGAATGAGCGTAGCCCTTAAAGGGACCCCGATATGGTGAATCCATCTTCGCCGGTGGCAGGGCCAGCACAAACTTATGCACGCGTGGCAAAGGCCATGGCGGCTCCTGCTGCCGTGCCACCTTTCAGACTCAATACAAAAAAGAACGGGGTCAAGAGCTACACTCACCCCAACACGACCATCGAGGAGTGCTTGAGGGCAATGGCTGGGTTGTTGGCCCCTCGGCCATTGTTGCCACCTCCAAAATGTACGGGAAGGCTGTGTTCTTCCTGGGGTCGGAGCGGGCGATGTCCCTGGCCCTCAGTAAGGGGCTCACGGTGGGCGGGACCTTCCTGCCTGTGGATCCTCTCGAGGCCACCGTGCAGAGGGTCGTCATCTCGAACGTTCCGCCCTTTGTTCCCGGTGAGCTCCTCCTCCCCCACTTACGTCAACTGGGGTAGGTGAGGTCGGGGATAATGCCGATACCGCTCGGCTTCAGGGAGGCCAATCTCTGTCATGTGTACTCCTTCCAGCACCAGCTTTTCATTCAGCTGGCCCGGGAGGAGGTAACCGAGGGTATATTCAGTGTGGTCCACGAGGGGACTGCCTACCGTGTCTTCTGGACGTCTGACGGCGTGAGGTGCCATGCCTGTAGGGAGGTGGGGCACGTCCGAAAGAACTGCCCCGTCTCCGAGGCTACCAAAACAGCCAAAGCAGCCAAGGCTGGTGCCGCCGCCACTCTTCCCCCTAGTACCGTCCGCGTGCCAGGAGCCGTAGGTGCGCAGGCATCGTCGGAGGCCTTTGTCTTCGAGGCTTTCGGAGGGGGGCAAGGAGAGTGTCCATGCGAAAGGAGGGCGCGGAAGAAAACAAATGAACATGCTCTGGACAGTCCCCTTAGTGCGCCACACAGCCCAATCAATGCGCTCGCCGCCCCCCCCCCCGCCACTATCGCTAGTGAGCACGGTGCATTCTGAGCCTGAGCCCCTGACCGCACCCGCCTTTGCGAGCATTTTTCCACCCGTGGTCGGGCTCGGGCGTGGGCAAGATAATCGGAAGGAGGGAGCAGAGGCGGGAGCCCCAGCAGACATGGAGAGCTCCTTGCCTCCAGGTCCCTCCAGCAAAACAAGGAGGCACCACCAAGGAAGCGGAGGATGACCGAGGTCCCTCCGTGGAGGAGTTGGTGCCCAGCACAAGTCCCGCATCCCCCACCAGCGCTCCCAATGCACGCCAAAGGCGGGGGGGTGTCTGTCCCTTGGGAGGGCGAGACATCCAAGGCTGCCCAGCCTGAGTCTCCTGGGGACTGAGGCGGGCGGGGTCGATGAGACCGCATCCAAGCCCGCCCACTAATTATTGACATCCCCCGGGATTTACTTGACCTGACGGAAAAAGAACAAGATTTTAATGCACTTCATGAACACCCACCCGCTGGGCCGGTGGGCGGTAGCAGGGAGGGTGTGGAACCCCAATCGTCGTCCCTGACGATGGAGCCAGGGGACTTGGAGGACCTAGAACTGTTTTTCGGCCCGGTCTCTCCATGCTCCTCGGTGCGTGGGGCGTAGGGGGACCTGGAGGGTGACCCCTATCTGCTGCCGCTTCCCGACACGGTATTCCGGGGAGCCCAGGGGGGACTCCTCTGCCGATGATCCTGGGGATGGGATTGGGGCGGAGCTGGGGCCGGCTGGTGCGGCCGGGCTGTTTGCCGTGCCCCGTGCGGTTGATGGACCGGCTGCTGGTGGCAACCTCCCGGAGAAGGACGGGGCTCGGTGGAGGGCGGGTGAGAAGATCTGGAGTCCATCACCAATGAGGTGGTGGATCTGCTCGTACCCACCGCTGAGTCCCCCCTCATTCCTGCAAAGGAATTCCGGGACTTTTTGGCAGAATGCCAGGGTCATCGCAATCGAGCCCATCTGGCCCTGGGCAAATGGTCAGAGCTGGCGCTGCTCATCAGGTCCATCCGCGCTGCCGTTAAAACCATGAGCACGGACAGGACCCTATCAAAACCAGAAACCCTTGAGCTGCACCAGCTCAAAACGTTCCTCACTGGGCTGCTGAGGGAGAGGAGGTCATCAAACGCCTCCCTTCCCACCACCCCCCTCCCCAACCATAGTTTAAGTTAGAGTTGCACTATGCCCTTGTCATGAAGATAACCATAGCCAGCCTCAAGATCAACGGCAGCAGAGAGGCACGCTGTAGATTTAACAATTTTTCGCTCCTACGGGAGGGAAAATATGCGGTGTGCTTCCTGCAAAAAACCTACACTGTTCCGGGAGAGGAGGCCACGTGGCTGCTGGAATGGCAAGGAGAAGTCTGCATGAGCCACCTCACCACCACTTCTTGTGGGGTGGCCATCTTGTTGGTCACACATTTTCAGCCGGAGATCTTGGGGGTCGAGGAGCCTGTGCCAGGCCGCTTGGTCCATGTCACGGTTCGCCAGGGGGACGTGCCGCTCCATCTCGTGAACGTGTACGCCCCTCAGCCCGGCCCGCAGCAAACGCACTTCTATGAAGAAGTGTCCACTCTTCTAGGCTCCGTTGACGTCGGGGACTGCATTGTCCTTGGGGGGGATTTTAACTGCACCCTCGAGGCGAGGGACTGCTCTGGTGCCCCGCAGAGCATGACGGCGATAGAGAAGTTGAGGGACTTGGTCGGGTCCTTCGACTTGGTGGATGTCTGGCGAAATCTCCATCCCGACTCCAGCGCCTTTACTTGGGTGAGGCCTGGAAGCAGATGGTTCAGAATTGACCACCTTTACGTGTCTCGGGCGTACGTCTCCTGCGTTCTGGCGGCCTCCATGCGGCTGGCGCCGTGCTCGGACCACCACCTGGTGTGGGCGGAGCTCGCTTCGCTCCGCGCGCGGGTGGGGTCAGCGTACTGGCACTTTAACAACCTGCTACTGGAGGACGAGCGGTTCCAGGATTCGTTCCTTCGCTTCTGGGCCGACTGGAGAAGGAAGCAGGGGGGCTTCCCCTCCTTGAGGTTATGGTGGGACATGGGCAAGACTCACGTCCGCCTCTTCTGTCAAGAGTACGTGAAGGGGTTGACCAAGAGGTGGGAGGCCAGGGTGGGGCGCCTGGAGAAGGAATTGCTTGATCTGGAATCCCGTCTGTATCAAGCCGTCGAGGACCCGGCCCTGCGGACGGTGTACGAAGTGAAGAGGGCCGCGCTCAAGGACCTGCAGCTTGTCGGGTCCCGAGGCGCATTCATGAGGTCGCGGATCTGGTTCCTGCGGGATCTGGACCGCGGCTCCCCCTTCTTCTACTCACTGGAAAAAAGGACAGGGGGTTCGTAAGCAGCTCTTGACGCTGCTGGCCGACGACGGCTCTCTCGTCTCGGATCCGGAGGGCGTCAGCAACAGGGCCCGAGAATATTACGGGGCTCTGTTCTCTCCAGAGCCGTCCAGCGAGGAAGCGCACAGAGTTTTGTGGGAGGACCTGCCGAAGGTCAGCCCGGAGGGCGCCGAAAATCTGGAAGCTCCACTCAGCCTGGCGGAGCTGACCGGCGCCCTCGCCCGGCTCTCGAGGGGAAAAGCCCCGGGGCTGGACGGGCTGAATGTGGAGTGCCACAGGGCGTTCTGGGACGTCCTGGGGAGCAACTACGCGCGGGTCCTGGGGGAAAGTCTGGCGACCAGGGAGATGCCCCTCTCTTGGCACAGGGCAGTCATCGTCCTGCTGCCTAAGAAGGGCAATCTCCGCCTACTTAAGAACTGGCGCCCAGTCTCCCTCCTCAGCACGGACTACAAAATCTTCGTCAGGGTGATGTCTGCTCGTCTTGGCGCCGTGCTGGACCACATGATCCACCCCGACCAGTCCGACACAGTCCCGGGCCGGACAATCCACGATAACATCCATCTGGTCTGGGACCTCATCCATCACTCCCAGGAGGCTGGTCTGTCGGTCGCCTTCCTATCTCTCGACCAAGAGAAGCCGTTCGACAGGGTGGATCATGATTATCTGTTCGGAACTCTGCGCGCTTTCGGGTTCGGGACACATTTCGTCGACCGGATCCGACTTTTGTACGCCGCCGCGGAGTGTCTGATTAAGGTTAACGGGTCCTTGATGGCACCCCTTCGCTTCAGGAGAGGGGTGTGTCAGATTTACTCGGCCGCATCCTCCGCCAGGATCAACTGGGAGAAATGTTCCGGACTCCAGGTGGGTCAGTGGCGGGTGGACTCCCTGCCGGAGGAGCTCAGGCCTTTTGCCTGGAGCACGACCCATCTCCTCTAACTGGGAGTCTACCTTAGCCCCAATGAGGAAGCCTGGCCGGCGAACTGGCAAGAGCTGGAGGCCAAGGTCGCCGCTCGCCTAGGGCGCTGGACATGACTGTTCCAAGTGCTGTCCTACAGGAGTCGAGCGCTAGTCATAAACCAGCTGGTGGCCGCTATGCTGTGGTACCGGCTGGTCACTTTGACCCCTCCCCCTGCGTTTGTCACCAAGATACAGAAGAAGCTGGTGGACTTCTTCTGGACCAACAGGACGCACTGGGTCTCTGCCGCGGTCTTGAGTCTCCCGCTTAGGGAGGGCGGTCAGTCGTTGGTGTGCGTCAGCGCCCAGCTAGCGACTTTCCGTCTTCAGACCCTGCAGAGATACCTTCACGTTGAGCCCCCTCCTAGGTGGCGTGCGCTGGCGACGTATTTCTTCCGCCAGCAGCACAGCCTCAACTACGACACGCAGCTCCTGTTTGTGAGCTCGGGGGGGCGTCAGAACCGCCGTCCAGGGACTGCCTGTCTTTTACCAGGAACTCACCAGAGCCTGGAACAAAGTCTCCACCAAGGGCAGCTCTCCACTGGCTGGAGTGGCGGCTGTCCTGCAGGAGCCGCTGCTCGGGAATCTGTACCTCCACGACCGAGGTTTCAGGTGGCAGTCGGACGAGAGGGCTGTGGCTGGCGAGGTGACCAGGGTCAGGGACCTGCTCGATGGCGGAGGAGCGGGCTGGATGGCGCCAGACATGCTGGCACGGCACCTAAATTCGGCCGACGTCCGCCGCGCGGCCGATATCATCGAGTCGCTAAAAACAGCTCTGGGCCCTGACCCCGTTAGGTGTGTCGAGGAGGCTCAAGCACGTGGGGAGATCCCGTCCGAACTGACCACCGTCCGGACAGAATTCCTCATCGGCGCCAAACCCCGGAACCTCCCTTGAGAGCCGGCGCCTCACAACTTGAGCCGCCTCGGGGAAATCCCCTCCGTGCCTTTCAGTTATCCGCGGAGGGGTTTCCTGTACGGGCTGCTCCTGCACACTCTCAACCTTGCCATCCTCATCTGCCGTCCGGACACACCATGGTGTACCATCTTGCCGTCCGGAGGAGGCGGGGGTCCCCGATGGAGTGCACTCTACGCGGGAGTCCTCCCACTATTTATCGGGGACTTGGCCTGGATGGTGGTGCATGGAGCAGTCCCGTGCAATAAATTTTTAAGCCGGTTCACGGGCTCCCAGGCCACCTGCAATTTCTGCGGTCTGGAAGAGTCCGTGTTTCATGTTTTTATCGAATGCACGAGGTTGCAGCCCCTGTTCCATTATTTAAAGGGGCTGCTCCTCAATTTTTGGTTGCACTTCAGTCCCGCACTCTTGATCTTTGGGCACCCTTTGCGGAGGGGAGCGGGTAGGTCCGAGGGCCTCCTCGTAGGACTGCTCCTGGGCACGGCCAAGGGGGCCATCAGCTGGTCCAGGCAGCAGGCGGTCGAGGGGGTCGTTCAGCCTGACTGCCTGCCTCTCTTCCGTGCTTACATCCGCGCCAGGGTGTCCTTTGAGATGGAGCAGGCGGTGTCCACCGGTATGCTCACGGCCTTCCGCGAGAGGTGGGCGCCGGAGGGATTGGAGTGCATTATCACCCCCGGCAACCAAATTTTAATTTGAATTTATATGTTTTAAAGTTTAATTTGTTTAATTGCCGGATTTTTAGTGTCCCCCTCCCCTTTTATAGGTGGCACTTGTAAAATTTATGAGTTTAATTCCCCCCAAAAAAAGGGCACGTGAAAAGTGTTTGGAGTGTCCCCCAGATCGGGGGGCACTTGACTTAACTTATTATGTTTTCCCCAAAAGAGTTGCAAGCAGTTCTTGACGCTGCTGGCCGATGATAGATCCCTGGTCACGGATCCGGAGGGCATTAACCACAGGGCATGGGACTATTACGGGGCTCTGTTCTCTCTGGATCCGTCCAGCTCGGAAGCGCTTAGAGTTTTGTGGAAGGACCTGCCGAAGGTCCGCCAGGAGGACGCCGAATATCTGGATTCTCCACTAAGCCTGGTGGAGCTGACCAGTGCCCTCAACCAGCTCTCGAGGGGAAAGTCACTGGGGCTGGACGGGCTGACCGTGGAGTACCACAGGGCGTTCTGGGACGTCCTGGGGGACGACTATGTGTGGGTCCTGGGGGGAAGTCTAGTGACCGGGGAGATGCCTCTCTCTTGGCGCAGGGCAGTCATCGTCCTGCTGCCTAAGAAGGGCAATCTCCGCCTACTTAAGAACTGGAGCCCAGTCTCCCTCCCCAGCACGGATTACAAAATCTTTGCCAGGCTGATGGCTGCTCGCCTTGGCGCCGTGCTGGACCACATGATCCACCCCGACCAGTCCTCCACGGTCCCGGGCCAGACAATCCACGATAACATCCATCTGGTCTGGGACCTGGTCCACCATTCCCAGTAGGCTGGTCTGTCGGTTGCCTTCCTTTCCCTAGACCAGAAGAAGGCGTTCGACAGGGTGAATCACAAGTATCTGTTGGAAACTTTGCGCGCTTTCGGGTTTGGGACGCACTTCGTCGCCCGGATGCGACTTTGGTACGCCGCTGCGGAGTGTCTGATTAAGGTTAACGGGTCTTTAATGGCGCCCCTTCGCTTTGGGAGAGGGGTGAGACAGGGATGCCCCATGTCCGGCCAGTTATATGCCTTATGCATGGAGCCTTTCCTGCGCCTCTTGTGGAAGAGGTTGACGGGACTGGCTCTGCAAGGGCTGGGCGTGGAAGTGGTCCTCTCGGCTTATGCTCCTCATGGCCGAGTATCCCGTTGACCTTCAGAGGATGCGTGAGTGCCAGGAGATTTACTCGGCCACATCCTCCACCAGGATCAACTGGGAGAAATGTTCCGGACTCCTGGTGAGTCAGTAGCGGGTGGACTCCCTGCCAGAGGATCTCAGGCCTTTTGCCTGGAGCACGACCCATCCCCCCTATCTGGGAGTCTACCTTAGCCCCGACGAGGAAGCCTGGCCGGCGAACTGACAGGAGCTGGAGGCCAAGGTCGCCGCTCGCCTAGGACGCTGGACAGGACTGTTCCGAGTGCTGTCCTACACGGGTCGAGCGCTAGTCGTAAACCAGCTGGTGGCCGTTATGCTGTGGTACTGGCTGGTCACTTTGACCCCTCCCCCTGCATTTGTCGTCAAGATACAGAAGAAGCTGGAGGACTTCTTCTGGAACAACAGGAAGCACTGGGTCTCTGCTGCAGTTTTGAGTCTCCCGCTTAGGGAGGGCGGTCAGGCGTTGGTGTTCGTCAGCACCCAGCTTGCGACTTTCTGTCTTCAGACCCTGAGGAGATACCTCTACATCGAGCCCCCTCCTAGGTGGCGTGCGCTGCCGATGTATTTTTTCCGCCAGCAGTACAGCCTCAATTATGACACGCAGCTCCTGTTTGTGAGCCTGGGGGATGTCAAGACCGCCGTCCAGGGGCTGCCTGTCTTTTACCAGGAACTCATCAGGGTCTGGAACAGAGTCACCACCAAGCGCAGCTCTCCCCCCGTCTGGAGTGGTGGCTGTCCTGCAGGAGCCGCTGCTCAGGAATCCGTACCTCCATGACCGAGGTTTTAGGTGACAGGTGGATGAGAGGGCTGTGGCTGGCAAGGTGACCAGGGTCAGGGACCTGCTCGATGGCGGAGGAGCGGGCTGGATGGCGCCAGACGTGCTGGCACGGCGCCTAAATTCGTCCGACGTCCAGCGCGCGACCAATGCCATCGAGTCGCTAAAAACAGCGCTGGGCCATGACTCCGTTAGGTGTGTCGAGGAGGCTCAAGCACATGGGGAGATCGCGTCCGAACTGACCCCTGTCCGGACGGAATTCCTCATCGGTGCCAAGGCCTGAAACCTCCCTCGGGAGCCGGCGCCTCACAATTTGAGCCTCCTCGGGGAAATCCCCTCCGTGCCTTTCAGTTCTGCGCGGCGGGTTTTCCTGTACGGGCTGCTCTTGCACACCTTGCCATCCTCGTCTGCCATCCGGATACGCCATGGTGCACTATCCTGCCGTCCAGAGGAGGCGGGGGTCCCCAATGGAGTGCACTCTATGTGGGAGGCCTCCCTCTATTTATTGAGAACTTGGCCTGGAGGGTGTTGTACGGAGCAGTCCTGTGCAATAAGTTTTTAAATTGGTTCACGGGCTCCCAGGCCGCCTGCAATTTCTGTGGTCTGGAAGAGTCCGTGTTCCATGTTTTTATCAAATGTGAGAGGTTGCAGCCCTTGTTCCATTATTTGAAGGGGCTACTCCTCAAATTCTGGTTGCACTTCAGTCCCATACTCCTGATCTTTGGGCACCTTGTGCGGAGGGGAGCGGGCAGGTCGGAGGGCCTCCTCGCAGGACTGCTCCTGGGCATGGCCAAGGGTGCCATCAGCCGGTCCAGGCAGCGGGCGGTCGAGGGGGTCGTTCAGCCCGACTGCCTGTCTCTCTTCTGCGGTTACAACCGAGCCAGGGTGTCCCTGGAGATGGAGCATGCGGTGTCCACTGGTACGCTCGCGGCCTTCCACAAGCGGTGGGCGCTGGAGGGACTGGAGTGCATCATCACCCCGGGAAACAAATTTTAATTTGATCATTTAAGTTTAAAGTTTAATTTGTTTAATTTGCTGGTTTTAGTGCCCCCCTGCCCTTTTTAGCCAAGGGGGCACTTGTATAATTTGTGTGTTGCTGCCCTCAAAACCTCCCCCCCAAAAAAAGGGGCACTGGAAAAAATGTTATTTTGGAGTGTGACCCCCCTTGCAGGGGCATTTATTTAAAGTGCACAACTAAAATAGTTGAATTGGTAATCTGCAGTGTGATTGTTAAAACTTTTGCTAATAAACTAATTAGTTCTTAATAGCAATGTATTGCTATGAATTCATAAGCAAAAAACCCATGAAGCAAATACATTACAGATGCCACTCAGTGGTACAAGGCAGCTCACCACCACTTTCCTAAGGGCCATTAGGGATAGGCAATAAACGCAGGACTTAGCAATGAAGCCCACATCCCATGATGAATAAACTAGGACAGGAATTGGCAATTCCAATCTCTTGTTAATTGGTGAAATTTAAAGTATAATTTTTTTAATGTGAGCATCAATTATCAACTAAGGTTCATATTGCTGTTCATATGAAAGAAAGACTTGCATTTCTATTATGTCTTTTATGACTTCACGATATCTCAAAGCAGTTTGCAGCCAAAGAAGTTACTTTTTGAAGTGTAGTCACTGTTGTAATATAGGAAATGCAGTAGCCAATTAGCACACAGCGAGCTCCCACAAACAGCAATGTGTTAACGAGCAGACAATCTGTTTTAAGAACAGAAGAATTAGGAACAGGAGCAGGCCATACAGTCCTTCAAGCCTGCTCTGCCATTCAGTAAGATCATGGCTGATCTTCAACCTCAGCTCCACTTTCTCACCCGATCCCCATATCTCTTGATTCCCCAAGAGTCCAAAAATATAGCTATCTTAGCCTTGAATATTCTCAATGACTCAGCATCCACAGTCCTTTGGGGTAGGGAATTCCAAAGATTCACAACTCTCTGAGTGACAAAATCTTAAATGGTTGACCCCTTATCCTGAGACTATGCCCCTTAGATCTCCAGCCAGGGGAAACAATCTTTCAGCATCTACCCTGCCAATCCCCCTCAGTATTTTATATGTTTCAAATCTCTCATTCTTCTAAACTCTAGAGTATAGGCCCAATCTACTCAATCGCTCCTCATAGGACAACCCTCTCATCCCAGGGATCAATCTAGTGTACCTTCATAGCACCACCTCTAAGATGGGCATGTCCTTCCACGGATAAGGAGATCAGTACTGGGCACAATACTCCAGGTGTGGTCTCACCAAAGCCATGTACAATTGAAGTAATATTCCTTACTCTTGTATTCCAGTTTTAGTGATGTTGGGTGGTGATGTTGGTTGAGGGATAAATAATGGCCAATTCACTGAGGAGAACTCCCCTGCTCTTCTTTAAAATAGTGCCAGAGGTTCTTTTACATCCACCTGAGAGAGCAGATCGGGCCTTGGTTTAACGTCCCATCCAAAAGACAGCACCCCCGACAGTGCAGTGCTCCAGCCTGGATTATGTGCTGAAGTCTGCATTAAAGAGTCATGTAGCCAGGAGCGTGTCTCATTTTCCGATAAGCAAGCTGAAACCTTCCAGAAAAACCTACTCTCGCCAAACATCAGGCCACAACTGAAGAAGGCGGAACATAACGAAAGGAAAACTGTCCAAAACAGCCAAATTATTCCTGCGTTTTACGAGCATAAGGATACTTCTTAACCATCATTTACCTAACAAAAACAATGACATCAGTTTTTCCAGCTCTGGTAATCTGATTTCTTCACATTGAGCTGTGATGCCTGTAATGTAAGAGTTAGGATTGACTGCCAACCATGAGCGAGACATCCGCTCTCTGGAGGAAAGATATCACTGCGGAGACGGTGGTTTAGGTTTTTGTCTTATTGAAAAATCAATGTCCATTTGTATCAGCGACATGTGTGACTGTCAGACAGACTGCAGATTGCTTGGGGTATGTCTGAAATCATCAGGTGAAGTCTGATCGTTGTTACTTGATGCTCCTTTCATTGGGCAGTAAAGTGAATTTGTCATTAAGACAATATCTATGTTTTTCTTTCTGCATCCAACATTTCAATGCCTTGCTTTTTTCAATTTAACGCTTTCACTAAAACAGCTTATGTTGAATTAAAGGCTGCACTTACAGGAACAACAATAGCATCAGTGCTAATATGTCAGCATTAAAGTTATAGGCTCGTAATTTGTGGTCAGCGGTGAAGCAAAGGTGTTCGCTGCTGACCTACGATCTCTGCGGCGACATGCAATTGATTGCAACGCCGTGAATAGGGGATTCCTCTGGTGATGCTACAGTGACATCAACAAGCTGTCTAAACAACCAATCACATTGAAGAATTCTCACAGACAGCAAACAAGGAAATAAAAAACAGCTTTTATAAGAACAGAACAAAATAAGAAATAGAAACAGGAGTAGGCCATACGGCCCCTCGAGCCTGCTCCGCCATTCAATAAGATCATGGCTGATCTGATCATGGACTCAGCTCCACTTCCCCGCCCACTCCCCATAACTCCTTGTCCCTTTATCGTTTAAGAAACTGTCTATTTCTGTCTTAAATTTATTCAATGTCCCAGCTTCCACAGCTCTCTGAGGCAGCGAATTCCACAGATTTACAACCCCCTGAGAGAAGAAATTTCTCCTTATCTCTGTTTTAAATGGGCGGCCCCTTATTCTAAGATCATGCCCTCTAGTTCTAGTCTCCCCCATCAGTGGAAACATCCTCTCTGCATCCACCTTGTCAAGCCCCCTCATAATCTTATATGTTTCGCTATCACCTCTCATTCTTCTGAATTCCAATGAGTAGAGGCCCAACCTACTCAACCTTTCCTCATAAGTCAAATCCATCATCCCCGGAATCAACCTAGTGAACCTTCTTTGAACTGCCTCCAAAGCAAGTATATCCTTTCGTACCAAAACTGCACGCAGTATTCCAGATGTGGCCTCACCAATACCTTGTATAGCTGTAGCAAGACTTCCCTGCTTTTATACTCCATCCCCCTTGCAATAAAGGCCAAGATATTATTGGCCTTCCTGATCACTTGCTGTACCTGCATACTATCTTTTGTGTTTCATGCACAAGTACCCCCAGGTCCTGCTGTACTGCGGCACTTTGCAATCTTTCTCCATTTAAATAATAACTTGCTCTTTGATTTTTTTTCTGCCAAAGTGCATGACCTCACACTTTCCAACATTATACTCCATCTACCAAATTTTTGCCCACTCACTTAGCTTGTCTATGTCCTTTCGCAGATTTTTTTGTGTCCTCACACATTGCTTTTCCTCCCATCTTTGTATCGTCAGCAAACTTGGTTACGTTAAACTCATTCCCTTCTTCCAAGTCACTAAAATAGATTGTAAATAGTTGGGGTCCCAGCACTGATCCCTGCAGCACCCATTAGTTAGTGGTTGCCAACCAAAGAATGAACCATTTATCCCGACTCTCTGTTCTCTGTTAGTTAGCCAACCCTCTATCCATGCTAATCTATTACCCTCAACCCCGTGAACTTTTATCTTGTGCAGTAACCTTTTATGTGGCACCTTGTCAAATGTCTTCTGCAAGTCCAATACACCACATCCATTGGTTCCCCTTTATTCATCCTGTTCGTTACATCCTCAAAGAACTTCAGCAAATTTGTGAGTTATCCTCATTTTTTTAAAATGTTACAAAATATAAAGAAAACTTTCACATGGGGATATTACTGGCATATCATTGGGATAGCATGAAAAACTTTTAAAAATAATTTGGCCCTGAATTTTCTGTTGGTATGACGGTGTTCAGAGCACACCATGATATCGCCTTTGAAATTCACTACAAGTTCGGGATTTCCAGAAATCCTAAAAGTACGAACTGTCAAGTTCCGACAGCCATCGACTTCGCTGCACATTTCACCTATCCATTCAAATCAAAGGCTGGCAAAATATTGGGCTAATTGCACCCCTACTGCATATTAATTACTCTGAAAATGTTTATGTTTGGTGCAAGCAGGTGCAGGAGCTTGTTGCACAGCATAAGGGGAGAGGGGATGAGAAAATTGTATTAGTTTATGCTACAGTGAGGCAGTGGTTCATGTCAGAGCATTGAACGACTGACCGCAACTTCAGGATTTCCATGTTTAGATTCACATGTGCTAAATCCTGAAGTTGCGGTCAGTTTCAGAGGGGTAATGATAGTGAATGCCTACAGTTCGCAAAATTCCACCGCAAAATCCAGGCCATAGTGTAGCCAGGGCTTAACCTGAAAGACCTTCTGGTTTACTCTGAATCAAAGAAAGAAAAAAATGAACTTGCATTTTTAGTGTTCCTTTCACAACATCAGGATATCCCAAAGCGCCTCACAGTAAATTACGTACTTTTGTATTGTAGGAAACACGACTTTGAACATGTATACACAGCAAGGTCCCACAAACAGCAATGTGATAAATGACCAGATCGTCTGTTTTTGGTGACATTGGCTGAGGGATAAACATTGGCCAGGACACGGGGAAGAATTCCCTTGTCAATTTGGATGTAACACTCTATTTGTGCTCCTGTGAAGTGCGTTGGGTCATTTTACTATATTAAAGGCGCTATATAAATGCAAGTTGTTGTTGTAAGAATGGGAGAGAGATAGCAGGTTGCCATATTTGCAGCACTAACCATAGTGCATAGTTTTGCAGATCTGATTTATCCAAAGTCTGTTGTAACCAGGTCAGATATGTGGGAAACTACAGGAGTGGTGAAAATAACTTGCCTCCTGCATTCCTACCATCACTGTGCCCTGTAAAATCTTATCAAACAAAATTTGACATCGAGCCACATAAGCGGATATTAGGACCGGTGACCAAGGTCAAAGAGGTAGGTTTTAAGGAGTGTCTTAAAGGAGGAGAGAGAGGTAGAGAGGTTTAGGGAAGGAATCCCAGAGCTTGGGACTTGGGCAGCTGAAGGCACAGCCACCAATGGTGGACGATGAAAATCGGGGATGCACAAGAGGCACAATTGGAGGAGCACAGAGATGTTGGAAGGTTCCAGGGGCTGGAGGGGGTTATAGAGATAGGGAGGGGAAAGACCATGGAAGGATTTGAAAACAAGGATGAAAATTAAGATGTTACTTCCTCACTAAGTTGAAATGAAGACTTAGCATACCTTTATCCATCTCTAAATCATTATTTCCAGTGTCTTAAGATTGGGGACTTTCTTGCCACACTCTTTCCTTCCTTCCTGGCCTAACGCTTTACTTAGATGTTTCCTGGAGTATAGACTTTGCTCTTTAGCCTTGGTCTCTAAATAATTAGAAAAATTACCTGCTGAAGGGAGACAAGGCAAGGTATTTTTCCCCAGTAGACAACATGGACTAATTTTTTGGTTTTATGATTCTCCTTCCAGTCCCAGCCTGGACACATTCAAGCGGTAAAAAACAATTCTTAGATGTGGGGATGTACAGATTACAGCACCGAACCTATTATACAACAGACTACTTGTTGAGCCGTTTGTCTGATTGTTAATCAGGAACAGAATAAATCCATCACTAAAAGAAACCAGACAGAGATGGGTAATTATACTATACTAGCAGACCTCCCGGGCCATTGCTCATGCCAATTCAGCTGCCGCACTGCCTTGTAAAGACACCAGCATTATCCCATACACTAGCATTATCCCATACAACGCACGACATTATTTCACTCCAATGCAGAATTATGTTTACCCTCCCATGTCTTTTTAAGTCTCATAGCTGCAAACACTCCGAGTTAATTGCCAGTTAATCCCTCTGGGATCATTCTACCATGTGATGACAGATTGAAATAGTGAGATATCAGATACCATTATACATCTCTCCCCATTTTCCTGGATCCAATGTAGCCCGTTTACACTATTGCCCAACATCCAAATTACCCACTGTGAGTGAAGGGGGTTTGCGGATTGGTAGGCTCGTAAACATAGTTGTTGGTATGTAAAGGATTTCGGAAGTCAGGTTGCAATTTTAATTACATTATGATGATGTTGATGGTGATTTTATTATGTGTCATTAATGGGATCCTACATGCTTTGAGGAAGACCTAGAGCATTTGACAGTCAGTAATAGTAGTTCTTATTTAAAGGCAAGTTGTCTTCAGGACATTTTGTAACGCACTCCGTTGAGAAGGGAATAACCTGCATAAACGTAAGTAATCCAAATATGAGGGGTGACTCTCCAATCAGCTCTCGTAATGAGGAATGGAATTATAGGGGGTGCTGATTGGGAAATTGGAGATCTTGTTTTTCCATCACATACTCCCGATGAGGGCTGCCTCTTGCCAGAAACACTAGATCAGAGAATCAGCTCAAGGCAAATATATCTATTGGGTCAGAAGATAATTATCCAAATGTACTAAGGAAGGATAAGATCCATGAAGTATTGACAATCTTCATGAGAGAATCATTGAATTCAGGGAAGGTTCTGCTGGGTTCATAAAATCAGATAACACTCAAAGAAAGGGTGATAAATCTGTTCAGGGCAATTATAAGTACACCCATTAGTCTTGCATCACTGACGGTGAAAATAATGGGATCCATTATCAAAAGAAACTTGTATAATTAGGCAATGGACCAACAGAATGGGGATGACCTTGCCTGCACGACCATGTTGATTTCCTTAAGGAAGTTCAGGTGTCAAGTATGGCCAAGGAAACCTTCTGATGATTATCACCTACCGCCCTCCTTCAGCTGATGAATCAGTACCCCTCCATGTTGAACACATGGATGAACTTCAACAATTGTACATCCCTGTCTGGCGTAAAAATAAAACGGGGAAGGTGGCTCAACCGTGGCTTACAAGGGAAATTAGGGATAGTGTTAAATCCAAGGAAGAGGCATGTAAATTGGCCAAAAAAAGCTGCAGACCCGAGGACTGGGAGAAATTTAGAATTCAGCAGAGGAGGACAAAGGGTTTAATTAGGAGGGGGAAAATAGAATATGAGAGGAAGCTTGCAGGGAACATAAAAACTTACTGCAAAAGCTTCTACAGATACATGAAGAGAAAAATATTAGTGAAGACAAATGTAGGTCCCTAACAGTCAGAATCAGGTGAATTTATAATGGGGAACAAAGAAATGGCAGACCAATTGAACAAATACTTTGTTTCTGTCTAAGGAAGACACAAATAACCTTCTGGAAATACTAGGGGACCGAGGATCTAGCGAGAATAAGGAAATCCTTATTAGTCAGCAAATTGTGTTAGGAAAATTGATGCTATTGAAGGCCATTAATTCCCAGGGCCTGATTGTCTGCATCCGAGAGTATTTAAGGAAGTGGCCCTAGAAATAGTGGATGCATTGGTGGTCATTTTCCAACATTCTATAGACTCTAGATCAGTTTCTATGGACTGGAGGATAGCTAATGTAACACCACTTTTTAAAAAATGAGGGAGAGAGAAAACAGGGAATTATACACTGGTCAGCCTGACATCGGTGGTGGAGAAAATGTTGGAATCAATTATTAAAGATGTAATAGCAGCGCATTTGGAAAGCAGTGACTGGATTGATTCAAGTCAGCATGGATTTATGAAACGGAAATCATGCTTGACAAATCTAGAATTTTTTGAGGATGTAACTAGTAGAGTGGACAAGAGGGAGCCAGAGATGTGGTGTATTTAGACTTTCAAAAGGCTTTTGACAAGGTCCCACAAAAGAGATTAGTGTGCAAAATTAAAGCACATGGTATTGGGGGTAATGTATTGACGTGGATAGAGAACTGGTTGGCAGACAGGAAGCAAAGAGTAGAAATAAATGGGTCCTTTTCAGAATGGCAGGCAGTGACTAGTGGGATACCGCAAGGTTCAGTGCTGGGACCCCAGCTATTTACAATGTACATTAATGATTTAGACAAAGGAATTGAATGTAATATTTCCAAGTTTGCAGATGACACTAAGCTGGGTGGCAGTGTGAGCTGTGAGGAGGATGCTAAGAGGCTGCAGGGTGACTTGGATAGGTTAGGTGCGTGGGCAAATGCATGGCAGATATGGTATAATGTAGATAAATGTGAGGTTATCCACTTTGGTGATAAAAACAGGAAGGCAGATTATTATCTGAATGGTGACAGACTAGTAAAAGGGGAGGTGCAACGAGACTGGGTGTCATGGTACATCAGTCATTGAAAGTTGGCATGCAGGTACAGCAGGCGGTGAAGAAGGCAAATGGCATGTTGGCCTTCGTAGCGAGAGGATTTGAGTATAGGAGCAGGGAAGTCTTAATACAGTTGTACAGGGCCTTGGTGAGGCCACACATTGAATATTGTATATAGTTTTGGTCTCCTAATCTGAGGAAGGACATTCTTGCTATTGCGGGAGTGCAGCGAAGGTTCATTAGACTGATGCCTGGGATGACAGGACTGACATATGAAGAAAGACTGGATCGACTAGGCTTATATTCAATGGAATTTAGAAGAATGAGAGGGGATCTCATAGAAACATATAAAATTCTGACAGGATTGGATAGGTTAGATGCAGGAAGAATGTTCCCGATGTTGGGGAAGTCCAGAACCAGGGGTCACAGTCTAAGGATAAGGGGTAAGCCATTTAGGACCGAGATGGTGAGAAACTTCTTCATTTAGAGAGTTGTGAGCATGTGGAATTCTCTACCACAGAAAGTTGTTGAGGCCAATTCGTTAGATATATTAAAAAGGAGTTAGTTGTGGCCGTTACTGGCTAACGGGATCAAGGGGTATGGAGAGAAAGCAGGAATGGGGTACTGAAATGCATGATCAGCCATGATCATATTGAATGGTGGTGCAGGCTCGAAGGGCCAAATGGCCTACTCCTGCAACTATTTTCTATTTTCTATGTTTCTAACACCACTTGGAAGAAACACTGCAGGTAACAAGGGCACAGAATGTACTCTGGGCGGGGGACTTTAATGTCCATCACCAGGAGTGGCTCGGTGGCGCCACAACTGACCAAGCTGGCCGAGTCCTGAAGGACATAGCTGCCAGACTGGGTCTGCAACAGGTGGTGAGAGAACCAACACAACAGAAAAACCTACTTGACCTTGTCCTCAGCAATCTACCCATCGCAGACCACTGCACAGTCCTTGTGGAGATAAAATCCCTTCTTCACACTGATGATGCCCTCCATCGTGTTGTGTGGCACTACCACCGTGCTAAACTCATGGCACGGCATATCCCTCACTCTACCATTATCATGAAGCCAGGGGACCAACCCTGGTACAATGAGGAGTGCAGTGCGGAAGAGCATGCCAGAAGCAGCACCAGGTGTACCTAAAAATGAAGTGCCAAACAGTTGAAGCTGCAACACAGGACTGCATGCATGCTAAGTAGATATGAAGATAGGTTAAGTAGGTTGGGACTATTCTCATTGGAGTTCAGAAAAATGAGAGGTGATCTTATCGAAATATATAAGATAATGAGAGTGCTGGACAAGATGGATGCAGAGAGGATATTTCCACTCATAGGGGAAAATAAAACTAGGGGGCATAGTCTCAGAATAAGGGGCCGCCATTTAAATCTGAGATGAGGAGAAATTTCTTCTCTCGGAGGGTTGTAAATCGGTGGAATTCTCTACGCCAAAGAGCTTTGGAGGCTGGGTCATTGAATATATTTAAGGCAGAGATAGACAGATTTTTGAGTGATAAGGTGTATGTGCTTGGGATTACGAGCCACCAGATGGCGCCACTGTCGGAGGTCATTGGGCTGTGCGCACATGTGTGTGGCCCAGATATAAAAGGCCAGAGTGTTTAGCGTTAAGCTCAAGAATGGGCAAACATGCAGGAAACATGTCGATCAGGTAAAGCTGTGGCACACGGATGAACCGGAACAGTCTGAGGAAGACACAATCAGTGACCAACCAACCTACCCTCAGTCATCAGAGGACTCTGCTGTCATCATGAATCTGGACTTTCAATCCCTGACATGGTCAATGAATCTGGACTTTCAATCCCTGACGTGGTCATTGCCACTCCCATCAGATCGGCTACCCAACCCCCAGTCATAACAGACTCCGAACGCTCGTTCAAGGCTGGAGTTGAACTGAGACGTTCAACCCGGGAGCAGAAAGACTCAGACCATCTCAATTTGTAAAAAGATCGTTACTAATATCTCAAAGGGGGATATTGTCATGTATGTATGATTGGGTTTACTAGCCACCAGATGGCGCCACTGTCGGAGGGCATTGGGCTGTGCGCACGTGTGTGCAGCCCAGGTATAAAAGGCCAGCCATCTTGTAATGTAATCACTTTGGGCCCTAATAAAGCAGAGCCAGGTTTGTATCTGTTCGGAGTTTACAGTATTCAGTCTATTGAGTTATTGCATACACAACATTTGGCGACGAGTTAACAAGAACCTTCGCATGCAAAAATGAGCACAATTGGAATTCCGGAGCGATTCGTGGAGGGAGAAGATTGGGCAGACTTTGTAGCCTTGAACCAGTACTTTGTGGGCAACAAAATGGAGAAAGAGGCAGACACAGTTCGGCATCGGGCGACCCTCCACACGGTTTGCAGTCCGAAAATCTATGGACTCAAAGAATCTCCTCTCGCCCTTAAATCCAACGGACAAGGACTATGAAACATTGTGTGCTCTAGTACGTGACCATCTCAAACCAGATGAAGGCATCTTCATCTCAAGATATCGATCCTATACGCATGTTCGTTCTGAGGGCCAGGATGTATCGGAATTCGTTGCCAACCTAAGATGTCTAGCTGGACTGTGTAAGTTCGAAACTGCATTGGCAGACATGCTGCGGGACTCCTTTGTAATCAGCATCAACCACGGGGTGATCCTGCGTAAGCTACTGGTGGCGGAGACGCTGGATTTGAACAAGGCCATCACGATTGCCCAGGCATGCATGACGACAGACAAAAGTTTAAAGCAGATATCATTGAAAAATTGGAACTCGGCAAGTACTGTAAACAAGATAGTATTGGTGTTTGGCAGAGCTGCATATGGCAGGGCCTACCCAACTGCATACGGGAAACCTATGGCTGCTCAAAGTCCGCCAACGGGAATGAATCCAATATCATCGTGTTGGCATAGTAGGGGAAATCATCGACATCATCAGTGTCGGTTTAAACAGTATATTTGTAAAGGCTGTTCAAGAGTGGGGCATCTCCAGCGCATGTGTCCGCAGCTGAGCAAGCGTGCTGCGACACACCACGTGGAGGATGATGACCAGTCTAGCGTGGATACGGATATGCAATCTGAGATCCCAGAGGAGGAAGTGTATGGACTGTATTCGTTCCTGACAAAGAGCCAACTGATAATGATTAATGTAAAACTTAATGTTGTGCCGGTATCGATAGAATTGGACACGGGGTGCGAGTCAATTAATAATGCGCCAGAGGATATTCGACAGGCTGTGGGATACTAAGCCTGTGAGGCCTAAGCTGAGTCCAGTCAATGCCAAGTTGCGTATGTACACTAAAGAACTCATAACGGTGATTGGCAGTGCAGTAATCAAGGTGTCGTATGATGGTGCGGTTCATGATTTACCATTATGGATTGTTCCAGGCAATGGTCCAACACTGTTCGGCAGGAACTGGTTAGAAAAAATCAAATGGAACTTGAACGAGATCAAAGCGTTGTCGTCAGAGGAGGATACTCCATGTGCTCAAGTGCTGAGCAAGTTCCCCTCGCTGTTTGAACCAGGCATCAGTAATTTCATGGGAGCCAAGGTGCAGATCCACATTAACTCTGATGCAAGACCCGTCCATCATAAAGCTCGGCCAGTTCTGTACATGATGAGGGAGAAGGTCGAAATCGAACTGGACAGACTCCAGCGTGAAGGGATCATATCACCGGTTGAATTTAACGAATGGGTCAGTCCCATTGTTCCCATGTTGAAAAGTGATGACACTGTCAGGATTTGTGGAGACTACAAGTTTATGATCAACTGAGTTTCGAAACAGGATCAATACCCGTTACCGAAGGCTGATGACCTGTTTGTAACGCCAGCCGGGAGGAAGCCATTCACAAAACTGGATCTAACGTCGGCCTACATGACACAGGAGCTGGTCGACACGTTGAAGAAACTTACGTGCATCAACACTCATAAAGGACTGTTTATCTACAACAGGTGTCCTTTTGGAATTCGTTCAGCTGCAGCCATATTTCAGAGTATTGTGTATGTAAGCACTCTGTTAATGACTCCACGAAGCAGGGGTACGGCACTTGAACTGTACAGACTGTAGTCCGTTATTGCAGCTCCTAGAGTGAGGACATCAAGAGGTGAGCTCCCTTTTATACTGGGTTACCTGCAGTGTACAGGTGACCCTCAGGTCTCCAGCAGCAGCATCCTCTGGTGTACAGCTATAGTATATACAGGGTGAAGATACATTCAGGTCTAGTGTTACAGTACATCATTGACATGCATACATAACAACACTCCCCCCTAAGCCTTTCCCAAGTCCTTATTGCCACAAAATGGGGAGGTGATCAGTAGTGGGCTGTGGGAGGTTGTGGTGAGGGTTGTGTGGGTGCCAGATGTGATCCCTGTGCTCGTGGCTGCCCTCATCCATTTCCCCCCCTTCACAGAAAGACCATGTGGGTGTCACTGTTGGAGGATTCCTCAGTGGTGGAGCCAGTGCAATGGGTAAGGTACATTGTAGAATGGGTAGGTGGTGGCATTTGGTGGCGGGCAGGGCCACAGGGCTGTGTGGGCTCCTTGTCCTCCATTTTTGGTGGAAGTCTGGTCATCCCAGGGTCTGCCGGGAAAGCTGGAGAGAACTGGGTTCTCACTCCCGATGCTGGCCCTGGTGGCTAGAGGGTGTAGGGCCGATCTGGTTGCCAGTGGTGGTGGCTGTGCTGCCCATTGATCGCTGTCCCTGCAGTGGGTCTGCTCCCACTGGGTGTGTGTGAGCCCTTCCTGGGGCATCACATTTGTCCCAAAAGCCCAGGCTACATGGTCAGGTAGCCCGCTGGACCTGGGGGTCTCCCACGGGGGATTTCCTCTGGCATTGACATTATACCTGTAGAACCCGGTGTCATTTGTAATTCTACCTTTTACATGCATGACACATTGGCTCCGATCGCAACTCGTCGACTCGACACTGTTATCTCTCTTCACATTTTCACATTTTGCACTTACAACACTTTCTTGTGTAGTGGTATCTCTATACAGGGTTACATTTATCACATTAGCATTTCTGGCAAACTATTCAATGGTACAAACTTGTTGCTTACATCACTTTTTTAGAAGCATTCATTACATCATTCATTACATTTTTCCCATTAGTTTTTCCGGCATCACCATTTAACATTACATTAGTAAACCTGCAGTCATTGACTGCACTTTTAACTTTAATGTCCTTGGCATCGCTGTGCCTGATAGAGAATTCAAACAGGCTGAATTTAGACAGACTGTGAAAATTCACAGACCCCCAAGTCAAGGCTGCTACATGCAGTTCAGCATGTTGCATTAAGTCATCAATCAACTTGACATTTTAGGACCTTGGGTAGCGAGCCAATTAAAAGGTTAAAAGACTATTAATTGAGCCAATAAGGTCAAAGAAGGCGAGTTCTTTTCTGTAAATTGATCCAGGTATAAGTACAGCCATTTTGACCATGTGGTGCCAGAAGGACAAAGACCTGGCTTAAAGCCAAGAACTTGTTATTGCTCTCTGCCAAAAATAAAGAAGTTAAAACTACAATCGGAGTTTGTATTTCATTGGAAATTAAGAGATCTAACAATTTTGGCGTCACGAACAGGATCGCTGAGGAAAGAAACTGAATTTTGGACATCGGACCTACATATTGAGGTAAGGACACCTCTTTTTAAAAGTCCTCGGTCAAAAGTCTAAATTCGCCTCTCCTTCTACGCGATTCCGAAAGCCTCCGGTTTGTGAACCCTCCGGTTGGTAGTCGGCTCGAGGTCCCACAGACGTCTAAACTTCGGCGGTGTGTTAGTTAATTAATCACCGACCTATTGATCGGCTAGAAAGCCTATGACTCGAGACCCCAGTAAAGAAATTATGGCAGCAGGAGATAAGAGCAAAGAATTGCCTACAACTGTTAAAGGTGGGCAGGCATTACCTGAAGTTTCGCTAGATTTAATTCTCGAACAGTTGAAAGAATACATAGAGCAACAATTCAACTTATCTAAAACCTGTATTAAGATCGAACAAAAGTACGGAATCTCCAAAGGACAATGGTCCTTGGACGAGATTAAAAGGATCTGGGGAAAAACGACCCGTATGAAAAATAAAGAGCGAACTAGATGGTCCCTAGCGGTTATGGGCCAGATTCGAAAGCGGAATGAAATTATAATGCGTTCCCATGATCGAGAACTGACCAGTACAAAGGATCAATTGCAAGCAGTTTGTGCGCAGCTGCGACAGAAAAAGCTTGAATTTGAAAAGCTGGAAGCGGAAGTTAAAGATCTTAAAGGTGAAATTAAAGAATGGAAAAAATCATTAGGTCAAGAGACAGTAATAGGAAAAGGAAAATGTATCGGTCAATTCCCAGGGTACTCATGTTTGGATAAATTAAAAGCGCAAACCCGAAGACACGACTGAGGAATAGATACGGATTCTGAATCCTCCGACAATACAGTGTCGGAGGATGATGAAGAATTAGGGGTGCGCTTTGCCCCGTTTAAAAAAAGATGAGTTGCAGTCAAATCAGAAGAGACTGCAGATGAGGGCGGAACCAAAAAAACAAAGAAAAGGGTGTACGAAAAATACTTAGTTCATGATCCGGCAGACCCAGAGAAAATTGATAAATGGTCCAAGGAATTGCCCAATCCAAAGAAAGGGGGAGTAAAAACGTGGGACCAATTGGAATGCTTAAGAAATATATATCAACTTCATCCCTGGGATGGAGTGCAAATTTTGACCATAATGGTGCCAAAAACACAGGGAAGAAAATTGCACGACAAGGTAGAAGAAGCTTTGGGGCAGGATGAGCAAGATTTAGATGCAGGATGGGAGGCGATTAAACACTGGCTGCAAGCCTTCAGTCCAGCTAAGACAGACTGGGGAAAATTTGCAGCCTGCCAACAGAAAGGAACAGAGGAGATCCTGGAGTATGACGAGTGGTTTAGATGCACATGGCTACAACATTCGGGTATGAATAATACGGATGAGGAAATGGATGAACAAGTGTTTGGACCCCTGAAAGCAGCTTTCGTGGCAGGTCTAAAGCCAGAACTGTCCAAAATGCTTCAGGTAGAGGAACTACCTTTGCAGCATTGGTGGATCGATGTAACCAATTAGATCGGGATATGGGAGCTAAAGTCCGAGCTGTACAGGCTATGGGATGGAAATCCCAGGATTCCGATAAACAGTTATTAGGAAAATTACCCGGAAAATGTCATTATTGTGGGAAAGAAGGTCACTGGGCCAAGACGTGCAGGGCAAAACAGAAAGGTCGTGGCCGGGGAAGAGGACACAGCCAGGGATACAATTCAGCCAACAAGCCAGGCTTGTCACAAGATAACAACCTCATAGAAGCATTTAAGCGACTGACAATACAACGACAGAAGGAGTTACTTGGGATAGCAAAAAATGATTAGAGCCAACCCTGGCCCCCCTCCTCGCACTAATACAACAAAGGCTATATATAACTGTGAGGGTGGGCGATAAGGATGTGGACTGTCTTTTAGACACAGGGGAGGAATTAACATGCTTACCCCTACAATATGGAGACTTTTTGCCGTTGGATGGTAGGGCACGTACAGCCTATGGAGTTGGGGGCCATAAAATGGAAATTAAAAGGACAACACCGGTACTTATAGGGCTGGGTCCACATGAACTAACCACGCCGGTCTGGATAGGCCCAGTAGATCAACCCCTTTTAGGAATGGACGTTCTAATCCAAGTAGATTCATCGTTGCATTTCGAGAATGGTCGGGTGACATGGTCAATTAGAACTTTGAAGAAAGAAGAATTGAAGGAACACCCAATATGGGCTAAAGATAAGAACGATTGTGGCCTACTCCAGATGGAGCCTGACAACATTCCGGCTGTCGTGCTGAATACTTGTGTTCCAGAACTAGCCGAGCATCTAGCCAAGCTGTTCCAGTACAGCTACAACACTGGCATCTACTCGACAATGTGGAAAACTACCCAGGTATGTCCTTTCCACAAAAAGCAAGACAAGTATAATCGAGCCAATTACCACCCCATCAGTTTACTCTCAATCATCAGCAAAGTGGTGGAAGGTGTCGTCGACAGTGCTATCAAGCGGTACTTATTCACTAATAACCTGCTCATTGATGTTCAGTTTGGGTTCTGCTAGAACCACTCAGCTCGAGACCTCATTACAGCCTTGGTCCAAACATGGACAAAAGAGCTGAATTCCAGAGGTGAGGTGAGAGTGACTGCCCTTTACATCAAAGCAGCATTTGACCGAATGTGGCATCAAGGAGCCCTTGTAAAATTGAAGTCAATGGGAATCGCGGGGGGGAAACTCTCCACTGGCTGGAGTCATACCTACCACAAAGGAAGATGGTTGCTACAGGAGTTCCTCAGGTTCTAGGCCCAACCATCTTCAATTGCTTCATCAATGACCTTCCCTGCATCATAAGGTCAGAAGTGGGGATGTTCGCTGATGATTGCACAGTGTTCAGTGCCATTCACAACTCCTCAGAAAATGGAGCAGTCCATGCCCGCATGCAGCAAGACTTGGACAACATTCAGACTTGGGTTGATAAGTGGCAAGTAACATTCATGCCACACAAATGCCAGGCAATGGCATTACCATCGCTGAATCCCCCACCATCAACATCTGAGGGTCACCATTGACCAGAAACTTAATTGGACCAACCCATAAATATTGTAACAACAAGATCAGGTCAGAGGTTGGGTACTCTGAGGTGAGTGTCTCACCTCCTGACCTCCTAAAGCCTTTCCACCATTTACAAGGCACAAGTCAGGAGTGTGATGGAATATTCTCCACTTGCCTGGATGAGTGCATCTCCAACAACACTCAAGAAGCGCAACACCATCCAGAACAAAAAAGCCCACTTTATTGGCACCCCATTCACCACCTTAAACATTCCACCACAGGCACACCGTGGCTGCAGTGTGTCCCATCTACAAGATGCACTGCAGCAACTCACCAAGGCTACTTCGGCAGCACCTCCTTAACCCCTGATCTCAACCACTTAAAAGGAAAAGGGCAGCAGGCACATGGGAACACCATCACCTGCAAGTTCCCCTACAAGTCACACACTGTCCTGACTTGGAAACATATCGCTGTTCCTTCATCGTCACTGGGTCAAAATCCTGGAACTCCCTCCCTAAGAGCACTGTGGGAATACCATCACCACACGGACTGCAGCAGTTCAAGAAGGCGGTTTACCACCATCTTCTCAAGGGCAATTAAATGCTGGCCTTACCAGCGACGTCCGCATCCCGGAACGAATTAAAAAACAAAGTTGATATTACAAGCAGGTATGATTCCAAAAAACCCTTGTCAATAGTCTTCATGAAAGACTTAGCAGAACTGGCTGATGACAATGCATCCTTAACAAGTTGAGCATGTAAATGATAGCAATACAGTCATCTGTACATGTTAGCTATGTATTTGAAAGTATTGGACTGTTCAATGAAAAGGCTTTAATTGTAGATCATGCCTTGTTTTCAAAATGGCAGTTATAAATGATGCAGCCTTCATTGTTTTGCTCTATCTAAAACAAGTAGTAAGCAATGCAACAATCACAATCTTTCTGATCATATAAATATTTATAGTTTTGTCAATGTGAACCTGTTTTACTTTAGCATAATCTTAGTGTGTTGCTCTGACACAAGATCATACTCCAAAGAATTGAGCCGTAATAACATCATTGACGTGAACATTGAATGTTGAAAGAACTTGCATTTATATGGCGCCTTTCATGACTTCAGGATGTTCCAAAGCACTTTACAGCCAATGAAGAACTTATAAAGTGTAGTCACTGTTGTAATGTCAGAAACGCGCCAGCCAATTTGTGCACAGAAAGCTCCCACAAACAGCAATGTGATAATGACCAGATAATCTGTTTTTTTCAACTGATTTTGATTGAGGGATAAATATTGGCTAGGACACCAGGCAGAACTCCCCTACTCTTCTTCAAAATAGTGCCATGGGATCTTTTACATTCACCAGAGAGGGCAAACAGAACCGCGTTTTATTGTCTTATCCAAAGGACAGCAGCTCCGACAGCGTAGCACTCTCTTGGTACTGGACTGGTAGTGTCAGCTTGGACTTTGTGCTCAAGACTCTGGAGTGGGACTTGATCCTACAACTTTTTGACTCAAAGGCGAGAGTGGTACCCACTGAGCTACACCTGACAATGAAAAGCTTATTGGCCTGAACGGGGGATCGAATCTACGATTTGCATTATTGTCATCATGCTCTAACCAACTGACCTAACCGACCAATCCCACTAAGAAGTGCACTTACTTGAATGTTTTACTGCAGTGCCTCAGTTCACAACAAAAAGTTACATTTTCTTCAGATCAAACACATGCAAAGCTGAGTCACGGAGTCCCATGCATACTGTGTCAGTTTCTGTGGACTGAACGCACATTAATAATCAATGACTATCTTCTCTAGTTACAACTTAAAGCTACTCCTTTATATTTACATCAGTCAACAACACAGAGGCAGATAATTGGACTGATGATAATTCTATTATCCAGCTCCTGGGGACGACTGGGAAATTACAAAGCAGAAACTCAAAAGTACTTTCAATGCTGCTAATATCATGCTACATAAATCACCATGGAATTGACAAAGCAGTAAATTAACTAAGGACACCCGATTAGGCAATTAGAAGGCAGAGGATCCATCAATTTTAAATAAGCCTTTCAAATTTCAATTTTTGAAGCCCTTTGACCACTAGTGCTATAAATCATGGTAGAATCAAGATTTGTTATTGCTGACAGACTTGGAGTAATATATTTATTATTTTTTTTCCCTAAATACATAGCATAAATCAATTGCTCGAATTATACTGAAGCATTATGGTTTAACATGGAAAAAAATCCTTGCTTTCATTTCAGTATTTTTAGTTTGTTCAATAAGTGCAGCAATCTGTGTTACTTGGATTAATAGAATCCTACTGGACAGAAGGAGGCCATTCGGCCCATTGTGCCTGTGCTGGCTCATTGAAAGAGCTATCCAATTACATAAGACCATAAGAACATAAGAAATAGGAGCAGGAGTAGGCCACATGGCCCCTCGAGCTTGCTCCGCCATTTAATAAGATCATGGCTGATCTGATCATGGACTCAGTTCCACTTTCCTGCTCGCTCCCCATAACCTTTTATTCCCTCATCGCTCAAAAATCTGTCTATCTCCACCTTAAATATATTCAATGGCCCAGCCTCTGGGGCAGAGAATTCCATAGATTTACAATTCTGTGAGAGAAGAAATTCCTCATCTCAGTTTTATTCTGAGACTATGAGGCCAAAATTGATCAACCCACCGCCCACTGCCACCGACTGTCGCCCACTGCTTCTGACATTGCTCTTGTAGATCGCCCAGTGCCACTTTCGACGTGGCCTGGAGTGGGCACGAGGGGAGAGCCGCCGGGAACCGCCCGCTGATGTCAGCGGACGGCCGAGTGGCGCAACTAGCCTCCCGCCCGCCGAGCTCCCATATTCATGCGGGTGGGAGTCGGTGGGAGTCGACGCCAGAATGGGGCTGGACCGTTGGCTGGAGGCTGGTCTGCCCCAAAGGTAAGTATGAAGAACCTGAAAAAAAGGTTACTGAACATTTTATATATATTTTTCCTGTAGCGACTTACCTGGATGGGGTCCCCTGAAGGTCTTCCAATAGTTTTTTTTTTCCTGATGATTTTTTTTTCCAGCTGTTCGACCCTCTGTGGGCCCGACTCCATTGTCAGTGGCACTTGGGCCGCAAGTGTCTCTGCCGCCAAGAATGAGATCTTCCGCCGGCTGCCGCTCAGATTTGTGGCATACGTCGTCCATTTGCCCCCCACCGACCTTCGAGGGACCTCGACGATGAATATCCCACCCAAAGTACCGTCCGGTACCTCGGCGGTCATCGGCGGCACTTTGGGTGGCACTTGTGCGATCGGAGGTCTTGACCAAATTCGGCCCCCATGACCCCTAGTTTTAGTTTCCTCTATGAGTGGAAATATACTCTCTGCATCCACCTTGTCGAGCCCCCTCATTATCTTATATGTTTCGATAAGATCACCTCTCATTCTTCTGAACTCCCCCTCATCTCTGGAATCAACCGAGTGATCCTTCTCCAATGCAAGTATATCCTTCCTTAAATACGGAGACCAAAACTGTATGCAGTACTCCAGGTGTGGCCTCACCAATACCCTGTACAGGTGTAGCAGGTCTTCTCTGCTTTTATACTCTATCTCCCTTGCAATAAAGGCCAACATTCAATTTGCCTTCCTGATTACTTGCTGTACCTGCATACTAACTTTTTGTGTTTCATGCACAAGGACCCCCAGGTCCCTCTATACTGCAGCACTTTGCAATTTTTCTCCATTTAAATTATAATTTGTTTTTCTATTTTTTCTGCCAAAGTGGATAACCTCACATTTTCCCACATTATACTCCATCTGCCAAATTTTTGCCCACTCACTTAGTCCTAATTAATCCCACTCTTCCCCGTAGCCCTATAAATTTTTCTTTTGCAAGTATTTATCCAATTCCCCTTTGAAAGTTATTATTGATTCTGCTTCCACCACTCTTTCAGGCTGTGCATTCCAGATCATAACAACTAGAATCGCAGTCTGAAAGAACAGCATTTTTACAGAGAAACAAAACTGCCAAAAGCAAAGACATCTTTGACATGAATATATTACCAAAAGCAGGACCCAGAAAAGCAAGTACCATGTGTGCCGGAATGTTCCACTAACTGTTAAATAGCAGCACCTCGGAGGACGAGAAGGTATCTTCAAAACATAAGCCCTGGACACAGAAGTGATAGAAAGAAACTGTTTAATCAAGCGACCAGAACACTTCATACATCAAAAAACACTTCTATCTCAAAACACATAAATGTCAAATGTATTTAACTTCACTTCATTACTTTGCAAAATGAGATTGAAATATTTTAATTTAATACATTTGAAGGCATTTTTGTAGCATACCAAATATGGGTGTCAGCCATGGCTCAGTTGGTAGCGCTCTTGTCCTTGAGTCAGAAGGTCATGGGTTCAAATCCCACTCCAGAGACTTGAGCATAAAATCAAGGCTGATGTTTCAGTGTAGTACTGAGTGAGTTTGGGGTTTTGCTTTTAAATAAGATGTTAAACTGAGGTCCTGTCTGTCCTCTCAGATGGGTGTAAAAGATCCCAGTATTTGCAGAAGAGCAGGGCAGTTCCCGCCTGGTATACTGGCCAATATTTATCCCTCAACTAACATCACTAAAATAGATTGTCTGGTCATTATCCCATTGCTGTTTGTGGGAACTTGCTGTGTGCAAATTGGCTGCCACGTTTCCTATATTACAACACTTCAAAAATTAATTAATTGGCTGTAAAGTGCTTTGGTTGTGAAAGGCGCTATAGATATTTCTAAGCAGCAAGTGAACGAATGCTGGGCTTAAAGAATCCTTCATGTAGAGGAGCAACGCAATGGTAGAATTAGATGTTGGCCGCATTACACCCACAAAGTGACCTTCTGAGGACAAGCAAGATCCCACTGCTACTGACGGGAATGGCTTTACCCAGCATGATGTGGGGTTGGTGCCAGATTGTTATGGGTCATTGCTATTTGAAATTACTGATGGAAAGAAAGAAAGCTTGGATTTCTATTGTGCTTTTCATAAGCTCAGGACATCTCAAAGCATTTTACAATCAATGAAATACTTTGTATGTGTAGTTGCTTCTCCCACAAACTGCAATGTGATAATGACCAGATAATCTGTTTTTGTTAATTATGTTGGTTCAGTGTTAAATATTGGCTAGGTCACCAGGGCAATCCCCCTTGCAATGTTTCAAATAGTGCCATGGGATCTTTTACATCCACCTGAGGGGGCAGATAGGGCCCCAGAGAAAAGACTGCCTTGATTTTGTGCTCAGGTCTTTGGAGTGGGATTTGAACCCACAAACTTCTGACTCAAAGGTGACAGTGCTGCCAACTGAGCCACGATTGACACCTGTATACTGGCTGTATTTAGAAACATAGAAACATAGAAACATAGAAAATAGGTGCAAGAGTAGGCCATTCGGCCCTTCTAGCCTGCACCGCCATTCAATGAGTTCATGGCTGAACATGCAACTTCAGTACCCCATTCCTGCTTTCTCACCATACCCCTTGATTCCCCTAGTAGTAAGGACTTCATCTAACTCCTTTTTGAATATATTTAGTGAATTGGCCTCAACAACTTTCTGTGGTAGAGAATTCCACAGGTTCACCACTCTCTGGGTGAAGAAATTCCTCCTCATCTCGGTCCTAAATGGCTTCCCCCTTATCCTTAGACTGTGTCCCCTGGTTCTGGACTTCCCCAACATTGCGAACATTCTTCCTGCACCTAACCTGTCTAACCCCGTCAGAATTTTAAACGTTTCTATGAGGTCCCCTCTCATTCTTCTGAACTCCAGTGAATACAAGCCCAGTTGATCCAGTCTTTCTTGATAGGTCAGTCCCGCCATCCTGGGAATCAGTCTGGTGAACCTTCGCTGCACTCCCTCAATAGCAAGAATGTCCTTCCTCAGGTTAGGAGACCAAAACTGTACACAATACTCCAGGTGTGGCCTCACCAAGGCCCTGTACAATTGTAGCAACACCTCCCTGCCCTTGTACTCAAATCCCCTCGCTATGAAGGCCAACATGCCATTTGCTTTCTTAACCGCCTGCTGTACCTGCATGCCAACCTTCAATGACTGATGTACCATGACACCCAGGTCTCTTTGCACCTCCCCTTTTCCTAATCTGTCACCATTCAGATAATAGTCTGTCTCTCTGTTTTTACCACCAAAGTGGATAACCTCACATTTATCCACATTATACTTCATCTGCCACGCATTTGCCCACTCACCTAACCTATCCAAGTCGCTCTGCAGCCTCATAGAATCCTCCTTGCAGCTCACACTGCCACCCAACTTAGTGTCATCCGCAAATTTGGAGATACTACATTTAATCCCCTCGTCTAAATCATTAATGTACAGTGTAAACAGCTGGGGCCCCAGCACAGAACCTTGCGGTACCCCACTAGTCAATGCCTGCCATTCTGAAAAGTCCCCATTTACTCCTACTCTTTGCTTCCTGTCTGACAACCAGTTCTCAATCCATGTCAGCACACTACCTCCAATCCCATGTGCTTTAACTTTGCACATTAATCTCTTGTGTGGGACCTTGTCGAAAGCCTTCTGAAAGTCCAAATATACCACATCAACTGGTTCTCCCTTGTCCACTCTACTGGAAACATCCTCAAAAAATTCCAGAAGATTTGTCAAGCATGATTTCCCTTTCACAAATCCATGCTGACTTGGACCTATCATATTACCTCTTTCCAAATGCACTGCTATGACATCCTTAATAATTGATTCCATCATTTTATCCACTACCGATGTCAGGCTGACCGGTCTGTAATTCCCTGTTTTCTCTCTCCCTCCTTTTTTAAAAAGTGGGGTTACATTGGCTACCCTCCACTCCATAGGAACTGATCCAGAGTCAATGGAATGTTGGAAAATGACTGTCAATGCATCCACTATTTCCAAGGCCACCTCCTTAAGTACTCTGGGATGCAGTCCATCAGGCCCTGGGGATTTATCGGCCTTCAATCCCATCAATTTCCCCAACACAATTTCCCGACTAATAAGGATTTCCCTCAGTTCCTCCTCCTTACTCGACCCTCCGACCCCTTTTATATCCAGAAGGTTGTTTGTGTCCTCCTCAGTGAATACCGAACCAAAGTACTTGTTCAATTGGTCCGCCATTTCTTTGTTCCCCGTTATGACTTCCCCTGATTCTGACTGCAGGGGACCTACGTTTGTCTTTACTAACCTTTTTCTCTTTACATATCTATAGAAACTTTTGCAATCCGTCTTAATGTTCCCTGCAAGCTTCTTCTCGTACTCCATTTTCCCTGCCCTAATCAAACCCTTTGTCCTCCTCTGCTGAGTTCTAAATTTCTCCCAGTCCCCGGTTTCGCTGCTATTTCTGGCCAATTTGTATGCCACTTCCTTGGCTTTAATGCTATCCCTGATTTCCCTTGATAGCCACGGTTGAGCCACCTTCCCCTTTTTATTTTTACGACAAACAGGAATGTACAATTGTTGTAGTTCATCCATGCGGTCTCTAAATGTCTGCCATTGCCCATCCACAGTCAACCCCTTCAGTATCATTCGCCAATCTATCCTAGCCAATTCACGCCTCATACCTTCAAAGTTACCCTTCTTTAAGTTCTGGACCATGGTCTCTGAATTAACTGTTTCATTCTCCATCCTAATGCAGAATTCCACCATATTATGGTCACTCTTCCCCAAGGGGCCTCGCACAACGACATTGCTAATTAATCCTCTCTCATTACACAACACCCAGTCTAAGATGGCCTCCCCCCTAGTTGGTTCCTCGACATATTGGTCTAAAAAACCATCCCTTATGCACTCCAGGAAATCCTCCTCCACCGTATTGCTTCCAGTTTGGTTAACCCAATCTATGTGCATATTAAAGTCACCCATTATAACTGCTGCACCTTTATTGCACGCACCCCTAATTTCATGTTTGATGCCCTCCCCAACATCACTACTACTGTTTGGAGGTCTGTACACAACTCCCACTAACGTTTTTTGTCCTTTGGTATTCTGCAGCTCTACCCATATAGATTCCACATCATCCAAGCTAATGTCCTTCCGAACTATTGCCTTAATTTGCTCCTTAACCAGCAATGCTACCCCACCTCCTTTTCCTTTTATTCTATCTTTCCTGAATGTTGAATACCCTTGGATGTTGAGTTCCCAGCCCTGATCATCCTGGAGCCACGTCTCCGTAATCCCAATCACATCATTTTTGTTAACATCTATTTGCACAGTTAATTCATCCACTTTATTGCGGATACTCCTTGCATTAAGACACAAAGCCTTCAGGCTTGTTCTTTTAACACCCTTTGTCCTTTTAGAATTTTGATGTACAGTGGCCCTTTTTGTTCTTTGCCTTGGGTTTCTCTGCCCTCCACTTTTCCTCATCTCCTTTCTGTCTTTTGCTTTTGCCTCCTTTTTGTTTCCCTCTGTCTCCCTGCATTGGTTCCCATCCCCCTGCCATATCAGTTTAAATCCTCCCCAACAGCACTAGCAAACACTCCCCCTCGGACATTGGTTCCGGTCCTGCCCAGGTGCAGACCGTCCGGTTTGTACTGGTCCCACCTCCCCCATTTGGAGACGACCTTCTCCTGCCCATTCCGGGGGCTGGATTTTTGGGTTGTTGCCGCCTCAGTTTTCGCTCCGGAGGTTAGCTCTTCCGGACGGGTGGCCAGCTTCTCGCGCCCCGCCAGGGTTTTTGGGGACAGTTTCGGCGGAGCACGGAACATTACCACCCGGAAGAGACGAGCCAGTGTACAATGTCCCTGGTTGCAACACCGGCTCAATTTTTGGCTCCCACCCGACCCTTAGCGCACCGCAGAGCGCCTGTGAAAGCTGGCGGTCCAAGCTGTAGCTTCTGCAGTGAGGTAAGTAATGTTGACCTCAGGTAAGTGTGATTGTTTTTTATTTGTTTTTATTTGCGATTTATGTTGTGGTGGCGTGAGTTATTTATTGGGAGTGATCTTGGTGGGTTTTTATCAGGTTTTTTTTCTCTCCCCAGCACTCTTGGAGTGCTCCGAGGCCGGCTGTTTAGCTCGCGATTTTTACATGCTCAGGGCCCAGCCACACACTCAGGGCCCAGCTGCTGAATTTTGCTGACAGAGGCGCAAACTGTTCCTGGGTGCAAACTTTACCATCCCGCCGCCATTACCGCCCCGAAATGAGCAAAGCCGAAAATCCTGCCCTGGGTATTTGGGACATGGTGCAGGGACAATAGTTGTCGCGTGGCATTGACGATTCCCTACATCCCAGTGTCTAGTGCTGTCCAACTTTGACCCTGAGGAAAATCTTAGCAACGTTACGGTGGGAGACCAAGAGAACCCTCATGGAACTTCTACCTGACTTTTAATTCTTTAAACAGTGATGGCCGGGAGCTTTCAATGGCTGTCTGCTGAGGATAATTCTGGTTTGCTTCCAAGACCCGTACCTTTGATGCATTGTTTCAATAAAACAAATAATTCAGCCTCATTGATAGGCACTCTCCTTTATTTCTTATCGTTATTTGCTGCTTCTTACCTTTTCATCTGTAAATCTTGCTTATTTTCATGGACCATTCAAATTTCACAGAGCAGTAAATTGGATGGCTTGACTTACTGCAGGTGGTAAATTAAGGGATAATAGATCAGAGTATTCAGCACTAGAATGAAGGCAATAAATGAATACTGCTTAACTTAAGGCTTCTTCAACAGCACCTCTTAAACCCGCGACCTTCACCACCTAGAAGGTCAAGGGCAGCAGGCGCATGGGAACACCATCATCTCCAAGCTCCCCTCCAAGTCACACACCATCCTGACTTGTAAATATATCACCGTTCCTTCATTGTCACTGGGTCAAAATCCTGGAACACCCTCCCTAACAGCACTGTGGGTGTACCTGCACCACCACCTTCTCAGGGGCAGCTAGGGATGGGCAATAAATGTTGGCCTTGCCAGCGACGCCAATATCAAAGAATGAAAGAAAAACAAAGTGCCTTTCTGTTTAAGAGTTTAAATATTTGTCCCTAATTGTCTTATTTTAAATAAACTTTTGCTGTAACTGGAAGCAATGAACAGATATAAGGGTGAAAATTGTGGTCAGCAATTTTAGCACATACACAGCATATCAGCTGAAGGTCAGATTGTTACTGTAATATTGCAAATTAGTTTATTATTTAATCAATAGCAGGGACTATTCTGTAAAGATTGAGGATGGATACAAATCTTTGAAGGTGACAGGACAAATTGATAAAGCTGTTAAAGAAGCATATGGAATCCGTGGCTTTATAAATAAAAGCATCGAGTACAAAAGCAAGGAAGTTATGCTAAACCTTTATAAAACACTGGTTAGGCCTCAGCTGGAGTTTTGTGTGCAATTCTGGGCAACACACTTTAGGAAAGATGTCAAGGCCTAGGAGAGGGTGCAGAGGAGAGTTACTAGAATGGTACCAGGGATGAGGGACTTCAGTTATGTGGAGAGACTGGAGAAGCTGAGGTTGTTCTCCGTAGAGCAGAGAACATTAAGGGGAAATTTAGTAGAAATGTTCAAAACCATGAGGAGTTTTGATAGAGTAAATAGGGAGAAATTGTTTACACTGGCTGGAGGGTCATTAATTAGAGGACACAGATTTAAGGCAATTGGCAAAAGAATCGGGGGGAGATGAAGAAGAATTGTTTAGACAGCGAATTGTTGTGATCTTGGATACACTGCTTGAAGGGGTAGAGGAAGCAGATTCAATAGTAACTTTCAAAAGGGAATTGGATAAATACTTGAAGGGGAAAATTTTGTAGGAGTATGGGGAAAGAGCAGGGGAGTAGGAGCCAGCACAGGAACAACTGACCGAATGCCCTCCTTCTGTGCTGTATGATTCTATGACACTGCAGTATGTACACAGGCCATTGCTGGTGCTGTTTAATCAGACCTTTCTGTACCAATTTGATGTTTCATCAAGTACCACACTGTTTTTATACAGCTTTTCCTGCTCTGTCTGGCTAAATCTGCGAAAAGATGTAAAACAGCTGCAGAAACCCAAAGGCAACAGGACAACCACATCAATTCTCTGCTTCTCTCTGAGGACTGACAAAGATAGCAATGATGGGAGGTGTTGGATCCTAATCTAACCTAGGATGTCGAAATTCGGTGACGCCGTTTTTGAGGCGGTGTCACCGTCTGAATGGAGATTTTAACAGCAGGCGACAGTTGCTGCCTCCAACCATGAAATTCAGTTTTGTTGCCTAAAAAGGGGATTGCAGCATTAAATCAGGTGTTGCACTCTACTCTGGTAAATGGCAGTAAGTGGGGCAGCAAGTGAGGTGGCAACATCCAGGCGGCAATCATTATTTGTAACTGCCCTACAGACATACTGCCGCCACCTGGATTGAATTAAGGCGTTGGTTGGGCACATCGTGTATATATTCACTTCCTACACACTCATTCACAGGGTGAAGATGCAGCAGCAGCTCACCAGCGCGCTCACCGCTTCTCAGACGCTGCCATAGATGCACTGCTTGATGCCCTGGAGAGGCGTTGAGAACTACTGTGGAAGGAGGCCACAGCCCCAAACATTTCACAGGCTCTGGCGGGAAATCACTGAGATTGTGTCAATGCATGACACTGTGCCTTGGAGAACGACCCAATGTCGTAAGAAGTGGAACGACATGACTCGGTTGCTGAGGGTGAGTATATTTTATATTAACCTGAGCATGCCATGCTCTAAGCTCAATGTGCAGTCTTTCTTCACTGTAATGTGTCCGACCCCCATGCTCTACATGGCCAGATGCAAGGTTCGCATTTGCAGTCTCACCCACTCCAAGGGCATGCATGCCTGTGAACTTTCCTACTCCTGTTGTGGACACCCACCGCTTCTTGTTACTTCCTCAGTCTTCATATGTGTCTGGAAGACGCTATCCTCACAGTAATTATTAGATCCTCACTCCCTCACTCAAGCATTGTCTCATCAAGTACTCACAGCTAATGGAAGTTACATCGACCTTTTCAGAGTCTCATACACTAGAATGTTGTGAACTATGTAAGGCACTTCGGACAGATGGATAGAAGGCCACTTAATCTGATGTTGTCTTTAATCTTGCAGGCCAAGCTCGCACAGATGAGACAAGACCAGATGCAGACCAGATATGAGAACTCTGAGATGCAACACCTATCACCTGTGGAGGAACGTATATCGGCCCTGTTGGCCACACAAGTGGGTGCAGTGCAGTGGTGCTGGGTCAGGCTGAGCCCCCTCGTGACAATGACAGTATGCTGAATTCCTTTGTAGCCTCTAGTAGGCCACTTAGCCCTGACACCACAATCGTTCACCACTTTCCATGAGACTGGCATTTCTGACTGTCTATCCCAGTTCTGGCCCCCTCCCCTGCAGGTAACCACTCTCCTCTGGCTTTGTGCTTTCAGATGATCACTCAGATGGCCAGGGGCCTTCACGTCAGCCTTCAACTGCGGGAGATGGCGCAGAGGAGAAGTTGGAGGAGGACACCTCTCCGGACATCATGGAGGATCCAGCGGCCTCAGAGAGCAGGGCCAGCACCTTTGTGGTGGAAGGCGTAGTCGGAATCGAGGTGGGTGATGCTCCGGGATCCAGTGACCTGCAGCAACGCCACTGGGGAGAGGAAGCAGGGGCTAGCTCCCCCAGAAGGTGAGTGCATGCCTGAGTGATACTCAGCAGCACTCTGATGATGATCCCGAATTAGAGGATGTCACAAGACAATCATTGCAGATGCACAGTGATTTGCTGGGTGCATTGTCAAGGGTGCCCGAGAGTATCGATACACTAGCTGTGAGGATGGCCTCTACTGTTGCAGAAGCCTCTCAGTAGCCTGTCGAGCCCATCCTTGGTAGACACCAATGGATGTTGGATGTTTCAAGTGACCAAGGGGTCCCAGACATGGTGGCATGGGCTATGGCTGATGTGGCAGTAGCCATTGAGCACCAGGTCAATGCTATGGTAGGCCTGCAGACTGTCATGTCATCAGTGCATGGTGGCATCAATCAGCTCTGTGATGTGCTGCAGTCACAGTCTGCCTTGATGCAGGGCCAACGTGATACCACACAGGCACTGACCGCTGCCATCATGTCTGGGGCCCCATCAGTTCAACAGGGACCTAACGTTGCCAAAGCAGGTCAGCAATCTGTGCTCACCCAGATTGCTCCAGATGCTGAGGCTCTGCCCCGAGGGAGTAGCACCATGTCGACCTTTGGAACGTGATGTCTCTCTCAGGATGACATCACTCCGTCCTTGCTCGTGCTATTCTCTGCAACCCATCCACCACAGTGTGCTGCCGTCCATGCTGAGGTGATGCAGTCCACAGCCGGCACTTCCAGGACCTGAGCTGCTGGGGAGCATCCTGCTAGGCCATCAGCTATGGCAGAGGTGCCAACAGAGCGACCTTCTACCAGCCTTGCTGCAGGCACTGAGACCCCATTGAGGAGGAGCAGTCGATGTGGGAGGGGGGAGAAGAGAAGGGGTGAGAAAGCATCACTAAATATATGCGTGCTAATGTCCAGAGATAGTGACTTTGCACAAATATGAACTCATGTCAATAGTGGCACTTGCATGAGCCATTAAGAATTGTGTGATAGTGGCCAGAGATGGTAACCTTGTACAATTATGAACTAATGTGAATAGTTGCACGTGAATGCGGGTGATAATGTTTCAAGAGGTCTGGTTTCAGTCATTGTTTGCTGTGCATGATGGCATCCTTTAGTGCTTCTTTACAGCACACTGTGGTTTTTGTTGTAAATAAAAATTACTTTAATTTGTGTCGGGGGTGGTGTGGGGGTCAGGTTCACTTCTGACCTTCTGAACAGTTCGAATCACTCCCACTCCCTGGGTTCGAGACTTTGGATTTATTTGGGGATGTGACAAAGTGCAGCAGACAACTGGTTTTGGTGCAAGAAACTTTGATTTTATTCAGGAAAGAAAGTATAATGTCACAACTTACAATCTCTAGAATAAGGAACACTTTATCACACATACAAAAGGGGTTATAGAAAATAATACACCTCCCACCTCCCAATGCCTAGATCTGACTAGGTTAAACTCGAGGGCAACAGGGATAATGCTCACTGTTATGTATTGTCCAGGTACATTAAATGTATAGTTACAATGGTGCGCCACAGCGGGTGCTGTGGTGGGAGACCTGAAAGTACCTGCAAGACAAAGTATAAAAGGCTGCCCACCACACCTGAGAGGCACTCTGGAGTTACACAATAAAGGACTAAGGTCACAGCAGTTACTACAACACCAGACTGTGTGGAGTCAGTGATTTGAGTGCTACATACATCACAAATTGGCGATGAGGACACGGACGAGCTTCACCCAACCATGGCTACTTTGGGCTCGATAAAGGATTTCACAGTCGGTAATGACTGGGATGCCTTTACGGAAAGGCTCGCGTACTACTTTATAGCAAGCGACCTGACGGGGGGCACGAAATCACTGAGAAAGAAGCGTAAGGCGATATTGTGATGATGAGGTTTACCGTCTCATCAGGGATTTGCTGGCACCCGCAAGCGCCAAGAACAAGTCATATGAGCACTGATTGAACTCATCCGTGACCAACTGAAACCAAAGGAGAGCATCCTCACGGCCAGGCACAAATTCTACCACCACTGCAGATCTGAGGGCTAGGATGTCACCAAATATGCTGCGGACATCAGGAGACTCGCGACGCCGTGTGATTTTGGCACACATCTTGACGAGGCGTTGCGAGACGTCTTTGTTATGGGGATTGGCCATGAGGGCCTCCTTCACAAGCTGCTATCCACTGAACCTACAGTCAGCCTGCAGCAAGCCATCAACATCAGCCGGGCATTTATGACCTCGACTTGCAGCACCAAGCAGATGATCCACACGGTCTCGAACCTGGCAGGTACTATCCACAGGATAACGCCCGTCACGGACAAAACTGCAGAACGTGGCTCTGTCCAGGGCAGAGAGCACGGACCTCAGGATCCTGGAACACAGAGTCTGCCGAGGGGGGCTAATCGAGTAGCACCATGCTGGCGCTGCGGAGGAAGCCATGGGGCTCACCGGTTCAGGTTTGCGGAGTACACGTGCAATACCTGCCACACGAAAGGCCACCTTCAGCGTATGTGCAAAAGGAACACGACTCACCATGTGGTTGAGGAGATGGTAGATGATTTACTATCCGGCGAGGAGCAGGCAGAAGAAGATTAGGCGTTTGGACTGTATACTTGTACTGACGATTCGGCCTCAGTGATTATGGAAGTCAAGATTAACGGAGTCGCAGTGAGTATGGAAGTAGACACGGGGTCAGGTCAGTCGCTGGTGAGTCAGAAACTTTTGATAAACTGTGGATCAACCCAGCTGCACGACCCAAGCTGGTCCCGGTCACGGTGAAGCTGCACACCTACACCAAGGAACTGGTACCTGTTCTTGGCAGAGCGGATGTGCAGGTATCTCACGGTGGCGAGACGCACGGTTTACCTTTGTGGATCATTGCAGGCAATAGGCCGATGCTACTCGGCAGGAGATGGATGGGAAAGGTGCGTGGGAGCTGGGAAACTTAATTCCTCCATAGACCGCTGTCCCCCGTGTTCACAAGCAGCAGCGCCGACCGAGCTGGGGAAGAGAGAAGGGCTTCGATGGGCTGCTCCAGCAGGCACCGTCGGCCCCAGGCAGAAGTCGGTTCCGGAGGACATGTGTATGTGTGTGTGTGTGGGGGCTCCCGGGCAAAAAGGTCAGCTGCGTGGGGTGCTCCAGAGGATGCGGCGGTGCGGGGGCCGGTGCGTTGTGGCTCCCGGGTGCGGTCGAAGTGTGGTGGATCTCGAGAGAGAGTCGAGAGCGAACTGTTAGGCAGCAACAGGCTAGAGACCAGCAGGGAAAACACCCAGCAAACCAACCTCGCAAAAGGGTCTGAAGAAGGAAAGCTGTTCATCGGCGGTCTCAATCTCGACACAGACGAGCAGGCCCTGGAAGAAGTGCTCTCCAAGTACGGGCAGATCTCCGAGGTGTGAGTGATCAAGGACAGGGACACACAAGCGTCCCGCGGTTTCGGCTTCAGCACAGCGAGCTCAAGATGGTGGCGAGCCTCGTGGCAACAGAGTTCTGCAGAGAGAAGCAGGCAGGCACCAGCAGAGCACCTCAACCTCGTGGAAAAATCAAAATGGCGTCTTAAAAGGGAAATGTACCCGGGAGTCTTAAAGGGGCCTTACACCGTTGGCGGTCCTCACAAAGAGACTTTTGTAAGGGCAAGAGTGAGTCAAAATGATTACTGTGATTTGTATGATGATGTGATTTATGACAAGAGTTAATATTTTGTTGCTGAAATGATTACTGTGATTAAAATGATTGATGTGATTGGTGAAAAGAGTTAACATCACAATGCACAAGTAAAAGGGTTAATGGATCTGTGACTAACATGACTAATGGATTAATGCGATTTCCGATTTAATGTGATTCATGCAATGGTTCAGCGGTTGCAGACAAGCCGCACAGGCAACTATTTTCTGAGAACAGAGGCAATGCACTAGTTGCGATACCCTGTCTCAGCACAGCCCATTACCTCGGACAAAAAGGGGCAGTATGCCACCACCATACCTCATCCAGTGGGGCTGGGATTCAATAACTGTTCAGTGTACCTGCAACCTTTTGATATAACTCTTCAACATAAACAAATGTACTGTCTATGTGTACCTGCTTTCTATTGGAGGTTATGTTTGTGTACTTGTATCACCCATGTAAGGACTGCAAATACCACAGGCTTGCACCGGATCACAAGCATAATCTCTACATGGGGGGGAAGAGGGAAGTGGATGGTCATGGACTCACAAATCAACCAGGACGAACAAGGCCGAGGTTACCGGCAATGTGCTTTTGGAACTGGGCGGGGGGAGTGAGATGTTATGTATTGTCCAGGTACATTAAATGTATAGTTACAATGGTGCACCACAAGGGGCACTGTGGTGGGAGACCCAAAAGTACCTGCAAGACAGAGTATAAAAGGCTGCCCACCACACCTGAGGGGCACTCTGGAGTTACACAATAAAGGACTAAGGTCACTGCAGTTACTACAACACCATAGTGTGTGGAGTCAGTAATTTGAGTGCTACATACATCACACTCACCAATCCTCATTGACAGTTAGCGGTGGTTCGCGGTTTCGGGGTTCGCTGGACTCTGTTGGTTCGGTTTGCCATACCCCGAACATCGTGGAAGACTTCTTACTGTGTAGTCTTCAGTTGGATGGTGTCCGCTGATGCGGTAGGGCGCGTATTGGATTTATGGGGTAAGTACCCACTTTCTTCCTTCAACAGTAGGTTTTAAGGTTCTTTTAGGTAATGTTTTACCCATTGGTCGCTCAGGGGTAGCTTGCAGAGTGGAAACAGCTTGCGAATCTTCAGGTTTTCGTCGAGTTGACTTCGCTTTGGAAATCGCTCGTTGCGGTGGCTCAATATTACTAATTTGGTTGCTGGTAATATCTTGATGATTGTTTCATGAGCCTCTTGCTGCCACAGTGTGCTTGGTATTCTGGTCATTTGTGATGTTATCTTGGTTGATGTTTTGAAGAATTAGGTTAACGAAAGCTGGTGTGCTGATCTTGAAGTCTGCCAGGTCTGAAGCATACGAAGCTGGTGTAGAAACAAAAGTGAGCTTTTCTTGGCTGTAGAACAGAAGGCTCATCAGAAGGCTGCGTAGAAGGTTGTGTAGCAAGCTCCATAGAAGGCTCATTAACCCATAAAACAGGGCCTCACTTATACTTTGAGAGCCTTTCTAATCTGCGCGCCAAATCAAACCCGATTCTTTCTCTTAGTTTTGGCGGGCTTGGTAATTCTTTGTTGGATTTTGGCGGGCTCGTTAACGGTAACTTGTTTAGGATGTGTCAATCTGTTGAATTTGAGTTGCGATGGTAAAAATCATTTTTGGTGTTTACGTTGTCTGCCTAGGCCTGGGTTTTCAGGCCGGATGGGTGATTACCGTTATGCATGTGCTGGATGGGTTTCATGCTCAGAGCTATGGCTGGCTATCTCTGGGTCAATTGTTGCTATGTTAATGTCTCCTGGGGAGCAGAGTTTTGGAGTTTACACAATTCCCCCAGACAATTTGTTTAGCTCCAATATCCCAGCCAGCTCCAATACCCAAAACTGGCTTTGTCAGAGGCTAGAATTCCCCTGGTTTTGCAGCCCTTTTCCCTTGCAGACCAGACCCATGCACCTTTTAAAATCCCAAAGTTCGTTTTAAGCGAGTCCAAAATGATTCTTCCTTAGGGTTTCTTCACACAGAGGGGGAATTATTGAATTTTGAGAACACTTCGAGTTTTACATTTGTCACAATCTTTTTTTGCCATTTATATACATGGAATCTTGGAGGGTGCTGTGCGATGTCTTCAGCAAATCACCAGGTGAATAGGCTGGCCATTCAGCATATCTTGCGGTATTCACTGGAATTGATGTGGCATGAGCCTCTGACGAGTAACCCTTGCAGCCGCAACAGTGTCAGGCTGCCTACTCCTTGCCTGTAGCTCCTCATCTTCCTCCTCATCGTCGTCATCCTCCTGAGGTTGATCATCCATCCCTGCTGGTAATGGCTGGCCCCTCATGATGGCCAGTTTGTACAACATGCAGCACACAACAGTGAACATGGACACTCTGTCAGGGGAGTACTGAAGGGTCCCTCCAGAGCGGTCATGGCAGTGGCAACGCTGCTTCAGAAAGCTGATAGTTTGCTCTATAATGGTCCTGGTTGCGATATGGCTGCAATTGTAGCGCTGATCAGCAGGGATGGTGGGGTTGTGGAGGGGTGTCATCAGCCAGATCGCAAGAACACATCCTTTGTCGTGCTTCATGCGGTAGCTGGACCAGTTGTGACACACGGCTCTTCCACAGGATGAAGACATCATGGCAGCTGCCAGGATAGCGTGAATTGACAGTGATCACAGACCAGTTGAATGTTATGGGAGTGGTAGCCCTTTCGATTGCAAAAGACCTCTCCATTGTGAGGCAGGACAATCAATGGCCCACTGAACCATGGGGAAACCTGCTGTAAGAACATAAGAACATAAGAAATAGGAGCATGAGTAGGCCATATGGCCCCTCGAGCCTGCTCCGCCATTTAATACGATCATGGCTGAACCGATCATGGACTCAGGTCCACTTCCCTTCCCGCTCCCCATAACCCCTTATTCCCTGATTGGTTAAGAAACTGTCTATCTCTGTCTTAAATTGATTCAATGTCCCAACTTCCACAGCTCTCTGAGGCAGCGAATTCCACAGATTTACAACCCTCTGAAAGAAAACATTCTTCCTCATTTCAGTTTTAAAATGTCGGCCCCTTATTCTAAGATTATGCCCCCTAATTCTAGTCTCCCCTATCAGTGGAAACATCCTCTCTGCATCCACCTTGTCAAGCCCCCTCATAATCTTATACATTTCGATAACATCACCTCTCATTCTTCTGAATTGTCTGAGTAGAGGCCCAACCTACTCACCCTTTTCTCATAAGTGATTGATGGATGTTTTTGTGACAGGAAGGATGTTTCCAGTGGGGTTCCGCAGAGCTCAGTACTGGGTCCCTTGCTTTTTGTGGTATCTATCAACGATTTAGATTTGAATATAGGGAGTATGATTAAGAAGTTTGCAGATGACACGATTGGCTGTGTGGTTGATAGTGAAGAGGAAAGTCATGGGCTGCAGGAGGATATCAATCTACTGGTCAGGTGGGCAGAACAGTGGCAAATGGAATTTAATTCAGAGAAGTGTGAGGTGATGCACTTTGGGAGGGCTAATAAGGAAAGGGTATACACATTAAGCGGTCGGCCACAATAGTGTAGATGAACAAAGAGACCTTGGAGTGCTTGTCCACAGATCCCTGAAATTAGCAGGCCAGGTGGATAAGGTGTTTAAGAAGGCATACGGAATGCTTGCCTTTATTGACCGAGACATAGAATATAAGAGCAGGGAGATTATGCTTAAATTGTATAATACTTTGGTTGGGCCACAGCTGGAGTACTGCGTGCAGTTCTGGTCGCCGTATTATAGGAAGGACGTGATTGCACTAGAGAGGGTGCAGAGGAGAGTTACTAGGATGCTGCCTGGAATGGAGAATCTTAGCTATGAGGACAGATTGGATAGGCTGGGTTTGTTCTCATTGGAACAGAGAAGGTTGAGAGGAGACCTCACTGAGGTGTACAAAATATTGAGGGGCCTGGACATAGTGAATAGTAAGGGTCTATTTCCACTAGACCCTCTTCGTCTATTACCAGGGGGCATAGTTTTAAGGTGGTTGGTGGAAGGTTTAGAGGGGATTTGAGGGGGTCTTCTTTACGCAGAGGGTTGTGGGGATCTGGAATTTGCTGCCTGGAAGAGTGGTGGATGAAGAAACCCTCACCACTTTTAAGAAATGGTTGGATGAGCACTTGAAGTGCAGTAACCTGCAGGGTTACGGACCTAGAGCTGGTAATTGGGATTAGACTAGGTGACTTTTTGTTGGATGGTGCAGATATAATGGTAAGTACTGAGGGAAAAGAATACGGCCAGGGTGATCTCCTGGACTAGTTTCGATCGCCTGGATGGAGCGGAGAGGAATTTTCCCATATTTTATTCTCCCTAAATTGGCCTGGGTTTTTAATCTGGTTTTTGCCTCTCCCAGCAGATCACATGGCTCCTGTTGGGGTGGAGTGTAGAATGTTTCAGTATAAGGGGTGTCGCAGTTGTGTGAGGCGGATTGGTTGGGCTGGGTGCTCTTTGCCTTTCCGTCATTGTTCATAGGTTTATATGTAACCTTTAGGGCTGCTGACCAAGGGCCGTGTGGCTCTTTGTCGACCGACGTGGACACGATGGGCCAAAATGGCCTCCTTCTGTGTTGTAAGTTTCTATGTTTCTATGTTTCTAAGTCAACCCCCTCATCTCCGGAATCAACCAAGTGAATCTTCACTGAACTGCCACCAAAGCAAGTATATCCTTTCGTAAATATGGAAACCAAAACTGCAGGCAATATTCCAGGTGTGGCCTCAACAGTACCCTCTATAACTGTAGCAAGACTTCCCTGCTTTTATATTCCATTCCCTTTGCAATAAAGGCCAAGATTCCATTGGTCTTCCTGATCACTTGCTGTACCTGCATACTATCCTTTTGTGTTTCATGCACAAATACCCCCAGGTCCTGCTGTACTGCAGCACTTTGCAATTTTTCTCCATTTAAATAATAACTTGCTCTTTGATTTTTTTTCTGCCAAAATGCATGACCTCACACTTTCCAACATTATACTCCATCTGCCAAATTTTTGCCCATTCACTTAGCCTGTCTATGTCTTTTTGCAGATTTTTTGTGTCCTCCTCACACATTCCCATCTTTGTATCGTCAGCAAACTTGGCTACATTACACTTGGTCCCTTCTTCCAAGTCATTAATATAGATTGTAAATAGTTGGGGTCCCAGCACTGATCCCTGCAGCACCCCACTAGTTACTGATTGCCAACCCGAGAAGGAATCATTTATCCCAACTCTCTGTTTTCTGTTAGTTAGCCAATTCCCTATCCATGCTAATATATTACCCCCAACCCCGTGAACTTTTATCTTGTGCAGTAACCTTTTATGTGGCATTTTGTCAAATGCCTTCTGCAAGTCCAAATACACCGCAACCACTGGTTCCCCTTTATCCACCCTACTCGTTACAACCTCAAAGAATTCCAGCAAATTTGTCAAACATGACTTCCCCTTCATAAATCCATGCTGACTCTGCCTGACCGAATTTTGCTTTTCCAAATGTTCTGCTACTGCTATTGTAGAGTTGCAAAATTGGTGGGAACCCCCCCATCCCCCCCCCCCCCACTCCACTCCCCCCCCCACCCCACCCAGTGTTCGGACTCATTGGAAAGGAAATTTAATTTGGAACGATCTACCAGAAAGTTTGAAATCCTCAAGTGCTTATGGAAGAAATCTATGAATTTTAACCAAGTTTGGGATTTTTGAAAGGTGAATGTTGGGTCTGCAAGAAAAGGAGGGGGTCAATTTCTAAAAGGCCAGTTTGGACATTGGAGCTTATCAAATGTCTGGGAACTGTTTACCTCCGAAACCTGTCCCTAGAAGACATTTACATTTTAACAATCGACCACGGAAGAAACATTATCCACCCCACCCATGGGACCCAAATATCACATACATACTCCAACACCTTTTCAACAGGCACAGAAATATCTAGTTCAGGCCCAGACTTCCGGAAGCAAAAAACAGTACTATCTTCTTTTTCCAAAAATATAGGGCTAGACTTTCCACTTTCTGGCTAAGGCCGAAAAAAATGGGCCTTGTTCCAGCGATGCGGGACGTATCGCCTGTGCTGATCGCCGGCTCAAGGCCCATTTTTTTTTTTGCCGATTTTCCACTCGGCCTTACCCCAGCGATGTCAAATGGGCGATGTGATTTCTCGGCGATCTCACGATCGCCTAAAGAAAACGGAAGTGAATGAAAAAAAAAGCTTCCCTAGCAACGCATTACTGCGCATGTGCAGGTTGATTTCTTTTTCAGGTTGATGCTCCTTTCCAAGTTTTGGGAGGTCAGGGATCATCACACATGCTCAGAAGCTCTGTGAGGATCGGGGAGAGAGAGAGAGAGAGAGAGAGAGGAGAAAGTATTTTGTGGTCTGAATCAACTCATAATAATCGACATGGAGGCAACACTTGAGAGGCGTAGGGCCAAGCCTTTTGGTGAGGAGGCCAATGAGGCCCTCGTGAATGTTGTCAGCAGCAGGTGGGAGGATCTGACACGGGGTGGGCATGGGAAACCTCCGCCCCGTGCATATCGGAGGATTTGGGCAGAGATTGCCGACGCGGTCACGTCGGCATCTAATGAAACCCAGACACCGGACCAATGCCGCAAACATTGGAACAGCCTACTGGCAGCTGCGAGAGTAAGTTGAAATTTATAATGATCTAAATAGTAACAAGAATCTGAAATGTTATTTGGTTACACTTAAACATAACTAAATTATGAATAAATTTATGCAACCCAGCATAAAGTTAAATGTTGTAATGTAAAATATGCAACGTAATTTTAATTTGTAATAGAACATTTTAATCTGTCAGTCTTAAATGTCTTCAATGTCTTAAATCGCCTGATCCATTTGTTTATGCCATGCAATGTTATCGTATCATTTACAGAAGAAGATCTCGATCAATAATTGGGAGCAACGCAGGATGAGCGGGGGCTCTGCCATGTTGCACACTCTAACTGCCTACGAGGAGTTCGCGGTGGCCTTGGTGGAACCAGAAAGCCGTTCAGTCACATCCCATGGTGTGGCCGAACCCACCCTTGAGACATATGAGTAATGAGAAATGTTCATTGTTCAATGTGTGAATCATTAGTAAATACTGAAAATATCGTAGTTACGCATGTAATGTTATGCAATTAAAATGTAATTTGATGTTATGCAATGTTATGCAATTACAATATAATGTTAAGCAATAATAATATAATCTGATATATAATTGTGATGTACTATAAATGTTTGAATGAGGTCATGTTAGGTCATGTTAAAGCTTGTGATCACCTGTGCATATGGGGTAAATGAAAGCATTGCAATGTTTTGACTTCGAGAAAAATTGTAATGCAATGATTTGAATAGTTAATCGTTGTTTATCAAATTAAAGGTCAAGTGGTCGTCGAGTCAGTGGAGTCCACTACCACTGAACCGTCTCCAGCATCACAGGAGGCAGAAGAAGAAGAGGAGCCACTGCAGACTCCTGCTGCTGCGCTTCAGCAGGAGGAGGAGGAGGAGGAGACGGAGATGGAAGAAGAGGAGATGTTTTTTTGGGGGGGGGGGGTGGGTGAAACAACCTGCGGCCATCTCGATTGAGATGGAAGAAGCACCGGGACCAAGCAGCGTGCAGGTGGCGACGCCCAAGGCGCGTCACATTGCAAACGCCGACCCCACGGAGGTCTGGTCAGCGTGGCGAGCAATCGCCTGCCTTGGAGGGCCAGACAGAGAGCTTGATTTTCCTGTGCAGGGAGACGGTCGCGATTGGTCACGACCTTATCCACAGGTTCGCGGGATTCTCTGTGAACTGGAGCCAGTTCTCTGCGAACTGGAGCCAATTTCCAGCATCCTGGAGCGAGTTCTGCCAGAACTTCTCCAACTGGTCTTCTGAGCAGTCACTGACTGCAAGGGAGACCTTGGAGGCTATTCGGCAGCAGACAGCCACAACCAATGCCCTGCGGCATGCGTTGCTGGCTGCACATGGCGCTGCACCCCAAGGTGTCATGTCTGCTCACAGCGAAACTCTGAGCACGCAAGCGAGTACGGAGGGCGCAGTTCCTCCAGGCTCGGAAGTAGAGCCTCAGGCTTCCACTTCCTCTCCGTCACCTCCACCATGGCAGGAAGTCTTGACATCCCACTCTGCACGACGTCTTGGTGTCGGACTGCGTAGACCAAACCGGGCGGGTGGGGTGCGAACACGGGGTGGGACAGGATCTGGAGGGAAACGTGGCTGCAGGTAGGGAGGGGGGAGTGCTTTTCTATGTAGTTCACTTGTTTTAAAATGTTCACTTGCTGTTATCAATTTATTATACTCTTGTTATTGTTATTGTTACTAAATTGGCCAATTGTATTCAATAGTTAAATGTTCACTTATTCACTTGTTATCATTACTTAACTGTTCACTTTCCATTCTTTCTGAAATGGTCACTTTTTATCGTTACTGAAATGGTTGCTTGTTGTCATCACTGAAATAGTCACTTGTTCTTTAAAATGTTCAATTTATTCTTCATCTAACGTTTTGGGGATTTTGAGGGAAGGGTGGGTTGGTGCGGTGGGTGGGGGGTTGGAGGGAGGGTGTTGTTCATTAGTTCTGAAAAAAAATTAATTTTTGTTAATTAAAAAAAAAATTTCTACAACTTTTGTACCTTCTCTATTTACATAAGTTTTACAATATACAGTTCTTCATGCAGATTTGTTTGTTTATTCTGTTTCACCATGGAATATCATTAAATAACTTCAATGTGTAAAAACTGTTTATTAAATAATTCCAATATATCATGAGATCTATTTAGCATAGATAAGGTGATAATATCTTCCCTGTCCCAAATTTCTGAGTACAATTTGCATCAATTTTATTCTCTAAATAACTTAGAACAATTCTCCACCCTTCCTCAGAGGCTAAAAATGGCGTCCGTAGTGCCCATTTCCCTCTCTGAAGCCCTGAAAAAGCAACTATTTTTGAGCACTCTTTTGGGCCTTGCATCGGCCCAGCAAAGTGCATGCTAAGTGCTGAAACTTGGGATGGGCCTTGTGTGGGCGATCATTTGGGCAATCATCTCAGCGATCAAAGTGGACACTTGGGGGCCTATTTTTCCGGCGATATTTTGGGCCCAGTTTCCACTTTTTGCTCAAAATGGGCAATAGAGCTCCATTTTGGGCGATAGATGGGCCATAGATCGGCGATGTGAAGTGGAAAGTCTAGCCCATACTTTATTCATATAAAATGTTCACAATACATTGTTAAAAAAAGCAGTGCTATCACAATGGACAAGAGCTCATCAACTCAGAAAAGTCTATCAGCGCCAGAATAAAACCACTTAATCAAGTTTCAGTTAGCTGGGCTGCAAAACTTAAACAAAGAACCAAGGTTGATTTGGGGCACAGATAAGGAAGCCTCTCAAAGTATAATTGGGGGCCTACCGTGCCAAGAGAACTACTCTCTATTCTGACCAGCATAGAAAGAACTTTGCTGACCAAGCACTTCGGAACAACAGGATAGAGAGCACATGGCAAGAAAAAGCAGGAAGAATCATCGCGACATCGGAGAAAAGAACTCACCCCAACTGACTTCAATACGCAGCAGAGGTCTTCTGCCACATCCAGGGTATGGCAAGGCAAACTGGCTATAACCAAAGAACCCCAAAACCGCAAAACAGCCCTAACTGTCAAAGGAAGGACTTGTGAGCATTATCCCTGTTGCCCTCGAGTCTAACTTAGCTAGAGAGTAAGTCGGAGGTGGGAGGTATTTATGTTGTGTTCATTATCTGTAATAAAGTATTCCCCATTATTTAGAACCTTTTATAAGATCTTACAGTTTTACTGGAGTGTATTTGTGTTAGTTGCTTTCTTGAATAAAATCCATACCTTCTTTGTACAAAACAGTTGTCTGCTGTACTTTATCACTCCCTGATTAACAAATCCAGGCTCGAGAACCAGGGAGTGGGAGTGACTCGCAACCGCTCTGAGTCAGGGAAGGCAAACTGACCCCACACACTACCCCCTACACTTTTAATAATGGACTCCAATATTTTCCCAACCACAGATTTCAGGCTAACTGGTCTATAGTTTCCTGCTTTTTGTCTGCTTCCTTTTTTAAATAGAGGTGTTACATTTGCAATTTTCCAATCTGTTGAGACCTCTCCAGGATCCAGGGAATTTTGGTAAATTACAACCAACGCATCTACTATCCCTGCCGTTACTTCTCTTAAGGCCCTAGGATGCAAGCCATCAGGTCCAGAGGTTTTATCTGCCTTTAGTCCCGTTATCTCACTGAGTACCACCTCCTTAGTGATTGTGATTGTTTTAAGTTCCTCCCACCCCCCATAGCCCCTTGACTATCCACTGCTGGGATATTGTTAGTGCCCTCTACTGTAAAGACTGATACAAAATATTTGTTCAGAGTTTCTGCCATCTCCATGTTCTCCATTACTAATTCCCCGGTCTCCTCCTCTAAGGGACCAATGTTTACTTTAGCCACCCTTTTCCTTTTTATATATCTATAGAAACTCTTGCTGTCTGTTTTTATATTTCGTGCTAGTTTACTTTCACCATCTTCCCTTTCTTTGCTGGCTTTTAAAAGCTTCACAATCTTCTGTCCTTCCACTAGTTTTGGCCACTCTTGTTTTTAATTGAATACCGTTCTTTATTTCTTTAGTTAGCCACGGATGGCTATCTTTCTTTTTGCGCCCTTTCCTCCTCACTGGAATATATTTTTCTTGAGAGTTGTGAAATATTTCCTTAAATGTACGCCACTGTTCATCAACCGTCCTACACTTTAATCTATTTTCCCAGTCCACTTTAGCCAACTCTGCCCTCATACCTTCATGGTCTCCTTTATTTAAGCTTAGTACACTGGTTTGAGATCCAACTTTCTCACCCTCCATCTGAATTTGAAATTCAACCATGCGATGGTCACTCATTCCAAGGGGATCCTTTACTAGGAGATTGTTTATTAATCCTGTCTCATTACACTGGACCAGATCTAAGCAAGCCTGCTGCGTGGTTGGTTCCGTTACATACTGCTCAAGGAACCCATCCCTTATGCACTCTGTGAACTCTTCCTCAATCTGGCAAAGCCACGGGAGCGCTCATCCTGGCTCTGTCTGGACATGCTGAACTTTATGTAGTCCATGCGATGGCTGTAGAGAATGTCGGTCACCTGCCGAATGCAGCAATGTACTGCAAACTGCGAGATGTTGCATACATCGCTTACAGGAGTCTGGAAGGAACTGATAGCATAGAAGTTGAGGACAACTGTCACTTTCACTGCCATCAACAGCGAGGTCCTGGTAATGATGTCAACTTCGAGTTATGTCTGCAGGAGGTGGCAAAGCTCGGTGACCACCTCCTTGCAGAACCGCAGCCTTCTTATGCACTGCTCCTCTGACATATCAAGGTAACAATAACGTGCACGGTAAACCCTGCATCTCTATGGTCTCTAGCCCTGAGGTCTGGGGCCTCTCCTCTGGCGTGGACCCACATTGGCCTGAACCCGTCTCTGTAGGTGGCGCCTTTCAAGTCTTCACCACAGGACGACATGATGTGTCATCATTGCCCCCATTAAGTTGCAGAAGGTAGCCGCAATATGTTAATTGCCAATGGATCTGACCTGAAAGTCACCAATGTTTGTGAAATGCTAGTTGTGAAGCTGAGTAGTCTCAGCACACCTATGCACTCTGCGAGGAGAGAACGCAGCACTGACCACGACTTCTGTGGCTCGGTTGCAACTCCCTTTAAATACTGCCCCAGAATCTTTACTTCGACTTGTGAATGCCAAATTTGTTCCCCGTCAGCTGGTATGTGAGGCGGCAAAAATGAATTTGGCGTGACCGGCGCCAAGCAGGCTTTGCATGCCAACTGATGTCATGATTTTCATGGTGGTAGTCGGCGGGATGGCAAATATTTAACCCCTTGAAAAAGGACAACCGAATATCCCATCAGGCGGCACCTCCGCCTAAAGCCAACGCCCAGCCGTTCACGCCCCGTTGCCGCCTCAAAGAATGACTAAGAAAGCAATAAAGAAAGGAAAGATAGATTACGAAAGTAAACTTGCGCAAAACATAAAAACAATTAGTAAAAGCTTTTACTGATATATAAAACGGAAAAGAGTGACTAAAGTAAATGTTGGTCCCTTAGAAGATGAGAAGGGGGATTTAATAATGGGAAATGTGGAAATGACTGAGACCTTAAACAATTATTTTGCTTTGGTCTTCACAGTGGAAGACACAAAAACCATGCCAAAAATTGCTGGTCACGGGAATGTGGGAAAGGAGGACCTTGAAATAATCACTATCACTAGGGGGGTAGTGCTGGACAGGCTAATAGGACTCAAGGTAGACAAGTCCCCTGGTCCTGATGAAATGCATCCCAGGTTATTAAAAGAGATGGCGGAAGTTATAGTAGATGCATTCGTTATAATCTACCAAAATTCTCTGGACTCTGGGGAGGTATCAGCGGATTGGAAAGCAGCTAATGTAACGCCTCTGTTTAAAAAAGGGGGCAGACAAAAGGCAGGTTAGTTTAACATCTGTAATGGGGAAAATGCTTGAAGCTATCATTAAGGAAGAAATAGCAGGACATCTAGATAGGAATAGTGCAATCAAGCAGACGCAACATGGATTCATGAAGGGGAAATCATGTTTAACTAATTTACTGGAATTCTTTGAGGATATAACGAGCATGGTGGATAGAGGTGTACCGATGGATGTGGTGTATTTAGATTTCCAAAAGGCATTCGAGAAGGTGCCACACAAAAGGTTACTGCAGAAGATAAAGGTACGCAGAGTCAGAGGAAATGTATTAGCATGGATCAAGAATTGGCTGACTAACAGAAAGCAGAGAGTCGGGATAAATGGGTCCTTTTCGGGTTGGAAATCGGTGGTTAGTGGTGTGCCACAGGGATCGGTTCTGGGACCACAACTGTTTACAATATACATAGATGACCTGAAGAGGGGACAGAGTGTAGTGTAACAAAATTTGCAGATGACACAAAGATTAGTGGGAAAGCGGGTTGTGCAGAGGACACAGAGAGGCTGCAAAGAGATTTAGATCGGTTAAGTGAATGGGCCAAGGTTTGGCAGATGGAATACAATGTCGGAAAATGTGAGGTCATCCACCTTGGAAAAAAAAACAGTAAAAGGGAATATTATTTGAATGGGGAGAAATTACAACATGCTGCAGTGCAGAGGGACCTGGGGGTCCTTGTGCATGAATCCCAAAAAGTTAGTTTGCAAGTGCAGCAGGTAATCAGGAAGGCGAATGGAATGTTGGCCTTCATTGCGAGAGGGATGGAGTACAAAAGCAGGGAGGTCCTGCTGCAACTGTACAGGGTATTGGTGAGGCCGCACCTGGAGTACTGCATGCAGTTTTAGTCACCTTACTTAAGGAAGGATATACTAGCTTTGGAGGGGGTACAGAGACGATTCACTAGGCTGATTCCGGAGATGTGGGGGTTACCTTATGATGATAGATTGAGTAGACTGGGTCTTTACTCGTTGGAGTTCAGAAGGATGAGGGGTGATCTTATAGAAACATTTAAAATAATGAAAGGGATAGACAAGATAGAGGCAGAGAGGTTGTTTCCACTGGTCGGGGAGACTAGAACTAGTGGGCACAGCCTCAAAATACGGGGGAGCCAATTTAAAACCGAGTTGAGAAGGAATTTCTTCTCCCAGAGGGTTGTGAATCTGTGTAATTCTCTGCCCAAGGAAGCAGTTGAGGCTAGCTCATTGAATGTATTCAAATCACAGATAGGTAGTTTTTTAACCAATAAAGGAATTAAGGGTTATGGGGAGAGGGCGGGTAAGTGGAGCTGAGTCCACGGCCAGATCAGCCATGATCTTGTTGAATGGCGGAGCAGGCTCGAGTGGCTAGATGGCCTACTACTGTTCCTAATTCTTATGTTCTTATGTTCTTATGTTCATTCAGGTGGTATCAGCTGGCGGTAGCAACTGAATTTTGACCCCTAGGTGTTTAAAATGATTTATGGATTCAACAGGGTAAATAGAGAGAAACTATTTACTCTGGTGAGGGAATCCAACATGAGGAGGCATTATCTTAAAATTAGAGCTAGGCCGTTCATGAGTGAAATCAGAAAGCACCTCTTCACACAAAGGGTAGTTGAACTCTGGAACTCTCTCCCCTCAAAATGCTGTGGCTACTGGGGGAACAAGAAATTTTCAAGACTAAAATCGATAGATTTTTGTTAGGTAAGAGTAGCAAAGGATGTGGAGCAAAGGCAGGTAAATGGGGTTGAGGTATGGATAAGCCATGATCTAATTGAATGGCGGAACAGACTCAAGGGCTTGAATGGCCTCCTCCTGTTCCTATGTAACAGGTGCTGAACAGTTAAATATATTAAATTGTTAACATCCCCAGTGATATCATTCGGACATAAGAACGTAAGAATTGGGAGTTGGAGTAGGCCATACAATCCTTCGAGCCTGCTCCACCATTCAATAAGATCATGGCTGATCTTTGACCTCCACTCCACCTTCCCACCCGATCTCCATATACTTTGATTCCCCTAGAGACTAAAAATCTATCTCAGCCTTGAATCTACTCAATGACTCAGCATCCACAGCCCTTTGGGGTTGGAAATTCCAAAGATTCACAACCCTCTGAGTGAAGAAATTTCTCCTCATCTCAGTCTTAAATGAATGACCCCTTATCCTGAGACTATGCCCCAGAGATTCTCCAGCCAGGGGAAACAATCTCAGCATCTACCCTGTCAATCCCCTCAGAATCTTATGGGTTGGATTTTCCAGTCGTTTGTGCTCCGGGTTTCGTCCTGGAGCGGCATGAAAGACGGTGTTCCGGTCTCCAGCGCCCCGTCGCAATCTTCTGGTCCCGTTTTGCGGCGGCGCTGAGTAGCACCGTTGGGAAGAGCTGTGCCGGGTATGCAATGCCTCTCGTTGTGACACCGGCAGTACTTTGGACTGTTGACTGATCCATCTGCCTGGAAGTGCGCCCGCAATGATAGCCTGGGAAATCAGAGCGGTCCAACATAGTCGGAGGTGCAGGGAAAGTAAAGCTCTCTAAAGGTAAGTGCGAATGTTTGTTCTTTATATTTTTTCGCAATTTTTGTTGTGGTGGCGTGGGGAATGTTTTGGGAATGTTTTTTGTTTTTTCCCAGGTTTCTCCCCTCCCAGGCCTCTCTCAAAGCGCACATGGCCCGGCAGTTTAGTTCGTGAGATTCCCATATTTCGCCACAAAAAGAGTGTAACGCCTCCCTTTGTGCTGCGCCACCTGACGCAGGGCCCTGATGCCAACACTTCCTTACCAAAGCGCAGATGATTCCCGGCCAGTAACTTACCTGCCCCGAAAACCGCAAAGCCTAAAATCCAGCCCTGAATGTTTCAATGAGATGACCTCTCATTTTTCTAAACCCCAGAGAATATAGGCCTAACCTACTCAGTCTCTCATAGGACACCCCTCTTATCCCAGGAATAAATCCAGTGAATCTTCATTGCACCGCCTCTAAGGCAAGTATATCCTTCCTCAGATAAGATCAAAACTGTGCACAGTACTCCAGGTATGGACTTCCAAAGCCCTGTACAATTGTAGCAAGACTTCCTTACTCTTGTACTACAACCCCCTTGCAATAAAGGCCAACATGTCATTTCCCTTCCTAATTGCTTGCTGTACCTGCATGCTAACTCTCTGTGATTCCTGTAAGAGGACACCTACATCTCTCTGAACACCAACATTTAATTGTTTCTCACTATTTAAAAAATGTTATATAAGAACATAAGTAATAGGAGCAGGAGTAGGCCACTTGGCCCCTCGAGCCTGTTCTGCCATTCAATAAGATCATGGTTGATCTGATCTTGGCTTCAACTCCACTTCCCTGCCCGCTCCCCATAACCCTTGACTCTCTTATCGATCAAAAATCTGTCTATCTTCATCTTAAATATATTCAATGACCCAGCCTCCACAGTTCTCTCTGGTGTAGAGAATTCCACAGATACACGACCCTCTGAGAGAAGAAATTCCTCCTCATCTCCGTTTTAAATGGGCGACCCCTTATTCTGAAATGATGCCCCCTAGTTCTAGATTCTCCCATGAGGGGAAACATCCTCTCTGCACCTACCTTGTCAAACCCCCTCATAATCTTATACGTTTCAATAAGATCCCTTCTCATTCTTTTAACCTCCAATGAGTATAGGCCCAACCTGCTCAACTTTTCCTCATAAGATAATCCCTTCATCTCAGGAGTCAACCTAGTGAACCTTCTCTGAACTGCCTCCAATGCAAGTATATTCCTCCTTAAATAAGGAAACCAGAACTCTATGCAGTTCTCCAGGTGTGGTCTCACTTTTATATTCCATCTCCCTTACAATAAAGGCTAACATTCCATTTGCCTTCCTAATTACTTGCTGTACTTACATACTAACTTTTTATGGTTCATGTACAAGGACTCCCAGATCCCTCTGTACCGCAGCATTTTGTAGCCTCTCTCCATTTAAATAATAATTTTTTTAATTTTTCCTACCAAAGTGGATAACCTCACATTTTCCCCCATTATATTCCATCTGCCAATTTTTTCCCCACTCACTTAGCCTATCTATATCCCTTTGCAGATTCTGTTTTTCTATTCTTTCTACCAAAGTGAATAAGCTCACACTTCCACACATTATACTTCATCTGCCACCTTATTGCTCACTCACTTAACCTGTGTCCTCCTCACAGCTTACTTTCCCAACTAGCTCTGTATCATCAACTAATTTGGGTACATTACACTCGGTCACTTCATCTAAATCATTAATATAAATTGTAAAATAGCTGAGGCCCCAGCACTGATCCTCGCAGCACCCCACTAGTTGCAGCCTGCCAACCTGAAAATGACCCCTTTATCTGTTTTCTACCTCTTAACCAATCCTCTATCCATGATAATATATTACCCCAACCCCATGAGCCCTTATCGTGCATAACGACCTTTTATGTGGCACCTTATCAAATGCCTTTTGGGAATCCAAATATACTACATCCACTGGTTCCTCTGTATCTACCTTGCTAGTTACATCCTCAAAAAACTTTAATAAATTTGTTAAACATGATTTCCCTTTCATAAAACTCTGCATAATCTTGTTATGATTTTCTAATTGCCCTGATATCACTTCCTTAACAATGGATTCCAGTATTTTCCTGACGACTGATGTCAGGTTAACTGGTCTGTAGTCGCCTGTTTTGTCTCTCCCTCCTTTCTTGAATGGCTGGGTTATATTTACTACCTTATAATCTACTGGGACCATTCTAGAATCTAGGGAATTTTGGAAGATCACAAAAAATGCATCCACATTCTCTGCAGCCATCTCTTTTAGAACCCTAGGATGTAGGCCATCGGGTCATGGGGATTTTTTGCCTTTTAGCCCCATTAGTTTTCTCTGCTGATATCAATTACTTTAAGTTCCTCACTCTCATTAGCCCCTTGGTTCCTCGCTATTTTTAGTATGCTTTTTGTGTCTTCTACAGTGAAGACAGATACAAAATATTGGTTAAAAGTCTCTGCCATTTCCTTATTCCCCATTATAATTTCTCCTGTCTCAGCCTCTAAGGGACCAATGCTCACTTTTGCTACTCTCTTCCTTTTTACATACTTGTAGAAGCTCTTACAATCTGTTTTTATATTTCTTGCTAGTTTACTCTCATATTCTATTTTCACCCTTTTGGTCATACTTTGCTAGTTTCTAAAGCTCACCCAATCCTCAAGCTTATTACTATTCTTTGCAACATTATAAGCCCCTTCTTTTCTTTATTAATATTTACCAAGAAAAATTCAACCTTGCTGTCTTTTCCCTTGTGCAGTGTTGAATGCTCACCATTTTAGTGAAGATTTCTCCTTTTCATCAGACAAGGTAACCCAGAAGGAGATGCCAATGAGAGATCAGTTTGAGAAAAAGATCTAGAGCTGGGAAACAAGGTCACACAATAATACGTCTGGCAGATTTGGCCATTGATTATTTCGAAGCAATGATAGGGATGTGCGAAGTGACCAGTCAGTTGATGGAAGCAGCAGTGAATTAGTGAACAATGAAGGAGATGGGATCCTGGACTTTATAAGTCGAGGCACAGAGTACAAAAGCAAGGACATTATGCTAAACCTTTATAAATCACTAGTTAGGCCCCAGCTGGAATATTGTGTTCAATTCTGCCACCACACTTTAGGAAGGAAGTTAAGGACTTAGAGAGGGTGCAGAGGAAATTTACCAGAATGATACAAGGAGTGAAGGTTTCAGGTGATCAGCAAAAGAACTGGAGTCGACATGAAGAATCATTTTTTCACACAGCAAGTTGTTGTGATCTGGCATTCACTGCTTGAAAAGGAATTGGATAAATACTTGAAGGGAAAAATTTTCAGGGCTATGTGGAAAGAGCACGGGAGTGGCACTAATTGGATAGGTCTTTCAAAGAGCTGGCACAGGCACCATCGGCCGAATGGCCTCCTTCTGTGCTGCATCATTCTATGATTCTATGAAAACAAAACAGAGATAAAATAAAGGCGTATAGTAGCATCACTTTTATATCACACTGAGAATACAGTATCAGCTCTATTTTCATAGTGATGGGTGGAGAGCAATGGTGTAGAAATTGGTATGTGTTGTAATTTGGGTATAAAATGGGTGCAGAGCACACCAATGTATCAGTGGGTTGGCCTTTGACCAACTTCCGTGGTATTTGTCCCACTGCTAAAATCGTGTGGTCTTTTTTTAGGCATCTCATGTGAATGTCTAAAACAAGTGTTGGGCCCTTTAAATATGTAAATTAGGTGCTGAACGCCTGTTGAAAGATACCGTTTAGAAATTCGCCGACCATAATCAATGATTTTGTGCTCCAGTCTCTGGAGTGGGGCTTGAACCCACAACCTTCCGACTCAGCAAAGTGTTACCCATTGAAACAACTTGGAAACAATTTTGAAATGTAGAAATAAATTGAAAACCTTTGGTTTGTAGTGATGAGGAGTCAGTTGGTCTCTTTACATCAGAGTTATCTGTGTAGCCACACTCTCCACTCACCGTGCGACCAAGGGCTTGTCGAGTATAAATGGCAAGCGAGTCAGCTCTCTGCTAACATGGGAAAGGTGAAACTACCACGAGTGAGTCGAGCTCCTTGAGTTGATCTGCTGTGGTTTGTCTAGGAGTATAGGAACATTGAAATTAGTCAGCCCCTCCAGCCAGCTCCATTCATTTGAATTCCATTGCCTCCTTTCATCAGTACACTTTGTACTGTCAAGAGAAAGCTGCTTTTCACAAACCCTGTGGTATCAAGATTTAAATTCTGGGCCTTCGACAACAAAAAAAATGGCCAGTTATGGTTGTTATTTTTCTTTTGTGTTTAGAAGCTTGAAACGACTTACGTTGTCAATTTGAGTGTCTCATCACTTCTGTAAATGAGTTTCAAATGACACGCTACTCTCCTCAAACAGATGAAATTTGGCCAAGTGTTAGATCCCAGCCAATATTTAATCCTCAATCAACATCACTAATAAATAATTGATCTGCCCATCATGTTTGTGGGATCTTGCTGTGTGCAAATTAACTGCTGCGTTTCCTACATTACCACAGTGACTACACTTCAAAAAGTACTTCATTGCTTTGGGGCATTATTATTTGTGAAAGTGCAGTAGAAATGCAACTTCTTCCTGTCTTCCTTCCTGTCTTCCTTTCTTCTCTTTAGATCAAATCAATTATATAGAAAATAATCAGTTTGAATTTCAAACAATTCTGAAATAAGATACGATTCCAATTAAAAATAGTTTTATATACCTTTCCAGTATTTTCTTATTCTCGCGATGCCAGATAAAACTAATTTAAGGGAAGAACTGTAATACATTGATTAGATATCCAGTTGTGATTGTATTTTCTTTGCAACGTGGCATCATTTAGTGTTGCATCACCTGCTGAGATGGAATGGATAAGCACATGAAGTTCATCCATTATGATTCCCTGTCCGAATCATTCAATGATTCCATGTATACCATAAATGTACTGGAATTAAGATTACTTCCTCTTTATATTTAAGGAGAATAAAGGAATTGTGTAATTGATGATTAGACACAGGCAGGACTGAATAACAATCAAAGATCAGGAATGTGTTGGATGTCTTTTCTCTCCAATTATTTTCATTCCCTTGCGTACAATGTTTTCAACTAAGGATAGAGAGGAGAGATGAGAATACTACGAGAGAAATATGATACTATTTTTACGGGTCTTGGGAGAATTACTGTTTAAGCAAGTTAATTATTTAAAGGCTTCCTAAGAGTTCCTTCACTGTTCATGTCAAGAGTGGATTTATGCATGCATATTGATGATAATCAAGATGAGATGACAGATAATTCTGTCACGTTCAGGAACCACTTTCCTGAACATTGTTCTTTAAACCACACAAAGGCCACAGGCAAGCTTCTCCTCAACATATCCTCATGCTTATGGCTCCCTTGTGCTTTGTGAATCACCCAATGCCACTGCTTCAATAACAGTAACTAATCCCCCAGCTGCACCGGTTAAAGTATCTGAGCTGCGGATTGGGTTGAAGATGTAATGAGTTTGAGGGGCTTGGGGCGGAGGGACACCCACGCCGGTTATACACCCCGCCCTTTACACACCTGCCTGTTAAACACCTCGCCCGTTATACACCCTGCCCCGTTACCTGCCGGTTATACACCCCTCCAGATATATACCCGCTTGTTATACAACCTTGCCCATTATGCACCTGCCCATTATGCACCTGCCCGTTATACACTCCGTCTGTTATACACCCGCCCGTTATACAACCGCGCACGTTATACTCCTGCCCGATATACACTCTGCCCAATATACACCCTGCCAGTTTCAGTTATACACCCCGCCCGTTATGTGCTCTGCTCGATATACAACTGCTCATTATACATCCCGCCAGTAATACACCCGGCCAGATATACATCCCGCCCGTTATACACCCCGCCAGTAATACACCAGCCCATTATACACACGCCCATTATACAACTGCTTGTTATACACCCCGTCCATTATACACCCCACTCGGTATACACTCGCCTGTTATACATTCTGGCCGTTATACCCCCGCCCGTTACACACATGGCTGTTATAGACCCCGCCCGTTATACACCCGCCCATTATACACCCCTGCCCGTTATGCACCACCATCTGTTATACACATGCCCGATATACACACTGCTCGTTATACACAGTGCCCATTATAGACCCCGCTCGTTGTACGCCTGTTATCCACCCCGCCAGTAATAAACCCGCCCATTATACACCCGCCCGATATACACATGTCCATTATACACCCACACATTATGCACCCGCCTGTTATACAACCCCGTCTGTTATACACATGCCTGATATATACACCCGCCCATTATATACCCCGTCCATTATACACCTCACCCGTTATACACCCACCCATTATACACCCCGCCCATTTACTCCCCGCCAGTAATACAACCGCCCATTATATACCCCACCCGTTATACACCCCACCCGATATACAACTGCCCGTTATACACCCTGCCTGTTATATGCCCCGCCCGTTATACAACCCCGTCCGTTATACACCTGCCCATTATACATCATAGTTCGCATGCCAGGCACTAGATTCCCAAAGCAAGCGCTCTACTCGGAACTCCTTCACGGCAAACGAGCCAAAGGTGGGCAGTGGAATCATTACAAGGACACCTTCAAAGCTTCCCTGATAAAGTGCAGCATCCCCACTGACACCTGGGAGACCCTGGCCAAAGACCGTCCTAAGTGGAGGAAGCACATCCGGGAGGACGCCGAGCACCTCGAGTCTCGTCGCCAAGAGCATGCAGAAATCAAACGCAGGCAGTGGAAAGAGCATGTGGGAAACCAATCCCACCCACCCCTTCCCTCAACAACTATCTGCCCCACCTGTGATAGAGACTGTGGTTCTCGTATTGGACTGTACAACCACCTAAGAACTCATGTTAAGAGTGGAAGCATGTCTTCCTCGATACGGAGGGATACATCATCATCATAGGCAGTCCCTCAAAATTAAGGAAGACTTGCTTCCACTTCAAAAGTTAGTTCTCAGGTGGCTGTACAGTCTAATACGGCAATTACAGTCTCTGTCACAGGTGGGACAGACAGTCATTGAAGGAAAGGGTGGCTGGAAAGGCTGGTTTGCCGCAAGCTCCTTCCGCTGCCTGCGCTTGCTTTCTGCATGCTCTCAACGACGAGACTCGAGGTGCTCAGTGCCCTCCCGGATGCACTTCCTTCACTTAGGATGGTCTTTGGCCAGAGACTCCCAGGTGTCGGTGGGGATGTTGCATTTTATCAAGGAGGCTTTGAGGGTGCCCTTGAAACATTTTTTCTGCCCACCAGGGGCTCGCTTGCCGCGTAGGAGTTCCAAGTAGAGTGATTGCTTTGGGAGTTTTGTGTCAGGCATATGAACAATGAGGCCCGCCCAACGGAGCTGGTCGAATGTGGTCAGTGCCTCGATGCTGGGGATGTTAGCCTGGTCGAGGACGCTAACGTTGGTGTGTCTGTCCTCCCAGGGGATTTCCAGGATCTTGCGGAAACATCGTTGGTAGTATTTCTCCAGCAATTTGAGGTGTCTACTGTATATGGTCAATGTCTCTGAGCCATACAGGAGGGCGGGTATCACTGCAGCCCTGTAGACCATGAGCTTGTTGCCTGATTTGAGGGCCTGATCTTTGAAAACTTTCTTCCTCAGGCGACCGAATGCTGTGCTGGTGCACTGGAGGCGGTGTTGAACCTCGTCATCGATGTCTGCCCTTGCTGATAATAGGCTCCCAAGGTATGGAAAGTGGTCCACATTGTCCAGGGCTGCGCCGTGGATCTTGATGACTGGGGGGCCAGTGCTGTGTGACGGGGTCAGGTTGGTGGAGGACCTTTGTCTTACGGATGTTGAGTGTAAGACCCATGATTTCATAGCCATTGCACTTCAAAGTAATTTATTCTGCATGTAGCTCTTTGGGACATGTCTTAGAGATATGAAAAGACACTATCTAACTCCAGTTATTTATCATCAGGCTAAATTATTATAGAAATGAATAAAATCTTACCTCATCGATGCTGAACTAATCCCTGATTATAATCGCTCCACCATTGGTGGCCGTGCCATCAGCTACCTGGTCCCTAAACTCTGGAATTCCCTCCCTAAACCTCTCTGCCTCTCTATCTCTCTTTTCTTCTTTAAGACTCACCTTAAAACCTACCTCTTTGACCAATCTGTCGTAATATCTCCTTATGTGGCTCGGTGTCAAATTTTGTTTTATAACACTCCTGTGAAGTGCCTTGGGACTTTTTACTGCATTAAAGGCACTATATAACTACAAGTTGTTACAAGTTTTACATCTTGTTAATTGTTCCTGAATCTGTTTATGGATCCCTGAGAGTTTAAAGAGGTTAAAATCATTTCAAAACAAATATTTGGATGCATGGTAGAAGTAAATCACTTGCAATTCGAAGATAAGAATTCAGTGAATGTCCTGGTTTCATGGTTATTGCGTATCGAAGCAAAGTCGGCTAGTTTCTGGATTCTACATGCAGTATTCTATTCAGATCACAAATGAGGTGGCTCTCTGCTCTTGGGGCTTCCACAAACCAATCCTTTAAATTCTCAGTGGTACTTTTGTGGGTTTTTGCTTCTGTAGCGGCTGTACCAGGCAGTGCTGCATGTCATAGTCAGACATCGCCGTTGCTATTCAGAATATTTAACCTGAATTAGCTGCCCGAGCATTTTGAATTGTGTTCTCATGGAAGAATTGAAGACCGTACATGCCACAGGCATATTGCATTTCAATTAATGCTTGCAGCTAACTAGGCAGCCAAGTAGGTCTACATGCCATTGGATTCGTTCAACTATTTTCAGGGCCATTTCACTTGCACAATAACCATTTATGAAAATGACAACATCAATTGAAATCACTTACTTCAAAATTATTTTTAAAAATTACGTCTCATTTGTTTTCCGTCTGGCAAAATTCAGGGACAGGATAGCAAGCCAAGATTGTGAAATGGAACAAAATACTTTCTGCATGCTCTCGGCGAGGAGACTCGAAGTACACACGGCCGTTATGCAAACGTCCATTATACACCTCGCCTGTTATACCCCTGTGATATCTTCACAGAGCACAGCACACACAGCTCCTAACATGGCAGGCAGCTCTCTCAGAAGCCTCCGGAATCTGCCTGGTTCTGTTTATTATTAACTCTGCAGTACACAATACGTCCACATCCACAGTGTGGCGCTACAAACAATACAAGCTTACAGACATTACACTTCTCCCTCCTTAATGAAGAAGTTATTATAACAAACATCATACATAACTTTCGTGTTTATACATAACACAGGATATAAACTTATTTTTTTTCCAAATTTAGAAATTTAACTTTACCACTTGTTTTCTGTTTCGAAGAGGATACCTTCGCTCTCGAACAGAACCTTCCAAACATGATGTCGAATCTAAACTCATTCGAGGCTCATCCTGAGGAACGTTTTCCTCCACGGAATTTCCTTGATTTTCTTTGAACTCATTCTAACTTCAGGCTCTTTGTTTTCCTGACTCGGACTCAGAATTTTATTCTGATTCTCTCCTGGATTTGTTTCCAGTACATTGGATTTAGGATTTGCTACTGGTGTATCAAAACTATCTGATGAGTCAGATATAATTGAATCATTCCCACCTTCAACTCCTTCCATGTCTGTAGGTAAAATATGATCAATGTGAACAAACCTAACCTGTCCATTATCAAACATCTTTACCAAATATGTGCGAGGACCACATATCTTCACCACTCTTCCTGGTAACCACTTTACCCATTTATGGTGATGGTTCTTCACTCTCACCTTCTGGTTTAATTTCACACTTCTCTCTTTTACTCAACCTCTATCATAATTCTCTTTGTGTCTTAATTGTGTCTCTTCTACGGACTGTGCCAAATTTGGTTTTAACAACGAGAAATTGGTTCGTGGCTGTCGTTTGAGAAACAACTCTGCTGGTGTTCTACCAGTAGTTGTATGAGGAGTATTTTGATATGTAATCAAAAGATTAACCAATTTGTGATCCAATGAAAACTGTCATTTCCTTGGATTTGGATCTAACATTTATTTTATGACGGCACGTTTTACAATTTGTACAGTGCGCTCTGCTGCACCATTCGAAGCAGGATGGTATGGTGGAACCTTGGTATGTTTCACACCATTTTTGCTCGTGAATTGTGCAAATTCTTCTGAACGAAATTGTGGTCCATTATCCGAAACAATTACTTCAGGGAGGCCAAATGAAGAAAATAATTTTTGCAAAATGTCCAATGTTTTACTTGTTGTTATTTTCCATATTGGAAACACCTCAACCCACTACGAATGGCTATCAATCACAATGAACAATTGTTGTCCTTCCAGCTCAGCAAGATCGATATGTAGCCTTTGCCACACACTGGGAGGCCATTTCCAAAGCTATAATGGTACTGGTGGTGGTTGCTTGCTTACCGATTGACATGTCATACACTGACTCACGATGTACTCTATATCTTTATCAAGACCTGGCCATCATAAATAACTGCATGCAAAACTCTTGGTCAAGCACATTCCCAGGTGCTGGTCATGGAGGTCTCCTGATAATTTGGACCTGAATTTATTTGGCATAACCAATCTTGCACCCCACATGATGCAATCTTTATCGACTGATAATTCATTCCTATGAATGAAGAATGGATGTGTATCTTTATCTGTTACCTAGTTTGGCCATCCATTTGCAATATACTCATACACCTTTGACATCACTGGGTCACGTTTGGTTGCTCTACCAATCTCTTCAGCTGTGACTGGCAGTTCATCAATGTATGAAAAATAAAACACTTCTTCCCTATCGGGTGTAACTTGTAATGGGGAAGGCAATCTAGATGTTGCATCAGCATTACTGTGATCAGATGATCGTCTGTATTCAATATCATATGTATATGCTGACAAAATCAAAGCCCATCTCTGCATTCGGGCTGCAGCTAATGTTGGAACTGGGGACTTTGGATGAAGGATTGCTGTTAGGGGCTTATGGTCCGTAACGATGGTAAACTTACGACCATACAAGTATTTGTGAAACTTCTTGACCTCAAAAATTAATGCCAAAGCTTCCCTTTCAGTTTGCGCATAATTACTCTCATTGGCACTGAGAGTGCGTGAAGCAAAAGCAATTGGTCTCTCCTCCCCACTATGTGATACATGAGGGATCACTGCCCCAACTCCATATGGAGAAGCATCACATGCTAGCTTAATCTCCTTAGATATGTCGCAGTGAACTAACATGGTGCTCTCTACCAATTTGCTTTTACACTCCTTGAATGCTGTATCGCATTCTTTTGACCACTTCCAATGGACCTTGTTTTTTCAAAAGTTTATTCAGTGGATGTAATACTGTAGCCAAATTTGGTAGGAACTTCCCATAATAGTTCAAAAGACCCAGGAATGAACGAAGTTCAGTGACATTTCTGGGAGTGGGTGCATTTCTAATTGCATCCAGCTTTCCCATGGTTGGATGTAAACCATCTTTGTCTACTCTGTACCCTAAGTACTCCACTGAGTTTTTAAATAACTCACACTTACGAGCAGACACTCGTACTCTGTGCTTCTCTAGCTATTTGAGGACTTCATTTAATATGTTAGGAATTTGCCTATTTGGTGCTGAAATTAGTATGTCATCCAAATAACATACTACCCCTTCAATACCTTGCAAAATCTGGTTCATCACGCCTTGGAATATGGCAGGGGTGGAAGACACTCCAAACGGTAGCCTATTAAATTGATATAGGCCTAGATGAATATTTATAGTCAAACATGACTTGGACTCCTCATCTAGTTCAAGCTGTAAGTAGGCTTTTGTAAGATCCAGTTTTGAGAAGTTCTGACCACCTGTCAGTGTTGTGAACAAATCTTCTATATTCGGCAATGTATTGGGGACATTACCCTCTAGAACCTGGTTTACGGTTACTTTATAATCACCACACAATCTTACCTTACCATCGGACTTAGGTACAACAACAATGGGTGTAGCCCAATTACATCGATCTATCTTACAAATAATGTTCTCAGTCTCTAGTCTTTTGAGTTCCCACTCAACTTTCTCCTTGAGTGCATATGGTACAGAACGTGGCTTGTAGTAAACTGATATAGCGTCCTGCTGTACCCTGACACTCGCCTTGAAGCCTTGGATTGGACACCTTTGGATACTTCTTGATGACCTCATCCGTTGATGAAATTCTCGCTTCCACACAGAAAATCTTACTCCAATCCAGCTTCAATGAGCGCAACCAATTTCTTCCTAGTAAGGCAGACTTGTCTCCTTTCACTACTATTAGAGGCAAGTTCTGAAATTGATCTTTATATTTCACCGGTACGGTGATACGACCTACCACAGGAATTTTCTCTCCCGAGTAGCCTCGCAGCTCTATCTTGGATTTCTCCAGTTGAAAGTTTGTCACGATATAGTGATTCCGGGACTACACTCAAGGATGCACCCGTGTCAATTTCCATTGGTATCTTGAATCCCACAACATCTATGTGGATTTTGATGCTTTCTGAATCGCTGTCCGTTAACCTCATGCTCCTGATGACGTGTAACTCTAACATCTCCTCGTCCTGTTGTTGTTCTTCCATGCTATGTAGTTTCTTGGGATTTCTACTCATAGCTTTGAACGCTGGACTTATAGCTTTAAAAACTGGTTTACCCTTCAGTCGGCATGCCTTCATAAGATACCCAGTCGTTCTGCAGAAGAAACACTCTGCCTTCATGTATGGACAACTTTGAGCGATGTGTTGTCCCAGGCATCTATAGCACGACTTCGATGCTCTGTTAGAATTTCCAGTTTCTGAAACTTTGGGCCCCCACCGTCTTTTACTTTGAACCTGCAGGTGATTTACCTCGGTTGACTGATGACCGTAATCATTATTTAATTCTCAGGAATATTATTCGGCCATGCCCATCGACCTCGCTGTCTGACAAGCAATCTCAAAAGTCAAGTCATCCATCGTAAATAATTTTCTTCTGATCGCATCATTTTTCACCCCACAAACAAAACGATCCCATAATGCTCGGTTTTGAAAGTTTCCAAAATTACAGTGCATCGATAGCTTTTTAATGCTACGATGTAATCACTGATACCTTCACCAACCTTTTGATTCCGAATCCCAAAACGAAAGCTTTCAGCAATTTCTAAGGTTTGGGGTTATAGTGCTGCTCCAGTTTCGTTAAAATCTCTTTCAGCATTGTGTCCTTTGGCTCGTCAGGCACAAGCAGATTTACAAGGGTTTTGTACAATGCCGGACCTGCCTCCGATAAGAAGATCGCTTTCTTACATTCCAACACAGACCGGTTCTGGACTGCATTGTCTGGAACTTCGATTATGTTATTTGCAGTGAAATGCATTTCTAGCCGATCCACATACACTTTAAAACGTTCCTGGTTGTGTCTATATTCCCCCAAATGTCCGATTACACCTGCCATTTTAATCTCTAGCTGTATTTTACCTCGGATTTTTGTAGCTTTTTCCAAAGACAGAAACTTCCAAAGTCTCTCTGTCGGCTGGCTGAATCCTTCACCAACAAAATTTAAGCTTTAAATCATCCGAAACATCCCATCTCTTCGCCAAATGTGATATCTTCACAGAACACAGCACACACAGCTCCTAACATGGCAGGCAGCTCTCTCGGAAGCCTCCGGAATCTGCCTGGTTCTGTTTATTATTAATCTTGCAGTTGCAGTACACAATACATCCACATCCACAGTGTGGAGCTACAAACAAGCTTACAGACATTACAACCCCCGCCCTTTATACACCGCCTGTTATATACCCCACCTGTTATACACGCGCCCATTATACAACCCCGCCCGTTATACACCTGCCCGTTATATGCCCGCTCATTATACACCCGCCCGTTTAATACCCCGCCCCTTATACACCCCGCCCATTATACACCCTGTCGGTTGTACAACACCATCCATTATACACCCCCGCCGGTTATACACCCTGTCTGTTATACACCCAGCCCATTATACAATCCCATCTGTTATACAACACCGTCCGTTGTACACCCATCTGTTATACATCCGCCCATTGTACAACCCCATCCGTTATACACCCACCCATTATACACCCAGCAATTATACGCACCACCCGTTATACATCTTCTCGTTATACACCACGCTCGTTATACACCAACCCGTTATACACCTGCCCATTATACATCCAACCCGTTATATACCCGCCCATTATATACCCAGCCCATTATACACCCCGCCTGTTATACACCCCACCCATTATAGCCCCGCCCATTATATACCTGCCAGTTATACACCCCTGCCCATTATACCCCTGCCCATTATACACCTGCCCGTTATACACCCGCCTGTTATACACAAACCCATTATACACCCACTCGTTATACACACCGCCCATTATAAACCCACTCAGTATACAGCCCGCCCATTATACACCCGCCCATTTTACACCTGCCCATTATACACCCCACCAGTAATACACCCGCCCATGATATACACCCGCCCATTATACACCCGCCCATTATACACCCGTTAGTTATACACCCACCCATTATAAACCCACCCATTATACACCCCGCCAGTAATACACCCGCCCATGATATACACCCGCCCATTATACACCCGCCCATACACCCGCCCATTATACACCCGCTAGTTATACACCCACCCATTATAAACCCACCCATTATATACCTGCCCATTATACAGCCCGCCCATTATACATCTGCCAGTTATACACCCATCCATTATACACCCACCCATTTACTCCCCGCCCATTATACACTCTCCCATTATACACCTGCCCATTATACACCACCACCCATTATACATCTGCTCGTTATACACCCCGCCCGTTATACACTCGCCCATTATACACAAATCCGTTATACACCCATCCGTTATACACCTCATCCATTTTACACTAACCCGTTATACACTCACCCGTTATACACCCCGCCCATTATATATCTGCTCATTATACACCTCATCCGTTATACACCCCGCCCATTATAAACCCGCCCAGTATACAGCCCGCCCATTATACACCCCGCCCGTTATATACCTGCCTGTTATACACCCCTGCTCATTATACCCCCACCCATTATACATCCCTGCCCATTATACACCCCCGCCCATTATACACCCACCCATTAAACACCCCCGCTCATTATATAACTGCTCATTATACACCTGCCCGTTACACACCCGTCTGTTATACACAAACCCATTATACACCCACCTGTTATACACACCGCCCATTATAAACCCGCTCAATATACAACACACTCGTTATTCACCCACCCATTTTACACCTGCCCATTATACACTCGCCCGTTATACACCCACCTGTTATACACAAACCCATTATACACCCGCCCGTTATACACCCGCCTGTTATACACAAACCCATTATACACCCACCCGTTATACACCCGCCCGCTATACACAAACCCATTATACGCCTACCTGTTATACACCCGCCTGTTATACACAAACTCATTGTACACCCACCCATTATACACCCGCCTGTTATACACAAACCCATTATACACCCACCCGTTATACACCTGCCTGTTATACACAAACCCATTATACACCCACCCGTTATACACACCGCCTATTATAAACTCGCCCAGTATACAGCCCGCCCATTACACACCTGCCTGTTTTACACCTGCCCATTATACACTCACCTGTTAAACACGCGCCTGTTACATACCCACTCATTATACACCCGCCCATTATACACCCGCCAGTAATACACTCGCCCATTATACACCCGTCAGTTATACACCCATCTGTTATATACCCACCCATTATACACCCCGCCTGTTATACAGCCCACCAGTAATACACTCACCCATTATACACCTGCCCGTTATACACCCGCCTGTTATATACCCACCCATTATACACCCCGCCCGTTTTACATCTCTCCAAATTTTCCTTTCTATTGAAAATAGGGGAATGTTACAGCTCGATTATTTTGCCATCCTTTATCTCTCAGATGTTGACCGGCACAGGAACAGGAGGAGGCCATTCAGCTGTTCGAGGTTCTTCGTTATTCAATGAGATCCTGACTGATCCATACCTTGACTCCATTTACACTTCTTTGCTCATGATCACTCTCTACCCTTAATCAACACAAATCCATCTCAGTCCTGAAAGCTCTAATTGACCCGCAGCATCCATAGACTTTTTGGCGGGAGAGAATCCTGATTTCCACAACCCTTTGTGGGTAAAATGTTTCCTGACTCCCCTCCAAAATGGCCTCGCTCTAATTTAAGATTGTGCTGTTGTTCCATCATTGCCATGAATTTATTTTTGCTCCTTTTGCCACTTGCTAGACTTTATTTCTTCTCATTCTCATCTATTTGAATTATTTTACAGTGTTAGATGTTGTGTTCAAAGATGTAACACTCTTTTGAGAACTGATTCGGTGTAGGTAGCTCTGTATCCAAAGGGGGGAACTCCTTAGCAGCTTATCTTTGTCAAGGTTCAGTCTGAGAAAGCAACTGGAGGGGAGGCTTCGAATGGGCCCTTCGTTATTTGCAAATCCTCCAATCCTGCTGAAACCATACAATTTGCCCAATGGTGAGTAGATGCTGCCTCCTGCTGAAAAGCATTGATCATTACAGGTCACCAACATCACAGGATCTCCTCCAGAAAGCTTGTCACTTGGAGACATGAAATTCCTTTCCCTTCTTGAGTTGAATGCTGATCTATTAAAACCATTTTACTTTTGGCAAGTGCCACAGTGGTGAACAAATGTTAACCCTTCTCTCCCACAAATAGGTTCCCCTCCTCTGTGTGAATGTTCTGTGTTACATATACACAGTTTGTACATATGTTTTGTGTTCTACTTTAACAGCGGGCTCTGTGTTGTATTTACTAGTTTGTGAACATTGTCTGTGTTATATTTTAATTGTCCTGCATGATAATATTTAGCCAGTGCTGCACCTCCTAAAAAAATTGAGAGAATGGAGTTGCATGCCTTGGGTGTCCCAGTTACCAACAGTTTAAACACAAACTACATTAGGTTGCAGTGAAGGGTCAGTTATTGTAAGGTGGTGGATGTGTTGGGCTTTGTGACTTAGCTGGTTGATTACTAAGTAGTGCAGTGGTGTTTAGGATAGAGATACGGAGTCAAATCAAAGGTACGAGAAGGTGTAATTGCAGTTGTTGTGCATGTATTTTGAATTACTTGATTTTTTCAAGCAGAGACTGCTTAAATCCAGTCTTGCAAACTGACAGGAGTCAAGAAAAAACAGCCGGATAAAGCTGGTTACTTTCTGTGTAGAGTCAGATTCAAGAGCAGGTTGTGTGTAAATAGCAATATATTGAAGATACCAACAAGGCTTGGAGTGTTTTGAAAGTGCACTCACACTTTCATTGATTGTCCATCCCTAGTTGCCTTTGAGAAGTTGGTGGTGAGCCACCTTCTTGAACCGCTGCAGTCGTGAGATGAAGGTACTCCGACAGCGCTGTTCGGGAAGGAGTTCCAGGACTTTGATCCAGTGACGGTGAAGGAACGGCTGATATATTTCGAAGTCAGGATAGTGTGTGACTTGGAGGGAAAGCTGGAGGTGATGGTGTTCCCATGTGCCTGCTGTCCTTGTCCTTTGAGGTGGTGGAGGTCGCGGGTTTGGGAGTCGAAGAAGCCTTGGTGAGTTGCTGCAGTGCATCTTGTCGATGGTACACAATGCAGCCACGGTGTGCCGGTAATGGAGGGAGTGAATTTTTAAGGTGGTGGCTGGGGTGCCAATCAAGTGGGCTGCTTTGTCCTGGATGGTGTCAAGCTTCTTCAGTGTTGTTGGAGCTGTACTCATCCAGATGTGACGGGGTGACTCCCTGGACGTGTTGAACGACACAATGCCAGACATACAGATGTGGTGGCATCATTACATTGTGCACGTGCAGTAGCCAAAGTGTCACTGTGATTCTCACATGTGCATTCGTTAGGCTCTGGAGAGCCTCCACTTCCAGTTATAAACACCAGAGGGTAGTAGATTTAGGACACTCCACAATAACCTGAACTACATATAAAAGTAATTTAAAAGAAGCAGTTAAAATGCTAATGGTTTAAGAGTAGTCACAGAGGATTAAAGCAGAATCCATTAAATCATTAGAAAGGGTAATCAGTGGCCAGAAAACAGACAAGAACAAAACACATCAGTGTGATAAGCATCTACAGAGAGATGAAAAAGCCAGGCCATGGATTTTATTCCAATTCATTCCATCTAATGTCGAAGAACTTTTACAACCTATGAGAACAAGCGAAAGAACTGTTTGAAAAGTCACGATTTGCATGCTGAAGCTGCATATATAACAGGGCTGATTAACATTCTTCAATACTCTGACGAAGGGACTTCGACCTGAAATGTTAACTCTGTTTCTCTCTCCAAGATGCTGCCTGACCCGCTGAGATTTCCAGCATTTTCTGTTTTTACTTCAAATCAGCAAGCAGTTTTTCACACAAAGGCTCTCCCCCCAAAAGCTGTGGATGCTAGGGGACTATTGAAAATTTCAAGGCTGAAATTGATAGATTTTTGTTAGATGAAAATATCAAGGGATACGGTACCAAGGCAGGTGGATGGAGTGAAGATTCAGATCAGCCATGATCGAATTGAAAGGCTCGAGGGGCTGAATAACCTCCTCCTGCTCCTATCTTCCTACATTCCTTCCTATGTTGGAGAGAATAGTTTTGGTGCTGAGCAACCTTTTTTTGAACCTATCCCCAATGTCTCGTTCATGGAATTCTAGTGCACTTTGAACTTATCCTATCTGTGCTGCGGTTGACGGTTTATCCTTGGACTCTTCCTGTCAGTTTAGGTTATATCAGAGATGCTCTTCAATCTCCCCGAATCCTCCAACTCTTCATCAAACCCTGTCCACCCTTTTGCTGATGATTCCATTCTAAAATCTTCAGCTCCCTTCAGTGCTCACAGCCTCTGTTTAGTGCTGAATGACTAAATGTTGCTCTCCTTTCTTCCTTTTCAGGATTTCAATGAACATCTACGCTCTTCAGGTTTTTACAAATACAGAAGACTACTTTGACTTTCAGCTCCTGCTGAGGAAGAGTTGAAGCACAGAGAGTGAAGTCCAGCATAGACTGATTGTGTGTTATTTTGTGGGGTTGGACGACAGTCAGTGTCACCTCCAGTGTCAGCTCAAGATGGGATTGTGGTGGAGGGAATAAGCTGGGCAATTAGGCGATACTCAGATTTAAAGATAAGCAGCCGCTTATGGGGCAAATATTGCTGAAGTTTTTATGAAGACTGAAGATTGATTTTGAATGCTTGTGGTGAGGAGGAGTTGTAGACACCTTCAAAGTAAAAAACATCTAAAGGCACTTTACAGGCAGATGAAAATAATAGATTAAAAGGAAAATGGAGTAGACAATAAGTCATGATAAGGAGATAAAGAAAGAGCTTGTATTTCTATGGCGCCTTACACAATCTCAAGCCACCCCGGAGCGCTTTACAGCCAATGAAGTATTTATTGAAGTGTGGTCACTGTTGTAATGCAAGAAACATGGCAGCCAATTTATGCATGGCAAGCTCCCACAAACAGCAATGTGATAATGTGGCCAGATAATCTGTTTAGTGATGTTGGTTGAGGGATCAATATTGACCCAGGACACCGGGAAGATTCCCCTGCGCTTCTATGAAATAGTGCCATGGGATCACTTGAGAGGGCAGAGGGGGGTCTCGGTTTAAAGTCTTATCTGAAAAACGACATCTCTAACAGTTCAGCACTCCATCAGTACTGCACATAGTGGGAAGGTTGGGAGAGGTGTCCAAAAGTTTGATCAAAAAGATGGGTTTTGAGGTTAGTGACATTGAGGAGGTAACAGTAAGTGAGGTGCAGTGTAGAGGTGAGGTGATGGTGGAGGAGGAAGCTGTCACGTGACTGCCATTAGGGTGTAGCCGTGTAGTGTGATTGGTCAGTCGTGGCATGCCCTGTTTCCGCTGCAAGTACTGATGTGGAGGCAGGGAGCTGATTTTGGCGAATGCAGAGACTGGTAGAGTGAAAGGTGAGGACTAGGGGACTGTTGTTGGCAGAAGCCCAGAAAAGGGGCCACGTGTCCTCAAGGTTCTGTTGACCACTGCCAAGAGGAAACTTTAGCTGAGGAAATGGATATTATTTCAGAAGCTCTGGTGTGGAAAGTAGTCATCAGAGGAAATGCAACGAGTCAGAGAAATTGGGAAAAAGGGATTGGGGTCCTTACAGGAGAAGGTTGATAAAGATACCTGATTTTAATTGTTCCACTATTGGCGGCCGTGCCTTCAGCTGCCGAGGCCCTAAGCTCTGGAATTCCCTCCCAAAACCTCTCCACCACTCTACCTCTCTCTCCTCCTTTAAGGTGCTCCTTGAAATCTACCCCTTTTGGTCAACTGTCCTAATATCTCCTTATGTGGCTCGGTGCCAAATCCTGTGAAGCGATTTCGGGGTGTTTTATTGTGTTACAGGTGCTATATAAATACAAGTTGTTGTTGTTGTAGTAATCGTGAGGATCAGTGAGCTTGTAATAGATACATGTGGAAAGCCTACTGCCAGAGATGGAGAGAGAAAGAGAGGTCCAGGAAGTGAAGGGATTTCAACAGAATGAGAACACTGCATTAACTTCCAGGGCAATACCACTGTACTCGAGGCCATCCAAGTAATTTAATCTTTCATAGGCTGGCAGACAGCGTGGAGTAGGGCAGATTTGCGGGAACTTGGAGTCAGTGAAGGCCAAAGAAAGCCTGGATCAGAGAGTCAATTACCGTATCACAGTTACAGAGTGGTACTGCATTAGAGACCCAGAAGATATCTTTTGCATCTTTTGCAAAATGTCAGTGAGCACTGAGTTGAAGGGGCTGGGGGCTGGATCTGATTTTTCCAGTTATAATGGACAACTCTGATCTTGACACCTCTGTGCACATTGTACCTATAGAACTGCTCATGCAAGTCTTTAAAAAAGTATTTTCTTCACCCACCCAACGTTCAGTTATTTCCCACTCCTTTCTATCTCTCATACCACATTTCACTTCGAGCAATTTCACACTGAATGGTATCTTGTTAATGAGGGAGAAGCAAAAGATAAATTGCGATTGGCTTGTTAACTTAATTAAGAAACAGTGTTATAAGGGAGTGATTCATTGCCGAGTTGAACAGAGTTTAGGAGGGTACAGGCAGTTCGATTCAAGTCTTCTTGCATAGGGCAGGCACTTTCTTTCCACAAACTTTGTGTTCCTTTGTCTGCATTCACCTCTGTCTCTACATCTCTATTAAATTGCCCTGCAATCTCCTCGCTTTGAACAAAACCAGCCCCATTATTTCCAAATGAGCATTTGTATTTCCTCACACCAGAGTCGAGCCCAAAACTGCACAAGGTCCCCAAGTGTGGTCTTACTAAGGCTTCATGTAGATTCACCACTACATCTCAATTTTTATATTCTTGGGGCTGGATTTTCGGTTGAGGGTTTTTAGAGGTGATAATGTCGTGCGATGGATAAATTTAGCACTGGGAAATGGTTTGCACAGCAGCCACAAAATTCAGCAGCTGGGCCCTGAATGTAGAGTGGAGCGCTAAGGGAAGCGTTTCACACTTATCTTAGGGCACAAGACTGGGTGAGCAATTGAATATCCGTTGCTAAAGTGCTGGATTTCTCGCGCCCTAAGAGAGGCCTTCCTGGAGAAAAAAAATCGGCACAAAAAATATTCCCAATATATTACTCACCCCAAATAAAGATAAATCGCAAAAAAAACATTCACACTTACCTCATGCAGTAATTCCTTCCCTCACCGCCGCTAGGACAGCTTTCTCTGCTGGGTTGTCTACCGGGTGCTATGCATTCAGCGCAAAACAAATTTTAACATCAGGACGGTCCTGGGCGGTACTGCTTACTGCCGCTACAAAACCGGCACCAAATTTCCCGGCAGGTGCCGGAAGCTGGCAGCCCTGGCGATAAACCTTGCCCAACCCCATACCGCCCTGCTGTGGCACTAACAGAGGCACATTCCAAACAAAAATCCAGCCAAATACCTCTTGCCACAAAACCCAGTATTCCACTAGCTTTTTCTATGGCCTTATCCACGTGAGGTGCTGTTTTCAAGTTTTTGTGAACATGAACCTCCAAATCTTTCTGTTATTCCAAGTCAATCAACCATCCCCCATTCAAAGTAGAATAATTATGTTAATCTTTTTTTTTAAACAAAATGCATGACCTCATGTTTGCTGACATTGAATTCCATGTGTCACATTGAAGGAAAACTGCTCCGTTGAAGGGCAGGTGTGGGGTAGAAAGTGGAAATGAGGTGCGAAATACAGTAAAGGCTCCATGGACTTGTGCTATAAGGGTCTTGACACAATTGCAGACAGGAGAGATTTACTGAGTCCTTATTAGTCAGGAAATTGTGTTCGGGAAATTGATGGGATTGAAGGTCGATAAATCCCCCGGGGCCTAATAGTCTGCATCCCAGAGTACTTAAGGAAGTGGCCCTAGAATTAGTGGATGAATTGGTGATCATTTTCCAGCAGTCTATTGACTCTGGATCAGTTCCTATGGACTGGAGAGTAGCTAATGTAACACCACTTTTTAAAAAAGGATGGAGAGAGAAAATGGGTAATTATAGGCCGGTTAGCCTGACATTAGTGGTGGGAAAATGTTGGAATCAATTATTAAAGATGAAATAATAGTGCATTTGGAAAGCAGTGACAGGATTGGTCCAAGTCAGCATGGATTTATGAAAGGGAAATCATGCTTGACAAATCTTCTAGAATATTTTGAGGATATAACTAGTAGAGTGGACAGGGGAGAACCAGAACCAGTGGATGTGGTGTATTTGGACTTTCAAAAGGCTTTTGACATGGTCCCACACAAGAGATTGGTGTACAAAATTAAAGCACATGGTATTGGGGGTAATGTATTGACGTGGATAGAGAACTGGTTGGCAGATAGGAAGCTGAGAGTCGGGATAAACGGGTCCTTTTCAGAATGGCAGGCAGTGACTAGTGGGGTGCCGCAGGGATCCCAGCTATTTACAATATAGATCAACGATTTAAATGAAGGAATTGAGTGTAATATCTCCAAATTTGCAGATGACAATAAGCTGGGTGGCAGTGTCAGCTGCGAGGAGGATGCTAAGAGGCTGCAGGGTGACTTGGACATGGTACATCAGTCGTTGAAAGTTGGCATGCAGGTACAGCAGGCAGTGAAGAAGGCAAATGGCATGTTGACCTTCATAGATAGGAGATTTGAGTATAGGAGCAGGGAGGTCTTACTGCAGTTGTACAGGGCCTTGGTGAGGCCTCACCTGGAATATTGTGTTCAGTTTTGGTCTCCTAATCTGAGGAAGGACGTTCTTGCTATTGAGGGAGTGCAGCGAAGGTTCACCAGACCAAGTCCCGGGATGGCAGGACTGACATATGAGGAGAGACTGGATCGACTGGGCCTGTATTCACTGGAGTTTAGAAGAATGAGAGGGGATCTCATAGAAACATATAAAATACTGGCGGGATTGGACAAGTTAGACGCAGGAAGAATGTTCCCGATGTTGGGGAAGTCCAGGACCAGGGGACACAGTCTTAGGATAAGGGGTAAGCCATTTAGGAGTGAGATGAGGACCGGGAATGTGGGAAGGGAGGACCTTGAGACAATCACTATCACTAGGGGGAAAGTGCTGGACAGGCGAATGGATCTCAAGGTAGACAAGTCCCCTGGTCCTGATGAAATGCATCCTAGGGTACTAAAAGAGATGGCGGAAGTTATAGCAGATACATTTGTTATAATCTACCAAAATTCTCTGGACTTGGGGAGGTACCAGCGGATTGGAAAGCAGCTAATGTAACGCCTCTGTTTAAAAAAGGGGGCAGACAAAAGGCAGGTAACTATAGGCTGGTTAGTTTAACAGCTGTAGTGGAGAAAATGCTTGAAGCTATCATTAAGGAAGAAATAGCGGGACATCTAGATCGGAATAGTGCAATTAAGCAGACGCAACATGGATTCATGAAGGGGAAATCATGTTTAACTAATTTACTGGAATTCTTTGAGGATATAACGAGCATGGTGGATAGAGGTGTACCGATGGATGTGGTGTATTTAGATTTCCAAAAGGCATTCGATAAGATGCCACACAAACGGTTACTGCAGAAGATAAAGGTACGCAGAGTCATGGATCAAGAATTGGCTGGTGAACAGAAAGCAGAGATTCGGGATAAATGGGTCCTTTTCGGGTTGGAAATCGGTGGTTAGTGGTGTGCCACAGGGATCGATGCTGGGACCACAACTGTTTACAGATATGTAAAGAGAAAAAGGTTAGTAAAGACAAACGTAGGTCCCCTCCAGTCAGAATCAGGAGAAGTCTTAATGGGGAACAAAGAAATGGCAGACCAATTGAACAAGTACTTTGGTTCGGTATTCACTAAGGAGGACACAAACAACCTTTCGGATATAAAAGGGGTCAAAGAAGGAGGAACTGAGGGAAATCCTTTTTAGTCGGGAAATTGTGTTGGGGAAATTGATGGGATTGAAGGCCGATAAATCTCCAGAACCTGATGGACTGCATCCCAGAGTACTTAAGGAGGTGGCCTTGGAAATAGCGGATGCATTGACAGTCATTTTCCAACATTCCATAGACTCTGGATCAGTGCCTATCGAGTGGAGGGGAGCCAAATGTAACCCCACTTTTTAAAAAAGGAGGGAGCGAGAAAACAGGGAATTATAGACCGGTCAGCCTGACATCAGTAGTGGGTAAAATGATGGAATCAATTATTAAGGATGTCATAGCACCACATTTGGAAAGAGGTGACATGATAGGTCCAAGTCAGCATGGATTTGTGAAAGGAAAATCATGCTTGACAAATCTTCTGGAATTTTTTGAGGATGTTTCCAGTAGAGTGAACAAGGGAGAACCAGTTGATGTGGTATATTTGGACTTTCAGAAGGCTTTCGACAAGGTCCCACACAAGAGATTAATGTGCAAAGTTAAAGCACATGGGATTGGAGGTAGTGTGCTGACGTGGATTGAGAACTGGTTGTCAGACAGGAAGCAAAGAGTAGGAGTAAATGGGTACTTTTCAGAATGGCAGGCAGTGACTAGTGGGGTACCGCAAGGTTCTGTGCTGGGGCCCCATCTGTTTACATTGTGCATTAATGATTTGAACGAGGGGATTAAATGTAGTATCTCCAAATTTGCGGATGACACTAAGTTGGGTGGCAGTGTGAGCTGCGAGGAGGATGCTATGAGGCTGCAGAGTGATTTAGATAGGTTAGGTGAGTGGGCAAATGCATGGCAGATGAAGTATAATGTGGATAAATGTGAGGTTATCCACTTTGGTGGTAAAAACAGAGAGGCAGACTATTATCTGAATGGTGACAGATTAGGAAAAGGGGAGGTGCAACGAGACCTGGGTGACATGGTACATCAGTCATTGAAGGTTGGCATGCAGGTACAGCAGGCGGTTAAGAAAGCAAATGGCATGTTGGCCTTCATAGCGAGGGAGGTATTGCTACAGTTGTACAGGGCCTTGGTGAGGCCACACCTGGAGTATTGTGTACAGTTTTGGTCTCCTAACTTGAGGAAGGACATTCTTGCTATTGAGGGAGTGCAGCGAATGTTCACCAGATTGATTCCCAGGATGGTTGGACTGACATATCAAGAAAGACTGGATCAACTGGGCTTGTATTCACTGGAGTTCAGAAGAATGAGAGGGGATCTCATAGAAACGTTTAAAATTCTGACAGGTTTAGACAGGTTAGATGTAGGAAGAATGTTCCCAATGTTGGGGAAGTCCAGAACCAGGGGTCACAGTCTAAGGATAAGGAGTAACCCATTTAGGACTGAATTGAGGAGAAACGTCTTCACCCAGAGAGTGGTGAACCTGTGGAATTCTCTGCCACAGAAAGTTGTTGAGGCCAATTCACTAAATATATTCAAAAAGGAGTTAGATATAGTCCTTACTACTAGGGGGATCAAGGGGTATGGCGAGAAAGCAGGAATGGGGTACTGAGGTTGCATGTTCAGCCATGAACTCATTGAATGGCGGTGCAGGCTCGAAAGGCCGAATGGCCTACTCCTGCACCTATTTTCTATGTTTCTATGTTTCTATGTTTACAATATACATAGCTGACCTGGAAGAGGGGACAGAGTGTAGTGTAACAAAATTTGCAAATGACACAAAGATTAGTGGGAAAGCGGATTGTGTAGAGGACACAGAGAGGCTGCAAAGAGATTTAGATAGGTTAAGCGAATGGGCCATGGTTTGGCAGATGGAATACAATGTCGGAAAATGTGAGGTCATCCACCTTGGAAAAAAAAACAGTAAATGGGAATATTATTTGAATGGGGAGAAATTACAACATGCTGCGGTGCAGAGGGACCTGGGGGTCTTTGTGCATGAATCCCAAAGAGTTAGTTTGCAGGTGCAGCAGGTAATCAGGAAGGCGAATGAAATGTTGGCCTTCATTGCGAGAGGGATGGAGTACAAAAGCAGGGAGGTCCTGCTGCAACTGTACAGGGTATTGGTGAGGCCGCACCTGGAGTACTGCGTGCAGCTTTGGTCACCTTACTTAAGGAAGGATATACTGGCTTTGGAGTGGGTATTGAGATGATTCACCAGGTTGATTCCGGAGATGAGGGGGTTGCCTTATGATGATAGATTGAGTAGACTGGGTCTTTACTCGTTGGAGTTCAGAAGGATGAGGGGTGATCTTATAGAAACATTTAAAATAATGAAGGGGATAGACAAGATAGAGGCAGAGAGGTTGTTTCCACTGGTCGGGGAAACTAGAACTAGGGGGCACAGCCTCAAAATACGAGGGAGCCAATTTAAAACCAGTTGAGAAGGAATTTCTTCTCCCAGAGGGTTGTGAATCTGTGGAATTCTCTGCCCAGGGAAGCAGTTGAGGCTAGCTCATTGAATGTATTCAAATCACAGATAGATAGATTTTTAACCAATAAGGGAATTAAGGGTTATGGGGAGCGGGCGGGTAAGTGGAGCTGAGTCCACGGCCAGATCAGCCATGATCTTGTTGAGTGGCGAGCAGGCTCGAGGGGCTAGATGGCCTACTCCTGTTCCTAATTCTTATGTTCTTATGTTCTTATGAGGAGATACTTCTTCACTCAGAGAGATGTTAACCTGTGGAATTCTCTGCCGCAGAGAGTTGTTGATGCCAGTTCGTTGCATATATTCAAGAGGGAGTTAGATATGGCCCTTACGGCTAAAGGGAACAAGGGGTATGGAAGAAAGCAGGGAAGGGGTACTGAGGTGATGATCAACCATGATCTTATTGAATGGTAGTGCAGGCTCGAAGGGCCGAATGGCCTACTCCTGCACCTATATTTCTATATTTCTACGATGTTATGAGCTCATATCAAAGTATATAGGCAATAATGAAATCCTGTCAGTTTCTCTTAGGTGGCAGGATGTGATAATGAGAAGAATATGAGCTCAACTGCAGAAGATGCAAATATATATGTATAAATTCGACTGTTATAATGTGACTGAATAACATGTAATGTTAGGGGTGGGGTTCGGCGATCTGGCACCTGAAAAAATCTTGGGCCCGAATTTCATCAATGTCCCATCCGCAGCCACCGAAGTTCCGCCAGAAATGGTCGTTTTCTGGGTGATTCCTCTTGAACAGCCCATCTCCCGTCAAGGATCCGCCCGGTGGAAGATTGGGGGGAAGGGTTGTGCCCACGTCGCAGCGTCCCACCTGCCCAGGCCGGATGTCTGTTAATCTCCATTTTGGTCACTTTTCGTGGCCTCCCGCTGACCTGCCACCCGCCAGAAGGACCGTTGTGGAAAACCAGGTCTGAGCTGGGCAGCAGTCAGCCAGCAATCGCACATCGGGCAGGAGGGAGGGAGGGAGGCAGCAGTGTAATTGGGCAGCAATCTGGCGGGAGGGAGGGAGGGAGCAATGAAATCGGACAGCACTTGCACATCAGGTGGGTGGGAGGGACAGAGAGAGGTGGAAGGCATTGGGGCAGCACTGGTACATCGGGTGGGTGGGAGGGACAGAGAGAGGTGGAAGGCATTGGGGCAGCACTGGCACATTGGCTGGGTGGGAGGGACAGAGAGAGGTGGAAGGCATTGGGGCAGCACTGGCACATTGGCTAGGTGGGAGGGACAGAGAGAGGTGGAAGGCATTGGGGCAGCACTGGCACATCGGCTGGGTGGGAGGGACAGAGAGAGGTGGAAGGCATTGGGGCAGCACTGGTACATCGGGTGGGTGGGAGGAAGGGAGAGATGAAGTGCATTGGGGCAGCACTGGTACATCGGGTGGGTGGGAGGGACAGAGAGAGGTGGAAGTGCATTGGGGCAGCACTGGTACATCGGGTGGGTGGGAGGGACAGAGAGAGGTGGAAGGCATTGGGGCAGCACTGGTACATCGGGTGGGTGGGAGGGACAGAGAGAGGTGGAAGGCATTGGGGCAGCACTGGTACATCGGCTGGGTGGGAGGGACAGAGAGAGGTGGAAGGCATTGGGGCAGCACTGGTACATCGGGTGGGTGGGATGGACAGAGAGAGGTGGAAGGCATTGGGGCAGCACTGGTACATCGGGTGGGTGGGAGGAAGGGAGAGATGAAGTGCATTGGGGCAGCTCTGGCTCATCGGCTGGGAAGGAGTGCTGGTTGCCATCACTTCACGGCAGCCAGTCAGATTCTGCACCATATTAATGGGACTGCTCGAAAGAAGTTAGGTCAATGTTGCATTACTTTCTTGCTGATGGCGGTGTTTAAATTGGATGTGATAAAACCGACTGAAATGTATCTAAACTAATGGGGGCTTTTTTGTTGCACCTTGCTGAAAGTCCTTCATTGAGAAGGCCAAATGCGGAGGGAAAATTTTTGAGTGACTGAAAAGTGTTATATGTTGTACATCCAAGCTGATTCATTCACTGTCTCGCACAATGTACTGAAATGTAACTGATGACCACGTCATCTCAGGGGTGGCATTTCTCCATGTTTGTTCTCGCAAAAAGAGGGTTGAAGTGCAAGCCTTAAGGTCTGCGCTGCAACTTGGTAAACTGGAGTAATTAAATGGCAGCCTCCCTGCATTCATTGTCGCCTTGCGATGGCCTGATGACAGTGCCCATTATACACTGCAGTCAGATGTGGATGGGAAGATATTCCTGATGAAGCACATGACCTGAGGGATAGATGTGTGGTTGGCGCAACGCACCACACATATGACGTTAAAATGACACACGCACAAACAGAGGGTCAACAATGTGAGTGCACAATGACAAATGTTACATAATATTATGACATATACATACATTTAGACGACACCCACCCCTCTACCCGGCACCACCACCTCTCTTCCCCCCCTTGCACCTATGCCTGATTTCCTCTTCCTCCCCACGCCCACACAACGGAATGGCCCTCCCTGTCCCTCACTGCCTCTGGTTCAGGAGGTTGTGCAGGAGAGCAGCAGCATGTGTGTAGAGGTGTGCGTCTCGGTGAGAACGTAGGGTCCAGGTCTGAAGGCGCCGTGATCTTCTGCCCCTCCGCATCTGTGTGCCTTGAGAGTGTGGGGTCGGGGGCTTACATCACACATGCAGAATCCATCTCCTGCCTTATGACCTCGACGCTTTCTGTTGTATGCTCCAACACTGTGAGGAGGCACTCCATCCTTTGATCGTGCTGCTGGGTGAATGTGGCGATGCTGCCAGCTATCCCGGCCATGGTCTGCTGCATTTTGTTAATGAGCCAGATAATGCAGTGGTTGATAGCTGCACCATCAGGCTCATTAACGTGAGCCGTCCTGCACCCGCAGGAGGTTGCTCGCTACTGCTGGGTGCTGGCTCCTTGCTGCCCTTTGCGCTTGCTTGAGCAGTCTGTTGGAAACCCCAGGAAATCTGAGCCCGCCACCGAGGTTCTGCGGACACTTGGCTGACTTGGCAGGGGGCTCATGTCAGGCTCTTCTGGATCCTCTGGGTAAAGGGGCACAAATATGGGCCCTTCTCCCTCCTCTCTCTCCTCTTCGTCCTGGCCCTGGGAGGCGGAGGTGAGAGCGGTGGATATGGGTGATGTGGGCTGGGGGTGCAGGAAGGATCCGGTGTCTTCAGGTGTGGAGAACATCGGGGTGGGAGCTGCTGGAGTGTGACGGCATCTGTGAAGGCCAGAAGTCGATGGTCTCTCCAGATCCGTGGTGTCCGAGTCAGCATCTGCAAGTAGAGGACAAAATGTCAGTCTGTAGGGTGGTGGGGGGGAGGTGGGGGCAGCTGGTGGTGGTGAAAGTGAGATGTGAGCCATTCCATCTCACATTATACCAACAAGGAGTTCCAGCTCCACATGGCCATATCAATAATGGGCAACAAAGTGTGCGTTCAACCATGAGTGCCTTAACATTGCATGTACTTTCATGCTTGAGCATCTCTGACACCAGAGATGAGTGTAGCCTTATCCTGCGGTAGCATCAAATCTGCAGAAACGTTTGTGGTTGGAATGAGGCGATGCCCCACCAATGCCAACGCACGCTCCTCCAGCCTGGTCAATTCTATCACATCTTGTGGGCCCCCTCCGGTCGTACTCAGGCTTGCCTGTTTGTGCAGAATAAACAAGCAGCCAAATAAACGTTGCAGCCTTAACTCCCTTTGCTCATGCCCCTCACGCACAACCTTTTTGGCTTTGGACAGGAGGGGGCGAATAAATTTGTGCTCACTTTAGCTGCTGCCACAAATCGTTCCACCGTTTGTGTCATTGGTCCGCATCCAATTCCACGTTGTCCATTGCACTGACCAATGTCCATTCAAAGATGTCGGTATTGGGCTGGTGGAGGCTTGCCACGCCCATCCCGGGTGAGTTTGCTGTACCTGTGCTCCACCTCTGTCACTAGCTCCTCGAACCACGGAGCCCTGAGCCTGGCAGTCTTCATTTGACACTTTCTGCCCACTCATCCTCTGATGAGATGAATGGCTGCTCAAGAGTCTCTCTCTCTCTCTCTCTCTCTTTCTCTCTCTCCAGTATTTCAAAAAACAGTATATTTCACATCAAAAGGAAACATTTTAAACACCAACAAGATATACAACATCACCAAGACCAACACCCAACCCTCTACCCACTCCCACCACCTTTCTCTCTCCTCCCCACCAATCGAAGTGAGGCCCATTGTCCTCTGATAGGTTGGCCATCCCCAAGCCGACCCACACCCCTGCCCCTCACCGTGTCGGTACCAGCAGGAGGGCACCCGGATCACTGCTGTCGTGTTCGTCGGGGAGAGAATGTAGGCGCTGAGATGGAAGATGCTGGCAACTCCGGACCCTCGGGTTCTGTCGGCCTGGCTGGTATGGCACCGGGAGGTTCCATGCCATATACCGAGACCATCGATTGCCGCATGGCATCAATGGAGTTGCCAGTTTGCTGCACCGCGGTGATCAGCAACGACATATTGTTGGTATGCTGCTCTGCAAAGGTGCCGATGCTGGCAGCTATCCCAGCCATGGCCTGGAGGAGATCTCGACCTAGGTCGACACTCATCCTCGCAGCTGCACCATTTCCTGCATTACTTCCGTCCGTCTTGCATCATCATCATCTTGCTGCATCATCATGGGTGGAGGTGGCTTGGTGACTTTAACGGCACTGGGGCTGTGCCTCACAATGCTTGGTCCTGCTTCCTCCGATTCGAAGCCCAAAAACTCGGACCCCGAGACCGATGTTGTGCGCACAGGTGACACACATGTCAAGAGGGTGGAGTCCTCCTTTTCCACCTCCAAGCTCAAGTGAGACAAACACTGGGCATGCTCTTCCTCCTGGTCTTCATCTCTGTTCTTGTGGGTTGGTGGGAGGGGCGAAGAAGCTGCCGTGCGGGCTCCTGCTGAGATTGAGGTGGATGGTATTGGTGTTGCACATGGCCTTTGTGTACTAGAGGTGGATGGGGTGCCTAAGTCAGTGCTGTCCGATTCATCATCTGCAAGTACAACACAACATTTAAGTGTTTAGCAGCGGGGTGGGGTTGGTAATGATGACATGAGTACCGTGACATTTCACATTCTTATTTCAAGGACTTCCATCCTTACATCACCACACCCTAAATGGCCTATATACAGTACATTAAAATGCTTTTGACATCACATTACACGGCCATGTGTGGTGGCACGAGGGTGGTCAGCCATCAACGCCAATGCATGCTCCTCGATGTCAGTCATTTCGATGACCTCTGGTGGACCCCCTTCTGTGCCATACTGCTTTGAGGCATTGGCTGTTCTTTTCCGCTGCAGAAATAAAAGTTGCAAGCTTTAGCTGGTTTGCAGATGCAACACACACACACACACAATGTCCACATATACTTTGAGTAGTACGGGAGTGCAACAATAAGATGTTTACTTACTCTTGCTGTCGCTACCACATCGTTCCATCTCTTCCTGCACTGGTCTCCATCACGAACCATGGTGCCCACTGCGGACATGGCCTCCCCAATCTCCCGCCAAATGCGTTTATATTGTGGTGGGGCTGGCTTGCCACGACCATCCTGGGTGAGCTCTCTGTAACGGCACTCCACCTCAGAGACAAGTGCCTCCAGCTCATCATCAGTAAACCAGAGAGCTAGCTCTGAGCCGCCCTGCATTGCACTTCCTGGCAGCTTTTCCACTACTCATGATGGGTTTTCAAGGTGGATGTCTGATTGATTCTCTTCCCTCTCTCTCTCTATAAATCACTCCCCTCTGCAATTGTCAGGTGCAAGTCAGTAGCGAGGTTTTATGTGCATGCTCAGCTGAGCCCTCAGCCCCAATTGCGGGAAAAATGATGTCATCAGGCAAAAGAAACTACACAAAAAATAAATCCAAATCTCATGCATGCACAATACACGGCCTCCAATGTTTCCCAAGTCGAGAGGCCTGCACCTACCCCTGACTGCTGCTGCCACCCGCTACTGGCCGATGCCTCCTGCCGCCTGCCGCTCCCGCCGACAAAACCCGGAAGAAACTCACGTTCAGTCGGTCCCAGCGGTAGCGATCAATAAAACATCAAGCAACACCCGGGGAGCGCCGAAAAACGGGCAGAGCTAAGGTTTGATCAAACTCAGGCCCCTTAATCTTTAGGATGATCAGTTCATCTATCCTGGAGGGAGTTGCTTCCCTAGTCTAGTGATAATAATACCAATGGGAGCTAAAGATTTACCAAAAGACGGACTTGTATTGGTCCAGCTGGGCTGTGCATTTTTTAAATGTTTTTATTTATTCATTCTCAAGATGTGGATGTCGCTGGCAAGGCCGGTATTTATTGCCCATCATTAATTTACCTTGAGAAGGTGGCGGTGATCCGCTTTCTTGAATCGCTGCAGTCCGTGGGGAGAAGGTACTCCCACAGTGCTGTTACGGAGAGATTTCCAGAATTTTGACCCAGCGACGATGAAGGAACGGTGATATATTTCCAAGTCAGGATGGTGTGTAAGTTGGAGGGGAATTGGAGGTGATGGTGTTTTCATGCGATTGCAGTCCTTGTCCTTCTAGCTGATAGAGGTCATGGGTTTGGTTGAAGAAGCCATGGTGAGTTGCTGCAGTGCATCTTGTAGATGGTACACACATAGAAACATAGAAAATAGGTGCAGGAGTAGGCCATTTGGCCCTTCGAGCCTGCACCACCATTCAATAAGGTCATGGCTGATCATTTACCTCAGTACCCCTTTCCTGCTTTCTCGCCATATCCCTTGATCCCTTTAGCCATAAGGGCCATATCTAACTCCCTCTTGAATATATCCAACAAACTGGCATCAACAACTCTCTGCGGTAGGGAATTCCACAGGTTAACAACTCTCTGAGTGAAGAAGTTTCTCCTCATCTCAGTCCTAAATGGCCTACCCCTTATCCTTAGACTGTGTCCCCTGGTTCTGGATTTCCCCAACATTCGGAACATTCTTCCTGCATCTAACCTGTCCAGTCCCGTCAGAATTTTACATGTTTCTATGAGATCCCCTCTCATCCTTCTGAACTCCAGTGAATACAAGCCCAGTCGATCCAGTCTCTCCTCATATGTCAGTCCTGCCATCCCGGGAATCAGTCTGGTGAACCTTCGCTGCACTCCCTCAATAGCAAGAACGTCCTTCCTCAGATTAGGAGACCAAAACTGAACACAATATTCCAGGTGAGGCCTCACCAAGGCCCTATACAACTGCAGTAAGAGCTCCCTGCTCCTATACTCAAATCCCCTAGCTATGAAGGTCAACATACATTTGCCTTCTTCACCTGCTGTACCTGCATGCCAACTTTCAATGACTGGTGTACCATGACACCCAGGTCTCGTTGGACCTCCCCTTTTCCTAATCTGCCGCCATTCAGATAATATTCTGTCTTCGTGTTTTTGCCCCCAAAGTGGATAACCTCACATTTATCTACATTATACTGCATCTGCTATGCATTTGCCCACTCACCTAACCTGTTCAAATCACCCTGCAGCCTCTTAGCGTCCTCCTCACAGCTCACACCACCACCCAGCTTAGTGTCATCTGCAAACTTGGAGATATTACACTCAATTCCTTGAACTAAATCATTAATGTATATTGTAAATAGCTGGGGTCCCAGCACTGAGCCCTGCGGCACCCCACTAGTCACTGCCTGCCATTCTGAAAAAGACCCGTTTATCCCAACTCTCTGCTTGCCGTCTGCCAACCAGTTCTCTATCCACATCAGTAGATTACCCCCAATACCATGTACTTTAATTTTGCACACCAATCTCTTGTGTGGGACCTTGTCAATAGCCTTTTGAAAGTCCAAATACATCACATCCACTGGTTCTCCCTTGTCTACTCTACTAGTTACATCCTCAAAATATTCTAGAAGATTTGTCAAGCATGATTTCTCCTTCATAAATTCACTTGGACTGATCTTGTCACTGCTTTCCAAATGCGTTGCTATTTCATCTTTAATAATTGATTCCAACATTTTCCCCACTACTGATGTCAGGCTAACCGGTCTATAATTACCCGTTTTCCTCCTCCCTCCTTTTTTAAAAAATGGTGTTACATTAGCTACTCTCCAGTCCATAGGAACTGATCCAGAGTCGATAGACTGTTGGAAAATGATCTCCAATGCATCCACTATTTCTCGGGCCACTTCCTTAAGTACTCTGGGATGCAGACTATCAGGCCCCAGGTGTTTATCGGCCTTCAATCCCATCAATTTCCCTAACACAATTTTCCACCTAATAAGGATTTCCTTCAGTTCCTCCTCACTAGACCCTCAGTCCCCTCGTATTTCCGGAACGTTATTTGTGTCTTCCTTCGTGAATACAGAACCAAAGTATTTGTTCAACTGGTCTGCCATTTCTTTGTTTCCCATTATAAATTCACCTGAATCTGGACTGCAAGGGAACTACGTTTGTCTTCACTAATCTTTTTCTCTTCACATATCTATAGAAGCTATTGCAGTCAGTTTTAATGTTCCCTGCAAGGTTCCTCTCATAATCTATTTCCCCCCTCCTAATTAAACCCTTTGTCCTCCTCTGCTGAATTCTAAATTTCTCCCAGTCCTCGGGTTTTCTGCTTTTTCTGGCCAATTTTTATGCCTCTTCCTTGGATTTAACACTATCCATAATTTCCCTTGTTAGTCATGGTTGAGCCATCTTCCCCATTTTATTTTTACTCCAGACAGGGATGTACAATTGTTGTAGTTCATCCATGTGATCTTTAAATGTTTGCCATTGCCTATCCACCGTCAACCCTTTAAGTATCATTTGCCAGTCTATTCTAGCCAATTCACGTCTCATACCATCGAAATTACCTTTCCTTATGTTCAGGACCCTAGTCTCTGAATTAACTGTGTAATTCTTAATAAAGAATTCTACCATATTATGGTTACTCTTCCCCAAGGGGCCTCGCACAACAAGATTGCTAATTAGTTCTTTCTCATTACATATCACCCAGTCTAGGATGGCCAGCCCTCTAGTTGGTTCCTCGACATATTGGTCTAGAAAACCATCCCTAATACACTCCAGGAAATTCTCCTTCACCCGATTGCTACCAGTTTGGTTAACCCAATCTATATGTAGATTAAAGTCGCCCATGATAACTGCTGTACTTTTATTGCATGCACCCCTAATTTCTTGTTTGATGCTGTCCCCAACCTCACCACTACTGTTTGGTGGCCTGTACACAACTCCCACTAGCGTTTTCTGCCCTTTGGTATTCCGCAGCTCCACCCATATAGATTCCACATCATTCAAACTAATGTCCTTCCTTACTATTGCATTAATTTCCTCTTTAACCAGCAACGCTATGCCACCTCCTTTTACTTTCTGTTTATCCTTCCTGAATGTTGAATACCCCTGGATGTTTGAGTTCCCAGCCTTGGTCACCCTGGAGCCATGTCTCCGTGATGCCAATCACATTGTATCCGTTAACTGCTGCCTGCGCAGTTAATTCGTCCACCTTATCCGAATACTCCTCGCATTGAGGCACAGAGCCTTCAGGTTGCATTGGTGAATGTTTCAGGTGGTGAATCGGGTGCCGATCAAGAGGATTGCTTTGTCATGGCTGGTGTCAAGCTTCTTGAGTGTTGGAGCTGCATTCATCCAGGGAAGTGGAGAGTATTCCATCACACTCCTGACTTGTGCCTTACAGGCAGTGGAAAGACTTTGGGGAGTCAGGAGGTGAGTCATGGACCTCAGTCAGAGCAGCGGGGCCATTGTGCCTTACATGGGGCAGGTTGGATTGAGCTGAGGCAGGAACCACTGACACCCCCTCGCAGTCTCAGGACGGGGGCGCGGGCGGCAGGTGAGACGGAGGGTGTCAAAAGTCTGGAAAATATCTGGACGGATAGTGGTACTCTTCTATATTCCAGGGAATAAAAGCTTAGTTTATGTAATCTCTTCTCATAATCTAATGCTTGGAGCCTCTCACAATTTGAATCGGTTGGTGAGTGCCACAATTGATAAATGGCAGAATTCCCATTCGCGCCTTTACGCTGTCAGAATGCCAGACCCTGTAGATTTAAACAAGTGAATGATGACTCGAGGTGAAACCAAAATACTGTGGATGCTGGAATCTGAAATAAAAACAGAAAATGCTGGAAATGTCAACGGGTCAGGCAGCATCTGTGGAGAAAAAAACAGAATTATCGTTTCAGGTCGACGACCTTTCGTCAGAACTGGCGAATGTTCGAGGCAGCCTGATGTATTGCGATGGGCCTGGCTCACAAGAGACAATTTTAACCTAACCCTCCCACCCCCTTCCCCAAATCGGAAATCTCATGGGATCTGCTGCAATCCTAGCTTTACACTCGCCCAAAGTTACTCTCCGTCAATGGAAAGCAATATTGGGCAGGGTTGTAAAACCGACGTTCCACTAGATCCCGTGGGGTTCCCGCCTGGAACATTAGGTTAAACATGTCTGAGGGTGATTCGGTGTATTGGATTGTTGCGATCGACTTGTTCCTCTGAACCTTACAGTCTTCCTCCTCCAAAGCTACAGTTCTGCAGGTTGACCACATCACATTGTTCAGAATCGGTTGCTACACTGGGCTTGGTAGAAAGTGAGTGCACAATGCAATGAGGGGAATGATTCTACAGGTGTTCCCTGGTTATGGTACCAATGCAATGCCAGGCTTACATTACTACCAGCAGTGTTACAACAACATCAAGTCATGAATGCGATTGAAAGGGCCAGAATCATTAAAAGTGTGGCAGACTGCTAACAAACAACTTCTTTTCTCTGAGGAGATAAACTGCAACTGAGTGCAATTAATCTTCAGCATTGAGGGGGAAAAAGCAAATTGGTTCTTGATACAATAGGGAGTAAAGGGTTAGAGGTCGGGCTCTGAGAAAGGGAGGGATAAAATGTTCCACTCATAGCTAGAACCTGGATCTGAATGACAAGGCAAGATGGATGAGCAGAGCTACCTGGTTCTTGTTGATAATTCATGTTCCTAAATTGCCAGTGTGAAAATGAATGAAAGGTTTGAATGACAGTCCCTCCTTTCATAGTTTTTCCCACATCCCCCTCCCTTCCCAAATCTGCCTCTTGTGAACCTGCAGGAATTTCTAGTTTGCATGCCAGACATTACTAATAAGCAGTCCAGTTACAGCAAAATACCATCAGAATGTGGTCAACGGCAGCCAGAATAACATTGTTGTTGCTTCAGCCTTATTTTCAAAAATGAAAAAGTTGCTGCAGCTCGGAGGAGGCCAAGTGATTTCAATGACAGCAGCTTCATTCCTGCTTCTAAGAACCCAAAGATTTCTCATCCAAGAGTTCTCTCTTTGAAGGATGCTTATAGAGTGCACACTGCAAACAGATCACAGCGAGCGGCAAAGGCAAGAAAATATGTTGAGGGTTGTGGCAAGATATCTACATCAAGATAAAGAACTGCAGCAAAGCTAGAACTCATTACTCCGTAAAAAGACTGTCATCAGCTCCTCAGATAATTAAGCAGTCCATGCCCGCATGCGGCAAGACCTGGACAACATTTAGGCTTGATATGTGGCAAACAACATTCGTGACACACAAGTGCCAGGCAATCCTCCAACAAGGGAGAGTCCAGCCATCTCCCCTTGACATTACCATCACCAAATCCCCCACCATCAACATCCTGGGGGTCATCATTGACTGGAAACTTAACTGGACCAGCCACATAAGCACTGTGGCAACAAGAGCAGGTCAGAGGCTGGGTATTCTGAGGTGAGTATCTCACCTCTTGACTCCCCAAAGCCTTTTCACCATCTATAAGACACAAGTCAGGTTATGTGATGGAATACTCTCCACTTGCCTGAAGCTCGACACCATCCAGGACAAAGCAGCCCACTTGATAAAAATAAAGGTAAATTCCAACTGTGAAATTCTTTTTTTCAAATTCATTCGTGGGATGTGGACATCACTGGTAAGGATAGCATTTATTGCCCATCCCTAATTTCCATTGAGAAGGTGGTGGTGAGCCACCTTCTTGAACCGCTGTAGTCCATGTGGCGAAGGTGCTCCCACAGTGCTGTTAGGGAAAGATTTCTAGCAATTTGACCTAGCGATGATGATAATACGGCCGATATATGGCCAAGTCAGAATGGTGAGTGACTCGGAGGGGAACTTGGAGATGATAGTGTTCCCACAACATTGATACTCTTTCTCTTCTCAGTGGTGGAGGTCGCAGGATTTGGGAGGTGCTGTCGAAGAAGCCTTGGTAAGTTGCAACAATGCATCCTGTAGATAGTACACACTACAGCCACGGTGTATGGGAGGGATGGCTATTGAATCCCATGGAGGGGTGCTAAACAAGCAAACTGCTCTGTCCAGAATGGTGTCGAACTTCTTGAGTGTTGTTGCGGTTGCTCCCATACAGACAAGTGGTGAATATTCCAACCACCTCTAACCTGAGGGCTGTCAATAATGGAGGTGCTTTAAGGGATCAAGAAATGAGACACTCATTGCAGAGTACCTGGTCTCTGCCCTGTTCTTGTAGCCATGGTGTTGATACGATTAACCCAGTTACATTCTGGTCAAGGGTGACTCCCAAGATGTCGATGGTAGCACAGTTGGAGGTTGAAGAAGGTTCGGCTTTCTCTTGCTCAAGGTGGTCCTTACCTTGTTCTTATGTGGTGCAAATGTTTCCCGCATTCAATAGCTACTGAAACACAACCATACATGTTCCTATTACACAATAGAAAGGATACATAAAGTGTTGTTCAGTACACACTGGGTGAAGGGAGCATTACTAGCTCATTTGTCATGCAATTGATTTGTTCCTGGTTTCAAATGGCTGTTTGAGCAATCTCATTTCAACTTCAAACCCTTATAATTCAGCTAACTTAGACAACTTTCACATCCAACTTGCATTTTAATGAGCCTCCAGAGGCACTATCATTGACAATTCACAGGGGTTTGAACTGATTAAAATAAGTACAGGAGTAATAGTTCAGGCCACTGACTTGGAAAAATATGCCAATTTAAAATTCTTGACAATTTTACTATTGTATTCCTAACACAGATGAGGCTGCACACAGGGAGGTTAAAGTAACAGTGACCTCAGTCTTTAATAAGACACTCCAGAGTGAGGAAAGGGCCTTGGGGGCCGGCTTATATACATGCTCCCAAGGGATGCTGGGATCCCTTGGGACTTCAGGGGATGAGCTCCCTGGTGGTGGAACATGGGAGTGCATGCTTTAAAGATACACAACATCACTACGCACCCCCCATCTCAAAATCAAAGTGAAAACTATTTACAAGGTGAGGCGGTCGGGAGCCTTTCTTTCCCTGGTGGACCGCCTCGGTACAAATGTCTGTTCTGGTGTGTTGACTGAGACCTCGCTGGGCTGGCGTGTTGTTGGCCCTGCAGGGCTGTTGGGTGAGCCTGGCCTTGATGGGCTGTTGGGCATGATGGGTTTGATTTCCTGGTCCGGCGTGATGTCGTTGATCCTTTGGGTGTGTGCTGTGGGCTCGAAAAAGGTGGTGTCTGCTGTGGGTTGTTTAGGGCAGTCTGTGAACCGCAGCCTCGTTTTTTCCAGGTGCTTTCTGCAAATTTGTCCATTGCCTAGTTTGACTACAAACACCCTACTCCCTTCTTTAGCTATCACCATGCCCGCGATCCACTTGGGACCATGCCCATAGTTTAGCACATATACAGGGTCATTCAGATCAATTTCCCGTGAAACAGTGACGCGACCATCGTTTACATTTTGTTGCTGCCACCTACTCTCTACCTGATCATGCAGGTTGGGGTGAACCAGCGAGAGTCTGGTTTTAAGTGTCCTTTTCATGAGTAGCTCAGCCGGGGGCACCCCTGTGAGCGAGTGGGGTCTCGTGCGGTAGCTGAGCAGTACTTGGGACAGGCGGGTTTGGAGTGAGCCTTCTGTGACTCGTTTAAGGCTCTGTTTGATGGTTTTTACTGCCCGCTCTGCCTGCCCATTGGAGGCTGGTTTAAATGGGGCCGAGGTGACATGTTTGATCCCATTGCGGGTCATGAATTTTTTAAATTTGGCACTGGTGAAATATGGCCCGTTGTCACTGACCAGTATCTCAGGCAGGCCGTGGGTGGCAAACATGGCCCTCAGGCTTTCAATGGTGGCGGTGGCGGTGCTTCCCGACATTATTTCACATTCAATCCATTTGAAAAAGCACCACCACCACCAGGAACATTTTACCGAGAAACGGGCCCACATAGTCGACATGGATCCTCGACCATGGTCTGGAGAGCCAGGACCACAAACTTAGTGGTGCCTCTCTGGGCGCGTTGCTCAACTGAGCACATACGCTGCATTGCCGTACACAGGACTCTAAGTCAGAGTCGATATTGGGCCACCACACGTGGGATCTGGCTATCGCTTTCATCATTACTATACCCGGGTGTGTGCTGTGGAGATCCGAGATGAACATCTCTGTTGTAGGCATTAGGCACCCTAGGGCAACGGCACCTGTAGGATAAGGTTAGAACTACACCTTAGTATAAGGTTAGAACTAAATATGTAACTTGTACCATAAAATGGCTACCCGTGAAGCCTCAAAGGATTTCTGTTAGCTGAAGTAATTGTTGTTTCCCACACACAGGACAAACAGCAAACTCTGCAGGTGTCTCTAATCAGCCAGGCCTCAGGACTAAATGTTCTGGTGAAAGTAAGGACAATACTCTGTAGCAGGATTGAGATAAGGAGGCTACCCAAAGACAGCACCCAAGGACAGTAAGATAAGGGAGGCCTGGACCATGTTACAAGACACATGAGTCATTCCTAGCAACACACCCCTTAGCAACACATCTCTTGGCAACACATGAGCCACTTTATGTTTAGAAACTAACTCTATCTATTGGTCTAATTGAATTTATAATCAATATGATTGGATAGTATCCAGCCGAGATGGGCTGATGTAAATTTAGAACTCAGCAGAGGAGGACAAAGGGTTTGATTAGGGCAGGGAAAATGGAGTATGAGAAGAAGCTTGCAGGGAACATTAAGACCGATTGCAAAAGTTTCTATAGATATGTAAAAAGAAAAAGGTTAGTAAAGACAAACGTAGGTCCCCTGCAGTCAGAATCAGGGAAAGTCATAACGGGGAACAAAGAAATGGCGGACCAATTGAACAAGTACTTTGGTTCGGTATTCACGAAGGAGGACACGAACAACCTCCCGGTTATAAAAAGGGTTGGGAGGTCTAGTAAGGAGGAGGAACTGAGGGAAATCCTTATTAGCCGGGAAATTGTGTTGGGGAAATTGATGGGATTGAAGGCCGATAAATCCCCAGGGCCTGATGGACTGCATCCCAGGGTACTTAAGGAGGTGGCCTTGGAAATAGTGGATGCGTTGACAGTCATTTTCCAACATTCCATTGACTCTGGATCAGTTCCTATAGAGTGGAGGGTAGCCAATGTAACCCCACTTTTTAAAAAAGGAGGGAGAGAGAAAACAGGGAATTATAGACCGGTCAGCCTGACATCGGTAGTGGGTAAAATGATGGAATCAATTATTAAGGATGTCATAGCAGTGCATTTGGAAAGAGGTGACATGATAGGTCCAAGTCAGCATGGATTTGTGAAAGGAAAATCATGCTTGACAAATCTTCTGGAATTTTTTGAGGATGTTTCCAGTAGAGTGGACAAGGGAGAACCAATTGACGTGGTATATTTGGAATTTCAGAAGGCGTTCGACAAGGTCCCACACAAGAGATTGATGTGCAAAGTTAGAGCACATGGGATTGGGGGTAGTGTACTGACATGGATTGAGAACTGGTTGTCAGACAGGAAGCAAAGAGTAGGAGTAAATGGGTACTTTTCAGAATGGCAGGCAGTGACTAGTGGGGTACCGCAAGGTTCTGTGCTGGGGCCCCAGCTGTTTACACTGTACATTAATGATTTAGATGAGGGGATTAAATGTAGTATCTCCAAATTTGCGGATGACACTAAGTTGGGTGGCAGTGTGAGCTGCGAGGAGGATGCTGTGAGGCTGCAGAGCGACTTGGATAGGTTAGGTGAGTGGGCAAATGCATGGCAGATGAAGTATAATGTGGATAAATGTGAGGTTATCCACTTTGGTGGTAAAAACAGAGAGACAGACTATTATCTGAATGGTGACAGATTAGGAAAAGGGGAGGTGCAAAGAGACCTGGGTGTCATGGTACATCAGTCATTGAAGGTTGGCATGCAGGTGCAGCAGGCGGTTAAGAAAGCAAATGGCATGTTGGCCTTCATAGCAAGGGGATTTGAGTACAGGGGCAGGGAGGTGTTGCTACAGTTGTACAGGGCATTGGTGAGGCCACACCTGGAGTATTGTGTACAGTTTTGGTCTCCTAACCTGAGGAAGGACATTCTTGCTATTGAGGGAGTGCAGCGAAGGTTCACCAGACTGATTCCCGGGATGGCGGGACTGACCTATCAAGAAAGACTGGATCAACTGGGCTTGTATTCACTGGAGTTCAGAAGAATGAGAGGGGACCTCATAGAAACATTTAAAATTCTGACGGGGTTGGACAGGTTAGATGCAGGAAGAATGTTCCCAATGTTGGGGAAGTCCAGAACCAGAGGTCACAGTCTAAGGATAAGGGGTAAGCCATTTAGGATCGAGATGCGGAGGAACTTCTTCACCCAGAGAGTGGTGAACCTGTGGAATTCTCTACCACAGAAAGTTGTTGAGGCCAATTCACTAAATAAATTCAAAAAGGAGTTAGATGAGGTCCTTACTACTAGGAGGATCAAGGGGTATGGCGAGAAAGCAGGAATGGGGTACTGAAGTTGAATGTTCAGCCATGAACTCATTGAATGGCGGTGCAGGCTAGAAGGGCCGAATGGCCTACTCCTGCACCTATTTTCTATGTTTCTATGTTTCTATGTAACTGTAGTAAACTGTTGTAAAACATATAAAAATCCATGAAACCCTTTGTTCGATGGAGAGTGGAATGCCTAGAGTTAACCCCACCGGTGTAATAAAGGCCGCATTGGCGTTGGAACCGACTCTGAGTGTTGAGTGATTCTTCTGATAAAACACTAACACTAACAGTCTCCCTGCCCTTTTTGGGTAGCACTATGCAGTTACCCCACAACAGGCAGTCTGCCTGAATGGACAGCTCGTCCTTTCGCTGCTGGAATGGCTTGATTGGCTCTTGCATTTCAACGGGGATGCTGGCCCAGCTCCCATGCAGTACACAGTTTTTTACTAGGGACAATAGAGGATCTTGGCTGGTCCAAGTCCTAATCTGGCGGGCCGTGACAGGTGATTTATCATTTTCAAATGCTTCCATGACCATCAACAAGTCTGTGGGCTGCACCACCATCAACAAGTTTGCAGGCTGCGCCATTTCCACCACCGTGGTGAGCAATGGTAGCCGACTGAGAGCATCGGCACAGTTCTCGGTGCCTGGCCTGTGGCGGATGGTATAGTTATACACTGATAGTGTGAGTGCCCACCTTTGCATGCGAGCATTAGTATTTATCCCCTTGTTTTCAGCGAACAGGGATGTGAGGGGCTTGTGATCGGTTTCCAGCTCAAATTTGAGGCCAAACAGGTACTGCATTTTCTTTGCCCCGAACACATACGCTAATGCCTCTTTCTCAATCATGCTGTAGGCCCTCCCGGCCTTAGAAAAGCTCCTGGAGGCATAGGCGACAGGTTGCAACTTCCCCGCAACGTTAGCTTTTTGTAATACACACCCGACTCCGTACGACGACGCGTCACATGCTAGCACACGTCTTTTATACGGGTTATACAATACAAGCAGCTTGTTGGAGCATAAAATGTTCCTGGCTTTCTCACAGGAAATTGCTTGGTTTTTTTCCCCATACCCAGTTCTCACCTTTGCACAATAACACATGTAGGGGCTCTAAGAGGGTGCTTAACCCCGGTAGGAAGTTACCAAAATAGTTGAGGAGTCCCAGCAACAACCGCAGCTCTGTGCCGTTCTGTTGCCTGGGCGCCTTCCTGATCGCCTCTGTCTTGGCGTCTGTGGGCCGAATGCCATCTGCCGCGATCTTTCTCCCCAAAAACTCCACTTCTGTTGCCATGAAGACGCATTTCGACCTCTTCAGCCGCAGCCCTACGCGATCCAGTCGCTGGAGGACCTCCTCCAGGTTTGTAGGTGCTTGGCGGTGTCCCAACCCATGACCAATATGTCGTCCTGAAAGACAACGTGTGTTGTACCGACTTGAGTAGGCTCTCCATGTTTCTCTGGAAGATTGCTACAGCCGACTGAATTCCAAACGGGCATCTGTTGTAGATGAACAGTCCCTTGTGAACGTTGATGCAGGTGAGGCCCTTCGAAGACTCCTCCAGCTCCTGCGTCATGTAGGCCGAAGTCAGATCGAGCTTGGTGAATGTCTTGCCTCCTGCCAGTTTCGCAAATAGGTCGTCTGCCTTAGGTAGCGGGTATTGGTCCTGTAGCGAGAAACGATTAATAGTTACTTTATAATTGCCGCAAATCTGACCGTGACATCACTTTTGAGTACTGGAACAATCGGACTGGCCCACTCGCTGAATTCCACTGGGGAGATGATGCCCTCGCGTTGCAGCCTGTCCAGCTCGATTTCCACTCTCTCCCTCATCATGTGAGGTACCGCTCGCGCCTTGTGGTGAATGGGTCATGCCTCTGGGACCAAGTGGATCTGCACCTTTGCTCCGGAAAAGTTTCCAATGCCTGGCTCAAAAAGGGAAGGAAATTTGTTAAGAACCTGGGTATATGAGGCCTCATCGACATGTGATAGCGCTCGGATGTCATCCCAGTTCCAGCGGATTTTGCTCAGCCAGCTCCTTCCAAGCAATGTGGGGACATCGCCCGGGACAATCCAGAGTGGCAGGTCGTGCACCGTGACCCCGTAGGTGACCTTGACCATGACGCTGCCCAGGACAGTGATAAGCTCTTTGGTGTACGTTCTCAGTTTCGTGTGGATGGGGCTCAGGGCTGGTCTGTATGCTTTGTTGCACCACAGTCTCTCAAACATCTTTTTACTCATGGTGGATTGGCTAGCACCAGTTCCATGGCTATGGGTAAGCCATTCAATTTTATGTTTAGCATTTTAGGTGGACATTTCGTCAAAAATGTTTGCACCCCGTGTACTTCAGCATCTGCCTCTTCTCTCTGAGGCTCGAAATTGTTTTAATCCACTGTGGACCGATCTTCCTCTGCCACGTGGTGGTTAGCAGGTTTGCAGAGCTCGTTGGAGGTGCCCCATTGTTCCACAGCTCTTGCAAACATACCCTTTGAAGCAGCATGAATAGGCTGAATGGAAGCCTCCAAAACGCCAATTAGGTGTGAATTGCCTTGCACACATCCTTTGTTGGGGACTCAGTCATCTGGGTCACCTGAGGCCTGCTAGCAGTTGCAGACTCGTGGGTTCTGCCCTGTATATTTCTGCTCGCAAACACAGTTACAGTTAATTTATGAACATTGCTTGCACTTGTGTGCTGTGAGATTTGTTTGGTGTTATCACTGGTGGACATAAACATAGAAACATAGAAAATAGGTGCAGGAGTTTATGGCCAGTGTCCATTTAATGAGTTCATGGCTGAACATGCAACTTCAGTACCCCATTCCTGCTTTTTCGCCATACCCCTTGATCCCCCTAGTAGTAAGGACTACATCTAACTCCTTTTTGAATATATTTAGTGAATTGGCCTCAACAACTTTCTGTGGTAGAGAATTCCACACGATCACCACTCTCTGGGTGAAGAAGTTTCTCCTCATCTCGGTCCTAAATGGCTTACCCCTTATCCTTGGACTGTGACCCCTGGTTCTGGACTTCCCCAACATTGGGAACATTCTTCCTGCATCTAACCTGTCCAATCCCGTCAGAATTTTATATGTTTCTCTGTGATCCCCTCTCATTCTTCTGAACTCCAGTGAATACAAGCCCAGTTGACAGTCTTTCTTGATAGGTCAGTCCCGCCATCCCGGGAATCAGTCGGGTGAACCTTCGCTGCACTCCCTCAATAGCAAGAATGTCCTTCCTCAAGTTAGGAGACCAAAACTCAACACAATACTCCAGGTGTGGACTCACCAAGGCCCTGTACAACTGTAGTAACACCTCCCTGCCCCTGTATTCAAATCCCCTTGCTATGAAGGCCAACATGCCATTTTCTTTCTTAACCGCCTGCTGTACCTGCATGCCAACCTTCAATGACTGATGTACCATGACACCCAGGTCTCGTTGCACCTCCCCTTTTCCTAATCTGTCACCCTTCAGATATTAATCTGTCTCTCTGTTTTTACCACCAAAGTGGATAACCTCACATTTATCCACATTATACTTCATCTGCCATGCATTTGCCCACTCACCTAACCTATCCAAGTCACTGCAGCCTCATAGCATCCTCCTCGCAGCTCACACTGCCACCCAACTTAGAGTCATCCGCAAATTTGGAGATACTACATTTAATCCCCTCGTCTAAATCATTAAAGTACAGTGTAAACAGCTGGGGCCCCAGCACAGAACCTTGCGGTACCCCACTGGTCACTGCCTGCCATTCTGAAAAGTATCCATTTACTCCTACTCTTTGTTTCCTGTCTGCCAACCAGTTCTCAATCCACGTCAGCACACTACCCCCAATCCCATGTGCTTCAACTTTGCACATTAATCTCTTGTGTGGGACCTTGTCGAAAGCCTTCTGAAAGTCCAAATACACCACATCAACTGGTTCTCCCTTGTCCACTCTACTGGAAACATCCTCAAAAAATTCCAGAAGATTTGTCAAGCATGATTTCCCTTTCACAAATCCATGCTGACTTGGACCTATCATGTCACCTCTTTCCAAATGTGGTGCTATGACATCCTTAATAATTGATTCCATCATTTTACCCACTACCGATGTCAGGCTGACCGGTCTATAATTCCCTGTTTTCTCTCTCCCTCCTTTTTTAAAAAGTGGGGTTACATTGGCTACCCTCCACTCCATAGGAACTGATCCAGAGTCTATGGAATGTTGGAAAATGACTGTCAATGCATCCGCTATTTCCAAGGCTACCTCCTTAAGTACTCTGGGATGCAGTCCATCAGGCCCTGGGGATTTTTCGGCCTTCATTCCCATCAATTTCCCCAACACAATTTTCCGACTAATAAGGATATCCCTCAGTTCCTCCTTCTTACTAGACCCACTGACCCCTTTTATATCCGGAAGGTTTTTTGTGTCCTCCTTAGTGAATACCGAACCAAAGTACTTGTTCAATTGGTCTGCCATTTCTTTGTTCCCCGTTATGACTTCCCCTGATTCTGACTGCAGGGGTCCTACATTTGTCTTTACTAACCTTTTTCTCTTTACATATCTATAGAAGCTTTTGCAGTCCGTCTTAATGTTCCCTGCAAGCTTCCTCCCGTACTCTATTTTCCCTGCCCTAATTAAACCCTTTGTCCTCCTCTGCTGAGTTCTAAATTTCTCCCAGTCCCCAGGTTTGCTGCTATTTCTGGCCAATTTGAATGCCACTTTCTTGGCTTTAATACTCTCCCTGATTTCCCTTGATAGCCACGGTTGAGCCACCTTCCCTTTTTTATTTTTATGCCAGACAGGGATGTACAATTGTTGTAGTTCATCCATGTGGTCCCTAAATGTCTGCCATTGCCCATCCACTGTCAACCCCTTAAGTATCATTCGCCAATCTATCCTAGCCAATTCACGCCTCATACCTTCAAAGTTACCCTTCTTTAAGTTCTGGACCATGGTCTCTGAATTAACTGTTTCATTCTCCGTCCTAATGTAGAATTCCACCATATTATGGTCACTCTTCCCCAAGGGGCCTCGCACAACGAGATTGCTAATTAATCCTCTCTCATTACACAACACCCAGTCTAAGATGGCCTCCCCCCTAGTTGGTTCCTCGACATATTGGTCTAGAAAACCACCCCTTATGCACTCCTCCTCCTCCTCCACCGTTTGCTTCCAGTTTGGTTAGCCAAATCTATATGCATATTAAAGTCACCCATGATAACTGCTGCACCTTTATTGCATGCACCCCTAATTTCCTGTTTGATGCCCTCCCCAAAATCACTACTACTGTTTGGAACGCCTGTGGCATCGTAATGGCCTTACTGAGGGTCAGTGTCTCTACAGTCAAAAGTTTTCGTAGGATGGTTTCGTGGCCAATGCCCAGTACAAAAAAGTCTCTGAGCATTTGCTCCAGGTAGCCATCAAAGTCACATTGTCCTGCAAGTCGCCTTAACTCGGCGACGTAGCTCGCCACTTCCTGACCTTCAGATCGCTGGCACGTGTAGAACCGATGCCTCGCCATCAGATGCTCCCGAACCAGTGTACACAGCTCCTCATACGACTTATCTGTGGGTTTCACTGGAGCCAGAAGATTCTTCATGAGGCTGTAGGTCGGTGCCCCGCAGACTGTGAGGAGGACCGCTCTCCTTTTTGCAGCGCTTCCTTCTCCGTCCAGCTCTTTGGCTACAAAGTACTGGTCTAACTGTTCGACATAGGCTTCCCAGTCCTCACCCTCCGAGAACTTCTCCAGGATGCCCACAGTTTGCTGCATCTTTGCGTTGGATTCGTATTCTCGTCGCCAGTTATTGTGTTCCTAACACAGATGAGACAGCACACAGGGAGGTTAAAGTAACAGTGACCTCAGTCTTTAATAAGACACTCCAGAGTGAGGAACAGGCCTTAGGGGCCGGCCTATTACAGTGCTCCCAAGGGATGCTGGGATCCCTTGGGGCTTCAGGGGATGAGCTCCCTGGTGGCAGAACATGGGAGTGCATGCTTTACAGATACACTACATTTACAGTTAAACATTTGCAACAATGACTGTACTGGTGAACTTCCCTGACCTGCCATCATCATCATAGGCAGTCCCTTGGAATCAAGGAACACTTGCTTCTACTTCCTAAGTGAGTTCTTTGATGGCTGAACAGTCCGCTACGGGTGCCACAGACCCTATTACAGGTGGGACAGACATTTGTCGAGGGAAGGGGTCGGTGGGGCTGGTTTGCCGTGCACTCCTACCGCTGCCTGCGCTTGGCCTCTTCATGCTCCTTGTGCCGAGACTCAAAGAGCTCAACGCCTTCCCGGATGTACTTTCTCCACCTCGGGCGGTCTTCGGCCAGGATCTCCCAGGTGTCAGTGGTGATGTCGTACGTCACCAGGAAGGCTTTGAAGGTGTCCTTATAACGTTTCCGTTGTCCTCCTTTGGCTCGTTTACCATGAAGTAGCTCCGCATAAAGCATTTGCTTTGGGAGTCTCGTATCTGGCATGCGAACTATGTGGCCTGCCCAGCGAAGCTGTGGTCAGTGCTTCAATACTGGGGATGTTAGCCTGGTCGAGGACACTGATGTTGGTGCGCCTGTCCTCCCAGGGGATTTGCAGCATCTTGCGGAGATATCGTTGGTGATATATCCCCAGTGACTTGAGGTGCCTTCTGTACATCATCCATGCCTCAGACCCATGCAGGAGGGCGGGTATTACTACAGCCCTATAGACCATGAGTTTGGTGGTGGATTTGAGGGCCTGGTCTTCAAACATTCTTTTCAGCAGGCGGCCGAAGGCTGCGCTTTGCGCACTGGAGGCGATGCTGAATCTCCTCATCAATGTCTGCCTTTGTTGATAAGGTGCTCCCGAGATATGGGAAATGGTCCACGTTGTCCAGGGCCGCGCCGTGGATCTTGATGATTGGAGAGCAGTGCTGTGCGGCGGTGAAGGACCTTTGTCTTACGGATGTTAAGCGTAAGGCCCATGCTTTCATATGCCTCAGTGAATACATTGACTATATCCTGGAGTCCAGCCTCTGAATGTGCACAGACACAGGCGTCATCCGCACACTGCAGCTCAACGACAGAGGTTGGGGTGATCTTGGACCTGGCCTGGAGGCGGCGTAGGTTAAACAGCTTCCCACTGGTTCTATAGTTTAGTTCCACTCCAGCGGGGAGCTTGTTGATTGTGAGGTGGAGCATGGCGGCGAGGAAGATTGAGAAGAGGGTTGGAGTGATGACGCAGCCCTGTTTGACCCCGGTCCGGACGTGGATTGGGTCTGTAATGGATCAATTGATAAGGATCACGTCCTGCATGTCATCGTGAAGCAGGCGAAGGATGTTGACAAACTTTTAGGGGCATCCAAAACGAGGAGGACGCTCCATAGACCCACACGGTTGACAGTGTCAAAGGTCTTTGTAAGATTGAAAAAGGCCATGTATAAGGGCTGGCGCTGCTCCCTGCATTTTCCCTGCAACTGGCGCACTGCAAAGATCATGTCTGTTGTGCCCCATAGGGGACGAAATCCGCATTGTGATTCCGGGAGGAGCTCCTCAGCCACAGGAAGAAGACGATTGAGGAGAACTCAAGCGACAACTTTCCCAGTGGCTGATAGCAGGGAGATTTCCGTGTAGTTGCCGCACATCGGACTTATCCCCCCTTTTAAAAATGGTCACAATCACTGCATCTCTGAGATCTCCCAGCATGCTCTCCTCCCTCCAAATGAGAGCGATGAGGTCATGTATCCACGCCAACAGCGCTTCTCCGCCATATTTTAGCGCCTCAGCAGAGATTCCATCCGCACCGGTAGCCTTGTTATTCTTAAGCTATTTTATGGCTTTGCCAAACTCGTGCAACGTTGGAGTTTCACTGAGTTGATGGCGGGTCGCATGCTGCGGGATGGAGTCGAGATCACTCGAGTCAAAGGCAGAGTCTTGATTGAGGAGATCTTCAAAGTACTCCTTCCATTGGGCCCTGACAGCCTCGGTGTCCTTGATGAGTGTTTCCCCGTTCTTGGACAGGAGTGGGGTGGGGCCTTGGGAGTTTGGACCGTAGGTGGCCTTGACTGCAGTGAAGAATCCTCGCATATCATGGCTGTTGGCCATTTGTTTTATCTCCTGTGCTTTCTCCATCCACCACCTGTTCTTTAGGTCTCGAGTTTTTTGTTGGACCTGAGCCTTGAGCCGTCTGTAATGTTGTTTTGCAGCTCCCGAGTTGGGTTGTTGCTTGAGGCTCAGAAATGCTTTGCGCTTATGATCTATTATTTCTTCGATCTCCTGATCATTTTCATCAAATCAGTCCTGATGTTTTCTGGTTGAGTGACCAAGTGTCTCTTCACAGGCACTGGTTATAGAGGCCTGGAGGGCAGACCAAGCACTATTGAGATTCAGCATCTTAGGGTCATCAAGGCACACCAGATTAGCTGTGAGGCGTTGGCTGTATAGGGCTCTCTTAATTGGGTCTTTAAGTACCCCGGCATTAACTTTTTTGCGGAACTGTTTCTGCTGTCCCCTCTGCTTTGGGGCAATGTTAATGTTGATGATGGATTGGATTAGGCGGTGGTCCGTCCAGCAGTTGTCAGCTCCTGTCATAGCGCGGGTGATGCGCACATCCTTGCGATCCCTGGCTCGGACGATGACATAGTCAAGCAAGTGCCAGTGTTTGGAGCGAGGGTGTTGCCACGATGCCTTGTATTTGTCCCTCTGGTGGAACAGGGTGTTGGTAATGAGGAGTTCATGTTCCAGACATTTTGTCAGGAGTACGGTACCGCTGGAATTGGCTTTCCCTACCCCCTCTCTGCCAATCACACCTCCCCAGAGGGCTGTGTCTTTGCCAACCATAATGAGGGTACAGTAGCAGACGCCTGCGTCTGCGCACATTCAGAGGCTGAACTCCAGGATATATTCAATGTATTCACTGAGGGATATGAAAGCATGGGCCTTACACTTAACATCTGTAAGACAAAGGTCCTCCACCAGCCTGTCACCGCCGCACAGCACTGCCCTCCAATCTTCAAGATCCACGGCGCGGCACTGGACAACGTGGACCATTTCCCATATCTCGGGAGCCTCTTATCAACAAAGGCAGACATTGATGTGGAGATTCAGCATCGCCTCCAGTGTGCCAGTGCAGCCTTCGGCCATCTGAGGAAAAGAGTGTTTGAAGACCAGGCCCTCAAATCTACCACCAAGCTCATGGTCTACAGAGCTGTAGTAATACCCACCCTCCTGTATGGATCTGCGTCATGGACGATGTATAGATGGCACCTCATGTCACTGGAGATATATCACCAATGATTTCTCTGCAAGATCCTGCAAATCCCCTGGGAGGACAGGCGCACCAACATCAGTGTCCTCGACCAGGCTAACATCCCCAGTATTGAAGCACTGACCACACTCGATCAGCTTCGCTGAGCAGACCACATAGTTTGCATGCCAGATACGAGACTCCCTAAGTAAATGCTTTATGTGGAGCTCCTTCGTGGTAAACAAGCCAAAGGAGGATAGTGGAAACGTTATAAGGACACCCTCAAAGCCTCCCTGGTAAAGTGCGACATCATCACTGACACCTGGGAGACTCTGGCCGCAGACCCCCGAGGTGGAGAAAGTCCATTCGGGAGGGCGTTGAGTTCTTCGAGTCTCAACACAAAGAGCATGAGAGGCCAAGTGCAGGCAGCGGAAGGAGCGCGCGGCAAACCAGCCCCACCGACCCCTTCCCTCAACGAATGTCTATCCCACCTGTAACAGGGTCTGTGGCTCTCATATCAGACTGTTCAGCCATGAAAGAACTCATTTTGGGAGTGGAAGCAAGTCTTCCTCGATTCTGAGGGACTCCCTATGATGATGACAGTAGCAGAGTAGTTATGTTGCTGGACTAATAATCCAGGAAAGGTGAGTTCAAATCCCACCAGGATAGTTTGAGAATTTGAATTCAGTTTTAAAAATCTGAGAATAAAAAGCTCGTGTCAATAAAAGTGGTCATGAGGCTGTCGGATTGTTGTAAAAACCCAACTGGTTCACTAATGCCTTTTCGGGAAGGAAACCTGCCGTCCTTACCCGGTCTGGGCCTATATGTGACTCCAGTCCCACACCAATATGATTGAATTTTAACTGCCCTCTGCAGGAGATTAAATCAGTGGGCTAGAGTCCATGATAGGGTAGAATCTATGGGAGGAACAAGCTAGATGGGATGAATAGCCTTTTCTCATTCTTTTCCTTTTTGTGTTTTTACCACAACAACCCCAGTCGAGGTGCAGGAATAGTGGTGGGGAGGGATGGGGATCGAGTCAGGGCCAGTATAGAATGGCTGATTGTAAGCTTGTGCATCCTGAGGCATAGTGCTGAGGTAGGACTCCATTACTTGGATCTACATTGCCATGGCCAGGATTGCATGCCTCTTTGACCATGGCTAAGTTGGTAGCACTCTCGCCACTGAGTCAGAAGGCTGTGGGTTCAAGCCCCACTCCAGAAACCTGAGCCCAAAATCTAGACTGACACTCCCAGTGCAGTACTGAGGGAGTGCTGCACTGTCAGGGGAGCCATCTTTCAGATGAGATGTTAAATCAATGTCCCGTCTTCCCTCTCAGGTGGATGTAAAAAATCACATGGCACTATTGGAAGAGCAAAGGAGTTCTCCCCGATGTTCTGGGCCAATATCCTTCAACCAACATTACTAAAACAGATTATCCGGTCATTATCATATTGCTATTTGTGGGAGCTTGCTGTGCGCTAATTGTATGCCATGGTTCCTACGTTACAATAGTGATTACACTTCATACTTTGTTGGCTGTAAAGCGCTTCGGGACATCCTGAGGTTGTGAAAGGCAAACCTTTCTTTTATCTAAACTGATGGAATTCTGACCTCTGTTCTATGAGTGAACTACGCAGAACATTACACAGCTAGAATAATTGGCCAGACTTCGTTCCTGACCTTCAGCCTTTTTTTTTTCAGTGACTGTTGGTCTTTTTGCTGTAAGACTAAACACTGGTAAGGCATTCAAAATTTATAATCATATAACTTCTCCTTCCGAGCTGCAGCTGTAGACAAGCTGTATTCAGATTCTTTATGACACTAGTGTCATATTTATGACCTGCTGTACAAAATCCAAGCATACAGGCAGCCTCTTCCTATTGTACAGGTGACAACAACATACTTCACAGTGTATAAAAATGTTTTGTTTTAGTACCGTATTGTGAAGCTGAACAGCCACCTCCATGAGTCACTTGTAAAAGAGGTAGCATTTTGTGTTGAAATAAACATTGCCAATGTAATTCCTCATCTTACTTAGATTTTCTTAAGTATGCCCAGTGATGACTGGTGAGATTATATATTAAAACTCTCTATTTTCATGAATCTGATCAAATCTAAAGTTGAACTAGAATGGTTCTAGTGGATAGACTGGAGAAGCTGGTGTTGTTCTCCTTAGAGCAGAGGAGGCTAAGAGGAGATGTGATAGAGGTGTTCAAAATGATGAATGGTTTTGTTAGAGTAAATAAGGAGAAACTGTTTCCGCTGGCAGATGGATCGGTAACCGGGGGACACAGGTTTAAGGTGCTTGACAAACGAACCGGAGGCGACATGAGGAAAATCTTTTTATGTAACGAATGGTTAGGATTTGGAACGCACTGCCTGATAGGGTGGTGGATCATCCTCATCATCATAGGCGGTCCCTCGAACAAGGATGACTTCACGGATGACTTCACATGAGTTCACAGATATTTCAATGAAGGACCCAATATTCCAGTCCTGAACTCCAATTGAGGGAGTGGAATATGCCTGTGTGTGGATTTTTTTTTGCGTGTGGTGACACCACAGGGGCTTGACAGAGCTAGGCCTTGGTCCAGTGGCAAGGGTTAACCAGAACGACTGGAGACCTGCTCTGCTGCACGAACCTAGTGCGCACACATATTGCAGTGTGGGCTGGCCCTGGGCCCTGGGCTCTTTTGAGCCTCGTATCCTCATTCACCGCATCTCCGCCACGATCTCTCGCCGCTCCTCCGCCACAAACATTTGCCGCATTCGTGGTGGATACAGATTCAACAACAGCCTTCAAAAGAGAATTGGATAAATTCTTGAAGGAGAAAACATTGCAGGGATATGGGGAAAGAGTGGGAGAGTGGGTCTAACTAGATTGCTTTTCGCAAGAGTCGGCGCAGGCTCGATGGGCCGAATGTACTGTACTATTCTATGATTATAAGAATGTTTATTGATAAGTTTGTTCCTTTACTTACAACAAATGATAACTTATAGCAACAACAACTAGTACTTACATAGCACCTTTTATGTAGTAAAACATCCCAAAGTGCTTCGCAGGTGTGGTATAAAATCAAATAAAATTTGACACAGTGCCTCATGAGGAGATATTAGGGCAGATGCCTAGAAGCTTGGTCAAAGAGGTAGGTTTTAAGGAGCGTCTTAAAGGAGGAGAGAGAGGTAGAGAGGCAGAAAGCTTTAGGGAGGGAATTCCAGAGCTTAGGGTCTAGGCAGCTGAAGGCATGGCCACTTGCCACATAAATTTCAAGAGGACATAGACAGGTTGGTGGAATGGGTGGACACGTGGCAAATGAAATTTAACACAGATAAGTGCAAAGAGATACATTTTGGTCGGAAGAACGAGGAGAGGCAATATAAATTAAATGGTACAATTCTAAAGGGGGTGCATGAATAGAAAGATCTGGTGGTATATGTGCACAAATCATTCCAGGTGGCAGGGCAGGTTGAGAAAGTGGTTAAAAAAGCATATGGGATCCTGGGCTTCATAAATAGAGGCATAGAGTACAAAAGTAAGGAAGGTGTGAGAACCTTTAAAACACTGGTCCGATCTCAACTGGAGTATTGTGTCCAATTCTGGGCACCGCACTTTAGAGAGGGTGCAGAAAAGATTTACAAGAATGGTTCCAGGGATGAGGGACTTCAGTTACATGGATAGACTGGAGAAGCTAGGGTTGTTCTCCTTAGAACAGAGAAGTTTGAGAGTAGATTTGATCAAGGTGTTCAAAATCATGAAGGGTCTAGACATAGTAGATAGAGAAAAATTGTTCCCATTAGCGGAAGGTTCGAGAACCAGAGGACACAGATTTAAGGTGATTGGCAGAAGAACGAAAGGCGACATGAGAGAAAACATTTTTAGCAGTTCAGTTCGTTGGATATATTCAAGAGGGAGTTAGATATGGTTCTTATGGCTAAAGGGATCAAGGGGTATGGAGAGAAAGCAGGAAAGGGGTACTGAGGTGAATGATCAGCCATGATCTTATTGAATGGTGGTGCAGGCTCGAAGGGCCAAATGGCCTACTCCTGCACCTATTTTCTATGTTTCTATCTATGTTTCTATGCAGCGAGTGGTTAGGATCTGGAATTCACTGCCTGAGAGGATGATGGAGGCAGATTCAATCGTGGCTTTCAAAAGGGATTTGGATAAGTACCTGAAAGAAAAAAGTCTGCAGGGTTATGTGGAAAGGACGGGGGAGTGGGACTAGCTGAAGTGCTCTTGAAGAGAGCTGGCATGAGCTTAATGGGCCGAATGGCCTCCTTCTGTGCTGTAACCATTCTATGAGAGAAAAATTCATCCCCTTAGCACCTTCTGTAAGCATAAAATCTCTCCCCCCCCCACCCCCACCTCCGTCCCGTAGCACAGCTGGTAAGAGATATCGCCGGGAATATCAACGGCAGGTAGATTATAACGTCAGTGAATGTGCAACACTCACTGACCACTTGATTTGCAAAATTGATTCTTGCTACTAACCTCACTGCCTGGAATAAACACCAACAGGGAGAGCTGGTGTGCAGCAACAAGAAGCCGGCTCCAAGGACGTTATTTATAGGAATCATCAGTAATCACTCGCAGCTGTCAGGTTAGTGTAGTTTCAGTGTTGTTTTCTTAGTTTCACCCACTGCAACAGTTTCACTGAGTAATTTCAAGATATTTATGTATCATCATTCTTCTGGCAACTAAAACGTATCTACATTTATTCTTCAAAGATTCAAACTGCTACACTTTGGTAACGTTAATCGGGGCTGTACTTGCATGCCACCTCGCCCTCCAGGATCTACAGCGGAGGGAGCATAGGCAGTGAGAAAGACAGGAACATATGCACAGAGGGAGAAGGCAGGTCAAGGGGGCTCTCAACAGAAGGCCTTACTGTCCGAGTGTATTCCGAGAGCACTTCTCCTACCTTCAATTAAGCGATAAGCAGTGTATTAGAAGGCTTCGCTTCACCAAGGAGGTGGTCACTGAACTTTGCCATCTCCTGCAACCAGACTTCCATCCTCAGACCAGGGTGATCACAGCTCTCCCAGTGACAGTCAAAGTCACTGTGGCCTTCAATTTCTTCGCCAGTGGATCCTTCCAGTCTGCAACATGAGACATAACTAACATCCCACAGTTTGCCGTCCATATTGCATCCAGGAGATCACTGGGGCTCTCTACAGCAGGAGAAGGGACTACATTGGCTTCCCAATCACAAGAGAGAAGCAGGACGTGTGTGCATGTGGCTTTGCCAGGAAAGCGGGATTTCCCATGGTGCAGGGTGCCATCAATTGTACCCACGTTGCTTTGCGAACACCGCAGGACAATCCTGAGATCTTCCGTTAAACGTAAAGGCTACCACTCACTTAATGTGCAGTTGGTGTGCGACCACAGCCAGTGAATCCTTAATGTCAATGTCCACTACCCTGGCAGCAGACACAATGCCTTAATCCTGTGCCAGCATTCTTCCAGCCACCACGTCAAGCTTGAGGATGGCTGCTCGGAGATAAGGGCTATCCACTCTGCACCTGACTCCCTTCCACAACCCCAACACTCGTGCCCAGCACTAATATAATGAGACCCATGCTGCCACCAGGAACATCATTGAGCAGACCATCGGCCTATTGAAGGCAACAGTTCTGCTGCCTTGACCGCTCGGGACGAGCCCTCCAGTACTCACCAAAGCAGGTGTCCCATTTCCTGGTGGTCTGCTGCATGCTCCGCAACTTGGCTATCAAGAGGGCATAGCCCTTGCCAGCAGGGATTGCGGGAACACCTCAGGAGGAGGACAAGGGAGAGGAGGAGGAAGAGGATGAGGAGGAGAAGGATGAGGAGGAGGATGATGAGGCAGAGGAAAAGGAACAGAAGGGTGGGCAGAGGCAGTGAGACAATCGGCCTTCTGGACGGGCTATCGGTGTCCGGCTCATCAGAATCCAATTCACATGAATGAAACCCCAGATCCCTATAGCTCACCACATCCCCATCATACCATCCCTGTCTCATGGCGTATAACAATGTCCTCCTGGGCGCAAAAGTGAAATGAGAGGGAACGCAAAATATTCCAAACACCATTAATGAATTTATCTATAAACATATCACTTGAATTCTAATAACTGATGACCATTGTTCCTGCCATAGTTGAATAGCTGTCATGGTGTGCAAGGTGTGAGATGTGGGTGTGAGTGTTGGTAAGTAGAGATTGTTGGTGGCTGAGTGCTGGGGGTATGGTGCTTTGGGGAATGTAAGTAGACTATGGTTGAGTTATTGACATGTGGCATTTGTTGAAACCTTCAATCACCATGATTACCCAAGTGAGGTTGTTAAATTTCTTCCTGCACTGGGTGTGGTTCTGGGATCACAGTGCTGCCCGAGACATGCTGCACTACCTCCCTCCACATGGTGTGGTTGACTTGTGGCGAGGGCCTCCTGCCACTTACTGGGTAGACCACCGCCCTCCATCTCTCCACAGCGAACACCAATACCTCTAATGCTTGATCACAGAATCTGCGGGCTTTCTCCCTGGGACGTAGATCTGCCATGAGTACAACTGCTTCAGTCCTCCGGCTCCTTCTCCTTGACTTGCTGCTTGCTGCTTGCTGAGGCAGCTGCACAACCAGCAATGCTGAGAATGAGGTTCTGCAGCATCAATGAACCTCTCCTTTAAGTAGGGAAAAAAGCCTGTGGCAATTGGGCTACACCCGATATTGGTCCACCCTTTAAGTGTAATGCCAACGAGCTTGGGTTTTAAAACTTGAGGGCTGAAATTCCCCTGTGTGCACCTCCTGTTAGTGCCTCCGGGGGAGCTAACGCTGCACAAACCTGTTTTCGCCCATGGGGGTGGGGGGGGGCAGGTGCTACCGGCTCCCGCGAAATTGTGCAGGAATTAGCGGAGACACTGACATGGTAGCGCCGTGCCCCGCTAGTAGTGCCCCGGGCCACCACGCAATCGGTAATGACGTCATTACCGTGCGCAGTGACCCCTTAGTGCCCCACGGTGAACCCTTTCTGTCTCGCGGCGGAAATTGGCCAGCGCCCCACGAGGCTGTCGCGAGCAGTGTCAGCGCCAGCCTCGTGGGTTGTGAACCAAGCCAACATCCGCTCACGGGGCGGAAGTTAAAGGGGAGGTGGGGAGTGCTGCACGCTGCCATTGTCCCATTTTGGCCAACTCACCGGTTGGTCTGGCTTGAGTCTCCGTAGCGTGGTCCGGACTACCATCGTGCAGCCCGGCACTCCATTTGGGTGCCGGGCTGCGACCTTGGCACCACGCCACCCTGGTGGCCCAGCGGAGGCCAACAGAGGCCCGGCAGAGTGTGCAGCGGCCCTCCCCTTTAACGGAAGGGGAGGGGCATTGAAACGCATCAGTGCTACATGGAGAAGCCGCGTAGTGCCCCAGAATCCGTCCCAACAGGACATGGAGCATGCGATAGTACTCCCCTCTGTGTGAGGAGCAAAACAGGGCGCTGGGGAATTTCACCCCCTTGATTTAGGACTCCAATCATTTTATTGAGCAGTGAGGATGAATTTTGCGAGCCGTCTAAAACATTTGCACCTGGCACTAATTCTTCAACTTTTCAACTGACACCACCCATTCCTTGGCTATAATGAATATCTAAACTATTAGCTTGGTTTAGTTTGTAGTCACTGAGGCCAAAATTCAGGTCTGTCCAAAACGGGGCGCACCTATTGCTTTTTGGCCACTATTACCGCCCCAATGTTGGAGTAGCGAATCTGCCCGAAATTCAGGGATATTTGGAAAAAAATGGCGCTCAGCGGTACTGACGGGTGGGAATCGGCACTTTGCAGCGATGTGGGTGGGGAGGTTGGAGCGGTGTTTCCACGGGGAAATTAATCTTCTGTTGATGGGGTATTAACGAGCCAGCTGCTCCCTGGCCTTTTGAAAGGCCAGGGTTTGCAACTAAGCCCTGACGAGGGAAGGCGTTTGACTGGACGACATGGCTGCTTGACCTGCTGGAGCTGGAGCGAGGAGGGTAACCCATTTTCGGACAGAGAACTGGAGATGCTGATGCAGGCTGTGGAGGGAAGGAGGTGAGTCCTGTACCCCGATGTAAAGGATCCCTTGGGACTTCGGTGGATGAGCTCCCTGGTGGCGGAACATGAGAGTGCATGCTTTATAGATACACAACACTTACAACTTGAAATAGATGAGGAGTCCAAGTCATGCTTGACTATAAATACTCATGTAGGCCTATATCAATTTAATAGATTACCATTTGAAGTGTCTTCCACCTCTGCCATATTCCAAGGGGTGATGAACCAGATTTTGCAAGGTATTGAAGGAGTAGTATGTTATTTTGATGACATACTAATTTCAACACCAAACAGGCAAATTCACCATAACATATTGAATGAAGTGCTCAAATGATTAAAGAAGCACAGAGTATGATTGACTGCTGGCAAGTGTAAGTTATTTCAAAGCTCAGTGGAGTACTTAGGGTACAGAGCAGACAAAGATGGTTTACATCCAACCAAGAGAAAGCTGGATGCAATCAGAAATGCACCCACTCCCAAGAATGTCACTGAACTTCGATCATTTTGGGGTCTTTTGAACTATTATGGGAAGTTCCTACCAAATTTGACTACAGTATTACATCCAATGAATGAACTATTGAAAAAACAGGTCCATTGGAAGTGGTCAGAAGAATGTAATACAGCATTCAAGGAGTGTAAAGCAAATTGGTAGAGAGCACCGTGTTAGTTCACTATGACATATCCAAGGAGATTAAGCTAGCATATGCTGCCTCTCCATATGGAGTTGAGGCAGTGATCTCTCATGTATTATGCAGTGGGGAAGAGAGGCCAATTGCTTTTGCTTCACTCACTCTCAGTGTCAGTGAGCATAATTATGCGCAAATTGAAAGAGAATCTTTGGCAATAATTTTTGGGGTCAAGAAGTTCCGCAAATACTTGTATGGTCATAGGTTTACCATCATTACAGACCATAAGCCCCTGGCAGCAATCCTCCATCCAAAGTCCCCAGTTCCAACATTAGCTGCAGCCCGAATGCAGAGATGGGCTTTGATTTTGTCAGCATATACATATAGAAAGGAAAATAGTAAAAGTGGAGGGCAGAGAAACCCAAGGCAAAAAACAAAAAGGGCTACATTACAGCAAAATTCTAAAGGGGCAAAGTGTGTTAAAAAAAACAAGCCTGAAGGCTCTGTGCCTCAATGCGAGGAGTATTTGGAATAAGGTGGATGAATTAACTGCGCAGATAGCAGTTAACGGATACGATGTGATTGGTGTCAAATCCTGTCCCCTCAGTGCAGATTCACACGAGGCATTTAGTGAAGTCAAGGTCATGCTGGTGGTTACAGGTCATATCTTATTACAGTCATGTATAGCATGTTAGGATACAGTTATATATAATAATGTAAGATACATGACATCACCCTCCCCCAAGGTCTTATTGTCTTTATAGGTTTAGTCTCTCAGGTGGTCTACGCTCTCGCGTGAGCGTGTGAGTTGTGGTTCAGTTGTTTGCCTTGGAGTCTGTTTTTCTTTGGGTGTGGTTGCTGGTATCTCACCTGGGCTATCTGTTTCGATTGGTGTGATTGTTGTTGACTCACCTGGGCTGTCTGTTGGGATTGCCCTTTCTTTAGGTTGTTCCCTCTGTCTGTCCACCAGGTGTGGTGCGAGTTCCACATTGTAGTCTGCCTCTGGTTCCACAGTGTTGTTGGTAAATCTCCTTTTGATTTGGTCTACATACCTCCGGCAGGTTTTGCCATTTTCCTTTTGTACTACCAGTAGCCTGTTTCCTTCCTTTCCCGTTACTGTCCCTGCAAGCCATTTGGGACCCCTGCCATAGTTTAGTACAAACACTTTGTCCCCTATCTCATTCCATCTCCCCTTCGAATTTCTGTCATGGTTCTCAGTCAGCTTACGGCGCTTTGCCTCAACGATTTTGTGCATGTCTGGGAGGATTAATGAGAGCCTTGTTTTTAAAGTCCTTTTCATCAACAGTTGCGCGGGGGGGATCCCAGTCAGTGAGTGCGGACGAGATCTGTATGCCAGCAGCAGTCGCGACAGGCGACCCTGCAGCGTGGGACCTTGGATTTTAAGCATGCCTTGTTTAATGATTTGCGCTACTCTCTCCGCCTGGCCGTTGGAGGCCGGCTTGAACGGTGCCGTCTTGATGTGATTTATGCCGTTTACAATTATAAAGTCTTGGAATTCTGCGCTGGTGAAGCACGGACCATTGTCACTGATCAATATGTCAGGGATTCTGTGCGTTGCAAACATGGTTGCGAGGCTCTCCACAGTGGTGGAGGTTGTGCTCGAGTTTAAAATGGTGCATTCGATCGACTTTGAAAATGCATCTACAACTACGAGGAACATTTTGCCCATGAATGGGCCCGCATAGTCTACGTGCACCCGCGACCACCGTTTGGTAGGCCAGGGCCAGGGGCTCAGTGGAGCCTCCCTGGGGGAATTGCTGAGTTGGGCACAAATGGTGCACCTTCGGACGCAGAGCTCCAAGTCCGTGTCAATACCAGGCCACCAGACGTGGGATCTGGCTATGGCCTTCATGAGAACGATCCCTGGGTGCTCGTGGTGGAGCTCCCGGACAAATGCCTCTCTGCCTCGCAGAGGCATGACTACTCGGCTGCCCCACATCAGGCAGTCTGCTTGTAGTGATAGCTTATGCATGCGCCTGTGAAAGGGTTTTAATTCCTCGGGGCAGGCATCGCGAGCCTCTGCCCAGTCACCAGTTAGGACACATCTTTTTACTAAGGATAACGTGGGGTCGCTGGCTGTCCAGGCTCTGATTTGGCGAGCCATCATGGGCGAACCTGTGGACTCAAAAGCACTGATTGCCATGACTATCTCACAGTCCTGTTCGTCAGACCCTTCCGTGGTCGCCAGGGGTAGCCTGCTGAGCACGTCGGCACAGTTGTCTGTGCCTGGTCTGTGCCTTATGGTATAGTCGTAGGACGCCAGCATGAGTGCCCACTGTTGAATTCGCGCCGAGGCGTTGGCGTTTATTGCCATGCTCTCGGATAGGAGGGACGTGAGGGGCTTGTGGTCGGTTTCTAACGCGAACTTGGCCCCAAAAAGGTATTGGTGCATCTTTTTGACACCGTACATGCACGCGAGCGCCTCCTTCTCTACCATTCTGTACCCGCGCTCTGCCCGCGAAAGTGACCTGGAGGCATAAGCTATGGGTTGTAATTTGCCCGCACTATTGACATGTTGCAAAACGCACCCGACCCCATACGCTGACGCATCGCATGTCAGAACTAGCTTTTTACCTGGGTCAAAGAAAGTCAAAACACTGTTGGAACACAGAAAGTTGCGTGCCTTATTGAAGGCGCGTGCCTGGGCGTCCCCCCAAAACCAATCACACCCCTTCCTGAGTAGCACGTGGAGAGGCTCCAGCAGCGTGCTTAAGTTCTGCATAAAGTTCCCAAAGTAATTGAGTGGCCCGAGAAAGGCCCGCAGTTCTGAGACATTCCAGGGCCTGGGTGCCAGGCGAATTGCTTCTGTTTTGGACTCTGTTGGGCGGATTCCATCAGCGGCAATCCTTCTGCCCAAAAATTCAACCTCGGGTGCGAGAAACAGGCACTTGGATTTCTTGACTCGTAGGCCTACCCGATCCAACCGCTTTAGTACTTCCTCCAAATTACGGAGATGGGAGTCGGTGTCCCTGCCCGTGATAAGTATGTCGTCTTGAAATACAACCGTCCCCAGGATGGACTTGAGCAGACTCTCCATGTTGCGCTGGAATATGGCAGCTGCCGGCCTGATGCCGAATGGGCATCGATTGTACATGAAAAGGCCTCGATGTGTGTTGATGGTGGTGAGTAGCTTGGATTCCTGGTCAATTCTTGCGTCATATTTGCAGATGTGAGGTCTAATTTTGAGAAAAGTTTACCTTCAGCCAATGTGGCAAATAAGTCCTCCGCTCTGGGCAGCGGGTACTGGTCCTGTAGGGAGACTCTGTTTATGGTAGATTTGTAGTCCCCAGAGATTCGTACGAATCCATCAGGCTTCATGACTGGGACGATGGGACTTGCCCAGTCGCTAAATTCCACAGTGATATAATGCCTTCCCACAGAAGCCTGTCTAGTTCGTGTTCAATCTTTTCCCTCATCACATAGGGTACAGCTCTGGCCTTGTGATGGACTGGTCTAGCATCCTGTGTGATGTAGATTTTGACTTTGGCCCCTTTGAAAGTGCCCACACCTGGCTGAAAGAGATGTTCAAATCACTTTATAACTGTTGAGCAGGAGGTCCGTTCCTCTAATGACATGGCATGGACATCATCCCATTTCCAGTTTAGTTTTGCCAGCCAGCTTCTCCCCAGCAGTGCTGGGGAGTCTCCGGGGACAATCCACAGAGGAAGTCGGTTCACTGTCCCTTTGTGTGTGACAGAGAGCATGGCGCTGCCGAGGGCTGGTATGATTTCTTTGGGATAGGTCCTTAGTTTGGTGTCGACCCTTGTGAGTTTTGGTCTGTCTCTTTTATGCGGCCAAATTGTTGAGCGCCCATGAGAGATTGACTCGCTCCCGTATCCAGCTCCATGTTGACAGATATCCCGCTGAGTAGGACTGTCATCATTATAGGAGGCGTCCTGTTGTAGGAGCAACGGCCATTGATCGTGTTGACCCGCTGTACATCGGTGTCCCGGGTACTGTCCCCACCATCTTCTGGTCCGCTTTCCGACCTATCTGATTCATATACCAGCCGAGCTGCCGTTTTTTTGCACATGCGGGCCAAATTCCCTGTATATTCACAATTTCTGCAAACAGCCTGCTGAAATTGACATCCCCTTGACGAGTAGCCACCCCCACACCTCCAGCACAGACCTGTTCCATTGTTCAAAGTGTTTCCAAAGAATGAGCTGCATCTGGCTGATCTCTCTTGAGCTTCTCTCAGTTTGTAGTTGATTGCTTGCATTGTACTTTTCATCTGATCCGTTGTTCGCCATTCTGTGATTCTGTAATCCCGTAACTCGTCGCCACTGTCAAGTCCTGTCCCCTCAGTACAGATTCACACGAGGCATGTAGTGAAGTCAAGGTCACTCTAGACCTGCTCCTTTATTTCACAGCACTGGAATGCTGCACTTGCCTGAGACCTGTCCTTACATACCTGTCTCTTGCAAGTGCAACCCTGGTGGTAAGGTATGCTGGTGGTTACAGATCATATCTTATTACAGTCATGTATAGCATGTTAGGATACAGTTATATATAATAATGTAAGATACATGACAATTGGCATCACGGAGACATGGCTCCAGGGGGACCAAGGCTGGGAACTCAATATCCAAGGGTATTCAGCATTTAGGAAGGTAGACAGAAAGGAAAAGGAGGCAGGGTGGCGTTGCTGGTTAAAGATGAAATCAATGCAATTGTAAGGAAGGACATTAGCCTGGATGATGTGGAATCGGTATGGGTGGAGCTGCGGAATTCCAAAGGCAGAAAACGCTAGTGGGTTTTGTGTATAGACCACCAAATAGTAGTCGTGAGGTTGGGGACAGCATCAAACAAGAAATAAGGGATCTGTGCAATAAAGGTACAGCAGTTATCATGGGCGACTTTAATCTCCACATTGATTGGGCTAACCTAACTGGTAGCAATGCGGTGGAGGAGGATTTCCTGGAGTGTATTAAGGATGGTTTTCTCGACCAATATGTCGAGGAACCAACCAGGGAGCTGGCCATCCAAGAGTGGGCATTGTGCAATGAGAAGGGACTAATTAGTAATCTTGTTGTGCGAGGCCCCTTGGGGAAAAGGCGTGAGTTGGCTAGAATAGACTGGCAAACGATACTAAAAGGGTTGACGGTGGATAAGCAATGGCAAACATTTAAAGATCACATGGATGAACTTCAGCAAATGTACATCCCTGTCTGGAGTAAAAATAAAACTGGGAAGGTGGCTCAACCATGGCTAACAAAGGAAATTAAGGATCGCGTTAAAGCAAAGGAAGAGGCATATAAATTGGTTAGAAAAAGCAACAAACCTGAGGACTGGGAGAAATTTAGAATTCAACAGAGGAGGACTAAGGGTTCAATTAAGAGGGGGAAAATAGAGTACGAGAGGAAGCTTGCAGGGAATATAAAAACTGACTGCAAAAGCTTCTTTAAATATGTGAAGAGAAAAAGATTAGTAAAGACAAACATAGGTCCCTTGCAGTCGGATTCAGGTGAAATTGTAATGGGGAACAAGGAAATGGCAGACCAATTGAACAAATACTTTGGTTCTGTCTCCACGGAGGAAGATACAAATAATCTTCCGAAGGTACTAGGGGACAGTGGGTCTAATAAGAAGGAGGAACTGAAAGATATCCTTATTAGGCGGGAAATTGTGTTCGGGAAATTGATGGGATTGAAGGCCGATAAATCTCCGGGGCCTGATAGTCTGCATCCCAGAGTGCTCAAGGAAGTGGCCCGAGAAATAGTGGATGCATTGGTGATCATTTTCCAACAGTCTATCGATTCTGGATCACTTCCCATGGACTGGAGGGTAGCTATTGTAACACCACTTTTTAAAAAAGGAGGGAGAGAGAAAACGGGTAATTATAGACCGGTTAGCTTGACATCAGTAGTGGGGAAAATGTTGGAATCAATCATGAAGGACGAAATAGCAGCGCATTTGGAAAGCGGCGACAGGATCGGATCAAGTCAGCATGGATTTATGAAAGGGAAATCATGCTTGAGAATCTTCTGGAATTGTTTGAGGATGTAACTAGCAGAGTGGACAAGGGAGAACCTTGTGGTGCATTTGGACTTTCAGAAGGCTTTTGACAAGGTCCCGCGCAAGAGATTGTTGTGCAAAATCAAAGCACATGGCATTGGGAGTAATATACTGACGTGGATAGGGAACTGGTTGGCAGACAGGAAGCAGAGAGTCGTATAAATGGGTCCTTTTCAGAATGGCAGGCAGTGACTAGTGGAGTGACGCAGGGCTCAGTGCTGGGACCCCAGCTCTTTATAATATACATTAACGATTTGGATGAAGGAATAGAGTGTAATATCTCCAAGTTTGCAGATGACACTAAACTGGGTGGCGGTGTGAGCTGTGAGGAGGACGCTAAGAGGCTGCAGGGTGACTTGGACAGGTTAGGTGAGTGGGCAAATGCATGGCAGATACAGTATAATGTGGATAAATGTGAGGTTATCCATTTTTGGGGCAAAAACATGAAGGCAGAATATTATCTGAATGGCGGCAGACTAGGAAAAGGGGAGGTGTAATGATACCTGGGTATCATGATTCATCAGTCACTGAAAGTGGGCACGCAGGTACAGCAGGTGGTAAAGAAGGCAAATGGTATGTTGGCCTTCATAGCTAGGGGATTTGAATATAGGAGCAGGGAGGTCTTAATGCAGTTGTACAGGGCCTTAGTGAGGCCTCACCTGGAATATTGTGTTCAGTTTTGATCTCCTAGTCTGAGGAAGGACGTTCTTGCTATTGAGGGAGTGCAGTGCAGGTTCATCAGACTGATTCCAGGGATGGCTGGGCTGTCATATGAGGAGAGACTGGATCAACTGGGCCTTTATTCACTGGAGTTTAGAAGGATGAGAGAGGATCTCATAGAAACATGTAAGATTCTGACGGGACTTGCAGGTTAGATGCGGGAAGAATGTTCCCGATGTTGGGGAAGTCCAGAACCAGGGGACATAGTCTAAGGATAAGGGGTAGGCCATTTAGGACTGAGATGAGGAGAAACTTCTTCACTCAGAGAGTTGTTAACCTGTGAAATTCCCGACCGCAGAGAGTTGTTGATGCGAGTTCACTGGATATATTCCAGAGGGAGTTAGATATGGCTCTTAGGGTTAAGGGGATCAAAGGATATGGAGAGAAAGCAGGAAAGGGGCACTGAAGGAATGATCAGCCATGATCTTATTGAATGGCGGTGCAGACTCGAAAGGCTGAATGGCCTACTCCTGCACCTATTTTTCTATGTTTCTATGTTTCGATGATATTGAATACAGACGATCAGCTGATCACAGTAATGCTGATGCAATGTCTAGATTGCCTTCCCCATCGCAAGTTACACTGGATAGGGAAGAAGTGTTTTATTTTACATACATTGATGAACTGCCATTCACAGCTGAAGAGATTAGTAGAGCAACCGAACGTGACCTAGTAATGTCAAAGGTGTATGATTATATTGCAAATTGCTGGCCAAACCAGGTAACAGACAAAGATATTCATCCATTCTTCATGCGTAGGAATGAATTATCAGTCGATAAAGATTGTATCATGTGGGGTGCAAGAGTGGTTGTACCAAATAAATTCATGTCCAAATTATTTGGAGACCTCCATGACCAGCATCTGGGAATGTGCTTGACCAAGAGTTTTGCACGCAGTTACTAATGGTGGCCAGGTCTAGATAAAGATATAGAGTACATCGTCAGTCAATGTACGACATGTCAATCGGTAATTAAGAAACCACCATTAGTACCATTACAGCCATGGAAATGGCTTCGCAGGGTGTGGCAAAGGCTACATATCGATTTTGCTGAGCTCGAAGGACAATAATTGTTCATTGTGATTGATAGCCATTCGAAGTGGATTGAGGTGTTTCCAATGTGGAAAATAACAACAAGTAAAACATTAGACATTTTCGAAGGTTATTTTCTTCAATTGGCCTCCCAGAAGAAATTGTTTCTGATAATGGACCACAATTTTGTTCAGAAGTATTTGCACAGTTCACGAGCAAAAATGGTGTGAAACATACCAAGGTTCCACCGTTCCACCCTGCTTCAAATGGTGCAGCAGAGCGCACAATACAAATTGTAAAACGTGTCCTCATCAAACAGATGTTGGATCCAAATCCAAAGAAATGACAGTTGTTATTAGACTACAAATTGGCTAATTTTCTAATTACGTATCATAATACTCCTCATACAACTACTGGTAGAACACCAGCAGAGTTGTTTCTCAATTGACAGCCATGAACCAGATTCTCAATGTTAAAACCAAACTTGGCACAGTCCTTAGAAGAGAAACAATTGAGGCAGAAAGAGAATCATGATAGAGATAGAGTAAAAGATAGAGATAGAGGTAGAGTCTCATTGCCGAGAGCATGCAGAAATCAAGCGCAGGCAGTGGAAAGTGCATGCGGCAAACCTGTCCCACCCACCCTTGCCCTCAACGACTATCTGTCCCATCTGTGACAGGGGCTGTGGTTCTTGTATTGGACTGTTTAGCCACCTAAGGACTCATTCTAAGAGTGGAAGCAACTCTTCCTCGATTCCGAGGGACTGCCTATGATGATGATGATGAGAGTAAAAGAGAGAAGTGTGAAATTAAATCAGAAGGTGAGAGTGAAGAACCTTCACCATAAATGGTTAAAGTGGTTAGCAGGAAAACTGGTGAAGATATGTGGTCTTTGCACATATTTGGTCAAGATGTTTGATCATGGACATGTTAGGTTTGTTCATATTTGACCAACAGAGGTGAAAGTAGCTGAAGGTGGGAATGATTCAATTATTTCTGACTCATCAGATAGTTTTGATACAAGTAAAGTACCAGTAGCATATCCTATATCAAATGTAGTGGAAATAAGTCAAAGAGAAAGTCAGAATTTAAGTCTGAGTCCAAGTCAGGCAGACAAACAGTTTGAAGTTAGAGAGAGTTCAAATGGAAGTCAAGGGCATCCCTTGGAGGAAAATTTTCCTCAGGATCAGCCTTGAATGCATTTAAATTCGACACTATGTTTGGAAGGTTCTGTTCGAGAGCGAAGGTATCCTCTTCGAAACAGAAAACGAGAGGTTAAGATTGATTTGTAAATATGGCAAAATAAGTCCATATCTTTTGTTGTGTATAACCATACAAGTTACGTATGATGATTAGTTGGTCTGATTACTTCTTCATTAAGGAGGGAGAAATGTAATATATATAGCTCCACCTAATGTGGCACTGCAGTCAGTGCTGTTTACAACAATAAAGAGGGAACAGGTCACCTGACTAGAGTTCCTGATGTTAGGAGCCATCTTAAAGCTGTGTGTATTTGTGAGTTGTACTGAAGATATAACAATAGCCATCCGTGGCTAACTAAAGAAGGGATGGTATCAAATTGAAAACAAGGGCATACAATGTGGCCAAGACTAGTGGGAGGCCAGAGGATTGGGAAACTTTTAAAAGCCAGCAAAGAACGACTAAAAAAATGATAAATAGAGGGAAGATAGATTATGAAAGTAAACTAGCATGGAATATAAAAACAGATAGTAAGAGTTTCTATAGGTACATAAAAAGGAAAAGAGTGGCTAAAGTAACTGTTGGTCCCATGGAGGATGAGATTGGGGAATTAATAATGGATAACAGGTAAATGGCAGAGATGTTGAACAAATATTTTGTATCGGTCTTCACGGTAGAAGAAACTAAAAACATCCCAATAGTGGATAGTCAAGAGGCTATAGGGAGGGAGGAACTTAATACAATCACTATCATTAAAGAAGTAGTACTCAGTAAAATAATGGGACTAAAGGTGGACAAGTCCCCTGGACCTGATGGCTTCCGTCCTCGGGTCTTAAAAGAAGTGGCTGCAGAGATAGTGGATGCATTGGTTGTAATCTATCAAAATTCCCTGGATTCTGGGATGATCCCAGCGGATTGGAAAACCACAAATGTAACACCCTATTTAAAAAAGGAGGCAGACAAAAAGCAGGCAACTATAGAACAGTTAGCCTAACATCTGTTGTTGGGAAAATGCTGGAGTCCATTATTAAGGAAGCAGTAGCGGAACATTTGGAAAAGCATAATTCAATCAAGCAGAGTCAGCATGGTTTTGTGAAAGGGAAATCATGTTTGACAAATTTGCCGGAGTTCTTTGAGGATGTAACGAGCAGGGTGGATAAGGGGGAACCAGTGGATGTGGTGTATTTGGATTTCCAGAAGGCATTTGATAAGGTGCCACATAAAAGGTTACTGCACAAGATAAAAGTTCACAGGGTTGGGGGTAAAATGTTCGCATGGATAGAGGATTGACTAACTAACAGAAAACAGAGAGCCGGGATAAATGGGTCATTTTCCAGTTGGCAAACAGTAACTAGTGGAGTGCCGCAGGGAGCGGTGCTGGGACCTCAAATATTTACAATCTATATTAATGACTTGGATGACAGGACTGAGTATAATGTAGCCAAGTTTGCTGATGATACAAAGATGGGTCGGAAAGCAAACTGTGAGGAGGACACCTGTGCATGAAACACAAAAAGTTAGTATGCAGGTACAGCAATTAATCAGGAGGGCAAATGGAATGTTGGCCTTTATTGCAAAGGGGATAGAGTATAAAAGCAGAGAAGACCTGCTACAACTGTACAGGGTATTGGTGAGGCCACAGCTGGAGTCCTGTGTACAGTTTTGGTCTCCGTATTTAAGGTAGGATATACTTGCATTGGAGACTGTTCAGAGAAGGTTCACTAGGTTGATTCCGGAGATGAAGGGGTTGACATAAGAAAGGTTGAGTAGGTTGGGCCTATACTCATTGGAGTTCAGAAGAATGAGAGGTAATCTTATCGAAACATATAAGATAATGAGGGGGCTTGACAAGGTCGATGCAGAGAGGATATTTCCACTCATAGCGGAAACTAAAACTAGGGTACATAGTCTCAGAATAAGAGGCTGCCCATTTAAAACTGAGATAAGGAGGAATTTCTTCTCTCAGAGGGTTGTAAATCTATGGAATTCTCTGCCCCAGAGAGCTGTGGAGGCTGGGTCATTGAATATATTTAAGGCGGATATAGACAGAGTTTTGAACGATAAGGGAATAAAGGGTTATGGGGAGCGGGCAGAGAAGTGGAGCTGAGTCTATGATCAGATCAGCCATGATCTTATTAAATGGCAGAGCAGGCTCGAGGGGTTAGATGGCCTACTCCTGCTCCTATTTCTTATGTTCTTATGTTCTTGACACCTTCTGTAGCCCAGAAAGTTTATTACTCCAGCAGCGAATGTACACTTATCAGCATTAAGTGCAATGTTATGTGTAGCAAGTCTAGCCATAACTACTTGAAGTCGCCGGTCATGTTCTTCACTTGTCCGTCCATGGACGACAATATCATTAAACAGATTGAGGGCTCCCTCTATGCCTGTTAGCACAGTAGTGACAATCTCCTGAAATGCACTTGGTGCAGAAGATAGTTCGTAGGGTTTGCGTCGATACTGATACAGACCATAATGCTTTGTGAATGCCGAGAGCGATTTGCTGTCCTCCGCTAGGGGTATTTGCAGGTAACTGAGGCACATGTCGAGTTGCATAAAAACTATTGAGCCGTGGAATTTTGAAGAAAATTCATCAATGATACTTGTCGAGGATGATGGCCTTGTTGACCTCTTTCAGGTCGATGTATAGGCGGATCTCCCCATTTTTACGTCAAGCAGTGACTAAGTTCGAGATCCAGGGTGAGGAGTCGATGCTTTCAATGATTCCCTGAGATTTGAGTCGCGTTAATTCTGTGGATACTTGGTCATGAACCGTCAATGGGAGACGGCAAAGTCACTGCGTAATCGGTTTGACGGAAGGTTCAACGCGGAGACGATGGCAGAATTTTGTTGTTACGCCAAACCCTGTGAGGATTGAGGGATACTGCTTGTCAAAGTTCATCATGTACACAGGTGTGCTGGTTGGGTCGTAAACTTTGAACCCAAGCTTGTCAAAAAGATCAATACCCATGAGACTTCGTCCCTTGGCGACATGAAAGGAAAAATTCTCCAATGTTATGTCCTTGTAGTATATCGGGACAGATATGACCCCAAGTACCTCAATTTTGGAGTCAGAGTACGCATGTACAGTGGAAGTTGCGGGCTGCAGTCGAACTTGCGTGAAGTGGGTTTTATACATAGCCTCACTCAATATGAAGACTTTGGCTCCAAGATCAATGAGGAGGCAGATGGGCGTGCCGTCAACGTTTACATCACAGTCCTTGAATTTGCCTGAACCAATGTGCGAAATGTCATTAACGGCATAAACCATACTGGGTTCATCACTATCGGGATTGTCCACATGTCGAATATACTGCGATGAGCGACAGCCACTAGCAAAATGGTTCATTTTACCACATGCAGAGCATTTCTTCCCACATGCAGGGCAGTTGGGACTCTTTGCTGAATGTGATTCATCCCCACAATTAAAACAGTGGAATTTGGCCTGCGATCCATAGTGGGTGGCTTATTACTAGCCCTGAGTCTCGACTGTGATTACCGCTTTGAATGAACGCCTTGCACATGGGTTGTAGCTGCAGTCTGCTGCACAGGGGGAGCAGGGGATCTGATCGCATTTGAATCGGAAAGCACTGATTCGATTTGGTTGGTCAAATTTGTTGCTTTGTCCAATGACAATTTGTCATCCTCCATTAGCAAGTATTCCCGAATGCGGGGATCATTGTGTTCTCAATAATTTGATTCCTGATCATTTCCTCTGTGAGTGCTCCAAAGTTACATGTACTGGCCAGTTCAGTTAATAAAATGATATACTGTTTGATTGGTTCAATCTTTGCCCCCTTTGATGAAATTTGGATATCTCCATAAAGATACTTTTCTGCTTTGTATGCAATAACTCAATAAACTGAATACTGTAAACTCCGAACATGTACAAGCCTGGCTCTAATTTACTGGGGCCCAAAGTGATCACATTACAAGATGGCTGGCCTTTTATACCTGGGCCGCACACACGTGCGCACAGCCCAATGACCTCCGACAGTGGCGTCACCTGGTGGCTAGTAAACCCAAGCATACATACATGGCATTTTCTTTGACCCAAAATATTTCTCTAGGGCACTTATTGCTTTGTCGTAGGACTCCGTGTCTTTGATTTGGCCAAAGATGCGTTGGCCTTCGGTGTCGAGGCAGTGGATGAGTATTGCACGGCAGCGAACTGGTGTTACGTTGACACCGTCTAACCCACTCGTCGTGATGTACTTTATATCCATCTCACCCATTGGAGGGTGTGGAGAGGAAAGGTGGCGGGGAGGTGGGGGGGCGGCGATTGGGCGGGTGGGGTGAGGGAGGTTAATTTGATTCATCCTCGTCGCCAAGTTATGTTGCGTATGTAAATAAACAGACTATCTCAAACAGGAGTGCCCTTTATAGCAACTCACAAAATGGTGTCCCAAAACCAGCATGAACCAGAATGTTTATAGCAACTGTACAAAGCTCCCGCAGGGTCCTAATCCCTGTCCAATGCCTGTAACAAACAAATAGAGCATGAACACAACACTACTCAGCAACCATTCTTTGTTTTGCAGATCAAAGTTTTGCACAATTGCATGGAAAAGAGGAGGACTGGTGGTGACGAGCCCCAGCTTCAAATCCTGACACCTTTGGAGGAGAAGGTAGTGGCACTAGTAGGCAGAAATGCTGCATTCCCTGTATTCACCGGTACTGGCAATGCCGATCCTATAAAAGGCCCAGCGGGAGCTCGAGAGTCAGCGGCAGTTGGTGAGAGGTGGGAGCAGTGTCGGAGCGGCCTATAAAAGGCCCAGCGGGAGCTCGAGAGTCAGCGGCAGTTGGCGAGAGGTGGGAGCAGTGTCGGAGCGGTCTATAAAAGGCCCAGCGGGAGCTCGAGAGTCAGCGGCAGTTGGTGAGAGGCTGGAGCAGCATCGGAGTGGCCTATAAAAGGCCCAGCGGGAGCTCGAGAGTCAGCGGCAGTTGGCGCGGGAGCAGCGTCGGAGCGGCCTATAAAAGGCCCAGCGGGAGCTCAAGAGTCAGCGGCAGTTGGCGAGAGGTGGGAGCAGTGTCGGAGCGGCCTATAAAAGGCCCAGCGGGAGCTCGAGATCCAGCGGCAGTTGGTGAGAGGCGGGAGCAGCGTTGGAGTGGCCTATAAAAGGCCCAGCAGGAGCTCGAGTACCAGCGGCAGTTGGCGAGAGGTGGGAGCAGCGTCGGAGCGGCCTATAAAAGGCCCAGCAGGAGCTCGAGTACCAGCGGCAGTTGGCGAGAGGTGGGAGCAGCGTCGGAGCGGCCTATAAAAGGCCCAGTGGGAGCTCGAGAGTCAGCGGCAGTTGGGGAGAGGTGGGAGCAGCGTCGGAACGGCCTATAAAAGGCGTACCGGTGCAGCTACAGCGGGAGAGAAAGCAAAAAAGAAGTAGAAAGGAATCAAAAGGTGACGTCACAGCCAATGGGGTAAGTGATTGGCTGGTGATTGATGAGTAGCTTTTCTTTTTATTTTTATATCAGTAAGTAAACTGTAACATTGTTATTACCTATCTAAGGGTTAAGGCATGGCAGGAGAGCTCGGTCACGTGATATGCTCCTCCTGTGCCATGTGGGAACTCAGGGATGCTTCCGGTGTCCCTGACGACTACGTGTGTAAGAAGTGTATCCGCTTCCATCTCCTGATGGACCGCGTTGTGGAATTGGAGCTGAGGGTGGATTCACTCTGGAGTACCCACGATGCTGAGAATGACATAAGTGGCACGTGTAGTGAGTTGGTCTTACCGCATGAGAAGGATCCACAGCCAGCTAGGGAATGGAAGACCAGCAGGAAGAGTAGTACAAAGAAGGTAGTGCAGGGGTCCCATCTGGTCATCCCCCTGCAAAACAGATACACTGTTGAGGGAGATGATTTATTAAGGGAGAACAACATCAGTCAAGTTCATGGCACCATGGCTGGCTGTGTTGTACAGGAGGGCATAAAAAAGAGTGGGAGAGCGATAGTGATAGGGGATTCAATCATAAGGGGAATAGATAGGCGTTTCTGCGGCCGCAACCGAGACTCCAGGATGGCATGTTGCCTCCCTGGTGCAAGGGTCAAGGATGTCTCCGAGCAAGTGCAGGCCATTCTGAAAAGGGAGGGAGAACATCCAGTTGTCATGGTGCACATTGGTACCAACGACACAGGTAAAAAAAGGGATAAGGTCCTACGAGATTAATTTAAGGAGCTAGGAGTTAAATTAAAAAGTAGGACCTCAAAAGTAGTAATCTCGGGATTGCTACCAGTGCCACGTGCTAGTCAGAGTAGGAATCGCAGGATAGCACAGATGAATACGTGGCTTGAGCAGTGGTGCAGCAGGGAGGGATTCAAATTCGTGGGGCATTGGAACAGGTTCTGGGGGAGGTGGGACCAGTACAAACCGGACGGTCTGCACTTGGTCAGGAATGGAACCAATGTCCTAGGGGGAGTATTTGCGAGTGCTATTGGTGAGGAGTTAAACTAATATGGCAGGGGGATGGGAACCAATATAGGGAGACAGAGGGAAACAAAAAGGAGACAAAAACAAAAGACAGAAAAGAGATGAGTAAAAGTGGAGGGCAGAGAAACCAAAGGCAAGAAACAAAAAGGGCCACTGAATATAAAAGGGCTGCAGGAGGGGTAAAAACTAAAAATCATGGTTTAAAAACGAGGATGAAAACACTCTACCTAAATGTACGCAGCATTAGAAATAAAGTAAATGAGTTGACGGCACAAATCATTACAAATGGGTATGATTTGGTGGCCATTACAGAGACATGGTTGCAAGGTGGCCAGGACTGGGAATTAAATGTACAGGGGTATCTGACGATTCGGAAAGATAGGCAGGAAGGGAAGGGAGGTGGGGTAGCTCTGTTAATAAGGGATGATATCAGGGCAGTTGTGAGGGATGATATTGGCTCCAATGAACAAAATGTTGAATCATTGTGGGTGGAGATTAGAGATAGTAAGGGGAAAAAGTCACTGGTGGGCATAGTTTATAGGCCCCCAAATAATAACTTCATGATGGGGCGGGCAATAATCAAGGGAATAATGGAGGCATGTGAAAAAGGAACGCAGTAGTTATGGGGGATTGGTCAAATCAAATCGCAGGGGGTAGTCTGGAGGAGTAATTCATAGAATGCATACGGGATTGTTTCTTAGAACAGTATGTAACAGAGCCTACAAGGGAGCAAGCCATTTTGGATCTGGTCCTGTGTAACGAGACAGGAAAAATAAACGATCTCCTCGTAAAAGATCCTCTCGGAATGACTGATCACAATATGGTTGAATGTGTAATACAGATTGAGGATGAGGAAGTTGTGTCAGAAACGAGCGTACTATGCTTAAACAAAGGGGACTACAGTGGGATGAGGGCAGAGTTGGCTAAAGTAGACTGGAAACAAGGACTAAACGGTGGCACAATTGAGGAACAGTGGAGGACTTTTAAGGAGCTCTTTCATAGTGCGCAACAAAAATATATTCCAGTGAAAAAGAAGGGCAGCAAGAGAAGAGATAACCAGCCATGGATAACCAAGGAAATAAAGGAAAGTATCAAATCAAAGACCAATGCGTATAAGGTGGCCAAGGTTAGTGGGAAACTAGAGGATTGGGAAGATTTTAAGCAACAGCAAAGAATGACTAAAAAAGCAATAAAGAAAGGGAAGATAGATTACGAAGGTAAACTTGCGCAAAACATAAAAACATAGTAAAAGCTTTAACAGATATATAAAACGGAAAAGAGTGACTAAAGTAAATGTTGGTCCCTTAGAAGATGAAAAGGGGGATTTAATAATGGGAAATGTGGAAATGGCTGAGACCTTAAACAATTATTTTGCTTCCGTCTTCACAGTGGAAGACACAAAAACCATGCCAAAAATTGCTGGTCATAGGAATGTGGGAAGGGAGGACCTTGAGATGATCACTATCACTAGGGAGGTAGTGCTGGACAGACTAATGGGACTGAAGGTAGACAAGTCCCCTGGTCCTGATGAAATGCATCCCAGGGTATTAAAAGAGACGGCGGAAGTTATAGCAGATGCATTTGTTATAATCTACCAAAATTCTCTGGACTCTGGGGAGGTACCAGCGGATTGGAGAGCAGCTAATGTAACGCCTCTGTTTAAAAAAGGGGGCAGACAAAAGGCAGGTAACTATAGGCCGGTTAGTTTAACATCTGTAGTGGGGAAAATGCTTGAAACTATCATTAAGAAAGAAATAGCGGGACATCTGGATAGGAATAGTGCAATCAAGCAGACGCAGCATGGATTCATGAAAGGGAAATCATGTTTAACTAACTTACTGGAATCCTTTGAGGATATAACGAGCATGGTGGATAGAGGTGTACCGATGGATGTGGTGTATTTAGATTTCCAAAAGGCATTCGATAAGGTGCCACACAAAATGTTACTGCAGAAGATAAAGGTACGCGGAGTCAGAGGAAATGTATTAGCATGGATAGAGAATTGGCTGGCGAACAGAAATAAGAGAGTCGGGATAAATGGGTCCTTTTCCGGTTGGAAATCAGTGGTTAGTGGTGTGCCACAGGGATCAGTACTGGGACCACAACTGTTTACAATATACATAGATGACCTAGAAGAGGGGACAGAGTGTAGTGCAACAAAATTGCAGATGACACTAAGATTAGTGGGAAAGCGGGTTGTGTAGAGGACTCAGAGAGGCTGCAAGGAGATTTGGATAGGTTAAGCGAATGGGCTAAGGTTTGGCAGATGGAATACAATGTCGGAAAGTGTGAGGTCATCCACCTTGGGAAAAAAACAGTAAAAGGGAATATTATTTGAATGGGGAGAAATTACAACATGCTGTGGTGCAGAGGGACCTGGGGGTCCTTGTGCATGAAACTCTTTTTGGAGTTTATCTGAAAAACATAAAACATTAAACCGTGCCACCCGACCTGGATGACACACCAGACATTTACAAGGCTCTTTTTTTCTTTTTTGTGGTTTTTTTTTGGGCACTAAAATCACATTTTTTCCAGTGCCCCCTATAAAAGGGGAGGGGGACACTAAAAGCACCGGCAATTAAAACAAATTAAAATTTAAAACATAAAATCAAATTAAAATTTGGTTGCCGGGCATGACGATGCACTCCAGTCCCTCCGGTGCCCACCTCTCGCGGAAGGCCGCGAGCGTACCGGTGGACACCGCGTGCTCCATCTCCAAGGACACCCTGGCGCGGATGTACGCGCGGAAGATAGGCAGGCAGTCAGGTTGAACGACCCCCTCGACCGCCCGCTGCCTGGACCGGCTGATGTCAGCCTTGGCCGTGCCCAGGAGCAGTCCTACGAGGAGGCCCTCGGACCTACCCGCTCCCCTCCGCACAGGGTGCCCAAAGATCAGGAGAGTGGGACTGAAGTGCAGCCAGAATTTCAGGAGCAGCCCCTTTTAATAATAAAACAGGGGCTGCAGCCTCGTGCATTCCATAAAAACATGGAACACGGACTCTTCCAGACCGCAGAAATTGCAGGCGGCCTGGGAGTCCGTGAACCGGCTTAAAAATTTGTTGCACGGCACTGCTCCGTGCACCACCCTCCAGGCCAAGTCCCCGATGAATAGTGGGAGGACTCCCGCATAGAGTGCCCTCCATCGGGGACCCCCGTCTCCTCCGGACGGCAAGATGATACGCCATGGCGTGTCCGGACGGCCAGCGAGGATGGCAAAGTTGAGAGTGTGCAGGAGCAGCCCGTACAGGAAACCCCTCCGCGCGGAACTGAAAGGCACGGAAGGGATTTCCTCGAGGCGACTCAAGTTGTGAGGCGCCGGCTCCCGAGGGAGGTTCCGGGGTTTGTGCCGATGAGGAATTCCGTCCGGACGGGGGTCAGTTCGGACGGGATCTCCCCACGTGCTTGAGCCTCCTCGATGCACCTAACAGAGTCAGGGCCCAAAGCTGTTTTTAGCGACTCGATGGCTTCGGCCGCACAGCAGACGTTGGCTGAATTTAGGCGCCACGCCAGCGTGCCTGGCGCCATCCAGCCCGCTCCTCCGCCATCGAGCAGGTCCCTGACCCTGGTCACCTCACCAGCCACAGCCCTCTCTCCCGACCGCCACATAAAACCTCGGTCGTGGAGGTACGGATTCCTGAGCAGCGGCTCCTGCAGGACAGCCGCCACTCCAGCCGGCGGAGAGCTGCGCTTGGTGGAGACTTTGTTCCAGACCCTGATGAGTTCCTTGTAAAAGACAGGCAGCTCCTGGAGGGCGGTCCTGACACCCCCCAAGTTCACAAACAGGAGCTGGGTGTCGTAATTGAGGTCGCGCTGCTGGCGGAAGAAATACCTCGCCAGAGCACACCACCTAGGAGGGGGCTCGACGTAAAGGTATCTCTGCAGGGTCTGAAGATGGAAAGTCGCGAGCTGGGCGCTGACGCACACCAACGACTGACCGCCTTCCTCAAGCGGGAGACTCAAGACCGCGGCAGAGACCCAGTGCTTCCTGTTGTTCCAGAAGAAGTCCACCAGCTTCTTCTGTATATTGGCAACAAACGCAGGGGGAGGGGTCAAAGTGACCAGCCGGTACCACAACATTGCGGCCACCAGCTGGTTTATGACTAGCGCTCGACCCCTGTAGGAGAGCACTCCGAGCAGTCCTCTCCAGCGCCCTAGGCGAGCGGCGACCTTGGCCTCCAGCTCCTGCCAGTTCGCCGGCCAGGCTTCCTCATCGGGGCTAAGGTAGACTCCCAGATAGAGGAGATGGGTCGTGCTCCAGGCAAAAGGCCTGAGCTCCTCCGGCAGGGAGTCCACCCGCCACTGACCCACCAGGAGTCCGGAACATTTTTCCCAGTTGATTCTGGCGGAGGATGCGGCCGAGCAAATCTCCTGGCACTCACGCATCCTCCGCAGGTCAGCGGGATCCTCTACCGCGAGGAGCACGTCATCGGCGTAAGCCGAGAGGACGACCTCCACGCCCGGCCCTTGCAGAGCCAGTCCCGTCAACCTCGTCCGCAGGAGGCGCAGGAAAGGCTCCACGCAGATGGCATATAACTGGCCGGACATGGGGCATCCCTGGCGCACCCCTCTCCTAAAGCGAAGGGGCGCCGTCAAGGACCCGTTAACCTTAATCAGACACTCCGCAGCGGCGTACAAAAGTCAGATCCGGGCGACGAAATGTGTCCCGAACCCGAAAGTGCGCAGAGTTCCGAGCAGATAGTCGTGATCCAACCTGTCGAACGCCTTCTCTTGGTCGAGAGATAGGAAGGCGACCGACAGACCAGCCTCCTGGGAATGATGGATGAGGTCCCGGACCAGATGGATGTTGTCGTGGATTGTCCGGCCCGGGACCGTGTAGGACTGCTCGGGGTGGATCATGTGGTCCAGCACGGTGCCAAGGCGAGCAGACATCGCCCTGGCGAAGATTTTGTAGTCCGTGCTGAGGTGGGAGACCGAGCGCCAGTTCTTAAGGAGGCGGAGATCGCCCTTCTTAGGCAGCAGGACGATGACTGCCCTGCGCCAAGAGAGGGGCATCTCCCCGGTCGCCAGACTTTCCCCCAGGACCCGCGCGTAGTCGCGCCCCAGGACGTCCCAGAACGCCCTGTGGAACTCCACGGTCAGCCCGTCCAGCCCCGGGGATTTTCCCCTCGAGAGCCGGTCGAGGGCGCCAATCAACTCCGCCAGGCTTAGCGGAGCTTCCAAATTTTCACCGCCCTCCGGGCTGACTTTCGGCAGGTCCTCCCACAAAACTCTACGCGCTTCCTCGCTGGACGGATCCGGAGAGAACAGAGCCCCGTAATATTCACGGGCCCTGTTGTTGATGCCCTCCGGATCCGAGACGAGCGAGCCGTCGTCGGCCAGCAGCGTCAAGAGCTGCTTACGGACACTCTGCCTTTTTTCCAGCGAGTAGAAGAAGGGGGAACTGCGGTCCAGATCCCGCAGGAACTGGATCCGCGACCTCACGAACGCGCCTCGGGACCCGACGAGCTGCAGGTCCTTCAGCGCGGCCTTCTTAGCTTCGTACACCGTCCGCAGGGCCGGGTCCTCGACGACTTGACCGACTCCGGCCGCCCGCCTTCTGGTCGACCCCCTCGCGTACTCTTGACAGAAGACGCAGACGTGAGCCTTGCCCACGTCCCACCATAGCCTCAAGGAGGGGAAGCCCCCCTGCTTCCTTCTCCAGTCGGCCCAGAATCGACGGAACGAGTCCTGGAACCGCTTGTCCTCCAGCAGCCGCTTGTTAAAGTGCCAGTAGCCAGACCCCGTCCCCGCGCGGAGCGAAGCGAGCTCTGCCCACACCAAATGGTGGTCCGAACATGGCACCGGCCGCATGGAGGCCGCCGGGACGCAGGAAACGTACGCCCGAGACACGTAAAGGCGGTCGACTCTGGACCATCCTACTCCAGGCCTCACCCAAGTAAAGGCGCTGGAGTCGGGGTGGAGATTTCGCCAGACGTCCACCAAGTCGAAGGACCCGACCAGGTCCCTCAACTTCTCCATCGCCGTCATGCTCTGCGGGGCACCAGAGCGGTCCCTCGCCTCGAGGGTGCAGTTAAAATCCCCCCCGAGGACAATGCAGTCGCCGACGTCGACGGAGCCAAGAAGAGCGGACACTTCTTCGAAGAAGCGCGCCTGCTGCGGGCCGGGCTGAGGGGCGTACACGTTCACGAGATGGAGCGGCACGTCCCCCAGGCGAACCGTTACGTGCAGCAAGCGGCCTGGCACGGGCTCCTCGACCCCCAAGATCTCCGGCTGAAAATGCGGGCCCAGCAAGATGGCCATCCCACTAGAAGTGGCGGTGAGGTGGCTCACGCAGACCTCTCCTTGCCATTCCAGGAGCCACGTGGCTTCGTCTCCCGGAACGGTGTGGGTTTCTTGCAGGAAGCACACCGCATATTTCCCTCCCGCAGGAGCGAAAAATTGTCAAATCTACGACGTGCCCCTCTGCCGCCGTTGATGTTAAGGCTGGCTATGGTTATCTTCATGGCAAAAGCATAGTGCAACCTCTACCTTAACCTATTGCGGGGGAGGGAGCGGAGTCTTTTGTTGACCTCCACTCCTTCAGCAGCCCAGCGAGGAACTTTTTGAGCCGGCGCAGCTCAAGGCCTTGCGCCCTTGATAAGGGCCCGCCCGCGGCCATGGTTTTAGCGGCGACGCAGACGGAAGCGATTAGCAGCCCCGGCTCGGACCATCTTTCCCGGGCCAGATGGGCTCGGTTGCGGCGACCCTGGCTCTCGACCAAAAAGTCCCGGAGATCCTCTACGGGAATGAGGGGGGACTCAGCGGCGGGTACGAGGAGATCCACCGCCTCACTAGCGATGGACTCGAGATCTTCACCCGCGTCCTCCACGGAGTCCCCGTCCTCCTCCGGGAGGTCGCCGCTAGCAGCCGGCCCGTCGACCGCACGAGGTACGGCAAACGGCCCGGCCGCTCCATCTGGCCCTGGCTCTGCCCCGATCCCACCCCCAGGATCGTCGGCAGAGGAGTCCCCACTGGGCTCTTTTAGAATTGGTGCTGGGTCGGGAAGCGACAGCGGAAGGGGTTCCTCCTCCGCCCCAGGAACCGTGGAACAAGGAGAGACCCGGCCACAGAAAATCCCCAGGCCCTCCAAGCGCTCCAGCTCCAAAGTAGGGGGCGAGGGTGGGTGTTCCTCCCCCTCCCCGCCACCACCCCCCGGCCCAGCGTGTACAGATTCATTAAAATTCTTAATTCCAGTTTCTGCTGGGTCGAGCGACTCCCGGGGGAAGTCGGTTATTGGCTGGGCGGGCTCAGGTTCGGCCTTTTCGGCCCCGCCCGCCTCAGTCCCCGGAACGCTCGGCCCGGCGGCTACGCATTCTTCCGCTGGCCCCACGGCCCCCACGACAGGCAGATCTTTCAAGCCATCCCCGGGAGGCAGCGGCTGGGCAGCCTCGACTGCCTCACCCTCCCCGGGGACAGATTCCTCGCGCCTACAGCGCAATTTGGGGGCGCTGGTGGGGGACGCGGAACACGCGGCGGGCACCTACTCCTCCGCGGAGGGATGTTGTTCCCCCTCTGCCTCATTGGAGCGGCGCCTCCTTTTTTTCCTGGGGGGGCACGGAGACAGGGAGACTCCCGTGTCTGCCGAGGCCTCCCGCTCCACTCCCCCCTTTTTCTTATCTTGCCCGCGCCCGAACCCCTCTGCGGTATTAGTCAAGGGCTCGGGCACGGGCTCAGGGCACCCCGCGCTTGCCAGTGACGGGGTTGGGCCGAGCGCGGTGAACAGCTTGTCTGGCGCACTAAGGGGACCCGCCTCTAGGTGTTTCGCCTTCTTCCGCGCCTTCTTTCCGGCCGGACGCTCTCCCTCCCCCCCGCCGGAGGCCGTGAAAACAAAGGCCCCCGACGTTGCCCGCACACCCACAGCTCCCGGCACGCGGACGCTACTAGGGGGAGGGGTGGCGGCGGCGCCAGCCTTGGCCGCCCTCGGTGGTTTGGCGGCTTTGGAGGCGGGGCAGTTCTTGCGAACGTGCCCCACCTCCCTGCAGGCATGGCACCGCACGCCGTCCGACATCCAAAAGACGCGGTAGGCAGTCCCCTCGTGCACCACATTAAAATTGCCCTCCGTCGTCTCTTCCCGCGCCAGCCGGACAAAGAGCTGGCGGCGGAAGGAGAACACATGGCGCAGGCTGTTCTCCCTGAGGCCAAGCGGTATGGGGTTGATCCCTGACCTTACCTCCCCCAGTTGGTGTAGGTGAGGAAGGAGGAGCTCAGCGGGAACAAAGGGCGGGATGTTTGATAGAATGACCCTCTGCGCGGTGGCCTCGAGAGGGTCCACCGGCAGGAACGCCCCGCCCACCGTGAGCCCCTTTTCAATGGCCAGGGACACCGCCCGCTCCGACCCCAGGAAGAACACGGCCTTCCCAGACATCTTGGAGGCTGCGACAATGGCCGAGGGGCCGACTACCCCAGCCATCGCCCGCACGCACTCCTCAATGCTCATTGTGGGGTGAGTGTAGTTCTTGACCCCGTGTTTCTTAGTTATAAGTCTGAATGGTGGCAGGGCAGCAGGTGGTGCAGGAGGTGCCGTGGATGTGGATGCCGCCTGCGCATAAGTCCTAGCTGGCCCTGCCACCGGTGTAGATGGGGTCGCCATCACGGGGTCCCTTTAAGGCTACACCCACCCCAAAGTCACAGGCCTTAATGGTCTTTAAATGGCCTCGTTTAATAGACTGAGCAGAGGAGCTCTTAATGAGGCACATATCTCCCCTTGTTGACAATTGGGGAGGGGCCTTGCTCCCTCTGCTCAGTTGTCTTAATTGTTTTATATTTTTCCAATCAATTTGGGAGGAAAGGGCTCTCAGAGAGAGAGGGGAGAGACAGAGAGTAACAGAGAAAGAGAGAGGGGGTTGGGAAGGCGGGAAACTGCGAGGACAGGTCTCCCCTCGCAGCTGTGGGTGGGTGCAATCCCCAGATGGCAAACAAAAATAATAGTCTTTGGGGTGGTCTTCGGGTGAGGGGAGAAGATGTCTTCACCTGGTGCAGCTGGAGCCACACAGGCACACACTCCCAACGATGTTTAATTAGGGTGGATTAATTGTTTCTTCAGCCTGGTAGCTCCAGCTATCCCAGGCTAGGCAATGGGGGAGGGGTGCTTCAAAGGTGTGTGGGGCCTAGTTGTAACCAAGGCCCCCACACACACTTCCACACACACACACCCCCCGCAATGTTCCGGCCCCCGACTGGTCTTCTTTCCTCCCCCCACCGATACAGCAAAGTCTTTTAGGGACTGCACCAATACACCCACCTGTAGAATGGTAGAGTCTCCCTCCTTCCACACTGGTTGTTGTTGTTGGTCTTCCCCCTCTCTCCAACTCTTTGTAGAAATGGTGAAGTTGTTAAAGTTTTCTGCTTTTTCCTCCTCTCCCTCTGGGTGAAAGTTGGTGGTGAAGCCCCTTCCTTCCTTCCTTCTCTTCCTGGGCTGATTCACAGGCCCAGCCAGGAGCAAAAGCAGCAGCTCCTTCTCTCACTGCTCACAGCTCCAACTGTTTAGGCCACGCCTCCACTGCTCCACAATTGGCCCAGGTGCAGCAGCTAATCAGGAAGGCGAATGGAATGTTGGCCTTCATTGCGAAAGGGATGGAGTACAAAAGCAGGGAGGTGTTGCTGCAACTGTATAAGGTATTGGTAAGGCCGCACCTGGAGTACTGCGTGCAGTTTTGGTCACCTTACTTAAGGAAGGATATACTGGCTTTGGAAGGGGTACAGAGACGATTCACTAGGCTGATTCGAGAAATGAGGGGGTTACCTTACGATGATAGATTGAGTAGACTGGGTCTTTACTCCTTGGAGTTCAGAAGGATGAGGGGTGATCTTATAGAAACATTTAAAATCATGAAAGGGATAGACAAGATAGAGGCAGAGAGGTTGTTTCCATTGGTGGGGGAGACTAGAACTCGGGGGCACAGCCTCAAAATACAGAGGAGCCAATTTAAAACCGAGTTGAGAAAGAATTTCTTCTCCCAGAGGGCTGTGAATCTGTGGAATTCTCTGCCCAAGGAAGCAGTTGAGGCTGGCTCATTGAATGTTTTCAAGTCAAAGATAGATAGATTTTTAAGCAATAAGGGAATTAAGGGTTATGGGGAGAGGGCGGGTAAGTGGAGCTGAGTCCACGACCAGATCAGCCATGATATTATTGAATGGCGGAGCAGGCTCGAGGGGCTAGATGGCCTACTCCTGTTCCTAATTCTTATGTTCTTATGATCCCCCTGTGGGCAGCATGAGTAATTAAGGTCCTTCTTTAATGCTATCTGTCCCTGAAAGCACCATCGCATACTGTGCCTTTCCTTCTGAAAGTGTGCTAGTAGCAGCCTCCATGCTTCAATCTCCTACCTCCACCTCACGGCATCCCTTGTGTCATTTATGTTTGCAGACAAGAGATCGAGTGAGACCCAACGAGCGGGTCCTAGAGCTGGTGCGAGTGGGAGGGCAATGGAGAACAACAGCCTTGAAAGCACTGAAAGCCCAGACCAGGCAGATAATGAGATGGAGAGTGGGAGTCGAGGCCTGGATGACAGCCTTGAGGGGACAAAGCCATGGTGATCCTGACACCCTGGAGGACATTGGAGCCTCGAAACGATATGACAACCTGAAGCCCCCTCCATCCATTGGCGACCACTCAGATGCGAGAGAGGATAAGTGGGACACTGCCGGCAGTACCGCGTCACTGCTTCCATTCACATGCACCAGTTCAGATACTGGGAGTATGCAGTCGGATTTAGTGGAGATAGCAGAGGGGTCTGCACTGGGTGTTGCACTGGGGCCTAGCGGGCTGCAGCATGGTGATGGGCAGAGGGAACCTCAGTTACCATCTCTCTGGGGTGAGTACGCATTGGAGTTCTGCTGAGGATGACTCAGATGAGTCCATTGATGTTGGGGCTTATGAAACAAGGGTGGAGGCCATACATTCCCAGATGTTGGAGGCAGTGGCAAGGGTGCCGGACAGGCTGTCGGAAGTGGTCAGGAGCATGGAGGAGTCCGCCTCCTGCAAATTGTCGACAGCTCTGCACACACCATGGAGTCCATCATTGCCAGTGTGCAGGCGATGGTGGACCCCCAGAGAGACCGTGCAGATCCAGCTGTGATGCTGCGTGTCGCGGGTGATGTGGCAGCTGCCATTGCAGCACAGGCGCAAGTGAACAAGTGTATTGGTGCTGCTTTGGAGAGGATGGCTGCGGCCCTGGAAGCTCAGAATGCTCTTATGCACTCTGGGCAGCAGGCCACGGAGCGTCTAACTGCTGTTGTCTCTGCTGGCTTTGAGGTCTTGGTTGCTCTCATGCAATCTCAGCTGGATGCCACCCGACACATAGAAACATAGAAACATAGAAAATAGGTGCAGGAGTAGGCCATTCGGCCCTTCGAGCCTGCACCGCCATTCAATGAGTTCATGGCTGAACATGAAACTTCAGTACCCCATTCCTGCTTTCTCGCCATACCCCTTGATCCCCCTAGTAATAAGGACTTCATCTAACTCCTTTTTGAATATATTTAGTGAATTGGCCTCAACAACTTTCTGTGGTAGAGAATTCCACAGGTTCACCACTCTCTGGGTGAAGAAGTTTCTCCTCATCTCAGTCCTAAATGGCTTACCCCTTATCCTTAGACTGTGACCCCTGGTTCTAGACTTCCCCAACATTGGGAACATTCTTCCTGCATCTAACCTGTCTAAACCCATCAAAATTTTAAATGTTTCTATGAGGTCCCCTCTCATTCTTCTGAACTCCAGTGAATACAAGCCCAGTTGATCCAGTCTTTCTTGATAGGTCAGTCCCGCCATCCCGGGAATCAGTCTGGTGAATCTTCGCTGCACTCCCTCAATAGCAAGAATGTCCTTCCTCAGGTTAGGAGACCAAAACTGTACACAATACTCCAGGTGTGGCCTCACCAAGGCCCTGTACAACTGTAGCAACACCTCCCTGCCCCTGTACTCAAATCCCCTCGCTATGAAGGCCAACATGCCATTTGCTTTCTTAACCGCCTGCTGTACTGCACGCCAACCTTCAATGACTGATGTACCATTACACCCAGGTCTTGTTGCACCTCCCCTTTTCCTAATCTGTCACCATTCAGATAATATTCTGTCTCTCTGTTTTTAACCACCAAAGTGTATAACCTCACATTTATCCACATTATACTTCATCTGCCATGCATTTGCCCACTCACCTAACCTATCCAAGTCGCTCTGCAGCCTCATAGCATCCTCTTCGCAGCTCACACTGCCACCCAACTTAGTGTCATCTGCAAATTTGGAGATACTACAGTTAATCCCCTCGTCTAAATCATTAATGTACAGTGTAAACAGCTGGGGCCCCAGCACAGAACCTTGCGGTACCCCACTAGTCACTGCCTGCCATTCTGAAAAGTCCCCATTTACTCCTACTCTTTGCTTCCTGTCTGACAATCAGTTCTCAATCCATGTCAGCACACTACCCCCAATCCCATGTGCTTTAACTTTGCACATTAATCTCTTGTGTGGGACCTTGTCGAAAGCCTTCTGAAAGTCGAAATATACCACATCAACTGGTTCTCCCTTGTCCACTCTACTGGAAACATCCTCAAAAAATTCCAGTAGATTTGTCAAGCATGATTTCCCTTTCACAAATCCATGCTGACTTGGACCTATCATGTCACCTCTTTCCAAATGCGCTGCTATGACATCCTTAATAATTGATTCCATCATTTTACCCACTACCGATGTCAGGCGGACCGGTCTATAATTCCCTGTTTTCTCTCTCCCTCCTTTTTTAAAAAGTGGGTTTACATTGGCTACCCTCCACTCCATAGGAACTGATCCAAAATCTATGGAATGTTGGAAAATGACTGTCAACGCATCCGCTATTTCCAAGGCCACCTCCTCAGGCCCTGGGGATTTATCGGCCTTTAATCCCATCAATTTCCCCAACACAATTTCCCGACTAATAAGGATTTCCCTCAGTTCCTCCTCCTTACTAGACCCTCTGACCCCTTTTAGTGTTGTGTTCCCAGCTGGGTCCACCAAGCGTGTAGTAGCGAAAAAATTAATCAGGGGAAAAGTAATTTAGTAAAGTTAAAACCTTAAGCAAGAAAGGCTGAAAGAAAGGCTTAATGTGTTCATGGAGGAATAACTGAGTCCTGCATTCCAGCAATTAAGGCTGCAACAAAGAACAAGGGTCTCACAAGGGGCGAGGATTGAGGTCAGAGAATTCTCGAAGGAGATAACATCTCCTGAGAACACATACAAGACAAATGGAGAGAGCTCGTAAACTAATAAGCTGGGGCAGCCATTTCGAGTCACATGAGATAGCAGAAAACAAAGTCTCTTTGAAATGAGAGTAGCCAGATGTACTTATCAAGAGTTAATGCCTGGGAACAAAGTTCACAGAAATGTAACATGTAACCCATAAGGGGCCGCCCACCCAAAGTGGCCGTAACTGAATGTACCAATGAAATCCTTAGAATTGTATGTACCAATGAAATCATTAGAAATTGAATGTACTACTTAAATTACTGTAACTGTATTAACCATTGTATTAGTAGTAGATGGGCGGGGACTTGTGGCAAACAATCAATGGAACACTTACCTGCATATTTTCATGATTTTGACTATTTTGAATGTCTAAAATGTAGCAGCCCAGGCTGTTCTGAGAAACCGGTGAGGATTGCATCCCTTGATCCATCAGGTTTAAATCAACAATTCTTTTCTCTATATACAGATATTATGTTGAGTGTTATATTTTTAAAACTCCATAACAAAGGGCCACAGAGGACCTTCCGGTGTGGTGCCACAGCACTGACCTGAGCTCCCTCAGATTGGTGGTGGTGGTAATGTGCTGCCCCTGGGGAGTGACGCAGGCTCCTCGGACCAGGATCCTGATGATGTTCTCTCTCAGGATCACACCATTCCTGACCCCAGACCTTTCACTTCACCATTGCCTCCAAGCATGGAGTCGCCCGAGCCAAGCCTGACTGAACCTTCCAAGGTGGGTGCTGACCAGTCTTCAGCCGGCCCTTCCAGGGCCAGAACTGGTCGAGGGCATCCTAGAAGGACATCTTTAACTTCCACACAGAAACCACAGCAGCTTTCCCAGACCCATGAGGCAGCCACAGGGGAGACACTGCAGCATAGCAGTAGGATAGGCACGCCTAAGAGGGGTTATAAGGAGATGCACAAGGGTAAAAAATGATTTTGTGTTAGTTTTTTGCATCGCTTTTTATGATGTAATAAATCTTAGCGTCCTCGACCATGCCAACATCCCCAGCATTGAAACACTGACCACACTTGATCTGCTCCGCTGGGCAGGCCACATTGTTTGCATGCCAGACACGAGACTCCCAAAGCAAGCGCTCTACTCGGAACTCCTTCACGGCAAACGAGCCAAAGGTGAGCAGAGGAAACGTTACAAGGACATCCTCAAAGCCTCCCTAATAAAGTGCAGCATCCCCACTGACACCTGGGAGTCCCTGGCCAAAGACCGCCCTAAGTGGAGGAAGTGCATCCGGGAGGGCACTGAGTACCTCGAGTCTCATTGCCGAGAGGATGCAGAAATCAAGCGCAGGCAGCGGAAAAAGCGAGTGGCAAACCTGTCCCACCCTCCCTTACCCTCAACGACTATCTGTCCCACTTGTGACAGGGACTATGGTTCTCGTATTGGACTGTTCAGCCACCTAAGGACTCATTTTTAGAATGGAAGCAAGTCTTCCTCGATTCTGAGGGACTGCTTATGATGATGATGATGGTTGATCTGTATGCACAGTTAGAGTGTTAGAGCCTGTGTGCAGAGAGGTCATCCCATTAAAGAAAGGGCATCAAATCCATCCAGTGTGGATTCACCGGAATGCTGCCAGGGATGAGAAACTATGGGCTGAAATTGTTGGACGTACCGTCTGCTGCCTCCGAGTTTTCTGGGCAATCTCCCGTCTGAGCAAGTTTGGTGGAGGCCTCCCACCGGCCGGGAGGGAATACCGCTGGGGACTGCCCGCTGATGTCCGCTGGCGTGCAATGCGCGTAATTGTCCCCCCACCTGCTAAGCTGCCAGTTTGGTCTGGGCGGTCCTCCACTTCAGCAGGGGAAAAGACCGCCGTGTGGAGGCAGGTCTCACCTCAATGGTAAGTATGAAGACCTGCAAAAAAAGGTAAGTACACTTTTCTTTATTTTTTATTGCAGCGATTCAAGTGGATGGGGTCCCCTGAAGGATTTCTCGTGGTTTTTAAAACACTTTTTGAGAATTTTTTATTTAATCAGTTCCCCCCTCCCTGGGCCTGACTCAATCCTCGGCAGTACTTTGACGAGGATTGCATTTGCCACCGAGAATGGGAGCAACCGCCCGCTGCCACCCACATTCAGGGCGTAAGTCGCATTTTTGCCGCTGGGCATTTTCATGAAACATCCGCCCAAAGTACTGTCAGGATCTCAGCAGTGCTTTGGGCAGCACTTGGGCGGAAATTAGTTTCCACTAAGTTCGGGGCCTATAGTTATGAAGAGAGACTTGAGATACTGGGACTACTTCCACTGAATAACAGAAAGATAAGAGGAGATTTAATAGAGGTTTTCAAAACTATAAAGAATTTTGATAGAGTGAATAGGAAATGATTGGTTGGGGAGGCAAGGGGCTAGAACCTCCACTTTATTTTGCCTGTTTAATGCCCATTTAATGCCAATTTTACCGCTGAAATGACGTATAACGCCCATATAATTGCCCATTTTGGTACAAAATGGAAACTGGCGGGCATTTTTCGGAAACTCATCGGCGGGCGTTACTTTCCCCATGTGCTTAACGCCGAAAAAAAATATTACTGCCCGCCCACTTTTTTGGGACGGAATCAGCAGGATGGGCGAATTCAATGCTCATAATATTGCCCAGCGTTACTTTCTGCACAAAATTAACGCCAAGATTCAATATTAATGCCCGGCGACTGTTTTTTGTCTTAAAGAGCATATTTACCCAAACTAGCGGCATGGAGATCGCCCACCGTCAATTTCACCATCTCGCACACATACCGCCCAGAATATCGCTCGCTCAAAAAAACGCCCACAAAAAGTGGAACTAACCGGGACGAATCACAGAGTTATGGACGCCATGTTGTAGATCATATGTCGGGTCCTTTAAAAGGCTGCTGTGCTTCAACCTCGGTGGAGTTCAGATGTCCTCTGCAGGTCATTGGAGTTGATGTGAACATCTCTAAAAACATTTTGACCACACTGTGACCGATTGGAATTGAAGAGGTGTGTTCGTTGGGACATTCCTTGTTTGTGTGCAATCGGTGGAAAACAGAGAGCTACTGCAATGGGGCCTGTCCTTTCTCACCCTCTCTTAGTGCCCAAATACATGCAGCAGTCTTGTACGCTGCACTGCATTATGTGCCCAATGAACGAAGTGTCAGACTGATGAGGAGGACCAGACGTTACACCCCCCGCAAGTACAAGGAGAAGTATTCTTACCTCGACTTGCCCAATGCCACCTGCCTTCGGAGACTACGCTTCCACAAAGGGGTTATCACTGAGGTATGCCAGCTGATAAGGGCAGATCTGCAGCCTGCCAGCACCATCAGTACTGCACTGTCCGTCGAGGTTAAAGTCACCATGGCACTGTCGTTCTATGCCTCGGGTTCTTTTCAGGCCACAGCTGGCGACATTTGCGGACTTTCTCAGCATGCCACATATCACAGCATTAGACAGGTCAGTGAAGCCCTGTACGCTCGCAGGAGGGACTTGATCAGCTTTCCTATGACCAGGGAGGCACAGAGTGAGAGGGCTCTAGGTTTCTCCAGAATTGCAAACTTCCCCAAGGTGCAGGGAGCAATAGACTGTATGCACATCGTGATGCGGGCACCTTTTCAGAATGCTGAGGTTTTCAGGAACCACAAGGGATCCCATTCCCTGAATGTCCAACTGGTTGTCGACCACCAGTAAATTATACTGGCTGCGAATGCTCAATTTCCGGGCAGCATCCATGGTACACACATCCTGTGTGAGAGCACTGTATCTGACTTGTTTAACAATGAGCCACAAGGTCAATGCTGGATGCTTGGGGACAATGGATATGGCCTCGCTACTTGGCTGATGAACCCCCTGCGTGACACCCACACCGAGGCTGAGAGGCGATACAACGAGAGCCACAGAGCAACTCGAATATCATTGAGAAAACCATTGGAGTGCTGAAGCAACGCTTTAGATGCCTGGACCACTCAGGAGGCGAGCTCCAATACCACCCTGAGCATGTAGCTCAATTCATGATGGTCTGCTCCATGCTACACAACTTGGCTATCAGGAGGGGACAAGAATTGCCTGATGAGCCTGACAGTCCACCTCACCAGAGAGAGGAAAAAGAGGATGAGGAGGCAAATGCTGACATCAAGCCAGATAATCAGACTGACGCTGAAGCCATGCCCCCCCCGCCCCCTGTAGACCGCCTGAAAGGGCGCATGAAGGCATGATAGCTGCAAGAGCCTTACATCAGGAGCTCATCAATGATCACTTTGCCTGACAGAACATTGGTGTTATTTACAAGGCTGACACACTGCTGTGTGTGCAGCTCATACATCAATGGTGGGCATCACCTTGGTGACAGTTAAAGTTTAAGTTGATTGAAGTTAAGTGTAATTATACCCTTTGATTTTAAGGAATCACCAGCGTGTAATGGTGCAGCTATCCGAGCCAATGCGCTGCAGGGTTTTGTTAAATAAAAAACATTTAAAATGAACATTAGTCTGAAATCATCAGTATTTCTGTACAAACCAACCCTTCTCCCCCCACCCCCCCACTTCTCCTCCCCACCTCTACCCCTTCCCCTCACCCTCCTGACTCCAAGTCGCCTGGCTGAGGAGATCCTGAGGTGATGCTTCATGGGGGGGAAAGTGGGGGGACCACGATTGAAGCGCTGCTTGGACGGATACAGGAGGGGACGATCCTGAGGTGGGAACGTGCTCCGAGCCGAGATGTTGCTGCTGGCTCTCATATGTGGATGGCAATGGAGTGCATCACCTTGGCGTGCAGTGTGGCGCTCAGGGACCACTGGAAGCCCTCTACCTCCTGTGTTCCTGGCTATCAGCTCCAGGGCCTCCTCCATCTATTCCATTTTATATGCTTTTGTTGAACAAAAACTCGGTGCCATCTATGTTCTTGGTGCTTAGTGGACTTTTTTCTGCTGGTGAATCTCCATCGTTTCTCCCACAACAGCCAAACAAGCTCACACCACACAACAAGAACACACGCTTTCAGTCCCTCTGAGCTTCCTCTCTCTCCCAGTCTCCTCTTCTGCTCATGTCATGGTGACCCTTGACCTCCAGAATTGCGGGAATGGAGCGTTGCTATGCTGTTGCTAAGGATGGCCACACTTTACGGCAGAAGGTCAGAAAAATTTAACGCTACCGCCAATTTGATATCGCTCGCGGTAATGCCCATTTTCAAAAATGTAAACTAGGTGTTTTGAGAATGGGCGAGAAGCCGGCGATCTGAAACCCTTTTTTAATGCCCATGCTGGAAATAATGCCCATTTTTGGGCGCTAAGCTCAAAAGTAGAGGTTCTAGCTCAATGGGTCATCAATTTAAAATTGTCACTATGTGAGTGAAGAGTGAGGTTAACCGTGTTACACAGAGGGCTGTTGGAACATAGAATGCTTTGCCACCGGGAATGACTGAGGCAGAGACCATTGCATCCTTTAAGTGACACGTGGATGCGCATTCGAAGTAGAGGAACATTCAAAACCTATGGAGAGAGAGGCGAACAGTGGGATTTGAACAGTTCAAGCTGGTGTGAATTGATGGGCCAAATGGCCTCCTTCTATGCTGTAGAATTCTATGGATCTTTGGTTTTAGCAGGTGAAACTCCCTCTGTGTACACTTGGGACTTCCTAAGCCTTTTCTTTCACAACCTGTGCGTGACCTTTGTGGATTTAGGTAAGTAAGGTATATCTTGGCAGGTAACAGTAGGTATCCAGACTCAATGGTCTACATTATCTGAGACCCCACACCACTTATAGGGCCTTGCTTGCAGCAAGCATGCATCAGAAGACACCAATCATGCTGCCCTCAATTTTCAGCCCATTGATTGCAACAAACGGGTAAAATGGTGGCCGCGGGCCGTGATTTTTGAACTAAGAAGACCCTCCGGCAGTGACGGATCTTGGAGAATTTACCTCCCTGTGTGCGTAGATTTCTCAGTTGGTTGGGTTGAAGATTTTTAAACATGATAATGGGTTTTGAATGTTCCCAGAACCTGACGAACCAAAAACAATACTGGCCTGGAAATCCCGGCCCACCCAGGTCTGTACGGAGTGTGTACGGACCCGGGAAGGCATCACAAAAGCCGGTTTTCAGCGCGCAATGCGCATGCGCTGAAAACCGGCTTTTACGATCTATCAAGCTGGAGCTTGAGAGATCCAACGCATCTCGGGAGCGAGGACATTTGCAAGGGCAAGATTGCGGTATTTACCCATATCTTGCCCAGCAAATGTCCTCAAAACTCCTGCGCCTGAGGCGTAAAAGTTTTAGAACTCATTTAAAACACAAAAACTAAAATTGTAAAAACACATTTTATTTTTTAAAAACCTGCCCACTACATTAAATTTCTTTTAAAGCATATTTAAAAAAACTTTTTTTTTAAATCGGGAAAAAATTATTTTAATAATACATAAATAACTTTAATTTAATTAATGTTAAATATGTAGTGAATTTTTTCTATTTTATATTAATGTTTTGTGTGTTTGGGGGGGGGGGGCTTCTCATTCATAATAATTGGAACTCCAACGGAGTTTTCCTTGATTGGCTGCCCAGAGCCATGTGACTGCAGCTCCAGCTCTGCGCACATCCTGACGTGCACGAGCTGCGACGTGCAGTCAGTGGAGGCCTCACGACCGGGAACCCGCCTGGGCGCAGCAGTTTCAGGTAAGTGCGCATCATTTTTGTGGAATTTAGGCGAACGTCCACGGGAAGAAGAAACTGGGATTTCTAGGTCAATCTTTTCATTCTCATACAAGTGGCTACGTAAAGTGATCTGAAGAGTGATGGCAGCAGTGAAGTATGATGCTGTCTACTGGTTTCAAGTGAACAGACAAACCCCACTCCAGAGACTTGTGTACAAAATCCAGACTGACGTTCCCAGTGCAGTGCTGAGGGAGTGCTGCACTGTCGGAGCTGCCGTCTTTTGGATGAGATCTTAAACCGTGATTCCAACTGCCCTCTCAGATGGACATAAAAGATCCCATGGCACGATTGGAAGAAGAGCAGGGGAGATCCCCCAGTAACCTGGACCAATAGTTATCCCTCAACCATCACCATTATCTGGTCATTCATCACATTGCTGTTTGTGGGACCTTGCTGTGCGTAATTTGGCTGCCGTGTTTCCTACATTACAACAGTGACTACATTTCAAATGTATTTCATTGGCTGTGAAGCAACTTGGCACATCCTGAGGTCATGAAAGGTGCTGTATAAATGTAAATTATTTCTTTCTTTATTTCTTTAGTGAAATGAACACTTTGAACTGCCATTCTGTTGCTTTCACCTTTCCCTAACCCCGTTTCCCTGTATACCTGCAGAGATTCTAAAGCAACACTGGGGAGATTGTTAAAGGATTCTTTAGTATGGGTAGCAATGTGTTTATCTTGGAGTTTCCAGTGCACGTTTGTTAGTACAGGTAAAACAAATAGCTATGTGCACCTTTCTTTTCGTAATTTGAGAACCAAAGCAAGAAAAGAAAAACGGATCAATTCTTCCTTTTCACAAATTCACTCTGATAAACAGACGATAGTTGATTTTTCACCTGCGCATTTAATTTCCATCCAGAATTCTACATAATTAAGTCATTTTCTTGATGAATGTGTCTCAACTGAGACACACACACAGGCATTAAGGGAATTCAGTCCTACGTTATAAATGACAGCCTTTTACAAAAAAGCCCACGATTACTTTAATGATTTATTCCAATGTGGTAGGCCAATAAAGGTTTCTAAATTAATGAATTTAAAAAGTCACCTGACCACTGTACCCCTGGTGACCTGTGATGAGCAGAAGGATTGGCCTCAAATAGCACTGAGTATAAATAACTCGATGGCTTATTTTGCAGCAGTCCGTCAAAGCAACTAGAATAGATCATCACATTTCTCAATGCAAAAAGTGACACCCTTTATATCTGACAAGAATTTCGACTTTCAAGAAATAAGTGATTTTCAGATGTGCCCTGGAATAGTCCTCACTGAAAAATCTTCACTCTTTATCACTTAAGGCATTCCCACCTCCTAGGTGTAGGTGTAATAGTTTGTGATTGTCTTACTCCTACAAGCTGACCTACATTGGCTGCCAATCCGGCAATGCCTCGATTTTAAAATTCTCATCCTTCTATTTAAATCCCTCCATGGCCTCACCCCTCCCCATCTCTGTAACCTCCTGCAGCATTATAACCCTTCCTGATCTCTGCACGCCTCTAATTCTGGTCTCTCACGCATCTCCCACTTTAATCACTCCACCATTGGTGGCCATGCCTTCAGCTGCCAAGGCTCTAAGCTCGGGAATACCCTCACCCCCATACAACTCTGCCTCTCTATTTTGCTCTCCCTCTTTAAGATGCTCCTTAAAACCTAACTCTTTGACCAAGCTGTCCTGATATCTGCTTATGTGGCTCATGTCAAATTTTGTTTGATAATCGCTCCCGTGAAGTGCCTTGGGATGTTTTACTACATTAAAGATGCTATATAAATACAAGTTGTTGTTATTGTTATCCCCCGTAGCTACTTTTGCATTAGTGTAAGGTGTCAACTTTCTATCAGTTGTCCTTTCTTGTTGTCCTGACCAGATTCACCGTTATCATGCGATTTTGACGGGAACCCCGCGTGCTGTCAGCGCGGGTGTTTCCCATGTACTGTGACACCGTGACACCATGCCATCTGTGACACTGTGACACTGTAGCACTGTGAGACCTGTGACACTGTGACACTATGACACTGTAACACTGTGAGACCTGTGACACTGAGATCTGTGACACTGTAACACTGTAACACTGTAACACTGTGAGACCTGTGAAACTGTAACACTTTAACACTGTGAGACCTCTGATACTGAGACCTGTGACACTGTGAGACCTGTGACACTGTGAGACCTGTGACACTGTAACACTGTAACACTGTAAGACCTGTGACACTGTAACACTGTAAGACCTGTGACACTGTAACACTGTAGCACTGTGAGACCTGTGACACTGGGACCTATGACACTGTAACACTATGAGACCTGTGACACTGTAACACTGTAAAATTGTGAGACCTGTGACACTGTAACACTGTAACACTGTGAGACCTGTGACACTGATACTGTAACATCCTGAGACCTGTGACACTGTGACACTGTAACACCATGAGATCTGTAACATTGAGACTCTGACTCTGTGACACTATGTCATTATGACACAAGTGATGTTGTGAGACAGTGACACTGTGACACCATGACACCAGTGACACTGTGACACAAGTGATATTGGCACTATGACACTGTGACACTGTGACACTGTGACACCATGACACATGACTCCGTGACACTATGACACTATGACACTCTGACACTCTGACACCGTGGCACCGTGACACCATGACAGCATGACACCAGTGACACTGTGACACAAGTGACACTGACACCATGACACCATGACACAAGTGACACCGTGACACCGTGACACATGTGACACTGACACTATGACACCATGACACCAGTGACACTGTGACACTGTGGCACTGTGACACTTGACACCATGACACTGTGACACTGTGGCACGATGTCACTGTGACACTGTGATGCCGTGACACAGTGACACTGTGACATTGCGGCACTGTGACACTATGACACCGTGATACTGTGACACCATGACACCGTGACAGCATGGCACCAGTGACACTGTGACACAAGTGACACTGACACCATGACACCATGACACTCTGACACCGTGACACAGTGACACCTTGACACCGTGACACCATGACACATGTGACACTGTGACACTGTGACACTGTGACACTGTGACGCCGTGACACAGTGACACTGTGACACTGTGGCACTGTGACACTATGACACCGTGATACTGTGACACCATGACACCGTGACACCATGACACCAGTGACACTGTGACACTGTGACACAGGCACTATGACACAATGACACCGTGACACTAAAACAATGTGGCACTGTGACACTATGACACTGTGACACTGTGATACTGTGACACCGTGACACCAGTGACACTATGACACAATGACACAATGACACCGTGACGCTAAGACACTAAGACACTATGGCACTGTGACACTAAGACACTGTGGCACTGTGACACTGTGACACTGTGACAATGTGATACCGTGACACTGTGACACCGTGATACAGTGACACTATGCCACTGTGGCGCTGTGACACTGTGACGCTGTGATACTGTGATACTGTGACACTATGACACTGTGACGCTGTGATACTGTGATACTGTGACACTATGACACTGTGACACCGTGACACCGTGACACTATGACACTGTGACACTGTGACACTATGATACTGTGACAGCATGACACTGTGACACTGTGACACTATGACACTGTGACAGTGTGACACTGTGACACTGTGACACCGTGACACTGTGACACCATGACACCATGACACAAGTGACACTGTGACACTATGACACTGGCACTATGACAGTACGACAACATGACACTATGACACCATGACACCAGTGACACTGTGACATTGTGACACGATGACACTATGACACTATGACACAGTGACACTGTGACAGTGTGACACTATGACACAATGACACAAGTGACACCGTGACACCATGACACCGTGTCACTATGACACTGTGACACTATGAAACTGTGACAGCGTGACACCGTGACACCATGACACTATGACACCATGACACTGTGACACTGTGACACTATGACACTGTGACACTGTGACACCGTGACAATGTGACACCGTGACACTGTGATACCATGACACCATGACACAAGTGACACTGCGACACTATGACACTGGCACTATGACAGTACGACACTATGACACTATGACACCATGACACCAGTGACACTGTGACATTATGACACTATGACAGGATGACACCGTGACACACTGACACTGTGACACTATGACACTATGACATTATGACACAAGCGACACCATGACACTGTGATACTATGACACAAATGACACTGTGACACAAGTGACACTGTGACACCATGACATTATGACACCATGACACCAGTGGCACTGTGGCACAAGTGACACTGGCACTATGACACGATGACACTATGACACCGTGACACCATGACACCATGACACCAGTGACACTGTGACACTGTGACACCGTGATACAATGACACAATGACACCGTGACACCATGACACTGTGACACCGTGACACTATGACACCATGACAGCAGGATACTGTGACACCGTGACACTATGACACTATGACACAAGTGATACCGTGACACCGTGACACTGTGACACAAGTGACACCGTGACATCATGACACTGTGACACTATGGCACGATGACACCATGACACCATGACACCAGTGACACTGTAACACTATGACACTATGACACTGTGGCACTGTGACACTATGACTCCATGACACCATGACACAAGTGTCACTGTGACAGTATGACACCATGGGCTAGATTTTCCAAATTTTTGCATGCTTAACACCCACTTAATGTCCACTTTATCGCTGAAATGACGTACAATGCCCATATATCACCCATTTATCCACAAAATGGAAACTGACGGGCATTTTTCAGAAACTCATCACCGCCGTTACTTTCCCATGTGTGTAACGCTGGAAAAAGATCATACCGCCCGCCCACTTTTTTTGGGCGCTATCATCAGAATGGCCAAAATCAGCGCCCATAATATCGCCCAGCGTTAGTTTCCGCACGGAATTAACGCCAAGATTCAATATTAACGCCCGGAGACTGTTTTTTGTCGTAAAGATCACATTTGCCGAAACTAATGGCCATGAGATTGCCCAGAGTCACTTTCACCACCTCGCACACATATCGCCCACACTATCCAAAAAAAAATGCCCAGAAAAAGTGGAACTAACCGGAACTAATCACAGCGTCATGGACGCCATGTTCTACATCACATGTCGCATCCTTTAAAAGGCTGCTCTGCTTCAACCTCGGGGAGTTCGGATGTACTCTGGAGGTCACTGGAGTTGATGTGAACATCTGTACAAATATCTTGACCATATTGTGAACAATTGGAATTTAATAGGTATCTTCGTCAGGACATTCATTGTTTGAAACCAATCGGTGGAAAACCGAGAGCTATTGCAATGGGGCCTGTCCTTTCTCACCCTCTCTTGATGACAATTACATGCTGCAGACTCGAGATGACCGAAGGTACGCTCCACAGCATTATGTGCCCAATGTAAGACGTGCCAGACTGATGAGGAGGACCAGACGTTACACCCCCCGCAAGTACCGGAACAAGCGGTCTTACCTCGACTTGCCCGACACCACCTGCCTTCGGAGACTGCGCTTCCACAAAGAGGTTATCACTGAGGTATGCCAGCTTATAAGGGCAGATCTGCAGCCTGCCAGTACCATCAATACTCCACTTTCCATCAAGGTCAAAGTCACCGCGGCACTGTCATTCTACGCGTTGGTTTCTTTTCAGGCCTCAGCTGGCGACATTTGCGCTCTGTCTCAGCATGCCACACGTTGCTGCATTAGACAGGTCACTGAAGCCCTGTACGTACACAGGAGGGACTTGATCAGCTTCCCTATGACCATGGAGGCACAGAGTGAGAGGGCTCTAGGATTCTCCAGAATTGCAAACTTTCTCAAGGTGCAGGGAGCAATTTGTACGCACATTGCGATGCGGGCACCTTTTCAGGATGCAGAGGTTTTCAGGAACAGCAAAGGATTCCACTCCCTGAATGTCCGACTTGTTGTCGACCACCAGCAAATAATTATGGCAGTGAATGGTCAGTTTCCGGGCAGCATCCATGAAGCTCACATCCTGTGTGAGAGCACTGTATCTGACTTGTTTAACAATCAGCCACAAGGTCAATGCTGGGTGCTTGGTGACAAAGGATATGGCCTCGCCACCTGGCTGATGACTCCCCTACATGACACCCACACTGAAGCCGAGAAGCGATACAATGAGAGCCACAGAGCCACTCGCAATATCATGGAGAAAACCATTGGAGTGCTTAAGCAGCGCTTTAGATGCCTGGACCACTCAGGAAGCGAGCTCCAATACCACCCTGAGCAGGTAGCTCAATTCGTGGTGGTGTGCTCCATGCTGCACAACTTGGCTATCAGGAGGGGACAAGAATTGTCTGAAGAGTCTGACAGTCCACCTCACCAGAGAGAGGAAGAGGAGGACGGGGAAGCGAACGCTGACATCGAGCCAGACAGTCAGGCTGATGCTGAAGCTATGCCCCCGCCTCCCTGCAGACCACATGATAGGGCCAGTGGTGGCATGATAGCTGCAAGAGCCTTACATCAGGAGCTCATCAATGATCGCTTTGTCTGAAAGAATGTTGGTGTTATTTACAATGCTGACACACTGCTGGGTGTGCAGGTCATACATCAATGGTGGGCATCACCTTGGTGACAATTAAAGTTTAAGTTGATTGAAGTTAAGTGTAATAATACCCTTTGATGTTAAGGAATCACCAGCGTGTAACCTTGCAGCTATCTGAGCCAATGCGCGACAAGGTTTTTTAAAAATAAAAAACATTTAAACCAAACATTAGTCTGAAATCATCAGGATTTCTGTAAAAACCAACCCTCCCCACCCTCCCACCCCCTCCCCGCACTTCTTCTCCCCACCTCTACCTCTTCCTCTTCCCCTCCTGACGCCAAACTCCAAGCCGCTTGGCCAAGGAGCTCCTCAGGCGATGCTTCATTGGCGTGGTGGGGTGGGGGGAGGCGGTGGCGTGGGCTAACAGCCGAACCGCTGCTTGGATGGATACAGGAGAGGATGGTCGCGAGGTGGGAACGTGCTCCGAGCCTGAAGCAAGATGTTGCTCCTGGCTCTCATGTGTGATTGGCAATGGGGGTGTGGCATCTTAGGGTGCAGTGCCGTGCTCCGGGACCACTGGGAGCCCTCTGCCATCAGTGTTCCTGGCTACCAGCTCCAGGGCCTCCACCATCCCTTCCATGTTATATCTTATTTGTTGGACAAAAACTCTATACCAACTATGTTCGTGGTGCTTAGTAGGCTATTTGCTGCTGGTGAATCTCGCTCGTGCTTCTCACAACAGCCAAACAAGCACACACCACAGCCACACACGCTTTCAGTCCTTCTGAGCTCCCTCTCTCTCTGTCTCCTCTTCTGCAATGTCATGATGACCCTTGACCTCCTGTATCGTGGGAATTGAGCATTGCCATGCCGTTGCTAAGGACAGTGACACTTTGCGGCAGAAGGTAAGAGAGATTTAACGCTACCGCCCATTTCATATCGCTCGTGGTAACGCCCAATTTCAAAAATGGAGACTAGGTGCTTTGAGAATGGGCAAGAAGACAGCGATCTGAAAACCCATTTTTACCACCCACGCCGGAAATAATGCCCATTTTTGGACGATATGCACAAAAGTTTAAAATCTAGCCCCATGAGACTATGACACTGTGACACCGAGACACTGTGACACTTGACACTGTGACACATTGGGCTAGATTCTCACGATTCAGGAGGTCAAGGGTCATCATGACATGCGCAGAAGATGAGACAGAGAGAGGGTGCTGAGAGGGACTGAAGGCGTGTCTGGGTGTGGTGTGGCTGCTTTCGGAGGAAGGAGGGAGACTTCAGCGCTTTACAGCAAATAGGGAAACAAAAATTAGCTGTTACCAGCCACATATTTGCCCGAATTTGGCCTATAATGGAGGAGAGGAGAAGGCATCACAGCACGCTGTGGAGACTGATGCTGGAGAGAGCAGTGAGGTGGGAGAGGAGCACATTGGAGGCCGCAAAAGAGCGAGGAGGTTCTCAGATGAGGCAAATGCCTCCCTCTTGCAGGAGGTTGAGTTATGTTGGGGTAATTTGACACAGGGAGGGCGTGGGAAGCCCACCCCAAAGGCCTATCTGAAGATATGGGCCGAGATAGAAGAGGTGGTCTCGTCGGCGATCATTGAGGTGCGTGAGGGCAACCAATGTCGCAAACGGTGGAACGACCTTGTGGGATCCGCAAGAGTAAGTATTCCTATTTAATTACATGTACTTATGTATTTATATAATTTGATTTGTAACAGTCATGAGTGACTATCATCAGATGTGAGGTCTTTCACTTTTACCGGGAATATTGTACTCAAAGTCTGCGGTCACGGTGCACGTCTTTAGGTAAAGAATGATAATTATCATAATAACCATGATTACATCTGTCGGTTCTGTGTTGTATCAGTCTCTGTGACAATACCTAGCAATGATATCACGCAATGATCTCATGCCATGTGGTCCTGTCACCTTTAGTAGATGTTTCCAGTAGAGTGGACAAGGGAGAACCAGTTGATGTGGTATATTTGGACTTTCAGAAGGCGTTCGACAAGGTCCCACACAAGAGATTAATGTGCAAAGTTAAAGCACATGGGATTGGGGGTATTGTGCTGACATGGATTGAGAACTGGTTGTCAGACAGGAAGCAAAGAGTAGGAGTAAATGGGGACTTTTCAGAATGGCAGGCAGTGACTAGTGGGGTACCGCAAGGTTCTGTGCTGGGGCCCCAGCTATTTACACTGTACATTAATGATTTAGACGAGGGGATTAAATGTAGTATCTCCAAATTTGCGGATGACACTAAGTTGGGTGGCAGTGTGAGCTGCGAGGAGGATGCTATGAGGCTGCAGAGCGACTTGGATAGGTTAGGTGAGTGAGCAAATGCATGGCAGATGAAGTATAATGTGGATAAATGTGAGGTTATACACTTTGGTGGTAAAAACAGAGAGACAGACTATTATCTGAATGGTGACAGATTAGGAAAAAGGGAGGTGCACCGAGACCTGGCTGTAATGGTACATCAGTCATTGAAGGTTGGCATGCAGGTACAGCAGGCGGTTAAGAAAGCAAATGGCATGTTGGCCTTCATAGCGAGGGGATTTGAGTACAGGGGCATGGAGGTGTTGCTACAGTTGTACAGGGCCTTGGTGAGGCCACACCTGGAGTATTATGTACAGTTTTGGTCTCCTAACCTGAAGAAGGATATTCTTGCTATTGAGGGAGTGCAGCGAAGGTTCACCAGACTAATTCCCGGGATGGCGGGACTGACCTATCAAGAAAGACTGGATCAACTGGGCTTGTATTCACTGGAGTTCAGAAGAATGAGAGGGGACCTCATGGAAACGTTTAAAATTCTGATGGGTTTAGACAGGTTAGATGCAGGAAGAATGTTCCCAATGTTGGGTAAGTCCAGAACCAGGGGTCACAGTCTAAGGATAAGGGGTAAGCCATTTAGGACCGAAATGAGGAGAAACTTCTTCACCCAGAGAGTGGTGAACCTGTGGAATTCTCTACCACAGAAAGTTATTGAGGCCAATTCACTAAATATATTCAAAAGGGAGTTGGATGAAGTCCTTACTACTAGGGGGATCAAGGGTTATGGCGAGAAAGCAGGAATGGGGTACTGAAGTTGCATGTTCAGCCATGAACTCATTGAATGGCGGTGCAGGCTAGAAGGGCCGAATGGCCTACTCCTGCACCTATTTTCTATGTTTCTATGTTTCTATGTTTACAGAACAAGCTATCAACGATGAGATCCGTGCAGAGGTGAACGGGTGGGGCGCCACCAGTCCCCAGGAACATCATTGAGATGGAGGAGTGGGTGCTCACACTCGTGGGGAAGCACTCCCGGACAGCCACTCAAGGATCTGCAGACCCTGAAGTGATGCCATGTGAGTAAAGTTTACATCATTGCGTGATGTAAAGTCAATAGAGGTCATACCCACGCATATCCGAACAATCATATATGATAGATGATTTCTAAAATTGTCCTCGAAATAATGCTGGCCTAATGAAAATCATTGCAATGCAAATGTGCGGACGGTCATGAAATGTGATGTCTGTGATGATCTTGACAGCGGTGCTGCTTTTGTCATGTATATGCTGTGTGTAGCGCTGGACTCACCTTGTGACCCTAGCACCCACTTCTCCTCTAATAACCTCACTTGTGTTTTGCAGCTCAGCCAGCAGCGCGGCCCCAGGCAAGACCACAGAGGCTAGAATGTGGGGGCACGGGGCCGGACTCGCCGAACAATCCTCCATCTGCTGAGGAAATCCGATTCTCGTCCGTCAATCCGCTGGGTCTGTTCTCGACGGATGAGAGGGCCGACTTCGGGGAACCTGCATCGCCACGCTCCAGAAGCCATTCCACCCCAAGGCCATCTAGTGCTCCTCCGGTCATTCCCGCCTCCACTCTGGAGGTACCGGCCCCAAGCAGCTCTCCACAGAGTACCCCATTTGTCCCCACGAGCACCACATGATAGCGGGGAGATGGTACAGTTGTCCAGGAGGACTGTAGACATTGGTGACCAGATCATCGAAGCATTGGGGGGCATATTCCAACAGCTGGCCACCATGACTGAGTACGTACCGCAGATGGCGGAGGCCCTGGATGCGATAGCCATGAACACTGCTGGCACAGGCCTCCCAGTGTCCCAGAGCGCGGCACTCCACCCCTAGGTTCCGCACCACCACTGCGAACGACAGATGAGAGCAAGGACCAAGATCCTGCTTCTGCATCAGAGAATGTTGCCCCCTCGGCACCCTCCCCCTGCTCCCATATCCGTCCAATCACCGCATCTGCATTCATCCCCCCCAATGAGGCACTGCCTGAGGAGCTCCTCAGCAAGGCGGCATGGAGCGAGGAGGGGAAGGGGTAGAGGTGGGGAGGAGAAGGAGAGGGAGGAAGGAAAGTGAGGTGCATGTGTGCAGGTGATGGCTGTGTTATATCTCCATCTGGGTGGATGCAATTTGTTGTAATGTATGGGGGGAGGGAATCACCCTCCTGCTTTGCCTTTGTATTCTGTGTTGCTGGACATGTTGACCATTTGATTGATGTCAATGGTGGAAAAAGTGGGATGTGGGCGCGGGTTGGCTGTTTTTGCCTGTGATACTTATGATTTCAGACCAATGTAAAAAAAGGGATGAGGTCCTAGAAGACAAATTTAAGGAGCTAGGAGCTAAATTAAAACATAGGACCTCAAAAGTAGTAATCTCGGGATTGCCACGAGCTAGTCAGAGTAGGAATCGCAGGATAGCTCAGATGAATACGTGGCTTGAGCAGTGGTGCAGCAGGGAGGGATTCAAATTCCTGGGGCATTGGAACCGGTTCTGGGGGAGGTGGGACCAGTACAAACCGGACGGTCTGCACCTGGGCAGGACCGGAACCAATGTCCTCGGGGGGGTATTTGCCAGTGCTGTTGGGGGGTGTTAAACTAATATGGCAGGGGGATGGGAACCAATGCAGGGAGATAGAGGGAAACAAAATGGAGACAAAAGCAAAAGACAGAAAGGAGATGAGTAAAAGTGGAGGGCAGAGAAACCCAAGGCAAAAAACAAAAAGGGCCACTGTACAGCAAAATTCTAAAGGGTCAGAGTATAATAAAAAGGCAAGCATGAAAGCTCGGTGCCTCAATGCAAGGAGTTTTCGGAACCCAGGAGAGGGCTCTGAGCTAGTTAGAGTGGGTGAGAGCTCAGATGAACAGGACCCCAAGAAAGAATGCAAAAGGCAGGAGGCAACAGAGCAGAGTAGCACTGGGGTAAGTGTAAACCACAAGGTGATAGGAAGCGACAATATGTATGAATATAAAAGGGCTGCAGGAGGGGTCAAAACTAAAAATCATGGTTTAAAAACTAGTATTAAAACACTCTACCTAAACGCACGCAGCATTCGAAATAAAGTAAATGAGTTGACGGCACAAATCATTACAAATGGGTATGATTTGGTGGCCATTACAGAAACGTGATTGCAGGGTGGCCAAGACTGGGAATTAAACATACAGGGGTATCTGACAATTCGGAAAGATAGACAAGAAGGGAAAGGAGGTGGGGTAGCTCTGTTAATAAAGGATGATATCAGGGCAGTTGTGAGAGATGATATTGGCTCGAATGAAAAAAATGTTGAATCATTGTGGGTGGAGATTAGAGATAGTAAGGGGAAAAAGTCACTGGTGGGCGTAGTTTATACTCAAATAATAACTTCATGGTGGGGCGGACAATAATCAAGGGAATAATGGAGGCATGTGAAAAAAGAACGGCAGCAATCATGGGGGATTTTAACCTACATATTGATTGGTCAAATCAAATCGCATGGGGTAGCCTTGAGTAGGAATTCATAAAATGCATACGGGATTGTTTCTTCGCACAGTGTGTTACAGAACCTACAAGGGAGCAAGCTATCTTAGATCTGGTCCTGTGTAATGAGAAAGGAATAATAAACGATCTCCGAGTAAAAGATCCTCGGAATGAGTGATCACATTATGGTTGAATTTGTAATACAGATTGAGGGTGAGGAAGAAGTGTCTCAAACGAGCGTACTATGCTTAAACAAAGGGGACTACAGTGGGATGAGGGCAGAGTTGGCTAAAGTAGACTGGAAACACAGACTAAATGGTGGCACAATTGAGGAAGAGTGGAGGACTTTTGAGGAGCTCTTTCATAGTGCTCAACAAAAATATATTCCAGTGAAAAAGAAGGGCGGTAAGAGAAGGGATAACCAGCCGTGGATAACCAAGGAAATAAAGGAGAATATCAAATTAAAAACCAATGCGTATAAGGTGGCCAAGGTTAGTGGGAAACTAGAAGATTGGGAAAATTTTAAATGACAGCAAAGAAAGACTAAGAAAGCAATAAAGAAAGGAAAGATAGATTACGAAAGTAAACTTGCACAAAACATAAAAACAGATAGTAAAAGCTTTTACCGATGTATAAAATGGAAAAGAGTGACTAAAGTAAATGTTGGTCCCTTAGAAGATGAGAAGGGGGATTTAATAATGGGAAATGTGGAAATGGCTGAGACCTTAAACAATTATTTTGCTTCCGTCTTCACAGTGGAAGACACAAAAACCATGCCAAAAATTGCTGGTCACGGGAATGTGGGAAGGGAGGACCTTGAGATAATCACTATCACTAGGGGGGTAGTGCTGGACAGGCTAATGGGACTGAAGGTAGACAAGTCCCCTGGTCCAGATGAAATGCATCCCAGGGTATTAAAAGAGATGGCGGAAGTTATAGCAGATGCATTTGTTATAATCTACCAAAATTCTCTGGACTCTGGGGAGGTACCAGCAGATTGGAAAGCAGCTAATGTAATGCCTCTGTTTAAAAAAGAGGGCAGACAAAAGGCAGGTTACTATCGGCCGGTTAGTTTAACATCTGTAGTGGTGAAAATGCTTCAAGCTATCATAAAGGAAGAAATAGCGAGACACCTAGATAGGAATAGTGCAATCAAGCAGATGCAACATGGATTCATGAAGGGGAAATCATGTTCAACTAATTTACTGAAATTCTTTGAGGATATAACAAGCGTGGTGGATAGAGGTGTACCGATGGATGTGGTGTATTTAGATTTCCAAAAGGCATTCGATAAGGTGCCACATAAAAGGTTACTGCAGAAGATAAAGGTACGCGGAGTCAGAGGAAATGTATTAGCATGGATCGAGAATTGGCTGGCTAACAGAAAGCAGAGAGTCGGGATAAATGGGTCCTTTTCGGTTTTGGAAATTGGTGGTTAGTGGTGTGCCACAGGGATTGGTGCTGGGAACACAACTGTTTACAATATACATAGATGACCTGGAAGAGGGGACAGAGTGTAGTGTAACAAAATTTGCAGATGACACAAAGATTAGTGGGAAAGCGGGTTGTGTAGAGGACACAGAGAGGCTGCAAAGAGATTGAGATAGGTTAAGCGAATGGGCTAAGGTTTGGCAGATGGAATACAATGTCGGAAAATGTGAGGTCACCACCTTGGGAAAAAAAACAGTAAAAGGGAATATTATTTGAATGGGGAGAAATTACAACATGCTGTGGTGCAGAGGGACCTGGGGGTCCTTGTGCATGAATCCCAAAAAGTTAGTTTGCAGGTGCAGCAGGTAATCAGGAAGGCAAATGGAATGTTGGCCTTCATTGTGAGAGGGATGGAGTCCAAAAGCAGGGAGGTCCTGCTGCAACTGTATAGGGTATTGGTGAGGCCGCACCTGGAGTACTGCGTGCAGTTTTGGTCACCTTACTTAAGGAAGGATATACTAGCTTTGGAGGGGGTACAGAGATGATTCACTAGGCTTATTCTGGAGATCAGAGGGCTACCTTATGATGATAGATTGAGTAGATTGGGTCTTTACTTGTTGTGTTCAGAAGGATGAGGGGTGATCTTATAGAAACATTTAAAATAATGAAAGGGATAGACAAGATAGAGGCAGAGAGGTTGTTTCCACTGGTCGGGAAGACTAGAACTAGAGGGCACAGCCTCAAAATACGGGGGAGCCAATTTAAAACTGAGTTGAGAAGGAATTTCTTCTCCCAGAGGGTTGTGAATCTGTGGAATTCTCTGCCCAAGGAAGCAGTTGAGGCTAGCTCATTGAATGTATTCAAATTAGAGATAGATAGATTTTTAACCAATAAGGGAATTAAGGGTTATGGGGAGCGGGCGGGTAAGTGGAGCTGAGTCCATGGCCAGATCAGCCATGGTCTTGTTGAATGGCGGAGCAGGCTCGAGGGGCTAGATGGCCTACTCCTGTTACTAATTCTTATTTTCTTATGTTCTTATAATGTTGGTATAATTTTTTTTGTTGAACATAACCTTGTTGTGCATTGTCTCAGATAGCTGGACCATTAAACACTGGTGATTCCTTAACATGAAAGGATTAAATAAAACTTAACTTCAATCAATGTAAACTTTAACAGGCACCAAGGTGATGGGCACCATTGATGTCTGAGCTGCACATATACAGCAGTGTGTCAGCGTTGTCACTTACATCAGCGTTCTTTCAGACAAATCGTTCAGATATCAGCTCCTCGTGTCAGAGTCTTGCAGCTATGTAGCCACCACGGGCCCTTTCCTGCGGTCTGGAGGGGGTCGTGGGTATGGTTGCATAGCCAGCCTGATTGTCTGGCCCTAGGTCAGCGTCCAGCTCCTTGTCATCCTCTCCCGCTCTCTCCTGATGTGGACTATCAGTCCCTTCTGGCAATTCTTGGCCCCTCCTGATAACCAGGTTGTGCAGCATGGAGCACACGACCACGAAGTTACCTGCGTGCTCAGGGTTGTATTGTAGCTCCCCTCCTGAGTGGTCCAGACATCTGAAGCGCTGTTTAAGCACAGTTATTTATTGTGGACCACATTGCAGGTGTCTCTGTGGCTCTGGTTGTATCGCTTCTTGGCCTCGGTGTGGGTGTCACACAGGGGGGTCATCAGCCAGGTGGCTAGGCCATATCGGTTATCACCAAGCATCCAACATTGTCCTTGTGGCTGACTCTTAAAGATGTCAGAGACAGCGCTTTCACGCAGGATGTGAACCTCATCGAAGGTGCCCGGACATTTGGCATTCACTGCCATGATGATCTGGTTGTGGTCGACAACTAGTTGGACCTTCAGGGAGTGAAATCCTTTTTTGTTATGAAAACGTCCCGGGTCCCGAGAAGGTGCCCGCATGGCGATGTGAGTGCACTGTATAGCTCCCTGCACCCTGGGGAACTTAGCAATGCAGTAGAATGCTCCAGCCCTGTCAGTCAGTGCCTCCGTGGTCATGGGGAAGCTGATAACGTCCATCCTTCTCGCGTACCGGGCCTCCGTGACCTGTCTAATGCAGCGATGGGTTGCAAGGTGAGGCAGAGGGCAAATCTCGACCGCGGAGGCCCGAAAGGAACCGGACACGTCGAAAGGCAATGCTGTAGTGACCTTGACCTCGACCGACACTGATGTGCTGACGGCAGGCTGCCTATGTGGCCTGATGAGCTCACATATTTCATTGATCACCACCTTGTGGAAGCACAGTCTCCGATGGCAGGTGTGCTCGGACACGTCGAGGTAAGACCTGTTTTCCCTGTACGTGCGGGGTGTGTATGGTCTGGTCCTCCTCCTCATTCTGGCATGTCTTAGATTGGGGACATAATGATGTGCATCACACATTGAGCCATTTGCACTCTGCAGATCTACGTATTAATCGATGCAGGCTGAGAAATGGCTGGCTCCATTGCAATGAAAGTATAATAACGATTGATCAGAAGCAATAATTTCCTCACTAAAATACACCTAGAGTAAACCCCCAATAGTCCAGAGTCTGAAAATATGTCTGTTGAGATGGTCACTTCACCTGAGAAGAACTCCAGAGTCAATGCAAACTGCCCCGAAGTTGAAGCAGCCTTTTGAATGCAGCGACCTGCAATTTTAAAAATGGCAGCCACACCGCTGGCTTTAGTTCAGAACAGTTCCACTTTATCTGGGCGTTTTTTGGGCGAGCGATATTGTGGGCGATATGTGTGCGAGGTGGTGAAAGTGACGGTGGGCGAACTCCTGGGCGTTAGTTTCGCCAAATGTGTTCTTTACGACAAAAAAAATGGACGGGCAATATTATTGAATCTCAGCGTTAATTCCGTGTGGAAAGTAACGCTGGGCGATATTATGGGCGTTGATTTTGCCAATTCTGGTGATTCTGCCCAAAAAAGTGGGCGGGCGGTAATATTCTTTCCCGGCGTTACGCACATGGGGAAAGTAACGATCAGCGATAGGTTTCCGAAAAATGCCCGTCAGTTTCCATTTTGTGGCAAAATGGGCGTTAAATGGGCATTAAGCATGCAAAAAATGAGGAAACTATTGCCCATTGACACTGTGACACAAGTGACACTATGACACTATGACACTGTGGCACTGTGACACTGTGACACTATGACACTGTGACACAAGTGACACTATGACACTATGACACTATGACACTATGACACTGTGGCACTGTGACACTGTGACACTGTGACACTATGACACTGTGACACAAGTGACACTATGACACTGTGGCATTGTGACACTGTGGCACTGTGACACTGTGACACAAGTGACACTATGGCACTGTGACACTATGACACTGTGACACAAGTGACACTATGGCACTGTGACACTATGACACTGTGACACAAGTGACACTATGACACTGTGGCACTGTGACACTGTGACACTATGACACTGTGACACAAGTGACACTATGACACTGTGACACAAGTGACACTATGACACTGTGACATTGTGACACAAGTAACTATGTAGGATACATGACATCACTCTCTCCCAAGTCCTTAGTGAAAATCGCCTTCATGCATTGACTGTGCTCTGGGGTTAGTTCTATCTGGTTGGACCTTGGAATTTCGTTTCCATCTTGGGTGAGTAGGTTATGTTTCGTTGGTAGTAGAGGTGCTGGTGGTTTCTGTTTGTGCGTCCATGACCACTCCATTCTCTACCCACCCTCCCCCCACCCCCCCCCTCCCCCCCACACATACAGATTGTGCCGTTGGCTCATTACATTCATATACATTCAAGTCCAACAAAAAAGATTTGCATTTACAGTGCTGCATTCGTGATGTCGTAGTGAGGCAAGTACATTTGACTGGTGAGGTACATACTTGGAATATACTTGGAGTCAGTGCTAGGGTCAGGACAAACTAGTTCCAGAACTGCTGGATAGTGTCCACGTAGTCTGGTGGTGGCGCGGTGCCCAGTGCTGGCAGTGGGAACCCGGTTGGCTCAAGTTGCCTGCTCTCAGGGCTTTTGCCGTTGCTCCTAGCGTCGGGCAGGTTCACAGATGCCTGTGACCTCCCTGTCCTTTCCTTGTGCCCTGGGTCGCTGCTGCTCCCTGAGGAGCAGACATCTAGCAGTGCACAGGGAACTGCTGACTCGCTTGCCGAGGCGTTATTTGGTTTGGGATCCTGGCTGGTCCCAGTCCCATTTGGGAGAACCTTGTGGGTGACCCTTCATTCCCAGATGTGGCCTTGGTGCCGATAGGGTCTGGGGGCAATGCATTAGCGCGGTTTACTCTTTCAGGCTCATGGTGTTTGGTGCCATCGGATGCCTGAGAGGTGGAGCCGATCGGAAACAGGGTATCTGTCACGTATGTAAACATGTTTAACCTTGTTTAACCACCAGAGGGCCCATCCCTTGGAGTCCCAAGGGATCCCACAATCCCTTGGGAGCATCTGTACATAAGGAGGCCTCACATGCTGGAGAGGCACTCTGAGATCTGTAATAAAGGACTACGGTCACACATTACTTTAAGCTTACATTATCTGGTCAGATTCTTTATTCAAGACATAACAACTGGTGATCAGATACAGATGACAAACCCCACCGCAACAATGCAGAGAACAATGGGCATCCTGGAAAAATTTTCGGAGGGAGATGATTGGGAAACCTTCGTGGAACGACTCGACCAATACTTTGTGGCCAACGAGCTGGAAGGAGAAGCGAATGCTGCCAAACGAAGGGCGATCCTCCTCACCATTTGCGGGGCACCAATGTACAGCCTCATGAAAAATCTGCTTGCTCCAGCGAAACCCACAGAGAAATCATACGCTGAGTTGTGCACACTGGTCCAGGAGCATCTAAACCCGAAGGAAACCGTTCTGATGGTGAGGTACCGGTTCTACACGTACAAGAGGTCTGAAGGCCAGGAAATGGCGAGCTATGTCGCCGAGCTAAGGCACCTTGTAGGACATTGCGAATTTGAAGGACACTTGCAGCACATGCTCAGGGACTTCGTTGTACTTGGCATTGGCCATGAAGTGATGCTTCGCAAGCTTTTGACTGTAGAGACCCCAACCTTGAGTAAAGCCATAGCGATAGCCCAGGCGTTCATTGCCACCAGTGACAATACCAAGCAAATCTTTCAGCACACGAGTGCTGCTACAAGTACTGTGAACAAAGTAATGTTGTTTTTGAATTGTAACATACCGGGCAGGACTTACATGTCTGTAGCTGCACGTCCGCAGATTTCTCAGAGTCCACCATCAAGGGTGATGAATGCAAGGCCATTAACACCTTGTTGGCGCTGAAGAGGTGATCATCGCTTCCATTCATGCCGCTTCAAAGGATACGGTTGCAAGGGCTGTGGAACAATGGGACACCTCCAGCGTATGTGCAGGCGAGCTGCAAACCCTGCTAATCCTACAAACCACCATGTTGCAGAGAAGGACAGATCCACGGTGGATCACGATGAACCAGAGCCTCAGACTGAGGAGGCAGAGGTATATGGGGTGCACACATTTACCACAATGTGTCCCCTGATAATGCTGAAGGTTGAATTAAATGGACTCCCAGTTTCAATGGAGCTGGACACGGGCATGAGCCAGTCCATAATGAGCAAAAAGACTTTCGATAAATTGCAGTGCAGCAAGGCCTCAAGGCCAGTCCTGACTCCCATTCGTACTAAACTGAGAACTTATACAAAGGAACTGATTCCTGTAATTGGCAGTGCTACCGTAAAGGTCTCCTACGATGGAGCGGTGCACAAGCTACCACTCTGGGTGGTACCGGGCGATGGACCCCCGCTGCTCAGCAGGAGTTGGCTGGGAAAGATACGCTGAAACTGTGACGACATCCGAGTGCTCTCGTCCATCGACGACACTTCATGTGCCCAGGTCCTAAACAAGTTCCCCTTGCTGTTCAAACCGGACATTGGGAAGTTCCAAGGAGCAAAAGTGCAGATCCATTTGATTCCAGGGGCGGACCCATCCATCACAAGGCGAGAGCGGTACCGTACATGATGAGAGAGAGGGTGGAGATTGAGCTGGACTGGCTGCAACGAGAGGGCATCATTTCACCGATCGAATTCAACGAGTGGGCCAGTCTGATTGTTCCAGTCCTCAAGGAAGACGGCACTGCCAGAAAAAAGTCACTATCAATCGTTTCTCCCTGCAGGATCAATACCCGCTACCAAAGGCAGACGACCTATTTGCGACGCTGGCGGGAGGAAAAATGTTCACGAAGCTAGACTTAACCTCGGCCTACATGACGCAGGAGCTGGAGGAATCATCGAAGGGCCTCACCTGCATCAACACGCGCAAAGGTCTCTTCATTTAAAACAGATGCCCTTTTGGGATTCAAGCAGCCACGGCGATATTCCAGAGAAACATGGAAAGCTTGCTGAAATCAGTCCCACGCACCGTGGTCTTCCAGGACGACATCTTGGTTACAGGTCGGGACACCGTCGAGCACCTGCAGAACCTAGAGGAGGTTCTTAGTCGGCTTAATCGTGTGGGGCTCAGGCTAAAATGCTCGAAGTACGTTTTCCTGGCGCCTGAAGTGGAGTTACTGGGGAGAAGAATTGCGGTGGACGGCATCAGGCCCACCGATTCGAAGACGGAGGCAATCAAGAACGCACCGAGACCACAGAATGTGATGGAGTTGCGGTCGTTTCTAGGACTCCTGAACTACTTTGGGTAACTTCTTACCGGGTCTTAGCACACTGTTAGAACCACTGCACTCTTTACTGCGTAAAGAAGATGAATGGGTATGGGGTAAAAGCCAAGAAAATGCCTTTGAGAAAGCTAGGCTCAAACAAATTGCTTGTGTTGTATGATCCATGTAAGCACTTGGTACTAGCATGTGATATGTCGTCACACGGTGTCGGGTGTGTATTGCAACAAGCTAATGAATCTGGGAAATTGCAACCGGTTGCTTTTGCATCCAGAAGTCTGTCTAAGGCTGAGAGGGCCTACAGCATGATAGAAAAAGAAGCGTCAGTGTGTGTTTATGGGGGTAAAGTAAATGCATCAATATCTGTTTGGGCTCAAATTTGAATTGGAAACCGACCATAAGCCACTTATATCCCTCTTTTCTGAAAGTAAGGGGATAAATGCAAATGCATCGGCCCGCATCCAAAGATGGGCGCTCACGTTGTCCGCATACAACTATGCCATCCGCCACAGGCCAGGCACAGAAAACTGTGCCGATGCTCTCAGTAGGCTGCCATTGCCCACCACAGGGATGGAGATGGCACAGTCCGCAGATTTAGTTATGGTAATGGAAGCATTCGAGCGTGAGCAATCACCTGTTACCGCCCGACAGATTAGAACCTGGACGAACCAGGACCTCTTACTGACCCTAGTAAAAAACTGCGTGCTCCACGGGAGTTGGTCTAGTGTCCCGTTAGAGATGCAGGAAAAAATAAAGCCGTACCAGCGGCGCAGAGATGAAATGTCCATACAGGCAGACTGCCCCCTGTGGGGTAATCGGGTAGTGGTACCAAAAAAAGGCAGGGACACTTTTATTCGTGACCTCCACAGTACCCACCCAGCCATTGTAATGATGAAAGCGTTAGCCAGATCCCACGTGTGGTGGCCCGGTATCGATGCAGACTTAGAGTCCTGCGTGCACAAATGTAACACATGTTCCCAGTTAAGCAAGGCACCCAGGGAGGCGCCACTAAGGTTATGGTTCTGGCCCTCCAAACTGTGGCCCAGGGTCCATGTCGACTATGCAGGTCCATTCTTGGGAAAATGTTCCTTGTGGTTGTAGATGCGTACTCCAAATGGATTGATTGTGAGATAATGTCGGCAAGCACGTCCGCTGCCGCCATTGAAAGCCTGCGGGACATGTTTGCCATGCACGGCCTGCCTGATGTCCTTGTGAATAACAATGGGCTGTGCTTCACCAGTGCCGAGTTCAAAGAGTTCAGGACCCGCAATGGGATCAAACATGTCACATCTGCCCCGTTTAAATCAGCATCCAATGGTCAGGCACAGCAAGCAGTGCAAACAATCAAGCAAAGCTTGAAGAGGGTAACTGAAGGCTCACTGCAGACTCACCTATCCCGAGTCCTGCTTAGTTACCGTACAAGACCCACTCACTCACTGGGGTTCCACCCACTGAACTGCTCATGAAAAGGGCACTTAAGACAAGGCTCTCGTTAGTCCACCCAGATCCACATGAACAGATAGAGAGCAGGCGGCTTCAACAGAATACATATCATGACCGCGCAAAAGTTTCACGCGAAATCAAGATTAATGATCCTGTATTTGTGTTGAGCTATGGACAAGGTCCCAAGTGGCTTCCCGGCACTGTCATGGCCAAAGAGGGAGTCAGGTGTTTCTGATCAAACTTTCAAATGCACTCACCTGCAGAAAACACTTGGACCAAACTAAACTCAGATTCACGGACTATCCAGAACAACCGACCCAGCGGTTGACCACGAAGCAGAACCCAACACCTGCAGCAGCCCAGCAGGACTCACCACCACCCAGCAGCCCTGCAAGGCCAGCTGCGCAGCAGCCCAGCGAGGGCCCAACCAGCGGCTCACCAAAACCAGCATTTGCACCGAGACAATCAACCAGGGAAAGGAAGGCCCCAGATCGATTCACATTGTAAATAATTGCACTATTGACTTTGGGGGGGCGGGGAAGGGTGAGTGTTGTCACATATATAAACCTGTAAATACCTTGTTTAACCACCAGAGGGTTCATCTCCTGGAGTCTCAAGGGATCCCACAATCCCTTGGGAGCACCTGTACATAAGGAGGCCTCACAGGCTGGAGACCTGTAATAAAGGACTACAGTCACACATTACTTTAAGCTTACAGTATCTGGTCAGATTCTTTATTCAAGTCATAACAGTATCGATACCGGTGCCGTTGCCCTCCTGAGATCACTTGCTCTGCAGCTTGTATATATTAACTGCTTATGGCCACACTCCATGGTGCATCACTCTGGTCCCAGGGACGCAGGCTGCAGCATTGGGTAGCTCGCTGGACCTGTGTGCTCCCGATGGGTATTTGCCCGCTGCATTGACTGTAGGCAGTTGAAATCCTACATCACACAATGTTTCATTACTCATTGTAAATAACTTGTAGCTCCGATCGCAATTGTGCGACTTTTCTTTGCTTATTGCATGTATACAACTTCGATTATCAATTACACATTTTACGTCTAACTCACAGTTGTTATTACATTGATTGAGAGTGTGGAACTGTCCCTTTAACTGTGGTGAATTACAGGCCTCCTTTAAGAGAGCCTTGCTTTCTTTACCCCAATCCTCTTCTCCGTTTGGTGCCACTTGTTGCTCCATCAGCGCTGCACCTCGTGGTCTGGCCGCCGCCATCTTTTTCTTCAGCGCTTCACCTCGTGGTTTGGGCACCATCTTTCTTCCATCCATGATATCGACTGCGGTGATCCTCTTCTCCCCGAGTTCTGCCACCGAAGCTAGGAAGTTGCCTCTGGATCCGATTTTCTTCCTCCGGAGTCCTGCCACTGGAGCCTGGAAGGTGCGCTCAGGTCGTCCCAGCTGGATCATCTCCACGCAGTCGTGCTGAGCGGTCTGTGCCTCGGGTGCTGTACTGGTCTGCTCTCTGGTGCTGGGTCCAACCTCAGGTGAGGGCTTGCTTTGCCTCTGAGCGCGGAGGACTCGATAGCTGGAGGGATGAAATCTTCCCAACTCCAATGGATCTTCTCCATCCACCTTCTTCCAAGTAGCGTTGGTCCATCACCTGCAACAATCCACAAGGGTAACTTGTGCACCGCGCCATCATGGAGTACCTTTACATCCGTATTACCAACGACTGTGATAAGTTCATCGGTGTAGGTGTGCAGCTTTGCCTGAACCAGGACCAACTTGGGTTATTCAGCTTGATTGTCCCATAGCCTCTCAAAGGCTTCTTGATTCATTACTGACTGGCTCGCCCCCGTGTCCACTTCCATGAAGACTGGAACACCATTTATCTCGACTTCCATCCTCAACGGGGAACACTCGGTGGTGCAGGTAAACATGCTATATACCTCATTGTGGGGTTGAGCTGCCTCTCTGCCTATCATTTCATAATCCGCGCTGGATTCATGGCCATCTGCAAACTCTTCATTGACACAGTGAGTCATATTTCTTTTACACATTCGCTGGAGGTGGCTCTTTGTGCTGCAGCCTTTACAAACATAGCCTTTAAAACGGCACTGGTGAGCCCTGTGATTCCCTCCACAACGCCAGCATGTCGCTATTCGATTAGCCCCCCTCGGCGGACTCTGAGTTAAGGGACTCAGGGGTCTGTTCTCTCTTTCCTGAGAGGGTTCATGTTCTACAGTCCAGCCTCTAAAAGGCGCCATTCTGTGCACAGTACTTGCCGGGTTTGAGTCCTGAGGATGAGTCATCCGCATAGAGCCACAGGTCGAGGTCATGAATACTTGGCTCACAGAGATGGCCTTCTGCGGTGTGACTGTGGTATCCGCAGATAGTAGCTTACGAAGAAGGCCCTCGTGGCCAATTTCAATGACAAAAATATCCCGCAGCGCTTCGGTGAGGTGGTCGCCGAAATCACGGTGCCGCCAGCCTCCTGAGGTCTGCAGCGTATTTCGCGATTTCCTGGCCTTCGGGCCATCAGTGTGTGTAAAACCGGTGTCTGGCTGTGAGGATGCTCTTTGGGCTTGAGTTGTTCTTGGATCAGCGTTACAAGCTCCTCGTACGTCTTGGTCGTTGTCTTTGCTGGTGCTAGCAAGTCCCTGACGAGGCCATAGACATTGGGCGCACAACTGGTTAGCAGGATAGCTCTGCACTTATCGGCCAGTGTGGCTGGATTGTCGCCTGCCAGATCGTTTGCTGTAATGACACTGTGACACTGTGACACTATGACACCATAACGCAAGTGACACTGTGACACTGTGACACTTTGACACCGTTACACTATGACACTGTGACACAAGTGATGCTGTGACACTGCACAAAGGCATCCCAATCATCACCATCAGTGAACTGCTGCAACTTACCAAAGTTAGCCATTTTCGCGTGAAGGTCCCTAATCTCATCGCCAATTGTTATGTCTTCAGATGCTCTAATAATGACTCCGTGAGGTAATGTGCTGTACTTGAACTGTAGTGACCTTAGTCCATTTAATGTAACTCCAGAGTGAGGATCACACATGGTGGCCTGCCTTTTATACTAGGCCTGGCACACCTGTACAGGTAACCTACAAGTCTCCCACTGCAGTGCCCTCTGGTGGCACACCTTGTAATAGTACAAGCATTAACCATGTAGGATACATGACAACTACGACACAGTGACACCGTGACACTATGACACTGTGACACTGTGACACTATGACACAAGTAACACCGTGACACTGTGACACCAGGACACTATGACACTGTGACACTGTGACACTATGACACAAGTAACACCGTGACACTGTGACACCAGGACACTATGACACTGTGACACAAGGGACACTGTGACACTGTGACACCGTGACACTATAACACTGTGACACTATGACACTGTGATACTATGACACTATGACACAAGTGACACCGTGACACTGTGACACCGTGGTACTATGACACTGTGACACTATGACACCATGACACCATGACACTATGACACTGTAACACAAGTAACACTATGACACTGTGACACAAATGACACTGTGACACTATGACACCATGACACCATGAAACAAGTGACACCGTGACACCGTGGTGCTATGACACACGTGACAGGGTGACACTATGACACTATGACACCATGACACTGACACTATGATACTGTGATAAAAGTGACACTGTGGCACTGTGACACTATGACACTGTGACACAAGTGACACTGTGACACCGTGACACTATAACACTGTGACACTATGACACTGTGACACAAGTGACACTGTGACACCGTGACACTATAACACTGTGACACTATGACACCATGACACTATGACACTATGACACAAGTGACACCGTGACACCGTGGTACTATGACACTGTGACACTATGACACTATGACACAAGTGACAGAGTGACACTATGACACTATGAAACTGTGACACTGACACTATGACACTATGACACTATGACACCGTGACACTATGACACTGTGACACAAGTGATGCTGTGTCACTGTGACACCGTGACACTATAACACTATGACACTGTGATACTATGACACTATGACACAAGTGACACCGTGACACCGTGATACTATGACACTGTGACACTATGACACTATGACACACGTGACAGGATGACACTATGACACTATGACACCATGACACTGACACTATGATACTGTGATAAAAGTGACACTGTGGCACTGTGACACTATGACACTGTGACACAAGTGACACTGTGACACAAGGGACGCTGTGACACTGTGACACCGTGACACTATAACACTGCGACACTATGACACCATGACACTATGACACTATGACACTATGACACAAGTGACACCGTGACACCGTGGTACTATGACACTGTGACACTATGACATTATGACACAAGTGACAGGGTGACATTATGACACTATGAAACTGTGACACTGACACTATGACACTATGACACCGTGACACTATGACACTGTGACACAAGTGATGCTGTGACACTGTGACACCGTGACACTATAACACTGTGACACAAGTGACACTGTGACACATATGACACCTGTTACACTGCTGCCACTTTGTGGCACAGAAAACAGATCCAAGTCCAGATTGTAACTGATTTTGAGTCCTACGCCCGTTTTACACCCCGCCCAATTTTATGCTCTCGTGACTTCAATGGAGCATAAAATCAGGCAGTGGGGTAAAATCTGACCCGATCCTGCCCGTTTCTGCTGAGCGGATTAGGTTAAAATGGGAACGCTACTCTCCACAGATCAAACACCAGCAGAATCCCTTATCAAGCAATCTCACAGAGTAATGGTACAGGGCAAGCCAGTGTGTGAAGTGGTGCCCTCGCTGCGGACTCAAATCTATCACTATTGCGGCTTAGAGTGAGGGGCTGGGATTATTGTGCTGTTCAGCTGCTGTACTCTATGGTAATTAGTCATTTTTGCTGTTATCTTACACGTCAGTGCTGTAAATTGCATGAATACAATACTGTCTTCCTTATCCTTCAGCATCTCCAGAAACAAATTCTAGAGCTTGAGTAATCTTGTCGCACAGAACGAGGTGGTAAGTGGGCTGTCCAGTCATTGCAAGGCTGGTGCTTTTTATTGGCTTTGAGCAATGGTCCATTATGAACTGCTGCTTACAACCATGCGATCCGCTGTGTGCTTTGACCTTTCTCAAAACATATTAGCCGACAGGAATACTTTAAGATTAAATCTGGCCATCTGTCACAGAAAGCATTGGACTGGTAATTGTAAGAAGCATTCATTTTCAGCAGAAGCTTTCTCCCCTGGGATTAGTCCAGTGCCCAACTGATTTCTGTGTATCCGTATGCAATCTTTAATCCCTCACATCCTGCCTGGGAAGAATATTGGTTCCTATCTCTTAAAGTAACAAGGTTTTACCCTTTAGTGTTTTATCATCAGAAATGGCATAAAAAAAGAAATGCAATAAGTGAACATTCCATGAATTGTATATAAATGTAGATGGAGGAGAAAAAAGCAGAATATTTTCTAAACACAGACACCCCCTAAATGCTCTATAATGCCACAATCTATCATGCATTTAAGATGTGCATTACTTAATGCTCTTCACTAATGGGAAGCCCATAGATATCATCTCGACAATTCACACTCTATCTGGCTGCATAAACAGAAAGACAGTCCACTGCAGTTCAAATATAGAAACATAGAAACACAGAAAATAGGTGCAGGAGTAGGCCATTCAGCCCTTCGAGCCTGCACCACCATTCAATAAGATCATGGCTGATCATCACCTCAGTACCCCTTTCCTGCTTTCTCTCCAAACCCCTTGATCCCTTTAGCCATAACGGCCATATCTAACTCCCTCTTGAATATATCCAACGAACTGGCATCAGCAACTCTCTGCAGTAGAGAATTCCACAGGTTAACATCTCTAGAGTGAAGAAGTTTCTCCTCATCTCAGTCCTAAATGGCTCACCCCTTATCCTTAGACTATGTCCCCTGGTTCTGAACTTCCCCGATGGGAACATTCTTCCTGCATCCACCCTGTCTAGTCCCGTCAGAATTTTATATCTTTCTATGAGATCCCCTCTCATCCTTCTAAACTTCAGTGAATACAGGCCCAGTCGATCCAGTTTCTCCTCATATGTCAATCCTGCCATCCTGGGAATCAGTCTGGTGAACCTTCGCTGCACTCCCTCAATAGCAAGAACGTCCTTCCTCAGATGAGGAGACCAAAACTGTACACAATATTCTAGGTGAGGCCTCACCAAGACCGTGTACAACTGCAGTAAGACCCCCCTGCTCCTATACTCAAATCCTCTCGCTATGAAGACTAACATGCCATTTGCCTTCTTCACCGCCTGCTGTACCTGCATGCCAACTTTCAATGACTGATGTACCATGACACCCAGGTCTCGTTGCACCTCCCCTTTTCCTAATCTGCCGCCATTCAGATAATATTCTGCCTTCGTGTTTTTGCCACCAAAGTGGATAACCTCACATTTATCCACATTGTACTGCATCTGCCATGCATTTGCCCACTCACCTAACCTATCCAAGTCACTCTGCAGCCTTTTAGCATCCTCCTCACAGCTCACACTGCCACTCAGCTTAGTGTCATCTGCAAACTTGGAGATATTACACTCAATTCCTTCATCTAAATCATTGATGTATATTGTAAATAGCTGGGGTCCCAGTACTGAGCCCTGCGGCACCCCACTAGTCACTGCCTGCCATTCTGAAAAAGACCCGTTTATCCCCTTTCTCTGCTTCCTGTCTGCCAACCAATTCTCTATCCACGCCAGTATATTACCCCCAATACCATGTGCTTTAATTTTTCACACCAATCTCTTGTATGGGACCTTGTCAAAAACCTTTTGAAAGTCTAAATGCACCATATACCCCGCCCCCGGACCGGACCCGACCCGACCGCCCGGACTGGATCCGACCCGACCTCCCTCTGCCCCCCCACCGCGACCCGAACCAACCCGACCCGTGCTCCTGACGGCTCCCCCCCCCCCGGACCCGACCTGGCCCGACCTCCCTCCGCCCCCCCCCCGACCCGACCCGACCCACGCTCCCGACCCCGACCCGCGCTCCCGACCCCGGACCCTGGACCCGACCCGACCCAACACCACCTACCTATAAATCTGGTGCTGGGGACGGGCCCTGCCCGAAGTCTTGTGCCCGGCCAGGCCCGGCCCATTCAGCCTCCCTCCCCCTTCTCCTTCCCCGCCCCACCCTTCTCCTTTCCCGCCCCCTTCTCCTTTCCCCCCCCTTCTCCTTCCCCCCCTTCTCCTTTCCCGCCCCCCTTCTCCTTTCCCTCTCCCTTCTCCTTTCCCCCCTTCTCCTTCCCCCCTTCCCCTTCTCCCCCCCTTCTCTTTCCCCTTCTCCTCTCCCCCCCTTTCCCCTTCTCCCCCTTCTCCCCATCCCTCCCCTTCCCTCCCTCCCCCTCTGCCTCCCTCCCTCCCCTCCTCCTGCCCCCCTCCCTCTCTCCCTCTACCCCCTCCTCCCCCTCCCCTCGCTGTCAGAAACACAGACACTGACAGACAGAGAGTGAGAGACACACACAGACAGACAGACAGAGAGATAGAGACACTGACAGAGACACACTGAGGGGGGGTGGGGGAGGGATTTCCCAGCATGCTGTTGGAGGGCTCCCGGTGCTGCAGTCGGTAAGTAGAAAATATTTTATTTATTGATTTAAAAAAAAATTCTTTCTTATTAATTTTTTTTGATTGATTTATTGGTTGATTTATTGATGTTTTTATCATTTATTATTGATGATGGCTCTTTATTTGTAAAATTGAAGTGTTTAATGTTTGTAAACTTCCCTTTAAACACCCCCCCTCCTATTCCCTACACCTGATTTGTAACCTACGCCTGATTTTCTAAAGTGTAGACAAGGTTTTTCCGAGCGTACAAAAATCTTCACTTACTCCATTCTAAGTTAGTTTGGAGTAAGTTTTCACCGCCGAAACTTTGAAAACAGGCGTAAGTGGCCGGACACGCCCCCTTTTGAAAAAAAAATTCTGTTCCAAAGTGAAATTGTTCTAACTGACTAGAACTGGGACAAACTAAATGCCGAGAATTTGAATTTCTAAGATACTCCGTTCTACACCAGTTGTTCCAAAAAATCAGGAGCAACTGAGGCCGAAACTTGGGCCCTATATGTTCAAGTCTCTGGAGTGGGGCTTGAACCCACAACCTGCTGACTCAAAGGTGAGAGTGCTACCCACTCTGAAGAAACAGAATTAATGCAAACTTACATTAGTTAACTCAAATTGTCAAGTGGATCGTCAAGTCAGTAACATTGAAGTGACAATCAAGTTGTTCAGAGCAGGCGCCAAGCTCGATACTTGTTATTTCCAGGGGATGGTGGCATTAATGGGGTAGAAATTGATTTGTGTTATATTTGTCTTTCAGGCATAAAACAGACGCAAAGCTCACCAATTCAGCAGCAGGACAGAGTGCAGCCAATCTGCTAAACTCGTGGGTCCCTTTTTTTTAGGCATCTGCTCCTTTAACAGGCGCCTCACCTTTAAATATGTAAATTCGTGGCCCAATGCCCGTTGAAGAACCCCATCCAGAAAATAGTCAGTGATGTGCGGAGCAGGCTTGACACAGGAGTGCTCCCTCCTGACTCTACAGGAGTTATGATCAGCCTCCAACCTCCCCCCTCACCCCCCTTGTAAGGTTTACACTTTCACAAATGGCACAGGAAGAGGCCGTGAACTAAAAATGATTTAAAACAAACTTTTGGGACTGACTGGGGGCCGAGGGAAAAAAAGGCAGCAGCTTGGGGCAGGTGGTAACTCATCACCGATTAAAAACAATCTCTACGGTCAGGAGCTAGACCTGATTATGCATCAAAACAAAGGGATTGATACAATCTAACCAAGGAGCCTCTGGATTGATTGGCCGGAGGAGGAAAAACAGTTCCCTATAGAGACTACAAATCTGCAAGAAACCAGGACAACAAAGGATCCCACAAGGTGTGCATTCTTAGATAGAGGGGCACTAAAGATAAGGGGCTAGACTTTCCATAAAGGCCCTCAACGCCCGATTGCCTGCTGAGAAAGATCGCTAATGCTCGGCAAAAAAAGTGGGCGAGAATTTCCATTTTGAAGGTAAAGGTGTGTGGAACTGATTGCCCGGTGAAAAAAATCGGCTTTGCACAATTCTCGGTGGTTTTCTCGGCGGGTAAATGCAGGGTTAGTCAAATGGGTGGTCGTTACCGGTAAGTGCAAAAATTTAGGCCGAGGCTGTGGTTGGGCCTACGGTGGGGAGAAAATTTAAAGAAAAAAGTCTCATTAAAAAAAAACACACACAAAGCATTCCCAAGACAGTTTTAAGCCTGATCGCCATGGTAAAATGTTACAAAAATAATTAAATAACCTTTAACTTACCTTTCTTTGCAGGGTCCCCCCTTACTGTCCTGTAAAAGCAGCTTTTACAGGCCGGGTCTCTCAGCGATCTGGATGTCGGTGGTTGAGCCCAAACTTACGCCCTGGCGGTTATTCTCGACGTTGCACGTGAGCAGTTTGGTCCCAGCGGACAACTTTAGATGTGGGCGATACCAAGGAAAAAACTTACGTCAAAACGCCGGGCGAAAAAGCTGTAACACTGAGAAAATCACCGACAATGAAGCCGAAAGTCTGGCCCATAGAGAAATCTTTTGCCCTGTCGACTCCGTGTGCAAATTGTGGACATCCAGACCCTTCACTGCAGCCAGTCAAACACCACAAACAACGAAACCGATCCAGACGTGTTAATGGAACACTCAGCCCAGCAGGACATTTATTCATAAAATGGATATATATTTATGAGCTGGAAGCAGCTCAGTGGAAGGAGAAGAAAGAAGGGAATGAAGGAATAAAACAATCAGAAAGAGGGAACATCGGAGAGGAACAACCGGTCACGGAACCAACGACCACAAGCCTACAATCGACGATAACCACACCTAACTGGACGGGTGATTGTATGTCTTCGGTCAATTCTCTCAGAAGTCTTGTTCTGTCATTTTTAGTTGGTCTTTGCGTAATAAAACTAACAGTTGGGCTAAGCCTAAACTTTGCATTACGTGGAAACCTTTCCTGTAATTCCCGAGGTCTACGAATCAAGATAAAGTGTAAAACAAACACCCTACACCCTCCCTGCCCCATGTAACCCGTTTCAATCTCCCCTCCCGGGACTTAGCCGAGGGCCATGGTCAGCGAGGGCCAGGCGGCCTGGCATTGATCTCTCTGCTCGGATCGAGCTGCCTGTGGAGGCATGACCAGTGCCAGCAGCTTGACCCCAGGTTGCTAATGGGGCAGCGAGGACCACTTTCAATTGACTCAAATCTTGAGTCTGTAGTCAAGGAAATAAAGACTTGCATTTATATAGCGCCTTTCACAGCCTCAGGATGTCCCCAAGCAGTTTACAGCCAATGAACTGGGCATGGTAGCATACTGGTTAAGTTATTGGACTCATGATCCAGAGGGTGAACTACTGATGCGGGGGCAGGAATTCAAATCCCACTGCAGAAGCTGAATAATTTAAATTCAGTTCATCAAATAAATCTGGCATAAAAAGCTAGTACTAGTAATGGTGACTAAGAACTACCAGATTGTTGTAAAAACCTATCTGGTTGATTAATGTCCTTTAGGGAAGGAAATCTGCTGTCCTTACCAGGTCTGACCTATATGTGATTCCAGACCCACAGCAATGTGGTTGACTCTTAACTGCCCTCCGAAATGGCCTAGCAAGCCTCTTTGTTTTACCAAATCGCTACAAAGAAGATGGACTGCAGCAGGTCAAGAAGGCGGCTCATTGCCACCCTCTCAAGGGCTATTAGGGATGGGCAATAAATGCTGGCCTTGCCAGTGACGCCCACATGCCATGAATGAAAAAAAAATGGTTTTGAAGTGACGTCGCTGTTGTAATGTAGGAAGCGCGGCAACCAATTTCCACACAGCAAGTTCCCACAAACAGCAGATAATCTGCTTTAGTGTTGCTGATTGAGGGATAAATATTAGTCCAGGACTTTGGAAAAAATTCTCTGCTTTCCTTTGAATAGTGCCGTAAGAACTTTTATGTCCGCCTGAGAGAGCGGATGAGGTCTCGGTTTTACGTCTCATCCAAAAGATAGCACCTCCAACAGTGCAGCACTCCCTCAGTCAGGGAGAGACCTGTGCAGCAATTAGTGCCGACTTGCATGAACTTTCCTCTGGGATCTCCTCTTCAATTCCAATGGTCTTTGAACACACTGTAAAAATTTGTGACACAGATTAATAACAAATTGCAGTTGAGCACAGTCATGGCATGGAAACTGTGCAAGCTGTGAATGAGAAAAGAAAATTAAATCCAATACATTCCTGTCTGTCCTTTAGAGAAATGCTACATCCTACCTTTGGAATAAATGAATCCACATCTTGTACATATGGGCCCTTAAATTCCAGTCGGAGGCTTCCCGCGGGCAATTGCCTCCAACTGGAGAGTTTTTACGAAATTACCTGGTGGTCCCAGAGCGCCCCGGATTCCAGTGGGGAGACCTTCTCTTCCCGCGCTGCGAAGTACGCTCCCGTCCTCGAGGTTCGCACGCAGAAGATGCAGTCACGTGTGACTGCTGAGCCAATCAGGTACAGTATTCTCAATTAATAGCAATGGGAACTCCGTATCTACGAGTTCTCATTTCTATGAATCGAGAAAAAATTCAAACCCCAAAACACCAAATAAAAAATAAAAAACACACCTCACATAATTCAAATTAATTGAAATTAAAGTTAATAAATATCTTAGAGGAAAAAAAAATTCAGAGTTTTTAAAATGTTTTTAAAATTGTGGTTTAAAATAAATTTAATGCAGTGGGCAGGATTTTTAAAAATAAATGCTTTTATCAGGCCCAAGAGTTCTGAGGATATTTGCTGGGCAAGATATGGGTAAATCCAGCAATCTTGCCCTTGCAAATGTCCTCGCTCCCGATATGCGGATCGCTTGACAGATTGGAAAAGCCGGTTTTCAGTGCATGCGCATTGTGCGCTGAAAACCGGCGTTTACAATGCCTTCCCAGGTCCATAGAAACTTCGTACGGACCCGGGGAGGCTGGGATTTCTGGGCCATTGAAAAACGGTGCTCTGTAATTATCTACCGATCTGAATATTGCATTGAATTTTGCTGTCATTATCACTATCTTGTAGATACCATTTTTATTACTAATAAAGCCAGACAATGTATCCATCTATTAAGCTACATTGTATTATATGATGATGTTGAGTACCCGCTATTCATCTTGACATTCCATTCTATCATTACTTTTGAAAATTTTCTGTGGGCACAGAGCTCTGGATCTTTAATTTAATTTGTACTTGTTCATTGAGGATGATATTATGTTTATTAATATCACAAAATCTGGTGAGCTTGATAAATTCTCATCCCAAAAATCAAGTGCACTCTTCGCACCTTCCCTTGTAATCTGTTCATCTAAGAGTTACGGCATCAAGCCCCTTTGATACTTCTCTCCTGTCTCACTGGGGTCTTTGAACTGAGCGCACTCCCTGACAGTGCCACTGAGCATTTACTGATTACATTATAAAATACGGAAAGGGCTGGATAGTGTGCCTAATGATTGATTATTCCAGTTTGACAGATCGGGGAGGACCAGGGGACCCAAGTTTAAACTGTGTAAGAGTAGGAATAGACTGGATGTTGGGCAGTTCTTATTCATCCCAAGAGTAGAGAGCCTCTGGAATGTGCTGCCGGCTGGTGTGGTGGGTGCTGACTCTCTGCAGACAAGAGGAAGCTGTATAGGTTTCTGACTGGGGCAGAGATCCCATCATATAAATGGTAAGTGGATGAACAGATAAGGTACGCATAACCAGTGTGATCTCTTGGATTGGTTTCCATCACCTGAGATGGTGGGAGAGGTATTTTTTCTCTTATTCCCCTTTCTTGCCTCTCCCAGGAGATTACGTGGCAATGGGGGGAGGGGGTTGGTGGGGTTGGAGGGTAGAAGTGTATTGTCCTGATGCTCCGGCCACCATGATGGTGTGGGCAGGCTTGATGGACCAGCTGGTCTTCTCCTGCCTGTCAATTGTGTATGTTAGTAACCCTGTTGTTATGTATGGAGGAAGAGTCAGACTGAACACTGTTAGCTCAAAGTAAAGTGTGATCTTAGTCTTTTTTGCAGGTCTCCAGAGTGCCTCTCCAACCTGTGAGGCTTCCTTAAATACCTGTGCTCCCAAGGGATTATAGAATCTAATAACTATTTACAATGTGAGTCGATCTGGGGCCCTTCTTGCCCTGGTTAATCGTCTCGGTGTGAAAGCTGGTGTTGTTGAATCAACTGTTGGGCCCTCGCTGGGCTGCTGTGGATGATGGGTTCTGCTTCGTGGTCAACCGTGGTGCCGGTTGCCGCTGGTGTGTGTGTTGGGGGATCAAAAAAGATACGGTCCAAGATGGGTTGCTCAGGATAGTCCATGAATCTGAGTTTGATTTGGTCCAAGTGTTTCCGGTGAATGTCCATTTGAAAGTTTGACCCGAAACACCCTGTTCCCCTCTTTGGCCACGACTGTGCCAGGAAGCCACTTGGGACCTTGTCCGTAATTCAATACAAATACAGGATCATTGACTTCAATCTCACGTGACACATTTGCGTTATCATGGTATGTATTTTGTTGAAGCCGCCTGCTCTCTACTTGTTCATGTAGATCAGGGTGAACTAACGAGAGCCTTGTCTTAAGTGCTCTTTTCATGAGAAGTTCAGCAGGAGCGAGTGGGGTCTCGTGCAGTAGCTAAGTAGGACTTGGGATAGGCGCGTCTGCAGTGAGCCTTCCATGACCCTCTTCAAGCCTTGCTTGATTGTTTGCACTGCTCTCTCTTCCTGACCATTGGACGCTGGTTTAAACGGGTAGATGTGACATGTTTGATCCCGTTACGGGTCATGAATTCTTTGAACTCAGCACTGGTAAAACATGGCCCGTTGTCACTCACCAGGACATCAGGCAGGCTGTGTGTGGCAAACATGGCCCGTAGGCTTTCGGTGGTGGCAGCAGACGTGCTTGCCAACATTATCTCACATTCAATCCATTTGGAGTACGCATCTACAACCACAAGGAACATTTTACCCAAGAATGGGCCAGCATAGTAGACTTGTACCCTAGAGCACGGGTTTGGAGGGCCAAGTCCATAAACTCAGCGGCGCCTCCCTGTGTACATTGCTTAACCGCGAGCATGTATTACATCTGTGAACGCAGGACTCTAAGTCCGCATCGATATCAGGCCACCGCACGTGGGATCTGGCTATCGCTTTCATCATTACGATGCCTGGGTGGGTACTGTAGAGGTCACTGATGAAGGTGTCTCTGCCCTTCTTGGGAACCACTACTCAATTGCCCCACAGAAGGCAGTCTGTCTGTATAGACATTTCATCTTTGCGCCGCTGGAATGGCTTTATCTCTTCCTGCATTTCCACTGGGACACTGGACCAGCTCCCGTGAAGTACACAGTTTTTGACTAGAGACAATAAGGGGTCCTGGCTCGTCCAGATTTTGATCTGCTGGGCATTGATGGGTGATTGCTCACTCTCAAATGCTTCCATAACCATGGCGAAATCTGTGGGCTGCGCCATTTCCACCCCCATGGTGGGCAATGGCAGCCTACTGAGAGCATCGACGCAGTTTTCTGTCCCTGGCCTGTGGTGGATGGCATAGTTGTATGCAGACTACGTGAGCGACCATCTCTGGATGCGGGCCGATGCATTTGTATTTATCCCTTTACTCTCGGAAAACAGGGATATGAGTGGCTTATGGTCAGTTTCCAATTTGAATTTTAGCCCAAACAGGTATTGATGCATTTTCTTTACCCCATAGACACACGCTAACGCTTCTTTCTCAATCGTGCTGTAGGCTCTCTCAGCCTTAGACAGACTCCTGGATGCATAAGCAATCGGCTGCAGTTTCCCGAAATCATTAGCTTGTTGTAATACACACCCGACACCATATGACGACGCATCACATGCTAGTACCAAACGCTTACATGGATTATACAACACAAGCAATTTTTTTGAGCGTAACAACTTTCTCGCTTTTACAAAGGCATTTGCTTGGCTTTTACCCCATACCCATACCCATACGCAGTAAGGCGTGCAGTGGTTCTAACAGTGTGCTGAGATCCGATAAAAAGTTACCAACGTAGTTCAGGAGTCCTAGAAACGACCGCAGCTCCGTCATGTTCTGTGGCCTCGGTGCGTTCTCGATTGCCTCCGTCTTCGAATCGGTGGGCCTGATGCAGTCTGCTGCGATCTTCCTCCCCAAGAACTCCACTTCAGGCACCAGGAAATCGCACTTCGAGCGTTTTAACCTGAGCCCCACGCAGTCAAGTCGACCAAGAACCTTCTCCAGGCTCTGCAGATGCTCGACTGTGTCCCAATCTTTGACCAAGATGTCGTCCTGGAAGTCCACGGTGTGCGGGACCGACTTCAGTAAGCATTTCATGTTTCTCTGCAATATCGCCGTGGCTGATCGAATTCCAAACAGGCACCTGTTATAAATGAAAAGACCTTTGCGCATGTTGATGCAGGTGAGGGCCTTCGATGATTAATCCAGTTCCTGCGTCATGTAGGCTGAAGTCAAATCCAGTTTCGTGAACGTCTTTCCTCCCGCCAGCGTTGCAAAGTGGTTGTCGACCTTTGGTAGTGGGTATTGGTCCTGCAGGGAGAAATGATTGATAATTACTTTATAATCGCCACAGATTCTGAGAGTGCCGTCTCCCTTGAGGACAATAACGATGGGGCTGGCCCACTCACTGAACTCGATCGGTGAAATGATGCCCTCTCTTTGCAGCTGGTCTAGCTCAATCTCTACCCTTTCTCTCATCATGTACGGTACTGCTCTCGCCTTGTGATGGATGGGTCACGCCCCCGGAATTAGGTGGATCTGCACTTTTGCTCCTTGGAATTTCCCGATGCCTGGTTCGAACAGCAAAGGAAATTTGTTTAAGACCTGGGCACATGAAGTGTCATCAGCCGGCGATAGCGTTCGGTCGTCGTCTCAGTTCCAGCGTATCTTTCCCAGCCAGCTCCTGCTGAGCAGCGTAGGACCATCGCCCGGTACCACCCAGAGTGGTAGCTTGTGCACCGCTCCATCGTAGGAGACCTTTACGGTAGCACTGCCAATTACGGGAATCGGTTCTTTTGTGTAAGTTCCTAGTTTCGTACGAATTGGAGTTATGACTGGCCTTGAGGCCTTGCTGCACCACAATCTTTCGAAAGTCTTTTTGTCCATGATAGACTGGCTCGCGCCCGTGTCCAGCTCCATTGACACCGGGAGTCCATTTCGTTCAACATTCAGCATTATCGGGGGACAATTCGTGGTGAATGTGTGCACCCCATGTACCTCTGCCTCCTCGATCTGAGGCTCTGGTTCATCGTGATCCTCCGTGGATCTGACCTCCTCTGCAAAATGGTGGTTTGCAGATTTAACAGGATTTGCAGCTCACCTGCACATAAGTTGGAGGTGTCCCATTGTTCCACAGCCGTTACAAACGTACCCTTTGAATCGGCATGAATGGAAATGTTGATCAGCCCCGCACCACCATTGATGGTGGACTCTGTGACATCTGCGGACGTGCAGCTACAGGTGTGTGTGACCTGCCCTGTACATTACGATTCGAAAACAACATCACTTTGTTCACAGTACTTGTAGCAGCACTTGTGTGCTGAGGGATTTGCCTCATATTGTCACTGGTGACAATGAACACCTGGGCTATCGCTATGGCTTTACTCAAGGTTGAGGTCTCTACAGTCAAAAGTTTGCGAAGTATGGTTTCGTGGCCAATGCCAAGAACGAAAAAGTCTCTGAGCATGTACTCCAAATGTCTTTCAAATTCACAATGTCCTGCAAGGCGTCTTAGCTCGGCGACATAACTCGCCACTTCCTGGCCTTCAGACCTTTCGTAGCTGTAGAACCGGTACCTTGCCATCAGAATGCTTTCCTTCGGGTTCAAATGCTCTCGGACCAGTGTGCACAAATCATCGTACGATTTCTCTGTGGGTTTCGCTGGAGTAAGCAGATTCTTCATGAGGCTATACATTGGTGCTCCACAGACGGTGAGGAGGATCGTCCTTCGTTTGGCAGCGTTTTCTTCCACATCTAGCTCGTTGGCCATGAAATATTGGTTGAGTCACTCAACAAAAGTTTCCCAATCATCTCCCTCCGAGAATTTCTCTAGGATGCCCACTGTTCTCTGCTGCATCTTTGGGTTCGCTATCTGTATCTCGTCGCCAGTTGTTATGTATGGGGAAAGAGTCAGACTGAACACTGTGAGCTCAAAGTAAAGTGTGACCTTAGTCTTTTACTGCAGCTCTCCAGAGTGCCTCTCCAACCTGTGAGACCTCCTTAAATACCTGTGCTCCCAAAGGATTATGGGATCCCTTGGGACTCCAGGGGATGAGCCCTCTGGTGGCTGTACAGAATATATACAAGCTTACATATATAATATCTGTGATCACGGAAAGGTTTGTACACCCTTTTAAAAAGTCCACCTCATTTCCTTCATGAAGCACCTTCCAAAACTGGTATTCTGCATGTTCCCATTCTGAATATTACACAGCAGAATGAAATACATTGGGAGAAACCTGTTTACCTATTGAATCACATAGATGCATTTCAGGGGAAGCTAGATCAGCACATGAGAGAGAAAGGAATAGAAGGATAAGCTGAAAGGGTATGATAGGAGGAGGCTGGTTTGGAGCATAAACCATGTTAAAGCATGGACTGTTGGGGTGAATGGCCTGTTTCTGTGCTGTAAATTCTATGGGCTAGACGTTCCCGAGAGCCCCTCAACTACTGATTGCCCACCCAGAAAAACCACTAACGTTTGGTCAGTAATGCTGGCAAAAACTTCCACTTTTAAGTTAAAACTAATCGCCCGGCGAGAAAATTGATCTTGCACCATTATTCTCAGCGGTTTTTTCAGCGGTTAAGGAGAAACTAAGTAAAACGAGCGTTGTTTTTTAAATTTAGTCCGAGGCTGCGATTGGGCGTGGGGGTGGGGGGTGAAATTTCTTTTTAAATTTTCACCAAAAAAAAGTTTGAAAACATTCCCAAGACACTTTTACACCTAATCGCCGTTTTACAATTAAAAATAAATAAATAAAAAATCTTTAACTTACCTTTCTTTGCAGAGTACTCACCTACTGTCCTGGTTAAGCTGCTTTTACAGGGCGGTTCCCTCGGCGATCGGGACGGGCTTCCGTTGAGGCCAAACTTATGCCCTGGCAATTTTCTTGGCGGTGCACATCGGCAGTTTGGTCCCAGCGGGCGTTTTGAGATTTGGGCGATAACATTGAAAAACTAAGGGGAAACTTTCGCCTGGCGGAAAAACAGCAGTACCACCGAGAAAATTGCCGAAAACCCCATCGAAAATGAAAAAAAAGTTTAGCCCTATGTAATTCTATGTAAATGCAGAAAGGGAAGAATATTTATTTTTCCATTAATATCCTCAGGACAAAATAAGGAGAGATCTACAACCACTTGCTTCACCAGGTTGTGTCACTCACACACACTGGCACATGGTGAGGGAGGGCTGAGAACTCCAGATTATTTTAGCGAGGTCACTGACAGGAGAGTGTAATTGCAGTGTGATAAGTTGACACAAATAGTTTCTGTTATGTATCTTACATTATTATATATAACTGTATCCTAACATACTATACATGACTGTAATAAGATATGACCTGTAACCACCAGCATACCTTACCACCAGGGGTGCACTTGCAAGAGACAGGTATATAAGGACAGGTCTCAGGCAAATGCAGCATTCCAGAGCTGTGAAATAAAGGTGCAGGTCCAGAGTGACCTTGACTTCACTACATGCCTCGTGTGGATCTATACTGAGGGGACAGGACTTTACAGTTTCCACCAGAAATGTGGACATAATAGAAATCTAAAAATACGAATGTATGACTGTAAAATGGGGTCTAACTTATATCGCTTACCCACCCTTTAAGGCTCCTTCACTTGAATACTGCACGGTCTTGAATTATTTTTATTTGACTGCATCTTTGAAGTTCCTTTCCACGATTTTAACTCCAGGTGGATTTCCCGCTCAGGCCTGAGTTAAAATTATAGTCGCGTCTCAATGATGTAATCGGGACGCAACATGCCTAAGTAAAGAAGGACCCTGTTGGCTCCGGGCGCGTGTCCTTGCTGCCTGCTCAGTAGAGCAGGTTAAAATTGCAGATGTTGTGATCATGGCGGCTTTCGGACAGGTAAGAGCCAGGGCGATTTTAGCTGCCCACCCACCAGGTTTCTGCCGAACGAGTAGGGTTAAAATCTTCCCCAATCACTCAGTCTATCTAGCAGGGTGATGACGGTAAGGAGACACATCTGCTTCTATAGAAACAAGTAGCAGCAACAGCAAGCATAATAACAGTTCTTTCATATTATGGGATTTCCCAGGGCTCCAAGGCTCTCGATAGCACACATGTACACACTTGTATTTCTTCAGAGAGAGAGAATGCTTATCAGAAGTGAAAAGAACAGCAGCCTGTCAATGTGCAGTGATGCGTGATGCCAAGGATATCACCATGCACCTGCTGATTCCCCTCTGACTGTTTTTATTCTCTCTCTTGTTTTGGGAAGTTCATGAACAAACGGAAGTTGTAGACAAGTTGGTTATGAGGGGAGGGCACAGCTTAAAACATACCCCTTCTCCACATTCTCAACTGATAGAGCCCTGTAGAGAAGAAATATGTTCAACTCCCCAGCCTATGGCTCAGGAGCCCCGATATTTAAGGGGAGGCAGAGAGGGAGGTGTGGTGGTGGGGGGGGGGGGGAGGGCGGGGGAGTGTGCAGCTTTGTGTAGAGTGGGTTGCGGGTTTCCCTCAGATCCTGCCAAATTTATCGGCAAGACCTGATTAACATTTTTTGTCTCCGTTTCCCAGCCGCTGCCAGCCAGATTGAGAGGCTGTCAGGCGGGAAGGCCTTCAGCACCAGTCCCACAGCCAGGGAGCAGAGAGGAGGGATGGAGGGACCAAAAAGGCCGGGCAGGGGGAGAGCGGAAGCCAGAGGTGGGGAGAGCAGAAGGGATGGGGGAAAATCGGCAGTGTCGGGGGGAGATCGGAAAGGTCACGGTGGCGAGGGAGACTGGAAGGGTCGGGGGGGAATCGGAAAGTTCAGGGTGGGAGATCGGAAATGTCAGGGGGAGATCTGAGGTTGGGGGGAGATCGGAGGTTGGGGGGAGATCGGAGGTTGGGGGGAGATCGGAGGTTGGGGGGAGATCGGAGGTTGGGGGAGATCGGAGGTTGGGGGGAGATCGGAGGTTGGGGGGAGATCGGAGGTTGGGGGAGATTGGAGGTTGGGGGGAGATCGGAGGTTGGGGGGAGATCGGAGGTTGGGGGAGATCGGAAAGTTCAGGGGGAGATCGGAGGTTGGGGGGAGATCGGAGGTTGGGGGGAGATCGGAGGTTGGGGGGAGATCGGAAATGTCAGGGGGAGATCGGAGGTTGGGGGAGATCGGAGGTTGGGGGGAGATCGGAGGTTGGGGGGAGATCGGAGGTTGGGGGAGATCGGAAAGTTCAGGGGGAGATCGGAGGTTGGGGGGAGATCGGAGGTTGGGGGGAGATCGGAAATGTCAGGGGGAGATCGGAGGTTGGGGGGAGATCGGAGGTTGGGGGAGATCGGAGGTTGGGGGGAGATCGGAAAGTTCAGGGGGAGATCGGAGGTTGGGGGGAGATCGGAGGTTGGGGGGAGATCGGAGGTTGGGGGAGATCGGAGGTTGGGGGAGATCGGAAAGTTCAGGGGGAGATCGGAGGTTGGGGGGAGATCGGAGGTTGGGGGGAGATCGGAGGTTGGGGGAGATCGGAGGTTGGGGGGAGATCGAAGGTTGGGGGAGATCGGAGGTTGGGGGGAGATTGGAGGTTGGGGGGAGATCAGAGGTTGGGGGGAGATCGGAGGTTGGGGGAGATCGGAGGTTGGGGGGAGATCGGAGGTTGGGGGGAGATCTGAGGTTGGGGGGAGATCGGAGGTTGGGGGGAGATCGGAGGTTGGGGGAGATCGGAAATGTCAGGGGGAGATCGGAGGTTGGGGGGAGATCGGAGGTTGGGGGGAAATTGGAGGTTGGGGGAGATCGGAAAGTTCAGGGGGAGATCAGAGGTTGGGGGGAGATTGGAGGTTGGGGGGAGATCGGAGGTTGGGGGGAGATCGGAAAGTTCAGGGGGAGATCGGAGGTTGGGGGGAGATCGGAGGTTGGGGGGAGATTGGAAAGTTCAGGGGGAGATCGGAGGTTGGGGGGAGATCGGAGGTTGGGGGGAGATCGGAGGTTGGGGGAGATCCGAGGTTGGGGGGAGATCGGAAATGTCAGGGGGAGATCGGAGGTTGGGGGGAGATCGGAGGTTGGGGGAGATCGGAGGTTGGGGGGAGATCGGAGGTTGGGGGAGATCGGAGGTTGGGGGGAGATCGGAGGTTGGGGGGAGATCGGAGGTTGGGGGAGATCGGAGGTTGGGGGGAGATCGGAGGTTGGGGGGAGATCGGAGGTTGGGGGAGATCAGAGGTTGGGGGGAGATTGGAGGTTGGGGGAGATCTGAGGTTGGGGGAGATCGGAGGTTGGGGGGAGATCGGAGGTTGGGGGGAGATCGGAGGTTGGGGGGAGATCGGAGGTTGGGGGGAGATCAGAGGTTGGGGGAGATCGGAGGTTGGGGGGAGATCGGAGGTTGGGGGAGATCGGAGGTTGGGGGGACATTGGAGGTTGGGGGAGATCGGAGGTTGGGGGAGATCGGAGGTTGGGGGGAGATCGGAGGTTGGGGGAGATCGGAAATGTCAGGGGGAGATCAGAGGTTGGGGGGAAATTGGAGGTTGGGGGGAGATCGGAAAGTTCAGGGGGAGATCGGAGGTTGGGGGGAGATTGGAAAGTTCAGGGGGAGATCGGAGGTTGGGGCAGATCGGAGGTTGGGGGGAGATCGGAGGTTGGGGGGAGATCGGAAAGTTCAGGGGAGATCGGAGGTTGGGGGAGATCGGAGGTTGGGGGGAGATCGGAGGTTGGGGGGAGATCGGAGGTTGGGGCAGATCGGAGGTTGGGGGGAGATCGGAGGTTGGGGGGAGATCGGAGGTTGGGGGAGATCGGAGGTTGGGGGAGATCGGAGGTTGGGGGGAGATTGGAGGTTGGGGGGAGATCGGAGGTTGGGGGAGATCGGAGGTTGGGGGGAGATCGGAGGTTGGGGGGAGATCGGAGGTTGGGGGAGATCGGAGGTTGGGGGGAAATTGGAGGTTGGGGGGAGATCGGAAAGTTCAGGGGGAGATCGGAGGTTGGGGGGAGATCGGAGGTTGGGGGAGATTGGAAAGTTCAGGGGGAGATCGGAGGTTGGGGGGACATTGGAGGTTGGGGGAGATCGGAGGTTGGGGGGAGATCGGAGGTTGGGGGAGATCGGAAATGTCAGGGGCAGATCAGAGGTTGGGGGGAGATCGGAGGTTGGGGGGAGATCGGAGGTTGGGGGGAAATTGGAGGTTGGGGGGAGATCGGAAAGTTCAGGGGGAGATCGGAGGTTGGGGGGAGATTGGAGGTTGGGGGAGATCAGAGGTTGGGGGGAGATCGGAAAGTTCAGGGGGAGATCGGAGGTTGGGGGGAGATCGGAGGTTGGGGGGAGATTGGAAAGTTCAGGGGGAGATCGGAGGTTGGGGGAGATCGGAGGTTGGGGGGAGATCGGAGGTTGGGGGGAGATCGGAAAGTTCAGGGGGAGATCGGAGGTTGGGGGAGATCGGAGGTTGGGGGGAGATCGGAGGTTGGGGGGAGATCGGAGGTTGGGGGAGATCGGAGGTTGGGGGGAGATCGGAGGTTGGGGGGAGATCGGAGGTTGGGGGGAGATCGGAGGTTGGGGGGAGATCGGAGGTTGGGGGAGATCGGAGTTGGGGGGAGATCGGAGGTTGGGGGGAGATCGGAGGTTGGGGAGAGATCGGAGGTTGGGGGGAGATCGGAAATGTCAGGGGGAGATCGGAGGTTGGGGGAGATCGGAGGTTGGGGGGAGATCGGAGGTTGGGGGGAGATCAGAGGTTGGGGGGAGATCGGAGGTTGGGGGAGATCGGAGGTTGGGGGGAGATCGGAAATGTCAGGGGGAGATCGGAGGTTGGGGGGAGATCGGAGGTTGGGGGAGATCGGAGGTTGGGGGGAGATCGGAGGTTGGGGGGAGATCAGAGGTTGGGGGGAGATCGGAGGTTGGGGGGAGATCGGAGGTTGGGGTGAGATCGGAGGTTGGGGGAGATCGGAGGTTGGGGGGAGATCGGAGGTTGGGGGGAGATCGGAGGTTGGGGGGAGATCGGAGGTTGGGGGAGATCGGAAATGTCAGGGGGAGATCGGAGGTTGGGGGGAGATCGGAGGTTGGGGGGAAATTGGAGGTTGGGGGAGATCGGAAAGTTCAGGGGGAGATCAGAGGTTGGGGGGAGATTGGAGGTTGGGGGGAGATCGGAGGTTGGGGGGAGATCGGAAAGTTCAGGGGGAGATCGGAGGTTGGGGGGAGATCGGAGGTTGGGGGGAGATTGGAAAGTTCAGGGGGAGATCGGAGGTTGGGGGGAGATCGGAGGTTGGGGGGAGATCGGAGGTTGGGGGAGATCGGAGGTTGGGGGGAGATCGGAAATGTCAGGGGGAGATCGGAGGTTGGGGGGAGATCGGAGGTTGGGGGAGATCGGAGGTTGGGGGGAGATCGGAGGTTGGGGGAGATCGGAGGTTGGGGGGAGATCGGAGGTTGGGGGGAGATCGGAGGTTGGGGGAGATCGGAGGTTGGGGGGAGATCGGAGGTTGGGGGGAGATCGGAGGTTGGGGGAGATCGGAGGTTGGGGGGAGATTGGAGGTTGGGGGAGATCTGAGGTTGGGGGAGATCGGAGGTTGGGGGGAGATCGGAGGTTGGGGGGAGATCGGAGGTTGGGGGGAGATCGGAGGTTGGGGGGAGATCAGAGGTTGGGGGAGATCGGAGGTTGGGGGGAGATCGGAGGTTGGGGGAGATCGGAGGTTGGGGGGACATTGGAGGTTGGGGGAGATCGGAGGTTGGGGGAGATCGGAGGTTGGGGGGAGATCGGAGGTTGGGGGAGATCGGAAATGTCAGGGGGAGATCAGAGGTTGGGGGGAAATTGGAGGTTGGGGGGAGATCGGAAAGTTCAGGGGGAAATCGGAGGTTGGGGGGAGATTGGAAAGTTCAGGGGGAGATCGGAGGTTGGGGGAGATCGGAGGTTGGGGGGAGATCGGAGGTTGGGGGGAGATCGGAAAGTTCAGGGGAGATCGGAGGTTGGGGGAGATCGGAGGTTGGGGGGAGATCGGAGGTTGGGGGGAGATCGGAGGTTGGGGGAGATCGGAGGTTGGGGGGAGATCGGAGGTTGGGGGGAGATCGGAGGTTGGGGGAGATCGGAGGTTGGGGGAGATCGGAGGTTGGGGGAGATCGGAGGTTGGGGGGAGATTGGAGGTTGGGGGGAGATCGGAGGTTGGGGGAGATCGGAGGTTGGGGGGAGATCGGAGGTTGGGGGAGATCGGAGGTTGGGGGAGATCGGAGGTTGGGGGAGATCGGAGGTTGGGGGGAGATCGGAGGTTGGGGGAGATCGGAGGTTGGGGGGAGATCGGAAATGTCAGGGGGAGATCGGAGGTTGGGGGGAGATCGGAGGTTGGGGGAGATCGGAGGTTGGGGGGAGATCGGAGGTTGGGGGGAGATCAGAGGTTGGGGGAGATCGGAGGTTGGGGGGAGATCGGAGGTTGGGGGAGATCGGAGGTTGGGGGGAGATCGGAGGTTGGGGAGAGATCGGAGGTTGGGGGGAGATCGGAGGTTGGGGGAGATCGGAGGTTGGGGGGAGATCGGAGGTTGGGGGGAGATCGGAGGTTGGGGGGAAATTGGAGGTTGGGGGAGATCGGAAAGTTCAGGGGGAGATCAGAGGTTGGGGGGAGATTGGAGGTTGGGGGGAGATCGGAGGTTGGGGGGAGATCGGAAAGTTCAGGGGGAGATCGGAGGTTGGGGGGAGATCGGAGGTTGGGGGGAGATCGGAGGTTGGGGGAGATCGGAGGTTGGGGGGAGATCGGAGGTTGGGGGAGATTGGAGGTTGGGGGGAGATCGGAGGTTGGGGGGAGATTGGAGGTTGGGGGGAGATCGGAGGTTGGGGGGAGATCGGAGGTTGGGGGGAGATTGGAGGTTGGGGGGAGATCGGAGGTTGGGGGGAGATCGGAGGTTGGGGGGAGATTGGAGGTTGGGGGGAGATCGGAAAGTTCAGGGGGAGATCGGAGGTTGGGGGGAGATCGGAAAGTTCAGGGGGAGATCGGAGGTTGGGGGGAGATCGGAGGTTGGGGGGAGATTGGAAAGTTCAGGGGGAGATCGGAGGTTGGGGGGAGATCGGAGGTTGGGGGGAGATCGGAAAGTTCAGGGGGAGATCGGAGGTTGGGGGGAGATCGGAGGTTGGGGGAGATCGGAGGTTGGGGGGAGATTGGAGGTTGGGGGAGATCGGAGGTTGGGGGGAGATCGAAGGTTGGGGGAGATCGGAGGTTGGGGGGAGATCGGAGGTTGGGGGGAGATTGGAAAGTTCAGGGGGAGATCGGAGGTTGGGGGGAGATCGGAGGTTGGGGGAGATCGGAGGTTGGGGGGAGATTGGAGATTGGGGGAGATCGGAGGTTGGGGGGAGATCGAAGGTTGGGGGAGATCGGAGGTTGGGGGAGATCGGAGGTTGGGGGGAGATTGGAGGTTGGGGGGAGATCGGAGGTTGGGGGAGATCGGAGGTTGGGGGGAGATCGAAGGTTGGGGGAGATCGGAGGTTGGGGGAGATCGGAGGTTGGGGGGAGATTGGAGGTTGGGGGAGATCGGAGGTTGGGGGGAGATCGAAGGTTGGGGGAGATCGGAGGTTGGGGGAGATCGGAGGTTGGGGGGAGATTGGAGGTTGGGGGGAGATCGGAGGTTGGGGGGAGATCGGAGGTTGGGGGAGATCGGAGGTTGGGGGGAGATCGGAGGTTGGGGGGAGATCGGAGGTTGGGGGAGATCGGAGGTTGGGGGGAGATCGGAGGTTGGGGGGAAATTGGAGGTTGGGGGGAGATCGGAAAGTTCAGGGGGAGATCGGAGGTTGGGGGGAGATTGGAGGTTGGGGGGAGATCGGAAAGTTCACGGGGAGATCGGAGGTTGGGGGGAGATCGGAGGTTGGGGGGAGATTGGAAAGTTCAGGGGGAGATCGGAGGTTGGGGGAGATCGGAGGTTGGGGGGAGATCGGAGGTTGGGGGGAGATCGGAGGTTGGGGGAGATCGGAGGTTGGGGGGAGATCGGAGGTTGGGGGGAGATCGAAGGTTGGGGGAGATCGGAGGTTGGGGGAGATCGGAGGTTGGGGGGAGATTGGAGGTTGGGGGAGATCGGAGGTTGGGGGGAGATCGAAGGTTGGGGGAGATCGGAGGTTGGGGGAGATCGGAGGTTGGGGGGAGATTGGAGGTTGGGGGGAGATCGGAGGTTGGGGGGAGATCGGAGGTTGGGGGAGATCGGAGGTTGGGGGGAGATCGGAGGTTGGGGGGAGATCGGAGGTTGGGGGAGATCGGAGGTTGGGGGGAGATCGGAGGTTGGGGGGAAATTGGAGGTTGGGGGGAGATCGGAAAGTTCAGGGGGAGATCGGAGGTTGGGGGGAGATTGGAGGTTGGGGGGAGATCGGAAAGTTCAGGGGGAGATCGGAGGTTGGGGGGAGCTCGGAGGTTGGGGGGAGATTGGAAAGTTCAGGGGGAGATCGGAGGTTGGGGGAGATCGGAGGTTGGGGGGAGATCGGAGGTTGGGGGGAGATCGGAGGTTGGGGGAGATCGGAGGTTGGGGGGAGATCGGAGGTTGGGGGAGATCGGAGGTTGGGGGGAGATAGGAGGTTGGGGGGAGATCGGAAGTTGGGGGGAGATCGGAGGTTGGGGGGAGATCGGAGGTTGGGGGAGATCGGAGGTTGGGGGGAGATCGGAGGTTGGGGGGAGATCGGAGGTTGGGGGAGATCGGAGGTTGGGGGGAGATCAGAGGTTGGGGGGATATTGGAGGTTGGGGGGAGATCGGAAAGTTCAGGGGGAGATCGGAGGTTGGGGGAGATCGGAGGTTGGGGGGAGATCGGAGGTTGGGGGGAGATTGGAAAATTCAGGGGGAGATCGGAGGTTGGGGGAGATCGGAGGTTGGGGGGAGATCGGAGGTTGGGGGGAGATCGGAAAGTTCAGGGGAGATCGGAGGTTGGGGGAGATCGGAGGTTGGGGGGAGATTGGAAAGTTCAGGGGGAGATCGGAGGTTGGGGGAGATCGGAGGTTGGGGGGAGATTGGAAAGTTCAGGGGGAGATCGGAGGTTGGGGGGAGATCGGAGGTTGGGGGGAGATCGGAGGTTGGGGGGAGATCGGAGGTTGGGGGAGATCGGAGGTTGGGGGGAGATCGGAGGTTGGGGGGAGATCGGAGGTTGGGGGAGATCGGAGGTTGGGGGGAGATCGGAGGTTGGGGGGAAATTGGAGGTTGGGGGGAGATCGGAAAGTTCAGGGGGAGATCGGAGGTTGGGGGGAGATTGGAGGTTGGGGGGAGATCGGAAAGTTCAGGGGGAGATCGGAGGTTGGGGGGAGATCGGAGGTTGGGGGGAGATTGGAAAGTTCAGGGGGAGATCGGAGGTTGGGGGAGATCGGAGGTTGGGGGGAGATCGGAGGTTGGGGGGAGATCGGAGGTTGGGGGAGATCGGAGGTTGGGGGGAGATCGGAGGTTGGGGGAGATCGGAGGTTGGGGGGAGATAGGAGGTTGGGGGGAGATCGGAAGTTGGGGGGAGATCGGAGGTTGGGGGGAGATCGGAGGTTGGGGGAGATCGGAGGTTGGGGGGAGATCGGAGGTTGGGGGGAGATCGGAGGTTGGGGGAGATCGGAGGTTGGGGGGAGATCAGAGGTTGGGGGGATATTGGAGGTTGGGGGGAGATCGGAAAGTTCAGGGGGAGATCGGAGGTTGGGGGAGATCGGAGGTTGGGGGGAGATCGGAGGTTGGGGGGAGATTGGAAAATTCAGGGGGAGATCGGAGGTTGGGGGAGATCGGAGGTTGGGGGGAGATCGGAGGTTGGGGGGAGATCGGAAAGTTCAGGGGAGATCGGAGGTTGGGGGAGATCGGAGGTTGGGGGGAGATTGGAAAGTTCAGGGGGAGATCGGAGGTTGGGGGAGATCGGAGGTTGGGGGGAGATTGGAAAGTTCAGGGGGAGATCGGAGGTTGGGGGGAGATCGGAGGTTGGGGGGAGATCGGAGGTTGGGGGGAGATTGGAGGTTGGGGGAGATCGGAGGTTGGGGGAGATCGGAGGTTGGGGGGAGATCGGAGGTTGGGGGAGATCGGAGGTTGGGGGAGATCGGAGGTTGGGGGAGATCGGAGGTTGGGGGGAGATTGGAGGTTGGGGGGAGATCGGAGGTTGGGGGAGATCGGAGGTTGGGGGGAGATCGGAGGTTCGGGGGAGATTGGAGGTTGGGGGGAGATCGGAGGTTGGGGGAGATCGGAAATGTCAGGGGGAGATCGGAGGTTGGGGGGAGATCGGAGGTTGGGGGGAAATTGGAGGTTGGGGGAGATCGGAAAGTTCAGGGGGAGATCAGAGGTTGGGGGGAGATTGGAGGTTGGGGGGAGATCGGAGGTTGGGGGGAGATCGGAAAGTTCAGGGGGAGATCGGAGGTTGGGGGGAGATCGGAGGTTGGGGGGAGATTGGAAAGTTCAGGGGGAGATCGGAGGTTGGGGGGAGATCGGAGGTTGGGGGGAGATCGGAGGTTGGGGGAGATCGGAGGTTGGGGGGAGATCGGAAATGTCAGGGGGAGATCGGAGGTTGGGGGGAGATCGGAGGTTGGGGGAGATCGGAGGTTGGGGGGAGATCGGAGGTTGGGGGAGATCGGAGGTTGGGGGGAGATCGGAGGTTGGGGGGAGATCGGAGGTTGGGGGAGATCGGAGGTTGGGGGGAGATCGGAGGTTGGGGGGAGATCGGAGGTTGGGGGAGATCGGAGGTTGGGGGGAGATTGGAGGTTGGGGGAGATCTGAGGTTGGGGGAGATCGGAGGTTGGGGGGAGATCGGAGGTTGGGGGGAGATCGGAGGTTGGGGGGAGATCGGAGGTTGGGGGGAGATCAGAGGTTGGGGGAGATCGGAGGTTGGGGGGAGATCGGAGGTTGGGGGAGATCGGAGGTTGGGGGGACATTGGAGGTTGGGGGAGATCGGAGGTTGGGGGAGATCGGAGGTTGGGGGGAGATCGGAGGTTGGGGGAGATCGGAAATGTCAGGGGGAGATCAGAGGTTGGGGGGAAATTGGAGGTTGGGGGGAGATCGGAAAGTTCAGGGGGAAATCGGAGGTTGGGGGGAGATTGGAAAGTTCAGGGGGAGATCGGAGGTTGGGGGAGATCGGAGGTTGGGGGGAGATCGGAGGTTGGGGGGAGATCGGAAAGTTCAGGGGAGATCGGAGGTTGGGGGAGATCGGAGGTTGGGGGGAGATCGGAGGTTGGGGGGAGATCGGAGGTTGGGGGAGATCGGAGGTTGGGGGGAGATCGGAGGTTGGGGGAGATCGGAGGTTGGGGGAGATCGGAGGTTGGGGGAGATCGGAGGTTGGGGGAGATCGGAGGTTGGGGGGAGATTGGAGGTTGGGGGGAGATCGGAGGTTGGGGGAGATCGGAGGTTGGGGGGAGATCGGAGGTTGGGGGAGATCGGAGGTTGGGGGAGATCGGAGGTTGGGGGAGATCGGAGGTTGGGGGGAGATCGGAGGTTGGGGGAGATCGGAGGTTGGGGGGAGATCGGAAATGTCAGGGGGAGATCGGAGGTTGGGGGAGATCGGAGGTTGGGGGAGATCGGAGGTTGGGGGGAGATCGGAGGTTGGGGGGAGATCAGAGGTTGGGGGAGATCGGAGTTTGGGGGGAGATCGGAGGTTGGGGGAGATCGGAGGTTGGGGGGAGATCGGAGGTTGGGGAGAGATCGGAGGTTGGGGGGAGATCGGAGGTTGGGGGGAGATCGGAGGTTGGGGGGAGATCGGAGGTTGGGGGGGAGATCGGAGGTTGGGGGGAAATTGGAGGTTGGGGGAGATCGGAAAGTTCAGGGGGAGATCAGAGGTTGGGGGGAGATTGGAGGTTGGGGGGAGATCGGAGGTTGGGGGGAGATCCGGAAAGTTCAGGGGGAGATCGGAGGTTGGGGGGAGATCGGAGGTTGGGGGGAGATCGGAGGTTGGGGGAGATCGGAGGTTGGGGGGAGATCGGAGGTTGGGGGAGATTGGAGGTTGGGGGGAGATCGGAGGTTGGGGGGAGATTGGAGGTTGGGGGGAGATCGGAGGTTGGGGGGAGATCGGAGGTTGGGGGGAGATTGGAGGTTGGGGGAGATCGGAGGTTGGGGGGAGATCGGAGGTTGGGGGGAGAATTGGAGGTTGGGGGGAGATCGGAAAGTTCAGGGGAGATCGGAGGTTGGGGGGAGATCGGAAAGTTCAGGGGAGATCGGAGGTTGGGGGGAGAACGGAGGTTGGGGGGAGATTGGAAAGTTCAGGGGGAGATCGGAGGTTGGGGGAGATCGGAGGTTGGGGGGAGATCGGAAAGTTCAGGGGGAGATCGGAGGTTGGGGGGAGATCGGAGGTTGGGGGAGATCGGAGGTAGGGGGGAGATTGGAGGTTGGGGGAGATCGGAGGTTGGGGGAGATCGAAGGTTGGGGGAGATCGGAGGTTGGGGGGAGATCGGAGGTTGGGGGGAGATTGGAAAGTTCAGGGGAAGATCGGAGGTTGGGGGAGATCGGAGGTTGGGGGAGATCGGAGGTTGGGGGGAGATTGGAGATTGGGGGAGATCGGAGGTTGGGGGGAGATCGAAGGTTGGGGGAGATCGGAGGTTGGGGGAGATCGGAGGTTGGGGGGAGATGGAGGTTGGGGGAGATCGGAGTTGGGGAGGTCGGAGGTTGGGGGGAGATCGAAGGTTGGGGGAGATCGGAGGTTGGGGAGATCGGAGGTTGGGGGGAGATTGGAGGTTGGGGGAGATCGGAGGTTGGGGGGAGATCGAAGGTTGGGGGAGATCGGAGGTTGGGGGAGATCGGAGGTTGGGGGGAGATTGGAGGTTGGGGGAGATCGGAGGTTGGGGGAGATCGGAGGTTGGGGGAGATCGGAGGTTGGGGGGAGATCGGAGGTTGGGGGGAGATCGGAGGTTGGGGGAGATCGGAGGTTGGGGGGAGATCGGAGGTTGGGGGGAAATTGGAGGTTGGGGGAGATCGGAAAGTTCAGGGGGAGATTCGGAGGTTGGGGGGAGATTGGAGGTTGGGGGGAGATCGGAAAGTTCACGGGGAGATCGGAGGTTGGGGGGAGATCGGAGGTTGGGGGGAGATTGGAAAGTTCAGGGGGAGATCGGAGGTTGGGGGAGATCGGAGGTTGGGGGGAGATCGGAGGTTGGGGGAGTTCGTAGGGTTGGGGGGAGATCGGAGGTTGGGGGAGATCGGAGGTGGGGGGGAGATCGAAGGTTGGGGGAGATCGGAAGGTTGGGGGAGATCGGAGGTTGGGGGAGATTGGAGGTTGGGGGAGATCGGAGGTTGGGGGGAGATCGAAGGTTGGGGGAGATCGGAGGTTGGGGGAGATCGGAGGTTGGGGGGAGATTGGAGGTTGGGGGGAGATCGGAGGTTGGGGGGAGATCGGAGGTTGGGGGAGATCGGAGGTTGGGGGAGATCGGAGGTTGGGGAGATCGGAGGTTGGGGGAGATCGGAGGTTGGGGGGAGATCGGAGGTTGGGGGGAAATTGGAGGTTGGGGGGAGATCGGAAAGTTCAGGGGGAGATCGGAGGTTGGGGGGAGATTGGAGGTTGGGGGAGATCGGAAAGTTCAGGGGGAGATCGGAGGTTTGGGGGGAGATCGGAGGTTGGGGGGAGATTGGAAAGTTCAGGGGGAGATCGGAGGTTGGGGAGATCGGAGGTTGGGGGGAGATCGGAGGTTGGGGGGAGATCGGAGGTTGGGGGAGATCGGAGGTTGGGGGGAGATCGGAGGTTGGGGGAGATCGGAGGTTGGGGGGAGATAGGAGGTTGGGGGGAGATCGGAAGTTGGGGGGAGATCGGAGGTTGGGGGGAGATCGGAGGTTGGGGGAGATCGGAGGTTGGGGGGAGATCGGAGGTTGGGGGGAGATCGGAGGTTGGGGAGATCGGAGGTTGGGGGAGATCAGAGGTTGGGGGGATATTGGAGGTTGGGGGGAGATCGGAAAGTTCAGGGGGAGGATCGGAGGTTGGGGGAGATCGGAGGTTGGGGGGAGATCGGAGGTTGGGGGTCGGAGGTTGGGGGGAGATTGGAAAATTCAGGGGGAGATCGGAGGTTGGGGGAGATCGGAGGTTGGGGGGAGATCGGAGGTTGGGGGGAGATCGGAAAGTTCAGGGGAGATCGGAGGTTGGGGGAGATCGGAGGTTGGGGGGAGATTGGAAAGTTCAGGGGGAGATCGGAGGTTGGGGGAGATCGGAGGTTGGGGGGAGATTGGAAAGTTCAGGGGGAGATCGGAGGTTGGGGGGAGATCGGAGGTTGGGGGGAGATCGGAGGTTGGGGGGAGATCGGAGGTTGGGGGAGATCGGAGGTTGGGGGGAGATCGGAGGTTGGGGGGAGATCGGAGGTTGGGGGAGATCGGAGGTTGGGGGGAGATCGGAGGTTGGGGGGAAATTGGAGGTTGGGGGGAGATCGGAAAGTTCAGGGGGAGATCGGAGGTTGGGGGGAGATTGGAGGTTGGGGGGAGATCGGAAAGTTCAGGGGGAGATCGGAGGTTGGGGGGAGATCGGAGGTTGGGGGGAGATTGGAAAGTTCAGGGGGAGATCGGAGGTTGGGGGAGATCGGAGGTTGGGGGGAGATCGGAGGTTGGGGGGAGATCGGAGGTTGGGGGAGATCGGAGGTTGGGGGGAGATCGGAGGTTGGGGGAGATCGGAGGTTGGGGGGAGATAGGAGGTTGGGGGGAGATCGGAAGTTGGGGGGAGATCGGAGGTTGGGGGGAGATCGGAGGTTGGGGGAGATCGGAGGTTGGGGGGAGATCGGAGGTTGGGGGGAGATCGGAGGTTGGGGGAGATCGGAGGTTGGGGGGAGATCAGAGGTTGGGGGGATATTGGAGGTTGGGGGGAGATCGGAAAGTTCAGGGGGAGATCGGAGGTTGGGGGAGATCGGAGGTTGGGGGGAGATCGGAGGTTGGGGGGAGATTGGAAAATTCAGGGGGAGATCGGAGGTTGGGGGAGATCGGAGGTTGGGGGGAGATCGGAGGTTGGGGGGAGATCGGAAAGTTCAGGGGAGATCGGAGGTTGGGGGAGATCGGAGGTTGGGGGGAGATTGGAAAGTTCAGGGGGAGATCGGAGGTTGGGGGAGATCGGAGGTTGGGGGGAGATTGGAAAGTTCAGGGGGAGATCGGAGGTTGGGGGGAGATCGGAGGTTGGGGGGAGATCGGAGGTTGGGGGGAGATTGGAGGTTGGGGGAGATCGGAGGTTGGGGGAGATCGGAGGTTGGGGGGAGATCGGAGGTTGGGGGAGATCGGAGGTTGGGGGAGATCGGAGGTTGGGGGAGATCGGAGGTTGGGGGGAGATTGGAGGTTGGGGGGAGATCGGAGGTTGGGGGAGATCGGAGGTTGGGGGGAGATCGGAGGTTCGGGGGAGATTGGAGGTTGGGGGGAGATCGGAAAGTTCAGGGGGAGATCGGAGTTTGGGGGGAGATCGGAGGTTGGGGGGAGATCGGAGGTTGGGGGGAGATCGGAAAGTTCAGGGGGAGATCGGAGGTTGGGGGGAGATCGGAGGTTGGGGGGAGATCGGAAAGTTCAGGGGGAGATCGGAGTTTGGGGGGAGATCGGAGGTTGGGGGGAGATCGGAGGTTGGGGGGAGATTGGAGGTTGGGGGAGATCGGAGGTTGGGGGAGATCGGAGGTTGGGGGGAGATCGGAGGTTGGGGGGAGATCGGAGGTTGGGGGGAGATTGGAGGTTGGGGGGAGATTGGAGGTTGGGGGGAGATCGGAGGTTGGGGGGAGATCGGAGGTTGGGGGAGATCGGAGGTTGGGGGGAGATCGGAGGTTGGGGGAGATCGGAGGTTGGGGGGAGATCGGAGGTTGGGGGGAGATTGGAGGTTGGGGGAGATCGGAGGTTGGGGGGAGATCGGAGGTTGGGGGGAGATCGGAGATTGGGGGAGATCGGAGGTTGGGGGGAGATCGGAGGTTGGGGGGAGATCGGAGGTTGGGGGGAGATTGGAGGTTGGGGGGAGATCGGAAAGTTCAGGGGGAGATCGGAGGTTGGGGGGAGATCGGAGGTTGGGGGAGATCGGAGGTTGGGGGAGATCGGAAATGTCAGGGGGAGATCGGAGGTTGGGGGGAGATCGGAGGTTGGGGGAGATCGGAAATGTCAGGGGGAGATCGGAGGTTGGGGGGAGATCGGAGGTTGGGGGAGATTGGAAAGTTCAGGGGGAGATCGGAGGTTGGGGGGAGATTGGAGGTTGGGGGGAGATCGGAGGTTGGGGGAGATCGGAGGTTGGGGGGAGATCGGAGGTTGGGGGGAGATCGGAGGTTGGGGGAGATCGGAGGTTGGGGGGAGATCGGAGGTTGGGGGGAGATCGGAGGTTGGGGGAGATCGGAGGTTGGGGGGAGATCAGAGGTTGGGGGGAGATCGGAGGTTGGGGGGAGATCGGAGGTTGGGGGAGATCGGAGGTTGGGGGGAGATCGGAGGTTGGGGGAGATCGGAGGTTGGGGGGAGATCGGAGGTTGGGGGAGATCGGAGGTTGGGGGGAGATAGGAGGTTGGGGGGAGATCGGAAGTTGGGGGGAGATCGGAGGTTGGGGGGAGATCGGAGGTTGGGGGAGATCGGAGGTTGGGGGGAGATCGGAGGTTGGGGGGAGATCGGAGGTTGGGGGAGATCGGAGGTTGGGGGGAGATCAGAGGTTGGGGGGATATTGGAGGTTGGGGGGAGATCGGAAAGTTCAGGGGGAGATCGGAGGTTGGGGGAGATCGGAGGTTGGGGGGAGATCGGAGGTTGGGGGGAGATTGGAAAATTCAGGGGGAGATCGGAGGTTGGGGGAGATCGGAGGTTGGGGGGAGATCGGAGGTTGGGGGGAGATCGGAAAGTTCAGGGGAGATCGGAGGTTGGGGGAGATCGGAGGTTGGGGGAGATCGGAGGTTGGGGGGAGATAGGAGGTTGGGGGGAGATCGGAAGTTGGGGGGAGATCGGAGGTTGGGGGGAGATCGGAGGTTGGGGGAGATCGGAGGTTGGGGGGAGATCGGAGGTTGGGGGGAGATCGGAGGTTGGGGGAGATCGGAGGTTGGGGGGAGATCAGAGGTTGGGGGGATATTGGAGGTTGGGGGGAGATCAGAAAGTTCAGGGGGAGATCGGAGGTTGGGGGAGATCGGAGGTTGGGGGGAGATCGGAGGTTGGGGGGAGATTGGAAAATTCAGGGGGAGATCGGAGGTTGGGGGAGATCGGAGGTTGGGGGGAGATCGGAGGTTGGGGGGAGATCGGAAAGTTCAGGGGAGATCGGAGGTTGGGGGAGATCGGAGGTTGGGGGGAGATTGGAAAGTTCAGGGGGAGATCGGAGGTTGGGGGAGATCGGAGGTTGGGGGGAGATTGGAAAGTTCAGGGGGAGATCGGAGGTTGGGGGGAGATCGGAGGTTGGGGGGAGATCGGAGGTTGGGGGGAGATTGGAGGTTGGGGGAGATCGGAGGTTGGGGGAGATCGGAGGTTGGGGGGAGATCGGAGGTTGGGGGAGATCGGAGGTTGGGGGAGATCGGAGGTTGGGGGAGATCGGAGGTTGGGGGGAGATTGGAGGTTGGGGGGAGATCGGAGGTTGGGGGAGATCGGAGGTTGGGGGGAGATCGGAGGTTCGGGGGAGATTGGAGGTTGGGGGGAGATCGGAAAGTTCAGGGGGAGATCGGAGTTTGGGGGGAGATCGGAGGTTGGGGGGAGATCGGAGGTTGGGGGGAGATCGGAAAGTTCAGGGGGAGATCGGAGGTTGGGGGGAGATCGGAGGTTGGGGGGAGATCGGAAAGTTCAGGGGGAGATCGGAGTTTGGGGGGAGATCGGAGGTTGGGGGGAGATCGGAGGTTGGGGGGAGATTGGAGGTTGGGGGAGATCGGAGGTTGGGGGAGATCGGAGGTTGGGGGGAGATCGGAGGTTGGGGGGAGATCGGAGGTTGGGGGGAGATTGGAGGTTGGGGGGAGATTGGAGGTTGGGGGGAGATCGGAGGTTGGGGGGAGATCGGAGGTTGGGGGAGATCGGAGGTTGGGGGGAGATCGGAGGTTGGGGGAGATCGGAGGTTGGGGGGAGATCGGAGGTTGGGGGGAGATTGGAGGTTGGGGGAGATCGGAGGTTGGGGGGAGATCGGAGGTTGGGGGGAGATCGGAGATTGGGGGAGATCGGAGGTTGGGGGGAGATCGGAGGTTGGGGGGAGATCGGAGGTTGGGGGGAGATTGGAGGTTGGGGGGAGATCGGAAAGTTCAGGGGGAGATCGGAGGTTGGGGGGAGATCGGAGGTTGGGGGAGATCGGAGGTTGGGGGAGATCGGAAATGTCAGGGGGAGATCGGAGGTTGGGGGGAGATCGGAGGTTGGGGGAGATCGGAAATGTCAGGGGGAGATCGGAGGTTGGGGGGAGATCGGAGGTTGGGGGAGATTGGAAAGTTCAGGGGGAGATCGGAGGTTGGGGGGAGATTGGAGGTTGGGGGGAGATCGGAGGTTGGGGGAGATCGGAGGTTGGGGGGAGATCGGAGGTTGGGGGGAGATCGGAGGTTGGGGGAGATCGGAGGTTGGGGGGAGATCGGAGGTTGGGGGGAGATCGGAGGTTGGGGGAGATCGGAGGTTGGGGGGAGATCAGAGGTTGGGGGGATATTGGAGGTTGGGGGGAGATCGGAAAGTTCAGGGGGAGATCGGAGTTTGGGGGAGATCGGAGGTTGGGGGGAGATCGGAGGTTGGGGGGAGATTGGAAAGTTCAGGGGGAGATCGGAGGTTGGGGGAGATCGGAGGTTGGGGGGAGATCGGAGGTTGGGGGGAGATCGGAAAGTTCAGGGGAGATCGGAGGTTGGGGGAGATCGGAGGTTGGGGGGAGATTGGAAAGTTCAGGGGGAGATCGGAGGTTGGGGGAGATCGGAGGTTGGGGGGAGATTGGAAAGTTCAGGGGGAGATCGGAGGTTGGGGGGAGATCGGAGGTTGGGGGGAGATCGGAGGTTGGGGGGAGATTGGAGGTTGGGGGAGATCGGAGGTTGGGGGAGATCGGAGGTTGGGGGGAGATCGGAGGTTGGGGGAGATCGGAGGTTGGGGGAGATCGGAGGTTGGGGGAGATCGGAGGTTGGGGGGAGATTGGAGGTTGGGGGGAGATCGGAGGTTGGGGGAGATCGGAGGTTGGGGGGAGATCGGAGGTTGGGGGGAGATTGGAGGTTGGGGGGAGATCGGAAAGTTCAGGGGGAGATCGGAGTTTGGGGGGAGATCGGAGGTTGGGGGGAGATTGGAGGTTGGGGGGAGATCGGAAAGTTCAGGGGGAGATCGGAGGTTGGGGGGAGATCGGAGGTTGGGGGGAGATCGGAAAGTTCAGGGGGAGATCGGAGTTTGGGGGGAGATCGGAGGTTGGGGGGAGATCGGAGGTTGGGGGGAGATTGGAGGTTGGGGGAGATCGGAGGTTGGGGGAGATCGGAGGTTGGGGGAGATCGGAGGTTGGGGGGAGATCGGAGGTTGGGGGGAGATTGGAGGTTGGGGGGAGATTGGAGGTTGGGGGGAGATCGGAGGTTGGGGGGAGATCGGAGGTTGGGGGAGATCGGAGGTTGGGGGGAGATCGGAGGTTGGGGGAGATCGGAGGTTGGGGGGAGATCGGAGGTTGGGGGGAGATTGGAGGTTGGGGGAGATCGGAGGTTGGGGGGAGATCGGAGGTTGGGGGGAGATCGGAGATTGGGGGAGATCGGAGGTTGGGGGGAGATCGGAGGTTGGGGGGAGATCGGAGGTTGGGGGGAGATTGGAGGTTGGGGGGAGATCGGAAAGTTCAGGGGGAGATCGGAGGTTGGGGGGAGATCGGAGGTTGGGGGAGATCGGAGGTTGGGGGAGATCGGAAATGTCAGGGGGAGATCGGAGGTTGGGGGGAGATCGGAGGTTGGGGGAGATCGGAAATGTCAGGGGGAGATCGGAGGTTGGGGGGAGATCGGAGGTTGGGGGAGATTGGAAAGTTCAGGGGGAGATCGGAGGTTGGGGGGAGATTGGAGGTTGGGGGGAGATCGGAGGTTGGGGGAGATCGGAGTTTGGGGGGAGATCGGAGTTTGGGGGGAGATCGGAGGTTGGGGAGAGATCGGAGGTTGGGGGAGATCGGAAATGTCAGGGGGAGATCGGAGGTTGGGGGGAGATCGGAGGTTGGGGGGAGATCGGAGGTTGGGGGGAGATCGGAGGTTGGGGGGAGATTGGAAAGTTCAGGGGGAGATCGGAGGTTGGGGGAGATCGGAGGTTGGGGGGAGATCAGAGGTTGGGGGAGATCGGAGGTTGGGGGGAGATCGGAGGTTGGGGGAGATCGGAGGTTGGGGGGAGATCGGAGGTTGGGGGGAGATTGGAGGTTGGGGGAGATCGGAGGTTGGGGGGAGATCGGAGGTTGGGGGGAGATCGGAGATTGTGGGAGATCGGAGGTTGGGGGGAGATTGGAGGTTGGGGGGAGATCGGAAAGTTCAGGGGGAGATCGGAGGTTGGGGGGAGATCGGAGATTGGGGGAGATCGGAGGTTGGGGGGAGATCGGAGGTTGGGGGAGATCTGAGGTTGGGGGGAGATTGGAGGTTGGGGGAGATCGGAGGTTGGGGGGAGATCGGAGGTTGGGGGGAGATCGGAGATTGGGGGAGATCGGAGGTTGGGGGGAGATCGGAGATTGGGGGAGATCGGAGGTTGGGGGAGATCGGAGGTTGGGGGGAGATTGGAGGTTGGGGGGAGATCGGAAGTTGGGGGGAGATTGGAGGTTGGGGGGAGATCGGATGTTGGGGGAGATCGGAGGTTGGGGGGAGATCGGAGGTTGGGGGAAATCGGAGGTTGGGGGGAGATCGGAGGTTGGGGGAGATCGGAGGTTGGGGGGAGATCGGAGGTTGGGGGGAGATCGGAGGTTGGGGGGAGATCGGAGGTTGGGGGAGATCGGAGGTTGGGGGAGATCGGAGGTTGGGGGAGATCGGAGGTTGGGGGGAGATCGGAGGTTGGGGGAGATCGGAGGTTGGGGGCAGATTGGAGGTTGGGGGAGATCGGAAAGTTCAGGGGGAGATCGGAGTTCGGGGGGAGATCGGAGGTTGGGGGGAGATCGGAAAGTTCAGGGGGAGATCGGAGTTCGGGGGGAGATCGGAGGTTGCGGGGAGATCGGAGGTTGGGGGAGAACGGAGGTTGGGGGGAGATCGGAGGTTGGGGGGAGATCGGAGGTTGGGGGGAGATCGGAGGTTGGGGGAGATCTGAGGTTGGGGGAGATCGGAGGTTGGGGGGAGATCGGAGGTTGGGGGCAGATTGGAGGTTGGGGGAGATCGGAGGTTGGGGGGAGATCGGAGATTGGGGGAGATCGGAGGTTGGGGGCAGATTGGAGGTTGGGGGAGATCGGAGGTTGGGGGGAGATCGGAGGTTGGGGGAGATCGGAGGTTGGGGGGAGATCGGAGATTGGGGGAGATCGGAGGTTGGGGGCAGATTGGAGGTTGGGGGAGATCGGAGGTTGGGCGGAGATCGGAGGTTGGGGGAGATCGGAAATGTCAGGGGGAGATCGGAGGTTGGGGGGAGATCGGAGATTGGGGGAGATCGGAGGTTGGGGGCAGATTGGAGGTTGGGGGAGATCGGAGGTTGGGGGAGATCGGAGGTTGGGGGGAGATCGGAGGTTGGGGGGAGATCGGAGGTTGGGGGGAGATCGGAGGTTGGGGGGAGATCGGAGGTTGGGGGGAGATCGGAAAGTTCAGGGGGAGATCGGAGGTTGGGGGGAGATCGGAGGTTGGGGGGAGATCGGAGGTTGGGGGAGATCGGAGGTTGGGGGGAGATCGGAGTTTGGGGGGAGATCGGAGGTTGGGGGGAGATCGGAGGTTGGGGGAGATCGGAGGTTGGGGGGAGATCGGAGGTTGGGGGGAGATCGGAGGTTGGGGGGAGATTGGAGGTTGGGGGGAGATCGGAGGTTGGGGGGAGATCGGAGGTTGAGGGGAGATTGGAGGTTGGGGGGAGATCGGAGGTTGGGGGGAGATCGGAGGTTGGGGGAGATCGGAGGTTGGGGGAGATCGGAGGTTGGGGGAGATCGGAGGTTGGGGGGAGATCGGAGGTTGGGGGAGATCGGAGGTTGGGGGAGATCGGAGGTTGGGGGGAGATCGGAGGTTGGGGGAGATCGGAGGTTGGGGGGAGATTGGAGGTTGGGGGGAGATCGGAGGTTGGGGGGAGTTCGGAGGTTGGGGGGAGATTGGACAGGTGGGGGGGAAATTAGAAAGGTCAGCGGGAGATTGGAGAGGTCGGAGGGAGATTGTAAAGGTCGGAGGAAGATTGGAAAGGTTGGGGGGAGATTGGACAGGTGGGGGGGAAATGAGAAAGGTCAGCGGGAGATTGGAGAGGTCGGAGGGAGATTGTAAAGGTCGGAGGAAGATTGGAAAGGTTGGGGGGAGATTGGACAGGTGGGGGGGAGATTGGTAAGGTCAGTGGGAGATTGGAAAGGTCGGGGGAGATTGTAAAGGTCGGGGTGATTGAGAGGGTTGGGGGGAAATTGGACGGGTTGAGGGGAGATCAGAAAGATCGGGGGAGATCGGAAAGAGCAGGGGAAGATCGAAAAGGTCGGGGTGGCAGATCGGACCAATCAGGGTGGAAGATCGGATGCTTGAAGAGATTGGAATGGTCGGGGGGGGATATCGGATCATGGGAGGTGTGGGTCCGATTGCAGGGGGGAGCTGGGGGGCCGGGAGAAACACTCCTGCTCCTCCTGGCCCACAAGCAGTGCCAGAAAGGCACTTATTGTCATGTATCTCACATTACTGTATATAACTGTATCTTACCATGCTATACATGACTGTAACTGGATATGACCTATAACAATAAGCATACCCTACCACCAGGGGTGCACTTGCAGGAGACACTCCATACCTGTCCCACTGTGGTATATAAAGGGAGGTCTCAGGCAAGTGCAGCACTGGAGAGCTGGAATTAAAGGTGCAGGTCCTGAGTCACCTTGACTTCAGCATGTGTCTCATGTAAGTCAGTACATTAGAGTCAGGACTTAACAGTGGCGACGAGTTACAGGATCACAGAATCCACAGAATGGCTACCAACAGCTCAGATGAGAAATACAATGCTGGAGACAATTGGGATGACTTTATAGAAAGGCTCCAGCAAAGCTTTGTGATCAAAGACTGGCTGGGCGACGATAAGGCAGACAAGAGAAGAGCCCATCTCTTGACCAGCTGTGGCTCGAAAACATATGCTTTAATGAAAGACCTGCTGGCACCCAAGAAACTAGCAAGCAAGTCGTTTGAGGAGTTGAGCACACTGGTGAGAGACCACCTGAAGCCAGTGAGCAGCCGACACATGGCCAGACACAGGTTCTACAACTACAGATGCTGTGTGGGCCAAAGCATACCCGACTTCGTGGCGGAACTTCGGAGGCTGGCTAGTTCATGTGAGTTCCCCGATGAACTAAGGAGAGAAGTAGTGAGAGACTTTTTTATTGAAGGAATAGGCCACGCAGGCAGATTCCGAAAGCTTATAGAGACTAAGAACTTGACTCTAGAGACAGCAGCACTGGTCGCACAGACGTTCTTGGCAGGTGAAGAAGAAACGAGGCTGATCTATACTTCGGGTACGACAACCAACGAGGCATCGGAACAAGGGGTTCACTTTGTGAAACAAACCGCTACCCCCATCACACAGACAAAGGCAGGAGAGCAGGCCTTCAACAGCAGACAGTGACGCCAGAAGCCATCAAAATCAAGGGCCACATGAACAGCCAATCACACCTCATCAACCCACAATGCGAGCAATCAACAACAGATTGAGAGAAGCTCAAGGGAGATCAGCCAGACGCGCTCATCCTTCGGAAACAATGGAAACGGTCTGTGTTGGAGAGGTGGGGGAAGGCACTCAACCAGGGTGTGTCGATTTCAGCATGCCGTTTGCAGAAACTGCAACTACACAGGGCATCTGGCTCGCATGTGCAGAAAAACAGCAGCTTGGCTGGTATACGAATCGGAAGGGTCAGAAAGCGGACCAGAAGACGGTTGGAACAGTGCACGGGATGCCGAGGTACAGCGGGTTAACACGATCAATGTCCACTGTTCTTACATCAAGATGCCTCCAATTATGATGAGGGTTCTACTCAATGGGATACCCATCAACATGGAACTAGAAACGGGGGCCAGTCAATCCCTCATGAGCGTTCAACAATTTGAACAGCTGTGGCCGCACAAAAGCAACAGACCAAAACTCACTAGGGTCGACACCAAACTAAGGACCTATACTAAAGAAATCGTCTCAGTCCTTGGCAGCGCCATGCTCTCAGTCACACACAAAGGGATGGTGAACCGACTTTCCGTGTGGATTGTCCCCGGAGATCTCCCAGCCCTGTTGGGGAGAAGCTGGCAAGCAGAACTTAATTGGAAATGGGATGATCTTCACGCCATGTCGTCAGAGGAACAGACCTCCTGCTCAACAGTTCTAAGCCGTTTTGAACATCTCTTTCAGCCACGTGTGGGCACCTTCAAAGGGGTTAAAGTTAGAATCTACGTCACACAGAATGCCAGACCGGTCCATCACAAGGCTAGAGCTGTGCCTTATGTGATGAGGGAAAAGATTGAAAACGAACTGGACCGGCTTCTGCGGGAAGGCTTAATTTCTCCCGTAGAATTCAGTGACTGGGCAAGCCCCATCGTCCCCGTCATGAAGCCTGATGGATCCGTGCGAATCTGTGGGGATTACAAGTCTACCATAAATAGAGTCTCCCTACAGGACCAATACCCGCTGCCCAGAGCGGAGGACCTATTTGCCACATTGGCTGGAGGAAAACTTTTCTCGAAATTTGACCTCATATCTGCGTATATGACGCAAGAACTGACCGAAGAGTCTAAGCTACTCACCACCATCAACACACATCGAGGCCTTTTTGTGTACAATCGATGCCCATTCGGCATCAGGTCGGCAGCTGCTATATTCCAGCGCAACATGGAGAGTCTGCTCAAGTCCATCCCGGGGACGGTTGTGTTTCAAGATGACATACTCATCACGGGCAGGGACACCGACTCTCATCTCCGCAATCTTGCGGAAGTACTAAGTCGATTGGATCGGGTAGGCCTAAGAGTTAAGAAATCCAAGTGTCTGTTTCTCGCGCCTGAGGTTGAATTTTTGGGCAGAAGGATTGCCGCTGATGGAATCCACCCAACAGAGTCCAAAACCGAAGCGATTCGCCTGGCACTCAGGCCCCGGAATGTCTTGGAGCTGCGCGCCTTTCTCGGGCTACTCAATTACTTTGGGAACATTATGCAGAACTTGAGCCTGCTGCTGGAACCTACTCAGAAAGGGGTGCGATTGGTTTTGGGGGGCACCCAAGAACGCGCCTTCAATAAGGCATGCAACCTTCTATGTTCCAAGAGTGTTTTAGCCTTTTTTGACCCAGGTAAAAAGTTAGTCCTTACGTGTGATGCATCAGCTTACAGGGTCGGGTGCGATTTACAGCACGTCAGTGATGTGGGTAAATTGCAGCCGGTTGCTTATGCCTCCAGGTCACATTCGCGGGCGGAGCACGGGTACGGTATGGTTGAGAAGGAGGTGCTCGCGTGCGTGTACGGTGTCAAAAAGATGCACCAATACCTTTTCGGGGCCAAGTTTGCGTTAGAAACCGACCACAAGCCCCTCACGCCCCTACTATCCGAGTGCAAGGCAATCAACGCCAACGCCTCGGCGCGCATTCAGCGGTGGGCACTCGTTCTGGTGGCTTACGACTACACGATGAGGCACAGACCAGACACAGACAACTGTGCCAACGCGCTTAGCAGGCTACCCCTGGCGACCACAGAAGGGTCCGAAGAACAGGACTGTGAGATGGTCATGGCAATCAATGCTTTTGAATCCACAGTTTCGCCCATGACGGCTCCCAAATCAGAGCCTGGACAACGAGCGACCCCACGTTATCTCTAGTTAAAAGATGCATTTTAACTGGTGACTGGGCAGAGGCTCGCCATGCCTGCCCCGAGGAGGTCAAACCCTTCCATAGGCGCATGCATGAACTCTCACTGCAGGCAGACTGCCTGATGTGGGGCAGCCATGTAGTTATGCCCTTACGAGGCAGGCAGGCGTTTGTCCGGGAGCTCCATTGCGAGCATCCAGGGATCGCCCTTATGAAGTCCATAGCCAGATCCCATGTCTGGTGGCCTGGCATTGACGCAGACTTGGAGCTCTGCGTCCGTCGGTGCACCATTTGTGCCCAACTCAGTAATGCCCCCAGGGAGGCCCCCATAATCCCCTGGCCCTGGTCCACCAAACCGTGGTCGCGGGTGCATGTAGACTATGCGGGCCCATTCATGGGCAAAATGTTCCTCTTAGTCGTTGATGCATTTTTAAAATGGATCGAGTGCACCATTTTAAACTCGAGCACCACCTCCACCACTGTGGAGAGCCTTAGAACCATGTTTGCAACGCACGGCATTCCTGACATATTGGTCAGTGATAATGATCCGTGCTTCACCAGCACAGAATTTTACGATTTTATAGTTGACCACGGTATAAATCACGTTAAGACGGCACCTTTCAAGCCGGCCTCTAATGGCCAGGTGGAGCGAACAGTGCAGATCATTTAGCAAGGCATGCTCAGAATCCAAGGTCCCAAGCTGCAGAGCCGCCTGTCATGACTGCTGCTGGCATACACATCTCGTCCGCATTCGTTGACTGGGGTTCCCCCCGCACAACTATTGATGAAATGAACCTTAAAGACCAGGCTCTCGTTAATCCTCCCAGACATGCATGAAATTGTTGAGGCTAAGCCTCGAAAACTAACTGAGTACCATGAACGAAATTCGAAGGGGAGGTGGAATGAGATAGGGGACAAAGTGTTTGTGCTAAACTATGGCTGGGGTCCCAAATGGCTTGCAGGGACAGTAACAGACAAAGAGGGAAACAGGCTACTGGTTGTACAAATAGACAATGGCCAAATCTGCGGGAGGCATGTAGACCAAATAAAAAGTAGATTCACTGATAACACTGAAGAACCAGAGGCAGACTACAATGTGGAACTCACACCATACCTGGTGGACAGACAGGTGGAACAACCTGAGGAAAGGGCAGTCTCAACAGACAGCCCAGGCGAGATACCAACAATCACATCGAATGAAAAACAGGCACCAAGACAAACAACTGAACCACAACTAAGACGTTCCACGTGAGAGCGCAGACCACCTGAGAGACTGAATCTATAAAGGCAATAAGACCTTGGGGGAGGGTGATGTCATGTATCTCACATTACTGTATATAACTGTATCTTACCAAGCTATACATGATTGTAACTGGATATAACCTGTAACAATAAGCATACCTTACCACCAGGGGTGCACTTGCAGGAGACACTCCATACCTGTCCCAGTGAGGTATATAAAGGGAGGTCTCAGGCAAGTGCAGCACTGGAGAGCTGGAATTAAAGGTGCAGGTCCTGAGTGACCTTGACTTCAGCATGTGTCTCATGTAAGTCAGTACATTAGAGTCAGGACTTAACACTTATCTTCTGGATCCAGCAGTCCTCGCCTCCCTTCAGTTGCTGGGTTTTGCCCAGCATAAAATTTGAAATGGAGGTAAAATCTGAGGCACACAGCCTCGTCAAAATATTTAAATAAGCCCCCGTCCCGCCGTCCCGCCATAAAACCATAAGTGGGTGGGCTTGAGACGAATTTGGTTCGGGTTTGAGATTTTTAACATTTTAACATCCCATCCTACCCAAACGCACCCGTTTTTGGGTGTTAAAATCCCCTCCTGCCCCCTCCCCCCACCCCAGTGTTTTAGGCACCATTCAAATTCTTTTCCAATGAAATCAATGAAAAGCGGGCGAGGTGTAAACGGGGTGCTGATTCACTCTCGCTCATTTCTTGCGACTGCCCAAGATCAATTTCATCCCCAGCATATCCTCCGAACTAAGGTCACATTTTCCTTGTGAGGTGTCGGGATTGGGGGTTAAAGATCCATACTGCAGTTCCAATTTTGGAGTGTTCACCAGCAGCTCTGGGGCTTTATACACAGCGGGCACGGGACAGAAAATCCAAGGGCCAACCAGACACGCCTGATCCGAGGGGTCTTGATTTTCCAACTGGAGATATTTGCAGAAGGCTGGGAAAATCTGCTGTCTAGTTGTCTCCTATCCAATTTGACATATTCAGCCAATTCTCTGCCCCCACCCCATAGTACAGGCGGTGACTGTAAGAAGTGGGAAATGGCCTAGTGATAAGGTTGCCAACTCTGGTTGGGTGTATTTCTGTCGGTTTCATCACATGACCTGTCATCTTGAACCGTCCCAACCCCCATTCTATCTTCCCATGGCCAATTGACTCTTTGTCAGCCAGTTGGATTAATCTTCGTGAAACAGCCTTCCCCACCATCCACAACATTTTTAGAACTAAGAAACAAAAGTGTTCAAAGAAAATGAAAAAAATGGTGACTTTTCTCCCAGCAGTGTCGAGACTAATCTTCAATTCCTGGAGACTCCAGGACAATCCTGGAGGGTTCCAACAACCCTACCTACTGAAGTAGGTCTGTTCCTGTCGGAGGGTAGGGTTTCTTTTTGATCCGCACACTCATTCACTGCCGACGGGTCCATTCCCATCGAACAGAAATTGTACCCAGTGGTAAAATCTCGGGTGTTTTCAAATGGATCAAGCTCTCATGTGTCCAATACGACAGCCTTTTCAGACCAGGCAATGTTCACCTCACTGCTGTATTCCAGATCATAAGATAGAAGGGGAGACAGTGAGTCCATGAAGGACAACATGGGAGGAAGGAGTGGAGCATCTTGTGTTGCATCTGCAGTTAACGGCAATTGTGCCTCAGGTATTTCTGTGAGCTGCTGATATGGGTTAGCACTCCCTCCCCAGAGTGGTACGGTTCTAAACCTTCAATGCTTTGTAATCATTCAATGGAAGCTGCACAAATTATCCTCGTTTCTGATATAATGGCCTCATCAACACTAATATCCCTGGCATTTTTATAGAGCGATCTGGGTTAATGAATGCCTAATTCTAGAGTTTAATGATGTTAATTGATACTTATTTCTAAAAGCTCTGTTTAAAATGTCTCTTTGTTTTTCAAGACTTCAAATATACAGTTATATTTTAACCTTTCTAAACTATCTAGACATTTACAACAGTCGGACACCTTCCATACTAAATTACATTGTATAACTATTCCGACCACATATCCACGACATAACTAAAACCGTCTATTTCCACCTCCATAACATTGCCTGACTCCGCCCCGCCTCAGCTCGGCCGCTGCTGAAATCTTCGTCCGTGTCTTTGTCACCTTTACACTTGACCTACTCCAACGCACTCCTGACTGGCCTACCACATTCTACCCTATGTAAACTTCAGGTCATCTAAACCTCGGCTGCCCGTGTCCTAACTCACACCAGGTCCCATTCACTCATCATCCCTGAGCTCGCTGACCTACATTGGCTCCCAGTTAAGCAACACCTCGATTTAAAAATTCTCATCCTTGTTTTCAAAAGCCTCCATGGCCTTGGCAACCCACCTGCACACCCCATCTCTGTAACCTCCCCCAGCTTTACAACTCTGTGCTCCTCCAATTCTAACCTCTCGAGCATCCCCGATTTTAATCGCTCCATCATTGTCGGCCGTGCCTTCTGCTGCCTAGGCCCTAAGCTCTGGAATTCCCTCCTGAACCTCTCCATCTCTCTGATGAAAGGCCATCGACCTGAAACGTTAACTCTTGTTTCTCTCTCCACATATGCTGCCAGATCTGCTGAGTATTTCCAGCATTTTCTATTTTTGTTACAGATTTCCAGCATCCACAGTATTGTGCTTTTTCTCTCCACCTCTCATTTAAGATACTCCTTAAAACCTACCTCTTTGACCAAGCTTTTGCTCATTTGCCCTCCTTATGTAGCTCGGTGTCAAATTTTGTTGATAACGCTCAAGTGAAGTGCCTTTACTACGATAAAGATGCTATATAAATGCTAATAATACAATATATTCCACCATCCAGTGCTGTATAGAAATCATCAACATCAACATCATCAGGGATGTGGGAAAGATTTGCTCGCACCAGAGGTATTCAGTTGACATCCACCATTATTCACCCAATCGTGTCCGCAAAACCAAGCACGTTTACCAGGGAAGGCCTGAAGAAAACTACCTTTGCAGACTCAGGTTCACCAGGGAGAGTATGACTGAAGTGTGATGTCTGTTGCAATCAGACCTGCAAACAATTTCCACTTCAGGGACAGTCAAGGACACCACTGCCCTGCAAGCTTTATGCCAATGATGTGGTGGTGGTGGGGGGGAGGGGGAAATTCAATCCTCTATTGTCAGGATACAGACTATCCAGAGAGAATGAAATCCACTGACAGTCCTAGGAACACAGGAACAGGAGGAGACCATTCAGCCCGTCGAATCGGTTCTGCCATTAAATGAGATCATGGCTAATTTGTGACCTAACTCCTTATACCTGCCTTTGTCCTATATCCCATTCGGCCATTCGGCCCTCCAAGCTTGCTCTGCCATTCAGTAAGATCATAGCTGATCTTCTACCTGAACACCACTTTCCTGCACTATCCCCATTGTAAGAATAAAAGTGTTTATTAATGATTAAAATTGATTATGTGTATGTATAAATGTTAAAAGTGTAGATTACCGGAAAGGCCTGTTTGTGTTGAGATAAAATGGAAGCCCACAGATTGCCAGCATGGGCTAAGTTTTGTAAGAAATAAAATGGAAGCCCCCACAGGTTGCCGCATGGGTTTTGTGTATTGGAAAGCCATTTAAACTAAGCAGAGATGGCTGAGCCAGACCAGACAGCCACATGTGTGAGGAGAGCCAATAAGGAGCTGCCCTGGAGCCAAGATCCAATCATGAGGCGTTCGGAGCGACAATGGACTTAAGGGATTTAAAAACTCAAGCCACACAGGTTGCTCTCTCTCTTGGACACACGGCACGAGACATCCCTGAAGACCAGCTAAAACATTTAGCCGTGTGTCCAAACCAGCCAACAAAAGGGACGTAACGTATATCACTCATTATTATAACCTCACTGTAGCTCTGTTATAACATAATTGATCACTGTTGGTAATGTGCATGTGTGTGTGTCTTTTTAAGATAACTGATTACTGGTGCTAATGTGCATGTGTGTATGTTTTTAATAAACTCTTCTAATTGTTTGGAAAGAATCGTCTCACTGTCAAATGTAAGCCCAGAGAGATTCAGAAATCTTACAAAATTGGTGGAGAATGCGGGCAACTGTTGAGACAGCTTTTTAATGATTCTTTTGAACAATTCAAAATCTCGGGAGTTGCGATTCTAAACTATGTTGCGATTATAATTATAATTGAAACAATTAAACGGATCTGGAGTTGCGTCTTAGGAGAGCAGTCGTCTCGATAGTTGTGACTGTTTAAGTGAAGAGAAAACGATCAGTGAAGACAAATGTAGGTCCCTTGCAGTCAGAATCAGGCGAATTTATAATGGGGAACAAAGAAATGGCAGACTAATTGAACAAATACTTTGGTTCTGTCTTCACTAAGGAAGACATAAATGACCTTCCGGAAATACTAGGGGACCGAGGGTCTAGCGAGAAGGAGGAACTGAAGGAAATCCTTATTAGTCAGGAAATGGTGTTAGGGAAATTGATGGGATTGAAGGCCGATAAATCCCCAGGGCCTGATAGTTTGCATCCCAGAGTATTAAGGAAATGGCCCTACAAGTAGTGGATGCATTGGTGGTCATTTTCCAACAGTCTATAGACTCTGGATCAGTTCCTATAGATTGGAGGATAGCTAATGTAACCCCACTTTTTAAAAATGGAGGGAGAGAGAAAACAGGGAAATATAGACTGGTTAGGCCGACATCAGTAGTGGGGAAAATGTTGGAATCAATTATTAAAGGTGAAATAGCAGCGCATTTGGAAAGCAGTGACAGGATTGGTCCAAGTCAGCATTGATTTATGAAAGGGAAATCATGCTTGACAAATCTTCTAGAATTTTTTGAGGATGTAACTAGTAGAGTGGACAAGGGAGAAACAGTGGGTGTGGTGTATTTGGACTTTCAAATGACTTTTGACAAGGTCCCACACAAGAGATTAGAGTGCAAAATTAAAGCACATGCAATTGGGGGGTAATGTATTGACGTGGATAGAGAACTGGTTGGCAGACAGGAAGCAAAGCATAGGAATAAACGGGTCCTTTTCAGAATTGCAGGCAGTGACTAGTGGGGTACCGCATGGTTCAGTGCTGGGACCCCAGCTATTTACAATATACATTAATGATTTGGACGAAGGAATTGATTGTAATATCTCGAAGTTTGCAGATGGGTGAGAAGGTGAGCTGTGAAGAGGATGCTAAGAGGCTGCAGGGTGACTTGGACAGGTCAGGTGAATGGGCAAATGCATGGCAGATACAGCATAATGTAGATAAATGTGAGGTTATCCACTTTGGTGGCAAAAACAGGGAGGCAGAATATTATCTGAATGGTGACAGATTAGGAAAAGGGGAGGTGCAGTGAGACCTGGGTGTCATGGTACATCAGTCATTGAAAGTTGGTATGCAGGTACAGCAGGCGGTGAAGAAGGCAAATGGCATGTTGGCTTTCATAGCGAAAGGATTTGAGTATAGGAGCAGGGAGGTCTTACTGCAATTATACAGGGCCTTACTGAGGCCTCACCTTGAATATAGTGTACAGTTTTGGTCTCCCAATCTGGGGAAGGAAATTCTTGCTATTGAGGGAGTGCAGCGAAGGTTCACCAGACTGATTCCCGGGATGGCAGGACTGACATATGAAGAAAGACTGGATCGACTAGGCTTATATTCACTGGAATTTAGAAGAATGAGAGGGGATCTCATAGAAACAGATAAAATTCTGATGGGATTGGACAGTTAGATGCAGGAAGAATGTTCGCGATGTTGGGGAAGTCCAGAACCAGGGGTCACAGTCTAAGGGTAAGTGGTAAGCCATTTAGGACCGAGATGAGGAGAAACTTCTTCACTCAGAGAATTGTGAACCTGTGGAATTCTCTACCACAGAAAGTTGTTGAGGCCAGTTTGTTAGATATATTCAAAAGGGAGTTAGATGTTGCCCTTACGGCCAAAGGGATCAAGGGGTATGGAGAGAAAGCAGGAATGGGGTACTGAAGTTGCATGATCAGCCATGATCATATTGAATGGTGTGCAGGCTCGAAGGGCTGAATGGCCTACTCCTGCACCTATTTTCTATGTTTCTAAGTGGGGACCCACCAGTAGTTATATTCAAAAGACACAGGATGAAGGAATCGGTCATGGACAGAAAGCCAACAATAAAAAGTAATGTTGAGCTAGTTTACCAGGAGAGGTTTTCCAAAAAGCTCCCGATACAAGACGCAGAAGAGTTAAGGGCACAGGCACAGCACAAGGATAGATCTGCTTCATTTGGGGAGTTGGTTAAAATTATACAGGAGAGGGTAGATAGGGGAGAGCTGAGATCAAAATGGGCAAACAGTCTCGTGGTGTTTTGCGCTTTTTATTGTGCCAGGAGAGATGAGGAATTAATGAGGCCATACACCAAAGTAATACAAAATTTGAAAGAATTGCAAGTCAAAGAGATTCAGTTAAAAGAAAGAGCAATTGAAGGTATAAAACAGCAAAATGAAGAAGGCCTCCAACTTGTGAAGCATTTAAAAGAGGGAAACATACAGCATTTAAGACAGGAAATTGGCCATTTAAACCACACTATTAAGCTGAACAGGCAGCTTTATTGCTACAGCAACAAAGCCTTTCAAACTTAAATGCCACCGCAGTTGTTGTTGAAGCAAATGAAAATAAATTAGAGTTAAAAAAATATAAATTGGAAAACCTAAGGCTCCAGCAAGAGATAGAAGATGCTAGAGGTGAATTAAGAGAAGTGATTAAGAAGCCACATAGGGAGGCAAATCACTCCCAGTGCCAACTAGAAATAGCGAGGCTAAAAAGTAAGTTAGGGAAGTAACAGGCCCTGATATCCGCAGTAACACGGGGAGCCATAGTAGAGACAGCAGAAAGGGAAAAGGGGGAAACAGATTGGGAAGAGGAAAGAAGTCAGTATTGTTATGTGCATAATAAAGTGGTGTAACTGAGTGCTTTAGACGTGAGTAAGTGTGACCTTAGTTCCTTTATTCGAACTCCAGAGTGTTGGTATAGCATGGGAGGCTTGCTTATATACAGTGTTCCCAAGGTATGCTGGGATCCTTTGAGACTACAACAGGTACGCCCTCTGGTGGCGGTATAAAACTGGTTACATAGGGTTGCATACATAACATCACCCCTCCCCAAAAGTCAATAGTACACTTATGTACAGGGTGAGACGATCTGGGACCTTTTGCTCCCTAGCCGCCGATCATTTCGGTACAAATGCAGGTGCAGGTGAGTTGGTTGGTTCTTCGCTGGGCTGCTGTGCAGCTGGCCTTGCTGGGCTGTTGGGGATGGTGAGTTTAGCATTGTGGTCAACTGTGATGTCAGTTGCCACTTGTGTGTGTGTCGGAGGGTCGAAGTTGGTGGTGTCCTCTTCAGGTTGCTTGTGGCTGTCTGTGAATCGCAGTTTGGTTTGGTCCAAATGCTTTCTGCAAGTTAGTCCATTTGCAAGTTTGATCTGAAACACCCTACTCCCTTCTTTGGCTATGACAGTGCCAGTAAGCCATTTGGGACCATGTCCATAGTTGAGTAAAATACAGGGTCATTGACTTCAATATCGCGTGATAAATTTGCGCGATCATGGTACATGCTTTGTTGATGCCACCTGTCCTCGACATGATCATGGAGATCAGGGTGGACAAGAGAGAGTCTTGTTTTGAGCACCCTTGTCATGAGCAGCTCGGCTGGGAAAACCCCGGTGAGCGAGTGGGGTCTGGTGCGGTAGCTGAGCAGGATTCGGGACAGGCAGGTCTGCAGGGAGCCTTCCGACACGCGTTTCAAGCTTTGCTTGATGGTTTGGACTGCCCGTTCTGCCTGGCCGTTGGATGCGGGCTTGAACGGGGCAGATGTGACGTGCTTGATCCCATTGCGGGTCATGAATTCTTTGGGTCCCTGGGTGCATTGCTCAGTTGAGAGCACGTGTTGCATTGGCGCACGCAGAACTCCAAATCTGAGTCGATGCCAGGCCACCACATATGGGATCTGGCTATAGCTTTCATCATTACGATGCCTGGGTGGGTACTGTCCAGATTGCGTATGAACGTTTCCCTGCCTTTCTTAGGCAAAACCACACGATTACCCCACAAAAGACAGTCCGCCTGTATGGACATTTCGTCTTTGCGCCGCTGGAACGGCTTTGATCTCTTCATGCATCTCCACTGGGACACTGGACCAGCTCCCATGGAGGACACAGTTTTTTTACAAGGGACAGTAGAGGATCCTGGCTGGTCCATGTCCTGATCTGGTGGACGGTAATGGGTGACTTTTTTTCATTTTCAAATGCATCCATCACCAAGAGCAAGTCTGCAGGCTGTGCCATTTCCACCCCGGTGGTGGGCAATGGTAGCTGACTGAGAGCATCAGCGCAGTTCTCTGTGCCTGGTCTGTGGCGGATTATATAGTTATATAGCAGACAGCGTGAGCGCTCATCTTTGGATGCGAGCAGAGGCATTGGTATTAATATCTTTGCTCTCTGAGAATAGCGATATGAGCGGCTTATGGACAGTTTCTAACTCAAACTTAAGACCAAACAGGTACTGGTGCATTTTTTTTACCCCGTAAATGCATGCCAGAGCTTCTTTTTCAATCATGCTGTAGGCCCTTTCGGCCTTGGACAAACTCCTGGACGCATAAGCGACCGGTTGTAATGTTCCCGATTCGTTTGCTTGTTGTAACACACACCAGACCCTGTACGAAGATGCATCGCAAGCTAGCACTAAATGTTTACATGGATTATACAGAACAAGCAGTTTGTTGGAACATAACAGATTTCTGGCTTTCTCAAAAGCAGCCTCTTGTGATTTCCCCCATACCCAGTCATCTCCCTTGCGTAGCAACACGTGTAGAGGTTCTAGCAAGGTGCTTAACCCGGGTAGGAAATTACCAAAATAATTGAAGAGTCCCAGGAACGACCACACCCTCCATCACGTTCTGTGGTCTCGGCGTGTTCTTGATGGCCTCCGTTGGGCCATCTTGGCGTTGGTGGGTCTGATGCCATCTGCCGCGATTCTCCTCCCTAAGAACTCGCCCTCAGGTGCCAGAAAAACACACTTCGAGCATTTCAACCTGAGTCCCACATGACCTAGCCAACTTAGAACCTCTTCCAAGTTCTTCAAGTGTTCAATGGTGTCCTGACCTGTGATCAATATGCCATCCTGGAAAACCACAGTACGCGGAACCGACTTTAGCAGGCTCTCAACGTTCCTTTGAAAAATAGCCGTGGCCGATCGAATCCCAAACGGGCATCTATTGATGCAGAGGAGGCCTTTCGAAGATTCCGCCAGCTCCTGCGTCATGTAGGCCGAGGTCAGGTCCAATTTGGTGAACGTCTTTCCTCCTGCCAGTGTCAGAAATAGGTCATCTGCCTTGGGTAGCGGGTACTGGTCCTGCAGCGAAAAATGGTTAATCGTTACTTTATAGTCCCCACAAATTCTGACCGTGCCATTGCCCTTGAGGACTGGAACAATCGGACTGGCCCAGTCGTTGAACTCTACCGGCGTGGTGATGCCTTCTCGTTGCAGCCTGTCCAGTTCCATCTCTACTTTCTCTCGCATCATATATGGCACCGCCCATGCCTTGTGGTGGATAGGTCGCATACTGGGAACCAAGTGGATCTGCACCTTCGCCCCCGAGAAACTTCCGATGCCTGGCTCAAACAACGACGGAAACTTGCTCAGAACCTGGGCACATGAGGCGTCGTTGATGGACAAGAGCGCTCGGATGTCGCCCCAGTTCCAGTGGATTTTCCCCAGCCAGCTTCTGTCGAACAGTATGGGGCCATTTCCTGGTACAATCCATAGTGGGAGTTCGTGCACTGCTCCATCATAGGAGACTTTTACTGCTGTGCTGCCAATTACAGGGATCAGCTCTTTAGTGTAAGTTCTCAGCTTGGTATGAATGGGGCTAAGTTTTGGCCTGTGTGCCTTGTTGCACCACAGCCTGTCGAAAGCCTTTTTGCTCATGATAGACTGACTCGCACCCGTGTCCAGTTCCATGGATACTGGAATTCTGTCCAGTTTGACTTTTAACATGATCGGTGGACATTTCGTGGTGAAGGTGCATACCCCGTACACTACTGCCTCCTCGGTTCGAGTCTCTAATTCAGTTTGATCCACCATGAATCGATCTTCCTCTGCAACCTGGTGATTTGCAGGGTTTGCAGCTCGCCTGCACGTTCGCTGGAGATGTCCCATTGTTCCACAGCCTTTGCACACATAGTGTTTGAAGCGGCATTGATGGGCTCGATGATCACCTCTGTAGCACCAACAAGGTGTTAACTGCCTCGCATTAACGATTAATGGCGGACTCTGGGTCATCTGAGGTCATGCAGCTGCAGGCGTGTACGTTCTGCCATATGCATTCCTGCCTGAAAACAACGTTACTTTGTGTACAGACTTGCCGAAATATCTTTATGCTGCGAAATTTGTTTGATGTTATCACTGGTGGGCATAAATGCCTGGGCTATCGTTATGGCTTTGCTCAGGTTCGGTGTTTCAACAGTCAATAGTTTGTGAAGGATAACCTCATGGCCAATGCCAAGCACAAAAAAGTCTCTTAGCATTTGCTCCAGGAATCCGTCGATTTCACAATGTCCTGCAAGGCGCCTTAGTTTGGCGATGTAGCTCGCCAGTTCCTGGCCTTCAGACCGTTGACATGTGTAGAATCAATACCTTGCCATCAGAACGCTGTCCTTCGGATTTAGGTGCTCCTGGACCAGTGTACACAGTTCTTCATACAATTTGGTTGTTGCTTTCACCGGAATAAGAAGATTCTTCATGAGGCCATAGGTTGTTGCCCCGCAGACGGTGAAGAGGATTGTCCTTCATTTGGCAGCATTCTCATCCCCTTCCAGCTCATTGGCCATGAAGTATTGGTCGAGTTGCTCCACAAAGGCCTCCCAATCATCCCCTTCTGAGAATTTCTCCAGGATACCAGCAGTTCTCTGCATTTTAACGTGATGGTTCGTTATCTCGTCACCAGTTGTTACGTTCATAATAATGTGGCATAACTGAGTGCTGTAGACATGAGTAAGTGTGACCTTAGTTCCTTTATTCTAACTCCAGCGTGTTGGTACAGCATGAGAGGCCTGCTTATATACAGTGTTCCCAAGGGATGCTGGGATTCCTTGGGACTCCAACAGGTACGCCCTCTGGTGGCAGTATAATACTGCTTACATAGGTTGACATCCATAACAAGTATAATCCGTAGGAGAGTGGTGTAGAATGGGATACCTTGGAGACACACGAGTCAATCGTAGCCATAGTAACCGCTTCTTCATGACGTAATGTGCATGGCAACATCACCAGTAACCATAAAGACTCACAGTCCATATCTGCGACTGACGCCACAGCATGTAGTCATGAGTTGGGGACAACCCACTGGAAGTTAATAGGAGGTTGGCAAATTTCAGGAGGGGTCACCCCGGGTTGGAAGAGAGAGACTTAACATGAGCTCTTGTCCTGTTCCACTTCCCTTAAAGATAATCTGCCAGAAGCAGCCCTCCAGGCTGCCGCAGCAGCCGATGCACTCATGACCGAGATCCTCAACCATTTAGGGATCTGAAACTTGAACTTAATGGCTCTGCTTAATCAGACCAAGCAGCGCCCAGAAGAGACCCCCAGAACCTTCAGTAATCGCCTGTACGAAATCTATCAACGTACGGAGAACCAGGCACCTGCAAATGCTGCAGTAGGAAAGAATCAGAAACAATTTAAATCGATGTTCCTGACCCAACTCCACCCTTGAGTTAAAACCACCGTGGGCATAGCCATGAGGCCCACCAATCAGTGGACAGGTATAGAGACCAGCGTTCAAATAGCCTGGGAGATGGTAAAAAACCAGTTAAAGGGGAAGTCAGCACCCACTGCAAATAAACCAGTGTCAATGGTGGAGGGATCTCGAAACTACCCCTTTAAGGGACAGTGCTTTAATTGTAAGAAGGTAGGCCACCTAACAAAAGACTGCAGCAGACCCAGACCAGCACCGAACCCTGATGCAATGCATAGGTACCTCTCGAGGGACGAATCCAAACCCTCTAGGATAGATCAAAGATTGGACATTGATAACATTTCCAAACCTACCACATTGCTGCCACAATTTCTAATCTATGAGGGGGACCTGCAAGAATGTCCGTTACCCCTGATTAACTTTGAGACCCATCCTATGCAGAAAGAGCCCATCCAGAGTGCCTCAGATTTATACATCGATGGGTCCTCATATCACATTGAAGGATCCCCTCACACCGAATATGCTGTGGTATTACCAGAAAGAACCATCCAGCAAAGATGCAACAGACATAGTCTTCACAATATGCAGAAATCGGCGCACTTCTAACTCCTGTAAAGGAGACCTTAGATAGACCTGTGAATATTTGATCCGATAGTGCCTATGCTATAAACACCATGCTCTCCCTGCCCCTATACCACAAAAATGACTATTGTACGATAGACGGTAAGGCCCTGGTCCATGGGCCCTGGTTACGCCTGCTCTGGTCATATCTTAATCAGCAATCCCAGCCCTGTTTCATAGGAAAGGTAGCAGTCCATAGAAAAGGGGGTCCACATAGAGAGTGATATTCCACAGCAGACAGAGCAGCCAAGAACACTGAGATTGATAGGGAGATAGAGGATATAGTTGTTGAGCCCTGCAATGCTGTTAGCAAGGCCTCCCCAACAGATCACCTAGATTTATAATCCCTGCAGCAGCAATACTGGTCATATGCTCTTGTAAGAGCCTGGCACGAGGAAAGCAGACCCCTGCCTCAACTAACAGCCTGGGCTCCCAATACCATACTAGTCACTGCCCCTGACTCAGATGAGCAGTTGCTGATGTTCAAAAGAAAGCCAAATGCCTGCCCTGTGGTGTGTGTTCCACCAGAGGTGGGTCAGGAACTGCTCTCCCTCTTTCACTCGCACCCCACAGCAAGGCACTATTCGGCCCTGGTAACCTTCTATAAGATAGCATCCGCAGCTTGGTGGTCTTCCATGAGGGAAACAATCAACCAATACGTGGCACGATGCCGACCATGCCTGCAACACAATCCTCCCGCATGCACTCACCGAGCCTTGCTTCAAAGTGCACCTCCACCTCAAGGGCCATGGACTCACCTCGAGATAGACTTCATTGGGCCACTTCCACAGGCGCAAGGCAATTTTCAGCATGCCCTAGTGGTGGTGGGTCAATTCACTAAATGGATCAAAGCTTTCCCCAGCTGCTCCAACACCACAATCACAGCAGCCAAAACACTATTGAATCATGTGTTTTGTAGGTGGGGAGTACCAGTACAAGTGGACAGCGATCAAGGTTCACACTTTACCGGTAAAATTTTTACCCACCTGCAGGAAATGTTGGGGATAAAACACAAATTACATATTGCTCACCACCCCCAGTCATCTGGAGGGGTCGAAAGGGGGAACAGGACCCTCAAGTTAATGTTTAAAAAATTGTGCGCGGACCACCCCACTCAATAGGGTAACATGCTGCCAATGTGCTTAATGGCAATGAGGTCCACACCTCATAGAACAACAGGGGTCTCCCCATATCAGGCCATGATGGGGAGGCTCATGAGAACACCAGGCCAGCTAACACGAACAGGGATGAGTCCCCTGACAATGAAAACATGTAGTCCCAAGTGGCTGGAACAAGTGGTGGATCACACCAATCAGATCAATCGATTTGTGACCACCAAGTTGGGGAAGTCAAAAAGACAAATTAAAAAGTACTTTGACAAGAAAGTACGTCCCTTTGAATACGAGGTGGGAGACGCAGTAATGATTCCAAATTATGGGAAAAAGAAGCTGCCTTGGAGTCTGGGCGGTGGGTTCCACATAAGATTATAGACTGATTGAACCCCGCGGTTTATTTGATTCAGTTACCGGGGTAAAAGGGCGTTAAGTACAAGAAGTGGTTTCACATTAATCAGTTAAAAACTGCCAAAGAGTAAATACTGCACTGATCTTGTTTCCCACAGACCATGTTACGGATCCTCACAATTGTCAGGACGACACTGGCCAAGAACGAAGCCGAGGGAAGATGGAGACTCAGGAGCTGCAGCATGACTCACGAACATTATCAATCATCAATGTGCTGTGAGAAGCAACGGTGCATTGAAGATATGGAAAGGGGAGGGTCTCTGTGGAGATGTTATCGGACTGTTATTAAATCCCCTACACCTTACGAGGTGGGGACCAAGTCAGGCCACCCACTTTTCTTCCTCTCCCCCTCAATGCTTACGATATATGAGGGGTCAGTAAGGATAGTTCCCCCTCAAGGTGGGGAGTTTATAAGAATAAAAGTGTTTATTAATGATTAAAATTGATTATGTGTATGTATAAATGTTAAAAGTGTAGATTAAAGGCCTGTTTATGTTGAGATAAAATGGAAGCCCACAGATTGCCAGCATGGGCTAAGTTTTGTAAGAAACAAAATGGAAGCCCCCACAGGTTGCCGCATGGGTTTTGTGTATTGGAAAGCCATTTAAACTGATCAGAGATGGCTGAGCCAGACCAGACAGCCACATGTGTGAGAAGAGCCAATAAGGAGCTGCCCTGGAGCCAAGATCCAATCATGAGGCGTTCGGAGCGACAATGGACTTAAGGGATTTAAAAACTCAAGCCACACAGGTTGCTCTCTCTCTTGGGCACATGGCACGAGACATCCCTGAAGACCAGCTAAAACAGCTAACCATGTGTCCAAACCAGCCAGCAAAAGGGACGTAACATATATCACTCATTATTATAACCTCACTGTAGCTCTGTTATAACATAATTGATCACTGTTGGTAATGTGCATGTGTGTGTCTTTTTAAGATAACTGATTACTGGTGCTAATGTGCATGTGTGTATGTTTTTAATAAACTCTTCTAATTGTTTGGAAAGAATCATCTCACTGTCAAATGTAAGCCCAGAGAGATTCAAAAATTTTACACCATATCCCTTGATTCCATTAATATCCAAAAATGTATCAATCTCTATCTTGAATATACTCAACGACTGAGCCTCCACAGCCTGCTGGGGTAGAGAATTCAAAGATTCACAACCCTCTGAATGACGAAATCTCTCCTCATCTCAGACTTAAATGGCTGACCCCTTATTCTGAAACTGTGACTCCAGGTGAAACATCCTCTCTGCATCTCCCCTGTCAAGCCCTGTAGAAATTTTGTATGTTTCAATGAAATCACCTCTCATTCTTCTAAACTCTAGAGAATGTATGCCTAGTCTACTCAATCTCTCCTCATAGGACAATCCCCATATTCCAGGAATCACTTTGGTTAAAAAAATCTATCAATCTCAGATTTAAAATTATCAATTGACCTAGCATCAATTAGCATTTGCAGAAGAGAGTTTGAAACCTCTCCTACTCTTTTTGTGTGGAAGTGTTTCCTAACTTCACCCCTGAAAGACCTGGCTCTAATTTTTACGCTATGTCCCCTAGTCCTAGACTCACCAACCAGCAGAAATAGTTTCTCTCTATTTACCCTATCAATTGTCAGGAATGGTAGCATAGTGGTAATGGACTAGTAATCCAGAGGCCTGGACTAATGATCCACAAGACGTGAGTTCAAATCCCACCATGGCAGCTGGGGAATTTAAATTCAATTAATTAAATAAATCTGGAATAAAAAACTAATATCAGCAATGGTGACCATGAAACTATTGGATTGTGGTAAAAACCCATCTGATTCATTAATATTCTTCAGGGAAGGAAATCTGCCATCCTTACCTGGTCTGGCCTATATGTGATTCCAGACCCACAGCCATGTGGTTGACTCTTAACTACCCTCTGAAATGACCCAACAAGTCACTCAGTTGTAACAAAACCGCTATGAGAAACAATAAGAATAAATCCGGACGGACCAACCAGCATCGAACTCGGCACTAGCTATGGAGATGACAATGGCACATCCAGCCCAGTCAACCCTGCAAAGTCCTCCTCACCAACATCTGGGGACTAGTGCAAAATTGGGAGAACTGTCCCACAGACTAGTCAAGCAACAGCCTGACACAGTCATACTCACAGAATCATACCTTTCAACCAATGTCCCAGACTCCTCCATCACTATCCCTTGGTGTGTCCTGTCCCACAGGCACAGTGATATACAGTTGGGAGGGACTGACACTGGGAATCTTCAACATTGACTCCGGACTCCATGAAATCTCATGGGCAAGGAAACCTCCTGCTGATTACCACCTCCCTCAGCTGATGAATCAATACTCCTCTATGTTGAACACCACTTGGAAGAACCACTGAGAGCAAGGGCACAGAATGTACTCTGGGTTGGGGGACTTCAATGTCCATCACAAAGAGTGGCTCAGTAGCACCACTCATGACCGAGCTGGCTCAGTCCTGAAGCACATAGCTGCCAGACTGGGACTGCAGCAGGTGATGAGAGAACCAACATGAGGGAAAAACCTAGTTGAACTCGTCCTCACCAATCGAACTGTCGCAGATGCATCTGTCCATGACAGAATTGTTAGCAGTGACCACCGCACAGTCATTGTGAAGATGAAATCCTGTCTTCACACTTACGACACCCTCCATCGTGTTGTGTGGCACTACCACCATGCTAAATGGAATAGATTTAGAATAGATCTCGCAACGCAAAACTGGGCATCCATGAGGCACTGTGGGCCATCATCAGCAGCAGATTTGTATTCCACCACAATCTGTAAACTAATGGCCCAGCATATCCCTCACTCTACCATTACCATCAAGCCAGGGGACCACCCTTGGTTCAATGAGGAGTGCAGAAGAGCATGCCAGGAGCAACACCAGGCGTACCTAAAAATGAGGTGCCAATCTGGGGAAGTTGCAACACAGGATTACATGCATGCTAAAAAGCAGAAGCAGCATGTCACAGACAGGACTAAGTGATCCCACAATCAACGGATCAGATCAAAGCTCTGCAGTCTTGCCACATCCAGTCGTGATTGGTGGTGACCCATTAAACAACTAATGGGAGGAGGAGACTCCATGAATATCCCCACCCTCAATGATGGTGGGGCCCAGCACCTGAGTGCAAAAGACAAGACTGAAGCATTTGCAACCATCTTCAGCCAGAAGTGCTGAGTGGATGATCCATATCGGCCTCCTCCTGAGGTTCCCACAATCACAGATGCCAGTCTTCAGCCAATTCAATTCACTCCAAGTGATATCAAGAAACAGCTGAACGCACTGGATACAGAAAAGACTTTTGGCCCCAACATCCCGGCTGTCGTGCTGAAGACTTGTGCTCCAGAACTAGCCGCGCCTCTAGCCAAGCTGTTCCAGTACAACTACAACACAGGCATCTTCCCGACAATGTGAAAAACTGTCCAGGCATATCCTGTCCACAAAAAGCAGGACAAATCCAATCCGGCAAATTACCACTCCATCAGTCTACCCTCAATCATCAGCAAAGTGATGGAAGATGTTGTCGACACTGCTCAAGCGGCACTTACTCACCAATAACCTGCTCACCGATGCTCAGTTTGGTTCCACCAGGACCACTCGGCTCCAGAACTCATTACAGCCTTGGTCCAAACATGGACAAAAGAGCTGAATTCCAGAGGTGAGGTGAGAGTGACTGCCCTTGATATCAAGGCAGCAATTGACCAAGTGTGGCTTCAAGGAGCCCTAGTAAAACTGAAGTCAATGGGAATCAGGGAGAGAAACTCTCCATTGGTTGGAGTCATACCTAGCACAAAGGAAGATGGTTGTGGTTGTTGGAGGTCAATCATCACAGCCCCAGGACATCACTGCAGGAGTTCCTCAGGGCAGTGTCCTTGGCCCAACCATCTTCAGTTGCTCCATCAATGACCTTCGCTCCATCATAAGGTCAGAAGTGGGGATGTTCGCTGATGATTGCACAGTGTTCAGTTCCATTCGCAACTCCTCAGATAATGGGGCATTCCATGCCCGCATGCAGCGAGACCTGGATGACATTCAGGCTTGGGCTGATAAGTGGCAAATAATATTCGCGCCACACAAGTACCAGGCAACAACTATATCCAACAAGCGAGATTCTAATCACTACCCCTTGATATTCAATGGCATTACCATCGCCGAATCCCCCACTAGCAACATCCTGGGGGCTACCATCGACCAGAAACTTAACCAGACCAGCCACATAAATAATGTGGCTACAAGAGCAAGTCAGAGACTAAGTTTTCTGCGGCGAGTGTCTCACCTCCTGACTCCCCAAAGCCTTTCCACCATCTACAAGACACGTCAGGAATGTGTTGGAATACTCTCCACTTTCCTGGATGAGTGTAGCTCCAACATCACCCAAGAAGCTCGACACCATCCAGGACAAAGCAGCCCGCTTGATTGGCATCTCTTTCACCACCTTAAACATTCACTTCCTCCACCACCGGCACAACGAGGCTGCAGTGTGTACCATCTACAAGATGCTCTGCAGCAACTCAACAAGGCTTCTTTAGCAGCAACTCCCAAACTCACAACCTCTGCCACCTAGAAGGACAAGGGCAGCAGGTGCATGGGAACACCATCACTTTCCCTTCCAAGTCACACATCATCCTGACTTGGAAATATATTGCCATAACCTGGGCCACCACTTCAGTCCAAAACCAAATTCCAATCAACCCTGCAATATTTGCAGCAGATGAGACCAGAACAAAGCATGCGGTTGTGGGGAGTTCTTGTTTACAGACGTTTACACCGTTTCTCTGGGGGCTCCATCAGTCTCTGGCTATTTGCGTAACAGTATTTTCCCCCAAAGGCTGTGGAATAAGGCACCAGGGAAGGACATTGAATAAAAATGTATTAACAGGCTTGAGACAATCAGATGAGAGAGAAGAGATTAAGGGATATGGTGAGAAGTGGGTAACTGAGACTGATTGTACTTGAGGTCCAAGACATTAAACCTAGGCCCAGTCTGCCCTCTCAGGTGGAAGTGAAAGATCCCACGGCCACTATTGGAAGAAGAGCAGAGGAGCTCTCGCTAATATTTATCCCTCAACCAACAGCAAAACAGATTATCTGTTTACTTATTTCATTGCTTGGTGTGCACAAATTGGCTGCCACGTTTTCTACGTCACAAAAGTGACTACACTTCAAAAGTACTTCATTGGCTGTGAAGTGCTTTGGGACCTTCCGACGTTATGGGAGGTGCTATATAAATGCAAGTTCTTACTGTAATATTAATGTTCATTCCAGCATAGAATCATAAAATGATACAGCACAGAAGGAGGCCATTCGGCCCTTCGTGCCTGTGCTGGCTCATTGAAAGAGCTATTACAGTGCGTGAGTTGGAAACAAACAAAACTGATTGGCCAAGGCGGCAAGAATTTCCTAAACCTGCTGGCAGTCTGAGAATGAAATGCTGTAATTCGAAGTTGATAATATAATTGATTATAATTACGATGCTTATTAATGTGATATATTTTAATATTGTGCTTGAACCCCCAAGTTGAAATGGATTGTTAGCATTTGTGATTGAAACTTCAAGTATCAGACACTCAAACAATTAACAGCCAGTAGAAATATTAAAACATTTGTATTTTTTTATGCATTCTCTTATTGTTGACAAATGAAGTACGTTGAATAAATAGTTATGTCAGGTCATGTACTGTTCTGTTATGTTAATTTAAATCTGAATTATTAAAATAAATACATAAATTCAGTGAATTTTAAGGTATGGTACAACATTAAATTTCAACACTTAGCAAAACTTGGAATGAGTGATTAATTGTTACTGTCTATGTTATAAGACACAGTAATGGTTAATATATTATATTATTTTATCAGTGTTAGGATACAATGAAATCTAACAACCAGATGGTATTATTTATTTACTTTCTTTTTTAAGTGGATATAAATGGAACCCAGATTGTCCCTCCCATGATACAAAACTTGTCTTGCATTAATCTCCAGTGTTGGTACAAGACCAGTATGAAGAAGTCTATGAAGGTTAACTCTAACTATGTACGTTCAAACTGTTAATACTCATCGCTTTTGGTCACTGCTGCTTCAGTTTGGATTCTGGAATGAGTAAGTGGAATACATTTATCGTGTTCTTCACGCTAAGGAGCCCCTTTGCCAGCAACCATTCATTGCACATCAACTCCCACTCATAACAAACAGGCTGGTATATTTCCCCAAACATACAAGACAGGTCATCGGCAAACTCAATTTATTAGTGAATGAGTCATTATTAATCAAATCCAAATGATATATTTTTTTTGCATTTAGAAAAGATTAGACAGTTTGCAAGCATCCTGGTTTAATGTGAGAGTGATGGGGTCAAGGCTACCAATCACGGGTAACATACAATGCCAGCCCACGCAACTGTTGCTAACTCTCGGAGATATGAGACACCACCTGCTATTCGTAATATTTCTTATATTGGGGAGTTTCAAATTGATGATTGTCACAGTAAAGGATGTCAGTACTGAGGAAAGAATTAGGTATATTGTGCTCTACATAAAGTTAAAGAAAAGTTATTTGATTAAACTTTCACTCTTGGTGTGATTCTCGCTGGAACAATGTGGAATTGTTAGACATCCCTCATGACAATTCAGTAAAAGAATTTTAGATCAACTGATTGCCATGATTAGTCAACAACTCCATTATTATTGAATCATGAGATTATCAGGTAGTAGAAGGCAAACTAGGTGGGCCATCTGGTCACTTGACATTTTAATTCACCGTCCTGTTCTGACCTCTCTGTGAGCTCGAAGAACAGCACCTCATCTGTTGATTAGGCACTTTACAACCTTCCGGTCATAAAATTGACTTCAACAATTTAAGATCATAACCGCTGCTCTCAGTTTCTGGTAACCATTTACAGCTCCCTCTGGACCCATATTTTGTTTCTTTACTTGTCCCATTACCACCCATCCTTGCACTATCATCCTTTTTGACATTATCTCTTCTGCCTTCTACCCTATCACAGACCTTCCCTTTTGTTCTTTTCTCCCCACCCCCCGCCCCTGTACTTGCTTAAAACATGTTACATGTCTAACATCTTCCAGAACTGACGAAAGGTCATTAGCCTGAAACGTTAACTCTGCTTCTTTCTCCATAGATACTGCCTGACCTGCTGAGTTTTTCTAGCATTTTCTGTTTTTATTTGAGATGAACTTTGCTCTTTCTCCATCCAGCAATTCCAATGTTCTCAATAATCCATAGGACAAATGTATTAAGTTAGGGGACCAAAGCCGCGATGCATCCTGTCTCCCTCTGCTGCCCCTGTGGATGATCACCCACCTCACCCTTTCTACACTATCCCTGTATCCTGAGCTGTCTAGCACTGCCTCTTGGGAAACCACATTTCGGAGAGTACGCTCCAGATGCCCCTCAAACTCTTTGACGCTGCCACCATGTGGCCAATCAATTTTCCAGCACAGAACAGCTTGGGTGGCTATGTTTTCCGGCACGCATACTATCCCTGGAACATACCGTGGATCTACATATCACCCCCCACACAACTCACGAGGGTTCCCTGCACTGCCATCCCTCCGGTTCCGTGCTACAATGCCTGGACTGTTCACATAGAATTACAGCACGGAAACAGGCCATTCAGCACAACTGGTCCATGCTCCACATGAGCCTCCTTCCACCCTACTTCGTCTCACCCTATCAGCATAACCTTCGATTCCTTTCCCCCTCATGTGATTGCGAGTTCCACATTCTCACCATTCTCTGAGTAAAGAGGTTTCTCCTAAATTCCTTATTGGATTTATTGGTGACTATCTTATATTTATAATTACTAGTTTCGATCTCCCCACAGGTGGAAACATATGTCTACCCTATCGAACACCTTATTAATTTTAAAGACCTCTACCACGTCATCCCTCAGCCTTCCCTTTTCCAGAGAAAAGAGCCTGTTCTGATAAGTATAAACTCTCAGTTCTGGTATCATCTTAGTAAATCTTTTTTGCACCTTCTCCAGTGTCTCTATATCATTTTGCAATATGGATACCCGTACTGTTCACAGCATTCCAAAAATGGTTTAACCAAGATTTGATACAAGTTTAACATAGAGGTAAAAATTGCACACAATGTGTCACAGTTTCGGGGACCAATATACTGCACCCCAAGGAAACGAAAGTCTTTGTGATCGATCCCCTGCCCATCCCCTTCCACTTCTCCCAGCCCTTCTCCCTCCCCCTCTCCCTCCTCCACTGCCAGCTCCAACACCCCCCTTGGACTGACCTTCAGGCCGTTGGTGGTGAGGGAATCCGCCTGATAATCTTCTATGAAAAACACACATGGACACATGACAATGTTGATGAGGCCGATGGACCAACTTTGGGCTGGCCTTGGGCTGATTCTGGGTCCTGAAAACAGGCCCAGATGAATTTCAAACCCCAATCACTTCTCTTTTGTATTAGCTGGTCATAATTTGTTTGATGGTCAGGTTGAGAGATTCATCGCACTGAGTGGGCATTAGCTGACACAAGCCCATTCCCAGGAGGTGAGTTTTACATTAAATTGCTTTGAGACATATTTGTAAAAATCAATACGTTCTTTGAAAACTTAAAATATATTACCCGCAGTTACTTTTCGGGTCTGACCATTATTCTGCTATGTCCTCTCATTACTGTATTTGAAAATATAGAGTGGTGAGTGTGTGGATGTTTTATTGATTTCAGCGCAAGGCTACTATTGGTGAGTATAAATAATCCAGGATTTGCCTATGGGAGGGAGGTTGCTAGGGTACAAGGAATTCAAGGTTACATGTGAGTCAGAAAATTCCCTTTAATTCTTTAGCTAAATTAAGTGCCATGTTACCTTATCACCACATTTCTAATTCAGTGTGAATTCTAAATAATTTAAAACCAGGTATGTTCAGTTTTAGGAGCTATGCTGCCTCAAGCTGATATTAGTAAAATAAAGTCATTTGGGGATTTCCATTCTTGTGTTGGCTCTGATTTAGTTTGGCATAATGATTCACAGGCAAAATGTTCCCCAGCACGTAATACTGGTAACTGTGTCAGCTGTGGCTCAGTGGGTAGCTCTCTTGCCTCTGTCAGAAGATTGTGAGTTTAAGTCCCATTCCAAAGACTTGAGCACAAAATTCAGCCTGACACTCCCAGTGTTTAAAACTGAGGTGACTGCTGTGCTGTTGGAGGTGCTGTCTTTCAGATGCGGTATTAAACTGTCTGCCCTCTCCAGTGGATGTAAAAGATCCCACAGTCAATGTTCCCTGCAGTTGTTTTTCGGGCCACCCAACCACCTTAAAGGGGCTGCGTGACCCATTCAAAATACCGTGCATGCGCATTTTTTCTATTTAAAAGCTGGTAAGACAGCTGCGCAGGACCCCTGAAGAGCTGCATGGCCAAGCAGCAACATAGCACATTGCCCACGCCACTACTTGAAACGGGGAGATGTCCCCAGTGTCCTGTTTATCCCTCAACCACCATCGCTAAAGCACAAGTTATCTGGTCATTATCAAATTATTGTTTGTGGGAGCTTGCTGTGCACAAATTGGCTGCTGCATTTCCTACATTACAACAGTGACTGCACTTCAAAGGGAATTCATTGGCTGTAAAGCACTTTGGGATATCCTGAAGGTTGTGAAAGACGCTATATAAATGCAAGTCTTTCTTTCACGTGAGTGCTTTCCCAGTTTCTCCCCTCCTCTTTCAAGGACTCACCAGAGGGCTGGAAATTCGTCGCTATAGCGCCACTCTGTAGTGCCAAAATCGGTGTGCAATGCTGACTTTACGTCATAAGCGTGAACTACAACGCTAGCGCTGGGTTAACCTGGCGCGCAAGCAGGTTTCCAGTGGTGATGTCTACATCTCTTAAAGTGACAGACACATCATTCAAGTAAGTTTGTATTTAAGGTTTTGGACTAGATTTTTTTGATTTTATTGAATTGGTGGCTTGCTGCAATAGATGTAAAAAGTCTTTTAAATTTGTAGGAAATGCTGCTGGCTGCTTGCAAGTGCTCGGATGGTAAATGAAGGCCTTTGAGAAGCCCGAACATGCTGCAAATACTCAGCAGGTCAGGCAACATCTGTGGAGAGAAAACAGAGTTCACGTCTTAGGTCGAGATGCTGCCTGAGCAGCTGAGCATTTTTTGTTGTCATTTCACATTTACAACATCCACTCGCAGAGGGAAGAGGAAGACACAGAAGAGGGGGAAGCCTCAGAGAAGGAATCAGACAGAAGGATGCATCCCAGACAGCCCCCTTATAGCTGGGATATCCGGGATGGAATTATCCGCCTGTGTTCCCAGTGATCACAACCCCAATTCCCCTTTCATCATTAGTCCCACACCTTACCTTCCATCTGTTACTGACCATCACAGCATCCTCTTGGCCTGTGGGAAGCTCCAACGCTGCTCCTGCACCGAACTTCACCTCGGATGCCTCAAGTAATGCCACCAGGATGGTGTTGGACGGCAGGTAAGGGCTGCGCCAACAATCTCCATCAGCTCACCTCCACCGCCCCCGCGCCCCTACCCCTCCCCCGTCCTGGAGGAATTTTGCTCCGTTAATGTTGTGGCCATTTTCAGCAGCCATTAACTCCATCTTTACAGGTTAAAATGAATTTCTTCCCCCTAACTCTCATTAATCCTGGCTGTTTTGTTTTTTCCCCTCTTCTCAATTTGTGGCAGTGGCTACCCTGTCTGAGATTAGTTGGCTCAGCATGCACTGCGAATCAAACCAGAGACCTTGTGGTTTAATTGGCTTAGTACTACAGCATGCATCAGTGAGCTGTATGTAATGTTTTTGTGTGTCATAACCTGTGGCGCACACATCAGGGGTTATAAATCAACATGGCCCTCTTAGCAAGGCCATAAAGAAAGCTAATGGAAGACTGGGTTTTATAGCAAGAGCGACAGAATAAAGGAGTCAAGACATAATGATAAATCTATATGAAATCATAGTAAGACCATAGTTGGAATACTGTAAGCAGTTTTGGGCCGCACACTACAGCAGTGTTGTTCAATACATTAGCCACTAGCCACAGATGGTGAAGAGTGAATCCAGATGTGGCAAATTGCATGTCTGATTAGTAAATAAACAATGATCAACAGACACGGTCGTTGGGCCTGTGACCTCAATACTCATATTCGCACGATGTGTGGATGTGAACTTTAACCTTTTTTGATAAATTGGTGAGAGGTAAAGCAGAGTGAGTAGTTTTGCCTTTGGGTGGTGCAGTCGAATGGGCGCTATTGATTAGGCCACCCTTTATACATCTCTCCCGCTTTTCGTTTCCATTGGCCCAAAGTCAAAATTTAACCCCAGGTGGTACGAGTGTTTTTTGATCGGTGTGTAATTTACTTCCTGGTTATTGTTATATATGCAACCCTATGTAACCAGTATTATACCACCACCAGAGGGCGTACCTGTTGGAGTCCCAAGGGATCCAGCATCCCTTCGGAGCAATGTATATAAGCAGGCCTCCCAGGCTGTACCAGCACTCTGGAATTAGAATAAAGGAACTCAGGTCATGCTTACTCAGGTCTACAGTACTCAGTTACATTACTTTATTATGAACATAACAACTGGCGACGAGATAACGAGCCATCACGCGATAATGCAGAGAACTGTTGGTATCCTGGAGAAATTCTCAGAAGGGGATGATTGGGAGGCTATCGTGGAGCGACTTGACCAATACTTCATGGCCAACGAGCTGGAAGGGGATGAGAATGCTGCCAAACGAAGGACGATCCTCCTCATCGTCTGCGGGGCAACAACCTATGGACTCATGAAGAATCTTCTTGTTCCGGTGAAAGCAATAAACAAATTGTATGAAGAACTGTGTACGCTGGTCCGGTAGCACCTAAGTCCGAAGGAGAGCGTTCTGATGGCAAGGTATCGATTTTACACATGTCACTGGTCTGAAGGCCAGGAAGTGGCGAGCTACGTTGCCGAACTAAGGCGCCTTGCAAGACATTGCGAATTCGATGGATTCCTGGAACAAATGCTAAGAGATTTTTTTGTGCTTGGCATTGGCCATGAGGTTATCCTTCGCAAACTATTGACTGTTGAAACACCGAACCTGAGCAAAGCCATAACGATAGCCCAGGCAATTATGTCCACCAGCGATAACATCAAACAAATTTCACAGCATAAAGAGGTTTCAGCAAGTACTCTACACAAAGTAACGTCGTTTTCAGGCAGGAATGCATATGGCAGAACGTGCATGCCTGCAGCTGCATGACCTCAGATGACCCAGAGTCCGCCATCAAACGTTAATGCAAGGCAGTTAACAACTGGTTGATGCTGCGGAGGTGAACATCGAGCCCATCAATGCTGGTTCAAACACTATGGGCCCAAGTTTCCACATGATAAAAAACGGGCGCCCCTCCGAGCTGGGCGCCCGTTTTTCGCGCCTAAAAAAAAATTTGCGATTCTGGAGCGCCCTGCAGCTCCATGTCTGTTTGGCGCGGCGCCCAGGGGGCGGAGCCTACACTCGCGCCGATTTTGTAAGTGGGAGGGGGCGGGTACTATTTAAATTAGTTTTTTTCCTGCCGGCAACGCTGCGCATTGGAGCGTTCGCGCACGCGCAGTGTGAAAAAATCATTGGCACTCGGCCATTTTTGTAGTTCTTTGTAGCTGTTTAATTTTTGAAAATTTTTTTAATAAAAGCACATTGCCATCAGCACATCAGCACTTGCAGCCTTCTCACTGTCTCCTCCCCCCCCCCGCGGGAAGAACGGGTGCCTCCCCCCCCACCCCACGGGAAGAACGGGCGCCTCCCTCCCCCCGCGGGAAGAACGGGCGCCTCCTTCCCCCCGCGGGAAGAACGGGTTCCTCCTCCCCCCCCGCGGGAAGAACGGGCGCCTCCCTCCCCCCGCGGGAAGAACGGGCGCCTCCCTCCCCCCGCGGGAAGAACGGGTTCCTCCTCCCCCCCCCCCGCGGGAAGAACGGGCGCCTCCTCCCCACCCCACGGGAAGAACGGGCGCCTCCCTCCCCCCGCGGGAAGAACGGGTTCCTCCTCCCGCCCCCCGCGGGAAGAACGGGTTCCTCCTCCTCCCCCCCGCGGGAAGAACGGGCGCCTCCTCCCCCCCCCGCGGGAAGAACGGGTTCCTCCTCCCCCCCGCTCGGGAAGAACGGGCGCCTCCTCCCCCCCCCCACCGCGGGAAGAACGGGCGCCTCCCCCCCCACCGCGGGAAGAACGGGCGCCTCCCTCCCCCCGCGGGAAGAACGGGCGCCTCCCTCCCCCCGCGGGAAGAACGGGCGCCTCCTTCCCACCCCCCGCGGGAAGAACGGGTTCCTCCTCCCCCCCCCCGCGGGAAGAACGGGCGCCTCCCTCCCCCCGCGGGAAGAACGGGTTCCTCCTCCCCCCCCCCGCGGGAAGAACGGGCGCCTCCCTCCCCCCGCGGGAAGAACGGGTTCCTCCTCCCTCCCCCCGCGGGAAGAACGGGTTCCTCCTCCCCCCCCCGCGGGAAGAACGGGTTCCTCCTCCCCCCCCCCGCGGGAAGAACGGGTTCCTCCTCCCCCCCCCCGCGGGAAGAACGGGCGCCTCCTCCCCCCCCCCGCGGGAAGAACGGGCGCCTCCTCCCCCCCCCCCGCGGGAAGAACGGGTTCCTCCTCCCCCCCGCTCGGGAAGAACGGGTTCCTCCTCCCCCCCCCCGCGGGAAGAACGGGCGCCTCCTCCCCCCCCCCGCGGGAAGAACGGGCGCCTCCTCCCCCCCCCCCGCGGGAAGAACGGGCGCCTCCTCCCCCCCCCCGCGGGAAGAACGGGTTCCTCCTCCCCCCCGCTCGGGAAGAACGGGCGCCTCCTCCCCCCCCCCGCGGGAAGAACGGGTTCCTCCTCCCCCCCGCTCGGGAAGAACGGGTTCCTCCTCCCCCCCGCTCGGGAAGAACGGGCGCCTCCTCCCCCCCCCCGCGGGAAGAACGGGTTCCTCCTCCCCCCCGCTCGGGAAGAACGGGTTCCTCCTCCCCCCCGCTCGGGAAGAACGGGCGCTTCCTCCCGCCCCCCCACCGCGGGAAGAACGGGCCCCTCCTCCCCCCCCCCACCGCGGGAAGAACGGGCCCCTCCCCCTCCCCCCACCGCGGGAAGAACGGGCGCCTCCCCCCCCCCCGCGGGAAGAACGGGCCCCTCCCCCCTCCCCCCACCGCGGGAAGAACGGGCGCCTCCCCCCCCCCGCGGGAAGAACGGGCCCCTCCTCCCCCCCCCCACCGCGGGAAGAACGGGCCCCTCCCCCTCCCCCCACCGCGGGAAGAACGGGCGCCTCCCCCCCCCCGCGGGAAGAACGGGCCCCTCCCCCCTCCCCCCACCGCGGGAAGAACGGGCGCCTCCCCCCCCCCGCGGGAAGAACGGGCGCCTCAGGCTGACTGCAGCATTCTCCGTGCCTGAAGCACTTTCACACAGGTAGGAAGATGGTTTATTTAATCTTTTCTTTGCTTATAAATGTTTATTCAGGTTGAATTTATTTGTATAATATTTGTAGAAGTATAAATAAGGATTTATTATAGAATTTAATGACTTCCCTTCCCCCCCCCCCTCCCCCCCCACCTCGTTCTGGACGCCTAATTTGTAACCTGCGCCTGATTTTTTAATGTGTAGAACAGGTTTTTTCAGTTCTACAAAAATCTTCACTTGCTCCATTCTAACTTAGTTTGGAGTACGTTTTCACTGTGGAAACTTTGAAATCAGGCGTCAGTGGCCGGACACGCCCCCTTTTGAAGAAAAAATTCTGTTCCAAAGTAGAACTGTTCTACCTGACTAGAACTGCAGAAAAAAAATGTGGAGAATTGCGATTTCTAAGATAGTCCGTTCTCCACCAGTTGCTCCTAAAAATCAGGCGCAAATCATGTGGAAACTTGGGCCCTATGTGTGCAAAGGCTGTGGAACAATAAGACACCTCCAGCGAATGTGCAGATGAGCTGCAAATCCTGCAAACCACCATGTTGCAGAGGAAGATCGATCCATGGCAGATCAAACTGAACTAGAGACTCGAACCGAGGAGGCAGAAGTGTACTTCACCATGAAATGTCCACCGACCATGTTGAATTTCGAACTGGACGGAATTCCAGTATCCATGGAACTGGACACGGGTGTGAGTCAGTCTATCATGAGCAAAAAGACCTTCGACAGGCTGTGATGCAGCAAGGCACATAGGCCCATGCTTAGCCCCATTCATACCAAGCTAAGAACTTACACCAAAAAGCTGATCCCTGTAATTGGCAGCGCAGCAGTAAAAGTCTCCTATGATGGAGCAGTGCACGAACTCCCACTATGGATTGTACCAGGAGATGGCCCCACACTGAGAAAAATCCGCTGGAATTGGGACAACATCCGAGCGCTCTCGTCCGTCGACGATGCCTCATGTGCCCAGGTTCTGAGCAACTTTCCGTCGTTGTTTGAGCCAGGCATCGGAAGTTTCTCGAGGGCGAAGGTGCAGATCCACTTGGTTCCCGGCACACGACCCATCCACCACAAGGTACGGGCGGTGCCATAAATGCTGCGAGAAAAAGTGGAGATTGAGCTGGACAGGCTGCAGCGAGAAGGCATCATCGAGCCGGTGGAGTTCAACGACTGGGCCAGTCCGATTGTTCTGGTCTTCAAGGGAGATGGCACGGTCAGAATTTGTGGGGACGATAAAGTAATGATTAACCGTTTTTCGCTGCGGGACCAGTACCCGCTACCCAAGGCAGACAACCTATTTGCGACCCTGGCAGGAGGAAAGACGTTCACCAGGTTGAATCTGACCTCGACCTACATGACGCAGGAGCTGGCAGAATCATCGAAAGGCCTCATCTGCATCAACACGCACAAAGGTCTGTTCATCTACAATAGATGCCCGTTTGGGATTCGATCAACCACGGCTATTTTTCAAAGGAACATGGAGAGTCTGCTAGAGTCGGTTCCACACACTGTGGTTTTCCAGGATGACATATTGATCACAGGTCAGGACATCATCAAACACTTGAAGAACCTGGGACTCAGGTTGAAATGCTCGAAATGTGTTTTCCTAGCGCCAGAGGTCGAGTTCTTAGGGAGAAGAATCGCAGCAGACGGCATCAGACCCACCGACACCAAGACAGAGCCCATCAAGAACGCGCCGAGACCACAGAACGTGACGGAACTGCGGTCGTTTCTGGGACTCCTCAATTATTTTGGTAATTTCCTACCTGGGTTAAGCACCTTGCTAGAACCTCTACACGTGTTGCTACACAAGGGAGATGACTGGGTATGGGGGAAATCACAAGAGACTGCTTTTGGTAAAGCCAGAAATCTGTTATGTTCCAACAAACTGCTGTTCTGTATTACCCATGTAAACGTTTAGTGCTAGCTTGCGATACGTCTTCGTGCGGGGTCGAGTGTGAGTTACAACAAGCAAACGAATCGGGAACATTGCAACCGATCGCCTATGCGTCCAGGAGTTTGTCCAAGGCTGAAAGGGCCTATAGCATGATTGAAAAAGGAGCTCTGGCATGCGTTTACGGGGTAAAAAAAATGCACCATCATCTGTTTGGTTTTAAGTTTAAGTTAGAAACTGACCATAAGTCGCTCATATCACTATTCTCAGAGAGCAAAGGGATTAATACCAATGCCTCTGCTCACATCCAAAGATGGGCGCTCACGCTGTCTGCATATAACTATGTAATCCGCCACAGGCCAGGCACAGAGAACTGCGCTGATGCTCTCAGTCGGCTACCATTGCCCACCACCGCGGTGGAAATGGCACAGCCTGCAGACTTGCTTTTGGTGATAGATGCATTTGAAAATGAAAAGTCACCCGTTACGGCCCACCAGATCAGGACCTGGACCAGCCAGGATCCTTTACTGTTCCTTGTAAAAAATGTGTCCTCCATGGGAGCTGGTCCAGTGTCCCAGCGGAGATGTATGAAGAGATCAAACCGTTCCAGCGGTGCAAAGACGAAATGTCCATACAGGTGGACTGTCTTTTGTGGGGTAATCGCGTGGTTTTGCCTAAGAAAGGCAGGGAAACGTTCATACGCGACCTACACAGTACCCACCCAGGCATATTAATGATGAAAGCTATAGCCAGATCCCATGTGTGGTGGCCCGGCATCGACTCAGATTTGGAGTCTTGCGTGCGCCAATGCAACACGTGCTCTCAACTGAGCAATGCACCCAGGGAGGCACCGCTAAGTTTGTGGTCATGGCCCTCCAAACCGTGGTCTAGCATCTACGTTAACTTTGCTGGCCCGTTTCTCGGCAAAATGGTTTTTGGTTATTGTGGATGCTTATTCAAAATGGATTGAGTGTGTAATAATGTCTGTAAGCACGTCCACTGCCACCATCGAAAGCCTACGAGCCATGTTCGCCACGCACGGCCTGCCTGATGTCCTTGTCAGTGACAATGGGCCGTGCTTCACCAGTGCTGAATTCAAGGAATTCATGATCCGCAATGGGATCAAGCACGTCACATCTGCCCCGTTCAAGCCCGCATCCAATGGCCAGGCAGAACGGGCAGTCCAAACCATCAAGCAAAGCTTGAAACGCGTGTCAGAAGGCTCCCTGCAGACTCACCTGTCCCAAGTCCTGCTCAGCTACCACACCAGACCCCACTCGCTTACCGGGCCGAGCTGCTCATGAAAATAGCGCTCAAAACAAGTCTCTCTCTCGTTCACGCTGATCTCCATGATCATGTCGAGAGCAGGCGGCATCAACAAAGCATGTACCATGATCGCGCAAATCTGTCACGCGATATTGAAGTCAATGACCCTATATTTGTACTCAACTATGGACATGGTCCTAAATGGCTTGCTGGCACTGTCATAGCCAAAGAAGGGAGTAGGCTGTTTCAGGTCAAACTCGCAACTGGACTGACTTGCAGAAAGCATTTGGACCAAACCAAACTGCCATTCACAGACAGCCACAAGCAAGCTGAAGAGGACACCACCAACTTCGACCCTCCGACACACACACAAGTGGCAACTGACATCACAGTTGACCACGAAGCTGAACTCACCAGCCCCAACAGCCCAGCAAGGCCAGCTGCCCAGCAGCCCAGCGAAGAACCAATCAATTCACCTACACCTGCATTTGTACCGGGACAATCGACTCGGGAGCGAAAGGCCCCAGATTGTCTCACCCTGTAAATAAGTGTACAATTGACTTTGGGAGGCAGTGATGTTATGTATGCAACCCTATGTAACCAGTATTATACCGCCACCAGAGGGCGTACCTGTTGGAGTCCCAAGGTATCCCAGCATCCCTTGGGAACACTGTATATAAGCAGGCCTCCCAAAGTCTGCTCTCTGGAGTTGGAATAAAGGAACTAAGGACACACTTACTCACGTCTACAGTACTCAGTTACATTACTTTATTATGAACATAACAGTTATTTGCTAGGATGGTGTGTAATACGAGTGCGAACCAGATGTGGGGAGTACTGGCTGCATACCTGAGACATGATAAACAGATTGCAGCACAAATATTGCGTGCTGCCTAGAACAACACCGACAGACTCGTGCAGTGTGCACCCCATCACCTGCCCGCCTGTTTTTTTGGGCATTCTCGAATTTCTAGGTCGTAGTCTCCAGGAGAGTCACTGGACAGCGATGAGGAGCAGGAGCCCTGATGGATTTCATCCCCCCGCCCCATTCCCCGCTCCAACCCTCACAACTGGCATCATTCCAACTTTGTCTTTGTAAAAACCCACCTGGTTCATTAATGTCCTTTAGGGAAGGAAATCTGCCATCCTTACCTGATCTGGCCTATATGTGAGTGTAGACCCACAGCAATGTGGTTGACCCTTAAATGCCTTCTGAAATTGGCTAGCAAGCTACTCAAGGGCAATTAGGGATGGCCAATAAATGCTGGCCTTGCCAGCACTGCCCACATCCCATGAACAAATAAAAAGAAAACTATTCAAAGAAGTGCAGGGGAATTTCGCCTGGTGTCCTGGCCCATTATTTATTCCTCACCCAACATCACTGAAACAGATTATCTGGTCATTACCACATTGCTGTCTGTGGGACCTTGTTGTGCGCAAATTGTGTGCCGCGTTTTCTACGTTACAACAGTGACTACATTTCAAAGGTACTTAATTGCCTATAAAGCACTTTCAAGCGTCATGAAAAGTGCTATATAAATGCAAGTCTTTCTTTGTATTCCAGATCATAAAAGCTCGCTGCATTAAAAAAAATTCTCCCCATTTTCCTTTTGTTTTTTCTGCCAAATACCTTAAATCTATGCCCTCTGGTTGCTCACAGTGATGTGATGGAAGGTTTCACATGCTCGTTAACAGTCTACAAGGCCGTGATGTGAACACTCCTTCCATGTATGTATGATTAGGCCTGCATGAGAGGGTTATACAGGCTCCCATATAATGAGTGTGGGGAGAGAATCCAGAATTCAGAGCCAGAGTTTTAGGGGGTGAAATTCGGCCACGCCACATTTGGGGCGCTAAGTTTTCTTTGATTGAACATTTAGTGCCCAGTGAGATGGGTTGCCAAATTGTGGAAAATTGGGCACCTCAGAAATGCAGCGAGGTAGTATCTGAGGCACTAATGGCCTCAGTGGGGAGCTGCAGGGGCACTATTACTGAGCCTGACTTTCATTCATCATCATCCGAGCGAGGGACTGCAAGGACATCCGCATCACTCGCGCCATGACAGGAGCTGATGACTGCTGGACGGACCACTGCCTAATCCGTTCTGTCATCTCCATCAACGTAGTCTCAAGATGCCAGCGGCAACAAAAACGCTGCTGCAGAAAAATCAACGTTGAAGTACTCAGAGATCCTGCAAAGAAAGCCTTATTCAGTCAACGCCTCACAGCCAAACTGACAACTTTAAATGAACCGGAGCCACAGAGTGTTCTTGGTGCCTGCTCTGTCCTCAAGTCCACCATAATTAGCACCTGTGCAGAGACTCTTGGCTACTCGACCAGAAAACATCAAGACTCGTTCGATGAGAACGACCAAGAGATCCAGGAGCTAATAAACCGCAAATGCAAGGCATTCTGGAATTGGAAACAACATCACAACTCAAGAGAAAGAAAGCAGATCTACAGACAACTGAAGGCCGAGGTCCAACAAAAAACTCGTGACCTAAAGAACAGATGGTGGGTGGAAAAATCACAGGAGGTCCAGCAACTAGCCAACAATCATGACGTGTGTGGACTTTTTTTTTTAGCGCAGTCAAGACCACCTACAACCCAAGCACTCATGTTCCTGTCCCACTGAGAGCTAAGAATGGAGAGGTGCTCATCAAGGACAGAGAGACATTCAGTGCTCGCTGAAAGGAACACTTTGAAGATCTCCTTAACCAAGACTCTGTCTTTGACACGAGTGTCCTTGACTCCGTCCCGCAGCATGCTACCCGGCCCCACCTCAGCACAATCCCAGCCCGGCATGAGAGTAAAAAGGCCATCCGACAACTGGAAAACAACAAGGCTCAGGAGCAGATGGAATCCCCACCAAAATACTAAAGCATGGCGGAGAAATACTCTGGGCGTGAATCCATGACATCATCTCTCTTGTCTGGAAGAAGGAGGGCTTGCCAGGGGGTCTCAGAGATGCCATAATCATGACCATCTTCAAGAAAGATGACAAGTGTGATTGCGGTAATTACAGAGGAGATTCGCTGCTGTCCGCGACACGGAAAATTGCTGCAAGAATCCTCCTCAATCGTCTCCACCCAAGGGCTGAAGAGCTCCTCCCAGAGTCGCAATGTGGATTCCGCCCACTAAGGGGCACAATGGTCATGATCTTCACCATGCAATAAATCTAAGAAAAATGTAGGGAGCAGCATCAACCTCTTTGACCTCACAAAGGCCTTCGACTCTGTCAATCGTGAGGGATTATGGAGTGTCCTTCTCAAAAATTTGTCACCATCCTCCACCTGCTTCACTGATGTGGAGTATGACAAAGACACTCAACACAGGCCTGTTGTGGAGAAAAGAATTGTTTAATTGTTTGATCAAGGGAGACACAGTCTACACCTGTTCCTTAACTGGATGCCTTCCAAACCATTCGCATCTAACACTTTAGGAGCTGCCTCTTCTTATGTATTTAACCCTTGGCAACCTGTATCACACCACCACCAGAGGGCTGACCTGTTGGAATCCCAAGGGATCCCAGTATCCCTTGGGACCACTGTATATAAGCAGGCCACCCACGCCATATCTGCACACTAGAGTCTTATTAAAGGAGCTAAGGTCACACTTATTCATTGCTCACAGTACTCAGTTTCATCCTTTATTATGAGCTTATCAATTGGCGACGAGATAACGAACAACCACGTGAAAATGCAAAGAACAGTTGGTATCCTGGAGAAGTTCTCAGAAGGGGACGATCGGGAGGCCTTTGTGGAGAGACTCGACCCATACTTCGTGGCCAATGAACTGGAAGGGGACGAGAATGCTGCCAAAATGCAAGGCAATCCTCCTTACCGTCTGTGGGGCAACAACCTATGGCCTCATGAAGAATCTTCTAGCTCTGGTAAAACCAACAACCAAATCCTATGAAGAATTGTGTACTCTGGTCCAAGAGCACCTAAATCCTAAGGAAAGCGTTTTGATGGCGAGGTATCGGTTCTACACGTGTCAACGGTCGGAGGGCCAGGAAGTGGCGAGCTACGTCGCCGAACTAAGGCGCCTCGCAGGACATTGCGAATTTGATGGATTCCGAGAACAAATGCTGAGAGACTTTTTTGGGCTTGGCATTGGCCATGAGATAATCCTTCGCAAACTATTGACTGTTGAAACACCGAATCTGAGCAAAGCCACAACGATAGCCCAGGCATTTATGTCCACCAGCGACAACAAACAAATAAATTTTGCAGCATAAAGAGGTTTCGGCCAGTACTGTGCACAAAGTAACGTCATTTTTAAGCAGGAATATACATGGCAGAAGGTACACACCGGCTAATGCTTGACCTCAGATGACCCAGAGTCTGCCATCAATCATTATTGCGAGGCAGTTAACACCCTGTTGGCGCTGTGGAGGTGATCATCGGGCCCATCAATGCCGCTTCAAGCACTATGCGTGCAACGGCTGCAGAACAATGGGACACCTCCAGCGAATGTGCAGGCAAGCTGCAAACCCTGCAAACCACCATGTTGCAGAGGAAGATCGATCCATGGTGGATCAGGCTGAATTGGAGACTCGAACTGAGGAGGCAGAAGTAGTATACACACATTTACCATGAAATGTCCACCAATAATGTTAAAAGTTGAACTGAACGGAATTCCAGTATCCATGGAAGTGGACACGGGTGCAACAATGCACACAGGCCCAAGCTCAACCCCATTCACACCAAGCTAAGAACTTACAGCAAAGAACTGATCCCTGTAATTGGCAGTGCAGAAGTCAAAGTCTCCTATGATGGAGCAGTACACAAACTCCCACTTTGGATCGTACCAGGGGATGGCCCCATACTGTTGGGTAGAAGCTGTCTGGGAAAAACCTGCTGGTACTGGGATGACATCCGAGCGCTTTCGTCCGTCGACGATGCCTCATGTGCCCAGGTTCTGAGCAGATTTCCATCGTTGTTTGAGACAGGCATTGGAAGCTTCTCAGGGGCGAAAGTGCAGATCCATTTGGATCCCGGTACGCAACCCATCCACCACAAGGCACGGGCGGTACCATTTATGATGGAAATTGAGCTGGACAGGTTGCAGCGAGAAGGTATCATCGCGCCGGTGGATTGCCCGGTACTCAAAGGTGATGGCACGGTCAGAATTTGTGGGGACTATAAAATAACGATTAACCGTTTTTCGCTGCAGGACCAGTACTCATTACCCAAGGCAGTCGACCTATTTGCGACCCTGGCTGGAGGAAAGGCGTGCACCAAGTTGGACCTGACCTCGGCCTACATGACGCAGGAGCTGGAGGTATCTTTGAAAGGCGTCACCTGCATCAACACGCACAAAGGTCTGTTCATCTATAACAGATGCCCGTTTGGGATTCCTTCAGCCGCGGCAATTTTCCAATGGAACATGGAGAGCCTGCTGAAGTCGGTTCCTCGCACTGTGGTTTTCCAGGATGACATATTGCTTATAAGTTGAGACACCATCGAACACTTGAAGAATCTGGAAGAGGTTCTCAGTCGGTTGGATCACGTGGGACTCAGGTTGAAATGCTCGAAATGTGTTTTCCTGGATCCGGAGGTTGAGTTCTCGGGAAGAAGAAGCGCAGCAGACAGCATCAGACCCACCGACGCCAAGACGGAGGCCATCAAGAACACGCCGAGGCCAAAGAATGTGACGGAGCTGCGGTCGTTCCTGGGACTCCTCAACTATTTCGGTAATTTCCTACCCGGGTTAAGTACCCTGCTAGAACCCCTACATGTGCTACTATGCAAGGGAGATGACTGTGTATGGGGGAATTCACAAGAGGATGCCTTTGAGAAAGTCAAAAATCTGTTGTGTTCAAGCAAACTGCTTATTTTGTATAACCCATGTAAACGATTAGTGCTAGCTTGCGATGCGTCGTAATATGGGGTCGGTTGTGTGTTACAACAGACTATCGAATCGGGGATTTTACAACTGGTCACCTATGCGTCCAGGAGTCTGTCCAAGGCCAAAAGGACCTACAGCATGATTGATAAAGAAGCTCTGGCGTGCGTTTACAGGTGAACAAAATGCACCAGTATTTGTTTGGCCTCATGTTTGAACTTGAAACTGACCATAAGTCGCTTATATTGCTATTCTCAGAGAGCAAAGGGATTAACACCAATCCTCTGCTCGCATTCAAAGATGGGCACTCACGTTGTCGGCATACAACTATGTAATCTGCCACAGACCGGGCACAGAGAACTGCGCTGATGCTCTCAGTCGGCTACCATTGCCCACCACTGGGGTGGAAATGGCACAGCCTGCAGACTTGCTCATCGTGATGGATGCGTTCGAAAACGAAAAGTCACCCATTACGGCCCGCCAGATCAGGACCTGGACCAGCCAGGATCCTTTACTGTCCCTGGTAAAAAATTATGTCCTCCATGGGAGCTGGTCCAGTGTCCCAGTGGAAATGCAGGAGCCGATTAAGCCGTTCCACAGGCGCAAAGATGAAATGTCCCTGCAGGCGGACTGTCTTTTGTAGGGTAATCGCGTGGTCTTGCCCAAGAAAGACAAAAAAACTTTCATTTGTGACCTACACAGCACCCACCCAGGCATTGTAATGATGAAAGCCATAGCCAGATCCCATGTGTGGTGGCCCGGCATCGACTCAGATTTAGAGTCACGCGTGCGTCAGTGCAACACTTGCTCTCAATTGAGCAATGCATCCAGAGAGGCACCGCTAAGTTTGTGGTCGTGGCCCTCCAAACTGTGGTCGAGGATCCACGTTGACTATGCGGGCCCATTTCTAGGCAAAATATTCTTGGTTGTCGTGGATGATTATTCAAAATGGATTGAATGTGTAATAATGTCTGTAAGCATGTCCACTGCCACCATCGAAAGCCTACGAGCCATGTTTGCCGCATATGGCCTGCTTGATGTCTTAGTCAGCGGCAATGGGCCGTGTTTTACCAGTGCTGCATTCAAGGAATTCATGACCCGCAATGGGATCAAGCACGTCACATCTACCCCGTTTAAGCCCGGCCAGGCAGAACGGGCAGTTCAGACCATCAAGCAAAGCTTGAAACGCGTGTCAGAAGGCTCCCTGCAGACCCGGTTGTCCCGAGTGCTGCTCAGCTACCGCACCAGACCCAACTCACTCATCAGGGTTCCCCCAGCCGAGCTGCTCATGAAAAGGGTGCTCAAAACAAGGCTCTCTCTTGTCCACCTTGATCTCCTTGAGGGTAGAGGGCAGGCGACATCAACAAAGTATGTACCATGACCGCGCAAATTTGCCACGCGATATTGAGGTCAACGATCCTGTGTTTGCACTCAATTATGGACATGGTCCCAAATGGCTCACTGGCACGGTCATAGCCAAAGAAGGGAGTAGGGTGGTTCAGGTCAAATTGGCCAATGGACTAACGTGCAGAAAGTATTTGGACCAAATCAAATTGCGGTTCACTAACAGCTATGAGCAACCCGAAGAAGACACCACCAACTTTGACCCTCCAACACACACACAAGTGGCAACCGACATGATGCTTGACCACGAAGCCAAACTCACCATCCCCAGTAGCCCGGCAAGGCCGGCTGCCCAACAGTCCAGTGAAGAACTAACCAACTCACCCACACCTGCATTTGTACCGAGACGGTCGACAAGGGAGTGAAAAGCCCCAGATCGTCTCACCCTGTAATAAGTGTACTATTGACTTTTGGAGGGAGTGATGTTATGTATTTAACCCTTGGCAACATGTATCACACCACCACCAGAGGGCCTACCTGTTGGAGTCCCAAGGGATCTCAGCATCCCTTGGGAGCACTGTATATAAGCAGGCCACCCACGCGGTACCTGCACTCTGGAGTCTTATTAAAGGAGCTAAGGTTACACTTACTCATTGCTCACAGTACTCAGTTTCATCCTTTATTATGAGCTTATCATTTCTTTTATCCAGAATTCTTTGCAAAGTCATCATTTACATTATCATTGGTCAGTCTTTCTACCGCATGACTATTTTTTCAACATCTTCCTTGGGTATGAACATATGTACCCTGCATCCTGCCTCCTGCCAATAACAGGAATCGATTTCTTAGTTCTGAATAACAACAGGAAGCCACTTCGTAAGCCTACGACGTTAGCTCTGAATAACTGGAATTACACCATTGTCCTACAGTTGTACCTGTCAATTTTGCCACATCATCAAATTGTGTTTTTGCCTGGCTAGCATAAAGTGCATTTAACTCTTTAATCACCCCTTCAATCCACCCCTTTGGTCATATGGTTATTCTATTAAGCCACCTTGACCAATCTTTTTACCTTACTAGACTCGTGTGTCTCCCGCCCCGATTTTGTTGATCTGGCGATAGGATTGGGAGACTTATGACTCATATCAGCTATTCATGTTGATTTAGTTCGTCTTCTCTGGTATTTACTTTCAGCAAAGGCTTCCTTTCGGATTTCTGAGTGGCTTTTATAGGGCTTTCATCCTTCTCCTCCTACATCTAAAGCACCATTCAAACAGTAACATATGTTCCTGTTGCTGGGGATTTCCAGAACCAGGGGTCACAGTCTAAGAATAAGGGGAAAGCCATTTAGGACTGAGATGAGGAGAAACTTCTTCACTCAGAGAGTGGTTAACCTGTGGAATTTTCTACCGCAGAAAGTTGTTGAGGCCAGTTGGTTAGATATATTCAAGAGGGAGTTAGATATGGCCCTTACAGCCAAAGGGATCAAGGGTTATGGAGAAAAAGCAGGAAAGGGGTACTGAGGTTGAATGGTCAGCCATGATCTTATTGAATGGCGGTGCTGGCTTGAAGGGCCGAAAGGCCTACTCCTGCACCTAATTTCTATGTTTCTATGTTTCTATGTTTCTAAGTACAATCGACATCTGCACTATCACTAATACATGTGATATGATTCTTATCCAAGGGTGTACATGAGCATTAAGTCCAAAATTCTATTGGCCAGCACTTTCTTTATGTCCTTTTGCAGCTTAACAATCTTTTTCATCAGGATGATGTATTTTGTCATTGCTCACGGACACTCTTCTCCCACGCTGTTTGTTCCTCATTTAGTTTGGAAATAGGTTTTCTCTGAGGCTCTTTGAAGCCCTCGTACCCTGCCTTTTTAGTGTCTACCATTGTTCCACTGATAGTTTCTTCTTTTAATTCTGGGTATATAATGTGTTCCTGAATATTAACCCCTTCTCTGGTCATAAAGCAAAAGTCGGTGTTAGTGATGGGGCAGTGCGTTACTCCTTCCACAGTCATGTTAGTGGCTGTGGTGCTGACATACCACTGCCCGTTACTTCATGGTGCTGCTGTTGTCTCGAAAGCCAGTATCAGCGGGGTTATGTATGCTCAGGACGCATCCTTCTGCGCGGCTGTATCCACAGTCATCGCGATCAAATTTGGGATGTTCTCAGCACAAAACAACCTGGTTATTCTTATAACAATCTTTAATGCACACCCCCTCGACATCATCTCCCTTCTTAATAACGTATCGGTACAGTTTGTGGTATCTGTCAACTTTATACAGGAGGTTTCCCTTGGTCACATCATATTGTGGTATTGACAGTACAAATCCGATTATATTCTGATGACCAGTTACACATTTAATTTTAGGAACCCATGCATGGCTGTTTCGTCTGATTTCACAGGTGTCTGTTTCCCTTTTTCTCAAGGTCCATTCCCTGAATACATCATTGGTTATCCAATCTGAGACCTCCCCATTTTGTAGCTGTTCTAGGTTATGTTCTACTGTACTTATCATCCATGCTCCATACCCGGTGCATACCGCAGCATTTCGTCTGCTTTCACTATTTTACTTTTGGTTCGCGTTTATTAAATTCATTGTCTTGGCATGATCCCTTAGTGTGTGGGCCACTTGTAACAATTCTCGTTCAGCCCCATCTCCCAATTGAGCCTGCATTTTCTCATTATCATTTCCCCTTTCCAGCAACCCTCTTAGGGTTTCGGTGAGTGTGTCAACCTGCTCTTCTACCACCTGGAGATCTATAACGTTTACCGTGGCTAGGCCCACCGCATATCCCGCGCGCATCATTTCTAATATTTCCCTTTTTTGTCTAACCTTCCCTTTTAATGTGATAAACTTCAGGGTCTTGGACTCGGATTCATCTAAGGCCCACAGTGTCAGATTTTTATACATGCTTATTGTTTTTGACCCGGAGAAACTGGGCATCGTTATCGGTCAGATTTAGAAATATCGTGATTATCTTCTGGCATATTCCAAAGTGTATCTTTTCCTTCGTGTATTTCATTACTAACCCCTCTTTGGCACCCTTTGTTATATGAGGACACCTTGGAGTTCTCCTCATACATAGGAACATTGTTCCCCCTCCTGTATGATTGTCACAACTTGTACTTCCCTCTGGGGCGGGTGATAGGCTACTAGTTTCTTCCTTGTCCTTGTAGAATTATGAGGGTGGTGGTGATCACGTTTATATACATTCTGTTGATAAAACACATCCTGGATATTCCAGGCTTTTAGTTAGATTCTTACCATTTCTACCTCTAATGGATTGTTTGCACCGTTTCTCCGGGTATGTGACCTTTCCCAGGTGCATTTTATTATGGCAAGTCACCTAGTATTGCAAATATTAATCCTAGTCCCGCGAAAAGTCCATCTATCAATGCATCCCTCCACTCCTTATATTCTTTCAGCTGGGACCAATGTTTCCATCGGCCCCCACCTTTCATATTTACGCATGCACACGTGTCTCCGCTCTGTCGAGGGGCGAATCCAGATTTTTCTGGTAATACCCTAACCATTATCCTTGCCCCCACCTCAGGTACTACCGCCGGGGATTTTGTTCCTTCATCCTCGCCTTCCTCTTCCTGTGTATCTCGCACTTCCTATCGCAAACCTTTCAACTGCCTACTCAGTTCCATCACATACATCCGAATTCTATCGCATATAGGTCCTAACTCTACTTCTCCTGTAACTATTCCCTCAGGGAGTTTCATTGCTCGTCCAGTCATTAGGTCATAAGGAGTGAGTCCTGTTGTGCGGTTCGGTGTAGCATGCAGTCTCATCAATATGGTGGGCAGGAGTTCCGGCCATGCCTGTCCGGTTCCCTGGATTGCTTTACTCAGGGAGATTTTGAGGGTTCTATTCATTCTTTCTACCATTCCTGAACTCTGCTTAATGTTCAGTATTTTACAAGTTTCCTTCATTACCTTTCCTGTGAAATTAGTCCCTTGGTCCGAATCTATCTGAATGGGAATCCCCCATCTAGGAATTACCTCTTCCACTAGTATACGGGCTACTGTGGTCCATGGGTGGCGAATGCTTCCACCCACCTTGTAAACTGGTCAATAATCACCAATCAGTACTTCCTTCCCCTGGAGTTTATTAGGGGCCCAGTAAAATCAATTTGTATGTTTTCCCATGGTCCCCGTGGGCGGGGTTGGTGCGCCATCCTTATTTTTATCGCTTTTCCCGGATTATGTTGGGCGCACGTAACACAGTGCTGACAATGGTTAGCAACGTCGTGCCCAATTCCCAGCCACCACCAATCCTGTGAGATATTGGATATCATGGTGTTACGCCCGGCATGGTTAATGCCGTGCTGTAACTCCATGATCATTTGCCGAATGCAGGAAGGGGCCAAAACCTTTCCATCCTTTCTCCACACAGAGTCTATACCAGGTGATCCTCCCTTCCTCTCCCATTCTGCTCTTTCTTCCTCGTTCGTATCTACGTGCAGTTTAACTATGTTTACGTCCTCCTCTGTGGTAATGCTACAGATTGACTCTATCTTTATGTCTGCGGGTAGAAATATAGAAACATAGAAAATAGGTGCAGGAGTAGGCCATTCGGCCCTTCTAGCCTGCACCGCCATTCAATGAGTTCATGGCTGAACATGCAACTTCAGTACCCCATTCCTGCTTTCTCACCATACCCCTTGATTCCCCTAGTAGTAAGGACTTCATCTAACTCCTTTTTGAATATATTTAGTGAATTGGCCTCAACAACTTTCTGTGGTAGAGAATTCCACAGGTTCACCACTCTCTGGGTGAAGAAATTCCTCCTCATCTCGGTCCTAAATGGCTTCCCCCTTATCCTTAGACTGTGTCCCCTGGTTCTGGACTTCCCCAACATTGGGAACATTCTTCCTGCATCTAACCTGTCTAACCCCGTCAGAATTTTAAACGTTTCTATGAGGTCCCCTCTCATTCTTCTGAACTCCAGTGAATACAAGCCCAGTTGATCCAGTCTTTCTTGATAGGTCAGTCTCGCCATCCCGGGAATCAATCTGGTGAACCTTCGCTGCACTCCCTCAATAGCAAGAATGTCCTTCTCAGGTTAGGAGACCAAAACTGTACACAATACTCCAGGTGTGGCCTCACCAAGGCCCTGTACAATTGTAGCAACACCTCCCTGCCCCTGTACTCAAATCCCCTCGCTATGAAGGCCAACATGCCATTTGCTTTCTTAACCGCCTGCTGTACCTGCATGCCAACCTTCAATGACTGATGTACCATGACACCCAGGTCTCTTTGCACCTCCCCTTTTCCTAATCTGTCACCATTCAGATAATAGTCTGTCTCTGTTTTTACCACCAAAGTGGATAACCTCACATTTATCCACATTATACTTCATCTGCCATGCATTTGCCCACTCACCTAACCTATCCAAGTCGCTCTGCAGCGTCATAGCATCCTCCTCGCAGCTCACACTGCCACCCAACTTAGTGTCATCCGCAAATTTGGAGATACTACATTTAATCCCCTCGTCTAAATCATTAATGTACAGTGTAAACAGCTGGGGCCCCAGCACAGAACCTTGCGGTACCCCACTAGTCACTGCCTGCCATTCTGAAAAGTCCCGATTTACTCCTACTCTTTGCTTCCTGTCTGACAACCAGTTCTCAATCCATGTCAGCACACTACCCCCAATCCCATGTGCTTTAACTTTGCACATTAATCTCTTGTGTGGGACCTTGTCGAAAGCCTTCTGAAAGTCCAAATATACCACATCAACTGGTTCTCCCTTGTCCACTCTACTGGAAACATCCTCAAAAAATTCCAGAAGATTTGTCAAGCATGATGTGGCCGCTTCTCGGGCGGCATTGTCCGCAGCCTCATTTCCACGCTGTATTTCATCCACTACTCATTGATGGGCCTTTACCTTTATCACTGCTGCTTTAGCTGGTTTACTGGTTACTTCTAATAGTAATTTTATACATTCAGCATGTTTGATGGCCTCGCCACCAGAGGTAACAAACCCTCTCCTTCCCCATGCTACCATGTAGTCATGTACTACCCCAAAGGCATACCTGCTATCTGTATATATATTCACTGTCTTTCCCTCTGCCAGTAATAAGGCTTCCGTCAGTGCGGTTAATTCTGCTACTTGGGCCGAAAGGCCTCCGTCCAGCACTCCCTGCATCTCTACCTCAAGATGTTGGTTTAATTCCGCCCATCCCGTACGTGGGTGGCCGTTGACGTACAGTCAGGATCCATCTACATACAATGTGAGGGCTGGGTTTTCGAGAGCTACCTCACTTACGTTACCTGGGGAATCTTCCCATTCTAATGCATTACACTTGTGGAGCTCCCCGCTAATGAGGATTCCTTCTGCCGGGTTTTCCCCGGTGTCGCTAACTAACTTTACTGATTTATTGTGGGGCAGTAAAATGGCTTCCTACTTCGCTTGGCGGACATTGGAGATGGCCCGGAGCTTTCCAGTATTCAATGTTTCTACCAGAGTGCGTTTGGTGTGTAGGACAATTTTGCCTGTCATCACGACAGGTTCGCTGACCTTGACTGCCCATGTGGCGCAGTCTAGTGCAGCCACGCATCTGGACAAGCCCACGGCCACTGGTGATTGTTGGGTTGAATAGTAAGCTATGGGTCTCATTCTGTCCCCGTGCATTTCTGTCTCTCATCAGAGAAAATAGTATTTTTAGATTGTTTCCAAACTTTTAGTAGTTTTTTAAACTGTTTAGTATTATTTCTTTTACAAAAGTTTCCAAACCCAAGATTTTCCAATACAATCAAAATGTTTATCAAGAAGAGTATCTCAAAATTCCAATTCAAATACTATACTGCAAATCTTTTTATTTAAATCTCTTTTACTAAACTAAAAGCTTTCACATTATTTAAAATAAGATTCTACACAAAGGAAACGAGGGCAGAGCTTCCCCAGCCTGTAGCCTCAAGAAACCCACGCAGGCTTTTTTAAAAAAGACATTTTTTCCTTCTCCTTTCTTTATCTCAGTCATAGACTAAATTTATTATCTTTCAACCCAATGTAATCAATGATTACGTGTTTTTTTACACAAGTAATTGGGCGTCTCGGTCTGCAATAACCAAATTGAAAAGACAACAATTTGTTTACGATTCGAATTGATTTAAAATGAGCCACACATTTTTAATTGAAGTTTTATCTTTTGTTGAACAAATTCATCCTTTGTGCATTTCCTAGCTCCGTAACTTATCATCAAAATAAATCCACATCTGTGTTTCTAACTTAAAGTGTCATTCAATTCTAGGTACACAATTCAACTTCTTCACATTTTCTTAAACTTCCCACATCTAGGACAACACTACAAAGGTTAAAAAAATTCAACTCACTGCCCGGAAAAGTTGGTGGAGCTAAAACAAAGATACAGATGCATTATTTCTCGTTTAAAAGACCGGCTTTCAGACAACTGGAAAATTCATTAACTCCCACCTCAAATATTCTACGGTCAAGAAAACTTCCACGCAACCACTTTCATTCAACAAAGCTTATCTTTCTCTTCCTTGGCACAAAAGCTGAAGCTTCTGTGTCAGTGTTATATTCTTCTCAGATCTACCCACTCTATCTCCTACTCTTAATTTGTGCAATTCCTCTAATTGAAACCTGGCCATGGCCTTATATTGCAAACATTGACTGACCACCATCAAACCTGCTTTGGCCGTCTCTTTATTTGCCTTTCTCCCACCACAATTTTTTTGCGGGGTCTTCTTTGTGATCCCATCCATCACTTAACATAGTAACTATCAATTTTCTATGGTCATCAGCAAAATACCTACTCAGTGAACCTCCCGGCCCCTAATCTAGCATGTTTTTGCACGCCATCTATTTTTGGTATGTCTATCTCTCTATCGGTTCGTTGTCCCCTTTAACCTGGCTTCCTCGAACTTGGGGTCTGCAATTACAAACCTACGAAGCCGATCCTACTTTGATAATTACTATTTTGACCTCTTAACTAACCTCAAGTCTTTTACACCATTACAGACCTTTCTCACAAGTTCGGACACCCCAGGCGACCAACACGTTTCGCGGCAGATTACATCGGATTTATGAGTGGTATTTAAAATATACTCACCCTTGATGGTCTGCAAACATCCATCTGTCTTTCACCTGGGTGCGTCCTGCCAGACTACACCATTTGATGCGGAGTATGACAAAGACACTCAACACAGGCCTGTTGTGGAGAAAAGAATTGTTTAATTGCTTGATCAATGGAGACACAGTCTACACCAGTTCCTTAACTGGATGCTTTCTCAACCGTTCTCGTCTAACACTTTAGGAGCTGCTTCTTTTATCCAGAATTCTTTGCAATGTCATAATTTACATTATCATTGGTCAGTCTTTCTACCGCATGACAGTTTTTTCAACATCCTCCTTGGGTATGTACATATGTATCCTGCATCCTGCCTCCTGCCAATAACAGGAATCTATTTCTCAGTTCTGAATAACAACAGGAAGCCACTTCGTAGGCCTACGACATTAGCTCTGAATAACAGGAATTGCACCATTGTCCTACAGTTGTACCTGTCAATTTTGCCACATCATCAAATTGTGTTTTTGCCTGGCTAGCATAAAGCGCGTTTAACTCTTTAGTTGCCCCTTCATTCACAATGACATGCAAGCCGTGATATTTACCAATGGATCCACCCCAGACCCAATACAAGTGCGGACCGGGGTCAAGCAGGGCTGTGTCATCGCACCAACGCTCTTCTCAATCTTCCTCGCTGCAATGCTTTCATCTCACTTTCAACGAGCTCCCCACTGGAATGGAGCTAATCGACAGGACAAACGAGAAATTGTTCAACCTTCGTCACCTCCAGTCCAGATCCAAGGTTGTTTCAACCTCTGTCATTGAATTACAAAATGCAGATGTGCTTGCATTTGTGCATACTCAGAGGCTGAACTCCAAACCATCATTGATACTTTCACCGAAGCATAGAGAGTCTGGCCCTTACATTAAACACCTGTAAGACAAAGGTTCAGTACCAACCTGCCCCCGCCACACAGTACTGCTCCCCAATTATCAAGATCCATGACGAGACCTTGGACAATATGGACCACTTCCCATAACTTGGGAGCCTACTGTCAGCAAGGACAAACATCGATGACGAAGTCCAACATCACCTTCAGTGTGCCAGTGCAGCCTTCGATCACCTGAGGAAGAGGGTGTTTGAAGACCAGGATCTCAAACCCGGCACCAAGCTCATGATCTACAGAGCAGTAGTGATACCCGCCCTCCTATGTGCTTCAGAAACATGGATTATGTACATAGACACCTCAAAGCACCGGAGAAGTACCACCAATGCTGCCTCCGCAAAATCCTGCAAATCCATTGGCAGGATAGGCGCACCAACATCAGTGTTCTCGCTCAGGCCAACATCCCTAGCATCAAGGCATTGACCACGCTCAATCAGCTCCAATGGATGAGCAACATTGTTCACATGCCCGATGCTAGACTCCCGAAACAAGCACTCTACTCCGAGCTCCGTCATGACAAGCAAGTCCCAGGAGGACAGAGAAAACACTTCAAGGGCACCCTCAAAGCCTCCTTGAAAAAATCTAGCACCCTCACCGACTCTGGGGAATCCCTGGCCCGACTGCTCAAAGTGGAGGAGTAGCATCTGAGAAGGCGCCGAATACTTCGAGTCTCTTTGTTGGGAGCACGCAGAAGCCAGGTACAGACAGTGAAAGGAGCGTACGATAAACCAAGCACCCCACCCACCCATCCCTCCAACCACCATCTGCCCTACCTGTGACAGAGTCGCTAGATCCTACACTGGACTCATCAGTCACCTTAGAACCCAGATTAGTGTGAAAGCATGTCATCCTCGGTTCCGAATGACTATCTAAGAAGAAGAAGATAATGAGGCTGCTGTTCATTCCAGTTCTTAAAGGGGATGTCATTTCAGGTAGCACCCTGGTCATTCTCATCATTTCTTGAGTTGACTGAGCTGTAAGGAAAGTGTACGATGGCTGCTCCAAGAGCTCATGCAAAGCCCACTCGGTTCAGCGACCTGGCGTTGGAGACTTTGGTGTGAGCATGGGAGAGAAGGGGGAAGGCACTGTTCCCTCCATCTGGGAGAAGGCCAATTCCACAGGTTTTTAGGACCATGTGGGCAGCTGTGGCTGCGGAGGCTTCAGCCAGCACGGTTGTGTCACCTAACAACTCATTTTTAGAGCAGAAGCAAGTCTTCCTCAATTCCGAGGCACTGCCTATGATGATGCTGGATAGAACCCCCACACAGTGTCGCAAAAAATTCAACAACCTCACTCGGGTGATCAAAATATGTTTGATGTTTCCACATTTCTGACATACCAGCCTCTGAGCCTCTGTCTGTGCACTCTCTGCAAACCAGCACTTAACCCAGCAGGCAACCACCAACCATCTGTACCTACTCACAGTCGCAGCCTCATTTCATGCCTTGCCTACATTCACAGCTATTTAACCATGGCAGGCATATCTTCCACATACATAACTGGATTCTTAATCACAAAAGCTTCCTTTCTTTCGCAGGCCAAGATGGCACACAACAGGATGGAACTGCAGCAGATTGGAGGGGGGGAAGCTGAACTGCGCCAGCTGACAGACCTGGAGGAGCGATTACTGCAGTTCATTGACCCACAGACGGTGGACCCTGTGGCCGCCGGAGATGTCGAGCTCACCGGGGGCAACAATGGTCCCTCAAGCTCGCTCGCCAAACTGTGTCAACTGGTCTCGGGGACCCAGATGTGCGGACTCTCAGATTCATGGCCTCATTTTATTTCTTCCTCTGAGCCCCTCAACTTCATCTGGCAGTGTAATGTTTGCGAGTGGTGATTGATTGCCCTGGGAACCAACAGGAAGAGAGCTCAGAGGCCGGAGGGCCAAGGGAGCAGTGTGTTCTGCAACCAATCGTGGTGCTTGAGGGGTGGATCCTGAGTCAGCCAGTCAGGAAATGGTGGGCCTATAAAAGGCCCATCAGTCAGTCAGGGAGCGCAGCGTCGAGGAGAGGCTCGGGAGTTTGGAGGAGAGGCCTACCAGTCCAGCTGCAGCGGGGAGAAAAGGCACAAAAGAAGTAGAAAGAAATCGAAAGGTGACGTCACAGTCAAGGGGGTAAGAAATTGGCTGGTGATTGGTGAGTAGTTTTTCTTTTTTCTTTTTCTTTTCTTTATCAGTAAGTAACCTTTTAGCATTGTTATTGCCAAATTAAGTTTGTCTAAGGGTTAAGTCATGGCAGGAGAGCTCAGACACGTGTTATGCTCCTCCTGTACTATGTGGGAAGTCAGGGACGCTTCCTCTATCCCTGATGATTACGTGTGCGGGAAGTGCATCCGCCTGCAGCTCCTGACGGACCGCATTGCGGCACTGGAGCTGCGGGATTTAATCTGGAGCATCCACGATGCTGAGAATGATGTGACTAGCACGTGTAGCGAGTTGGTCTTACCGCAGGTAAAGGGTACACAGCCAGATAGGGAATGGAAGACCAGCAGGAAGAGCAGTGCAAGGAAGGTAGTGCAGGGGTCCCCTGCGGTCAGCCCCCTGCAAAACAGATACACCGCTTTGAGTACTGTTGAGGGGGATGATTCATCAGGGGGGAGCATCAGCAGCCAAGTTCATGGCACCGTGGCTGGCTCTGCTGCACAGGAGGGCAGGAAAAAGAGTGGGAGAGCGATAGTGATAGGGGATTCAATTGTAAGGGGAATAGATAGGCGTTTCTGCGGCCACAACCGAGACCCCATGATGGTATGTTGCCTCCTTGGTGCAAGGGTCTAGGATGTCTCGGAGCGGGTGCAGGACATTCTGAAAAGGGAGGGTGAACAGCCAGTTGTCGTGGTGCATATAGGTACCAATGACATAGGTAAAAAACGGGATGAGGTCCTACGAGGCGAATTTAGGGAGCTAGGAGCTAAATTAAAATGTAGGACCTCAAAAGTATTAATCTCAGGATTGCTACCAGTGCCACATGCTAGTCAGAGTAGGAATCGCAGGATAGCTCAGATGAGTACGTGGCTTGAGGAATGGTGCAGAAGGGAGGGATTCAAATTCCTGGGACATTGGAACCGGTTCTGGGGGTGGTGGGACCAGTACAAACGGGGCGGTCTGCACCTGGCCAGGACCGGAACCAATATCTGAGGGGGAGTGTTTGCTAGTGTTGTTGGGGAGGAGTTAAACTAATATGGCAGGGGGATGGGAACCTATGCAGGGAGACAGAGGGAAATAAAAAGGAGGCAGAAGCAAAATATAGAAAGGGGAATAGTAAAAGTGGAGGGCAGAGAAACCCAAGGCAAAAAACAAAAAGGGCCACATTACAGCAAAATTCTAAAGGGGCAAAGTGTGTTAAAAAAAACAAGTCTGAAGGCTCTATGCTTCAATGCGAGGAGTATTCGGAATAAGGTGGATGAATTAACTGCGCAGATAGCAGTTAACGGATACGATGTGATTGGCACCACGGAGACATGGCTCCAGGGTGACCAAGGCTGGGAACTCAACATCCAGGGGTATTCAGCATTTAGGAAGGATAGACAGAAAGGAAAAGTAGGCGGAGTGGCATTGCTGGTTAAAGAGGAAATTAATGCAATAGTAAGAAAGGACATTAGCTTGGATGATGTGGAATCGGTATGGGTGGAGCTACGGAATACCAAAGGGCAGAAAACGCTAATGGGAGTTGTGTACAGACCACCAAACAGTAGTAATGAGGTTGGGGACAGCATCAAACAAGAAATTAGGGATGCATGCAATAAAGGTACAGCAGTTATCATGGGTGACTTTAATCTACATGTTGATTGGGCTAACCAAACTGGTAGCAATGCGGTGGAGGAGGATTTCCTGGAGTGTATTAGGGATGGTTTTCTAGATCACTATGTCAAGGAACCAACTAGGGAGCTGGCCATCCTAGACTGGGTGATGTGCAATGAGAAAGGACTAATTAGCAATCTTGTTGTGCGAGGCGTCTTGGGGAAGAGTGACCATAACATGGTAGAATTCTTTATTAAGATGGAGAGTGACAGTTAATTCAGAAACTAGGGTCCTGAACTTAAGAAAAGGTAACTTCGATGGTTTGAGGCGTGAATTGGCTAGAATAGACTGGCAAATGATACTTAAAGTGTTGACGGTGGATAGGCAATGGCAAACATTTAAAGATCACATGGATGAACTTCAGCAATTGTACATCCCTGTTTGGAGTAAAAATAAAACGGGGAAGGTGGCTCAGCCGTGGCTAACACGGGAAATTAAGGATAGTGTTAAATCCAAGGAAGAGGCAAATAAATTGGCCAGAAAAAGCAGCATACCTGAGGACTGGGAGAAATTTAGAATTCAGCAGAGGAGGACAAAGGGTTTACTTAAGAGGGGGAAAATAGAGTACGAGAAGAAGCTTGCCGTGAACATAAAAACTGACTACAAAACCTTCTATAGATATGTGAAGAGAAAAAGATTAGTGAAGACAAACGTAGGTCCCTTGCAGTTGGATTTAGGTGAATTTATAATGGGGAACAAAGAAATGGCAGACCAATTGAACAAATACTTTGGTTCTGTCTTCAAGAAGGAAGACACAAATAACCTTTCAGAAGTACTAGGGGACCGAGGGTCTAGTGAGAAGGAGGAACTGAAGGATATCCTTATTAGGCAGGAAATTGTGTTAGTTAAATTGATGGGATTGAAGGCCGATAAATCCCTGGGGCCTGATAGTCTGCATCCCGTGTACTTAAGGAAGTGGCCCTAGAAATAGTGGATGCATTGGTGATCATTTTCCAAGAGTCTATCGACTCTGGATCAGTTCCTATGGACTGGAGGGTAGCTAATGTAACCCCACTTTTTAAAAAGGGAGGGAGAGAGAAAGCTGGTAATTATAGACCGGTTAGCCTGACATCAGTAGCGGAGAAAATGTTGGAATCAATTATTAAAGATGAAATAGCAGTGCATTTGGAAAGCTGTGACAGGATCGGTCCAAGTCAGCATGAATTTATGAAAGGGAAATCATGCTTGACAAATCTTCTGGAATTTTTTGAGGATGTAACTAGTAGAGTGGACAAGGGAGAACCAGTGGATGTGGTATATTTAGACTTTCAAAAGGCTTTTGACAAGGTCCCACACAAGAGATTGTTGTGCAAAATCAAAGCACATGGTATTGGGGGTAATATACTGACGTGCATAGAGAACTGGTTGACAGACAGGAAACAGAGAGTCGGGATAAACGGGTCCTTTTCAGAATGGCAGGCAGTGACCACTGGAGTGCTGCAGGGCTCAGTGCTGGGACCCCAGCTCTTTACAATATACATCAATGATTTACATGAAGGAATTTAGTGTAATATTTCCAAGTTTGCAGATGGCACTAAACTGGGTAGCGGTGTGAGTTGTGAGGGGGACGCTAAGAGGCTGCAGGGTGACTTGGACAGGTTAGGTGAGTGGGCAAATGTATGGCAGATGCGGTATAATGTGAATTAATGTGAGGTTATCCACTTTGGGGGCAAAAACGCGAAGACAGAATATTATCTGAATGGCGGCAGATTAGTGGCAGGTTGGCCTTCATAGCTAGGGGATTTGAGTATAGGAGCAGGGAGGTCTTACTGCAGTTGTACAGGGCCTTGGTGAGGCCTCACCTGGAATATTGTGTTCAGTTTTGGTCTCCTACTCTGAGGAAGGACGTTCTTGCTATTGAGGGACTGCAGCGAAGGTTCACCAGACTGATTCCCGGAATGGCTGGACTGACATATGAGGAGAGACTGGATCGACTGGGCCTTTATACATGGGAGTCTAGAAGGATGAGAGGGGATTTCATAGAAACATATAAAATTCTGAGAGGACAGAACAAGTTAGATGCGGGTAGAATGTTCCCGATGTTGGGGAAGTCCAGAACCAGGGGACACTGTCTGAGGGTAAGGGTTAGGCCATTTAGGACTGAGATGAGGAGAAACTTCTTCACTCAGAGTTGTTAACCTGTGGAATTCCCTGCCGCAGAGAGTTGTTGAGGCCAGTTCATTGGATATATTCAAGAGGGAGTTAGATATGGCCCTTGCGGTTAAGGGGATCAAGAGGTATGGAGCGAAAGCAGGAAAGGGGTACTGAGGGAATGATCAGCCATGTAAGGGATTCTCAGGGAGTGTTGTTGTGCCTTGGGTGTCTCTCTCTGGGCTTCTGCCTCACAGCTTATGCCTGGCCTGTGAGGTACCCTGAGTGCTGCAAGAGCACCCCTGGAGAGACTGTGTCCACAGCTTATGAAGGGGGTTTTGAGACTCGTGCGTCCCCACAGCTTATGCCTAGCCTGTGAGGCACCTGTGAGTGTCAAACACTCCTAACCCCTTTATCCTTAGCCTGTGACACACAGTTGAGCGTTTTCGAGGCGCTCCTAGCTTCCCTTACACTGTTCTGACATAAGACTTACGATCAGGAGATGTAATACAATAGAACTGAGACAAGGTGATTCCAGGAGGAACTTAGGCTTCCAATTTATTTGACAAGGTGTATCTCAACAAACAGCAATACACCAACAAAACAATCCCCCTAAATCCCACTAAACGGACAAAACAAAAATTTTTACACAAGTTTAGCAGTACAATGCCCAACCTCCCACCTTTCCTGGCCTAACTGAGTTGGGAGTTCTGGGGACCAGAGGTTATACTCACTACTGTGCCTTCTGCAGTCTGGTGGTTTGTTTCTTCTATCTTCGGTGTCTTCGGACACTGGTTTTCCTTCAATGTCGAGAGGCTTGCTGCTGGTTGGATCATGAGAGCAGAACACACACACACTGGGTCAGAAACCCCTTTTTATAGCCAGATATCCAGTCCGCCTCTCGTGCTGAAATCGATCCTTCCCATTGGTGGGCTTTGTGATTTTGAAAAATGCAGCAGTTTTAGATTATTGCGGGTTTTTTTCCACTGATGTTAACCTACTCAAGGTTTGAGTGGGTGTTGATTGCGTTGGCCTCCTGTAGCCATTGTGTAGGCCCTTGGGTTGTTTTGGGTAACCTAGTTTTCTGAAGGTCTGCATAATTTCCCTCCAATTCAGTTTTCCTAACCTACTCAAGGTTTGAGTAGGTGTTGATTGAGTTGGCCTCCTGTAGCCATTGTGTAGGCCCTTGGTTTGTTTTGGGTTCTCTAGTTTTCTGAAGGTCTGCATAATTTCCCTCCATAGTGTAAACATGGGGAAGACAATAGCCCGATAATGGCGATGAGTCAGTCCCACAGTTTTCGAGCAAGTGCTCTCCCATTGGCTTGAAAACCTCATGCTTCAGGCTGACTCTGTCCCACCATTGGCCCTAGCGGGCTGCAGCACGGTCAAGGGGAAAGGAAAGCTCGGGAGCCATCTCCTTGGAGGGCGAGATTGCAAGCGAATTCTGCTGCACAGGACTCAGATGAGGACCTCAATGGGGAGGCATTCACGCAAAGACTGATGGCCATCCACTCCAACATGACAGGAACAATGGCAAGGATGGCCGAGAGGCTGTCGCAAGTGGTAAGGAGCGTGGAGGAGTCCGCCTCCCGCATTGTAGACAGCTCTGCACTCACCATGGAGCCCATCATTGTCAGTGTGCAGACTATGGTAGACCCCCGGACAGACTGTGTGGATCCAGACTTCATGACGCATGTCATGGGCGATGTGGCAGCTTCCATTTCGACACAGGTGGAAGCAACGTACCGTCTTGGTGCTGCAATAGAATCAATGGTTACTCGCATGGAAGCTCAGACTGCTCTCATGCAGTCTCAGCTTGATGCCACACAACATCTTGGTGATGTCATGCAGTCTCAGCTGCCTGCCAAGCAAGCCCTGACTGTTGCCATCACTGCTGGGTCCACTACAGTCGACCGGAGATCACACGGGTGTCGCAGCAGCCCAGCAATCTGTGCTCCATCAGATTGATGGGAATGCTGAGGTCCAGCCCCGGGGGAGCGACACTGGGTCAGTGGAGCAGGAATCTGCTGTCTTTTCTCAGGATGGCAGCATTCCTGATCCCACCGCTGCCATTCCGCCATTGCACTTGTCTATGCCATCACCCAGCCAGCCCAGACTGCTGCCGCTTGCCTGAGGTGGTGCAATCTGCAGTCGGGCCCAGAGCTGGTCGAGGGCAGCTTACAAGGCCATCTGTTGTCTCTGGCCCTGACACACAGCTACCTTCCACCAGCCGTGCTGCAGCCACAGGGGAAAGACTGCGGAGAATTTGTAGAATAGGGGGACAAAAACGTGGCTATAAGAAAATGCACAAGGGTGATGATTAAAAACACAGTTATACATTTTATTGTCGTTTCACAAATGGTGATTGGAATGTTTAATGTTTGCTGTTATCTCTCATTTTAGTGTTGGGGATCTGGTATGGAAGGACAAATTGATGTGGTGATGGGTACTTCCACAGGAACCGGAGGAACCACAGGAAATCAGTGGAAATGAGCTCTGTTGAGACTGGACTCACTGCCTCCAAGTCATGGCTGTTGCTGCTCTTGCTCCTCCTTGTGCTCCTGCTGTTGCTCCTCCTCATGGTCCTCCTGGTCCTCCTCCTCCTGAGGTGGTGTGGTTATGCCTGCTGGCAATGGCTGTGCCCTCATGGCCAGGTTGTGCAGCATACAGTAGATGACGACGAATAGGGACAGCCACTCAGGCGAGTACTGCAGGATTCCTCCGTAGCGGTCAAGGCAGCGGAACCATTGCTTCAGCACTCCACTGGTCTGCTCAATGATGTTCCTGGTGGCAGCATGGCTTGCATTGTATGAGTTCTGGGCAGGAGTGGTGGGGTTAGGAAGGGGAGGCATGAGCCAGGTACATAGCGGATAGCCCTTGTCTCCGAGCAGCCAGCCACAAGCATCATTTGGAAGCTGGAACAGAGCTGGCACACCAGTCTGGCGCAGGATGAAGATACCATGGCTGCTGTCAGGATAGCAGGCATTCACGGTGAGTATTCTGCATGTGCGGTCACACACCAACTGGACATTCAGTGAGAGGTAGCCTTTGTGGTTACAAAAGATTGTGATGCGATGCCCTCAAAGCTACGTAGGTGCAGTCAATGACACCCTGCACCTTGGGGATGCCCGCTATCCTGGCAAAGCCACATGTACGCTCGTGCTGTTTCTCTGTGCTCATGGAGAAGGAGATGTATTCCCTCCTCCTTCTGTACAGAGCATCTGTGACCTCACGGATGGAGCAATGGACGCCAAATTGGGAAATGTTGGAGATGTCTCCTGTTGCTCCCTGTAAAGATCCATTGGCGTAGCAACTGAGCGCGATAGTGACCTTGACTGCCACTGAGAAAGCCGTCCTCACCCTGGTCTGAGGCTCAAGGTCTGGTTGCAGCAGATGGCAGAGCTCTGTGACCTTGTCATTGCTGAAATGCAACCTTCACACACAGTGTTACTCAGTGAAATTGATGCAGGAGAACTGCTACCGGAATACGCTGGGAGAGTAAGGCCTTCTGTTGCCAGCCCTGTGGTGCCTTCTTCCTCTGGCAACATCTTGATGTGATTCTCCATGTGCTGCTGCCTGTGTTTCTCTGTGCCTGTCCCTTTGCCTGTCCCTTTCCCTCTCCCCTTCCCTCTCCCTGTGGAATGCTCCATGGACCTCTCCATGGACCTCTCCATGGACCTCTTCATGGACTTTTCCATGGGCCTCTCCATGGGCCTCTCCATGGGCCTCTCCATGAACCTCTCCATGAACCTCTCCATGTACCTCTCCATGGATCTCTCCATGGATCTCTCCATGGACCTCTCCATGGACCTCTCCATGGACATCTCCATGGATCTCTCCATGGACCTCTCCATGGATCTCTCCATGGATCTCTCCATGGATCTCTCCATGGGCCTCTCCATGGACCTCTCCATAGATCTCTCCATGGACCTCTCCATGGATCTCTCCATGGACCACTCCATGGGCCACGCCATGGGCCTCTCCCTGTGGTGCTCGCTCTCTTTGTCTTTCTCTCTCCCTCTCGCGATGCCTTTCCCTCTGTAATTGGCGGCGCCTTTGTCTTCAAGTGAGGATGAAGTAGGAGCAGGTGGTCGAGTGCCAGCACAGCCCCCATGAAGTGACAGAAATAGTAGAACAGTGAAAGTGCCATGAATGATACAGAGGAAAAGGTCAGAGGCAGAAGAATCTTTGAGCAAACAATTGCTGCTATCTACCCTTTTAGCGATAGCTGTTAGTACCTCTGGGAGGCACGAACAGGGTGCAAAGCCATTCTGCCCATCTGTTGGAAACCAGAAATATGTAATGGCCGACATAAAATACTTTCCAAGATGGCACCTTTAAATAGTGCTGGTGCATCCGGTTCCCGACTGCAACTTGGCAGCTGAAGCTGTTGTTGTCATCGCCAGGCGCTAAGGTAGGTTGTGCGGGGTAATTTCACTTCTAAGGCGATAAGGGGACGATGCGCATGGCGATTATGTCATCATCACCACGCGCCGTTGAGTGGGGCACTCCCAACAGGAACGGGGCGCGACCTTGTAGCGCCTCCGCAAAACCCTACCCAATTCCGCCGGGGCGATTTTTGTGCCAATCCCAGGCAAATTCTATTTTGCGCCCCATTAGTGCCTCCCGGAGGCGCTAACGGCCGTCGCTAAAATGGCCAATTTTGGCCCCTTAGGCTCCACTCACTGGGACTGTCTGGAGTGGGGTTCAAAACCTGCAATTCTGGATTCAGAAGTGGAATTGTTATCAATGAACAACTTCCCTCAGTTCCCTTATTTGTGACCAACTCGTAATGAAGAGGAATGACTTCAATTGTATTTATGTGAAGAAAGCTCAAGATGAATACGATACTTTCTATTGAAATGAATGAAAGCAGAAGTGTTCAAGCCATTGCCTCGCACACCCACAGTGTGCTCTTGGCTGCCGCTTTCTCCAATAAATCTTTGCATTTTATTTTAAATTTGCAATAACAAAAATTCATAGACATTTTGTGGATGTTTCATATTCCTACTCGCTGCTGTTGCTATAGTAACAGAATATGTCTCCATGTTCTTATCATACTGTGCTTTTTTCAACAGCTGTCCTATTGCGACACTATAACAGATGCATTTGACCCCACAGTGGACGCAATGGCTTCGGTTTTAACTCCCCCCACCTGTTGGAAACCAGGTGAGGAGGAGGGAGGCAGTTAACATAATGCAGGGGGTTTCACACACATGGTTCCTGCTCCAATCTGGCCAACATGCGATTTTAAATTGCGGATCAGAGACTTGAACCCACAACCTTCTGACTCGGAGGCGAGGATGCTACAACTGAATGAATGTTGTCACATACAGTCTGTGAATTCAGGGAGTGGAAGCCCCTCCTGTTGACAGGGTTTTCTGCAGGAACCCCGTGAATCAATGTGGATGCCATTGATTGCACCCTGGACCTTTGGAAACCCAATAAAAGTGAATAGTTCAAGCTCATGTGCTGTGACGCCAAAATGGTGACTTCCTAGCTCTCTGGAAAAGTATATCAGTCACCTGATGAAGGCTTGTCTGGGCGGCACCCTGGTTGATATTACAGAGATTCTCCCGTGGCCGCCTGAAATGATCCAGTAGAATAAAATTTGAGTGTGACCATGACCTTCATAGCCACAGTCAGAGCTGTGTGAACAAATTGACTGTGACTGCAGGTCTTCATGCAGTAGCTGCTACAGCTCCCTTACTGCCTCTTCCAATAACAGTCTTCCAATACACAGCTCTTCACTAATTCTTCATAGCATCTGTGTTGCCTGTATAATTTTTTTTGAATGGAGTGCATCCTCCCCAAATGCTGCCTCATTCTCCTTTCATCCATCTACTCCTGAAATCGTACAGCACAGAAGGAGGCCATTCGGTCCATCTTCTGCTCTCCCCACTCCATAATAATGGCATACAAGGACATGCCAAATGGGAATGACATACTAGCTCCTCAGAAGCTCTACGGTCAGGAAGTGAGGTGTAGAGATGTGTGTGTGTGTGTGGGGTGGGGGGGGGGGTAGCAGGGGCGGGGAGGGGGGATCAAAGTCTCGCAGTGACCTCGTGCTCCCACAGGTGGTCAGGAATCATTTTAAGGCTGTTCAGGCTCAATTCCAAAAAGAAAATCACTCCAAAAACGAATTCCTAGCCACAGTAATCGCTACTCAAACACTCGGCGGTCTTTGAGTTCAAAGTCTTTTCATTTCCACCAGTCTCAGCTCATCCTGGCAGCAGCTGTCCCTGATCATCTCACATTCTAACCTACCCCTCCTGCACTGCAAATACATATTATTTACAGCACAGAAACAGGCTATTCGTTCCTCAGCTCTATCCCATTGTTTATGCTCCACACAAGCCACCTCCACGCCTCTTCATCTCACCCTATCAACATACCATTCTATTCTTTTCTCCCTCCTGTGTTTATCTAGCTTCCCCTTAAATGAATCTGTATTCACTATTCATTATTCACCTCAACCACACTATGTGCTAGCAAGTTCTACATTCTCACTACTCTCTGGGTAAAGAAGTTTCTCCTGAATTCCTTATTGGATTTGTTGGTGGCTATCTTATATTTATGGCCCCTAGCTTTGGACTTTCTCACAATTGGAAACATCTTTTCTACATCTACCCTATCAAACGCCTTCATAATTTTAAAGACCTCTATTAGGTCACCCCTCAGCCTTCTAGAAAAGAACACCAGCCTGTTCAGTCCTTCCTGGTAGTTGTAGCCTCTCAGCTCTGGTATCACCCTTGTAATTCTTTTTTGTACCTTCTACACTGCCTCTATATCCTTTATGTAATATGGAGACCAGAACTGTACACAATACTCCAAGTGTGGTTGTAAATGCGAAGCCAGGAAATTCAGGGGCTGCAGGTTATGCTAACGAGGTTGCATGGAGACTTGATCATTTGCTTTTAGAATTTTGGGCACTTTGTTTGTGAGATCAGGAAGGAAGGGCTCCTGATTTGCTGGCCAGTCAGGTGCATTTCTCCTAATTTACACTCCAGGAACACCAAAGGAAAATGTGGCATTTCAGGGCATAGAAACCAGGGAAGAGATGAGGAGAATTATTTTTACACGGCGAGATGTTATGATCTGGAATGCGCTGCCTGAAAGGGCAGAAGCAGATCCAATAGTAACTTTCAAAAGGGAATTAGATAAATACTTGAAAAAGACAAATTTATAGGACCATGGGGAAAGAGTAGGGGAGTGGGACTAATTGGACAGCTCTTTCAAAGAGCCTGCACAGGCACGATGGGCCGAATGGCCTCCTTCTGTGCTGGATCAATCTATTTCTTTAGAACAAGGTAGACTTCTGTTATACTATAAAAGTCTGTGTGTAAATCTTATTGAGAAGCCTAACATTCTGCAAATTGTGAAGGTTTATGGTGATATATATTTAATTTTATTGTGCACTTGAGTTCAATAAGTGAACATGGGACTGTATAGTGGAGTTATAGCGCAATGATATATTAGCACTTTAATTATTGGATGAGATGGAGGTCACTTCAGGGCCATTTCCATTCTCTTCAATGACTAGTTGGCAGATGAATGAGCTCATTGTAACATAAATGTAATAGTATAAAAGAATTTTCTCTTTACAGAGAAGAAAGCAATATTAAAAATGAATATATATGAAGCTGTATGCAAACCCTTGAAGAACTTCACTGTTCCTTCCAAAACACACTAGGCATGTACCTTAATATCGAGGGGCATGTCTCCCTTTAAGCAATCCAGGTACAGAGCCTGTTATTCTCCAGCCAGCCCAATAAAGTCAGTATTTAGTCATTAATGAGGTTGCACTTCTGGTTTTATCCCCCTCTGCTCGTATGTAACTATCCCCCTCACAGAGTGGGGGAGGGGTGGTAAGCCAGGTCTCTCTCTGGTGGTTCTGATATGGCACGTCTGGTAATAGAAGGTTAGAACCAAGGCTCTTGTCTATGGCAGACTCGTGAATCTCAGCCCGGCGGCGCCACTGGATTCCTTGGCACTACTGACTTATGACCAGTCAGCCTGGCACATTAATGGAGCCTGGAGAGCTCTATACGTGGATTGTTTAAAGTGAGACATGCTCCTTGATATTAAGGCTTCCGCATACCTCATGTGTGTTGGAAGGAACAATAAAGTTCATTCAAGGTCTCTAATCCTCAATAGTGATGTACGTTTGTTTGGATCAAGTTTGATGCTTTAAATGTTTGCATACAGCTTCATATTTATACATTTTTAATATTGCTTTCTTCTCTGTAAAAATAAAAATCTCTTACACTATTACATTTATATTACAATGAGCTCATTCATTTACCATATCATCATCACAACTAGTCATTGGGCTCACTGATGGAGCCACGAGGAGCAGGTCTGTCCATTGGGGCCAGTGATGGAGCCAGGAGGAGCAGGTCTGTCCATTGGGGCCAGAGATGGAGCCAGGAGGAGCAGGTCTGTCCATTGGGGTCATTGATGGAGCCACGAGGAGCAGGTCTGCCCATTGGGGTCGGTGATGGAGCCAGGAGGAGCAAGTCTGTCAATTGTGCTCACTGATGGAGCCACGAGGAGCAGGTCTGTCCATTGGGGTCAGTGATGGAGCCAGGAGGAGCAGGTCTGTCAATTGTGCTCACTGATGGAGCCAGGAGGAGCAAGATCTGTCCATTGGGGCCAGTGATGGAGCCAGGAGGAGCAAGTCTGTCCATTGGGGTCAGTGATGGAGCCAGGAGGAGCAGGTCTGTCCATTGGGGCCAGTGATGGAGCCAGGAGGAGCAGGTCTGTCCATTGGGGTCAGTGATGGAGCCAGGAGGAGCAGGTCTGTCCATTGGGGCCAGTGATGGAGCCAGGAGGAGCAGGTCTGTCCATTGGGGTCAGTGATGGAGCCAGGAGGACAGGTCTGTCCATTGGGGTCAGTGATGGAGCCAGGAGGAGCAGGTCTGTCCATTGGGGTCAGTGATGGAGCCAGGAGGACAGGTCTGTCCATTGGGGTCAGTGATGGAGCCAGGAGGAGCAGGTCTGTCCATTGGGGTCAGTGATGGAGCCAGGAGGAGCAAGTCTGTCCATTGGTTGTAGGACTGTTTGAGAAAAAAATGGAGGTTTGTTAAAAACCTCCCAGAGATCATTCCAAATGGGTGACAAAGTGTGACACCAGATGAGTGGCAAAAAAAAAATCATATTTTATAAAGTCCCTCTGCCATGTCGAATAGCTGTTGATTTGGTGTCGAATAGCCACCACTCGCGAAATCCTCCCCGGTGGTTTTTTTGGCGATCCCCACCTCCCAACCCTCCTAACTGCATCATCAAAGCGTGCACCATCAGTGTCCCGCCCTGCAAGCAAAATTCACTGTAGAAAATTTTCCGGCCTCTGCCCCCAACAACTTCTTCTGTCGGTCGACGCACTGTGTGTAAAATGGCTGTGTGGCCTCCATTAAAGGGGAGGGCGCACTGCCGTGGCCGCCATCTTATTTTTTTCTGATGGCCGACTGCAAGGTCGGCCCGACAATTATGCCCCTGGGTTCGGCCGAGCTACCAACAAGCAGCTGGCACCCACTCTTGGGTGCCAGGCTGTCAGTCATCAGCGCAGGGCTGGTGACATCATCACGCTGGCACATCAACCAGGGTGTTAAAGGGTAGAGCCACTGCGAGTTCTGCAGCTTTTTAAGTTAGGGCCACTGGGTCACCAGGGAGGGTTTCGGCCGGGCCAGCAATGGGGGACACTCCACCCGCCCCCACTTCCACCCCCATTATGACCAACTTCCGCCCCATTCGAAAAAAAACAACAAGGAGCTGAATTTTGCACGATGGGCCGCTGCATCCATTGCGGCGGGCAAACACAAGAAAAACGGTAGGCGCGCCCCGTTTCCGGCGGGGGTGAAATTCGGCTCATTGGAGGCGCCTTCTTTAGGATGAAATGTTAAACCAAAGCCCAGACTATCTGCTCAGGTGGGTGTAAAAGATCCCACGGTACTATTTCGAAGCAGTGCTGGGGAGTTCACTCCTCAACCAACATCACTGAAACAGATTGTCTGCTCATTTATCTTAATGAAATTTGTGGAAAATTGGCCGATTGTGTTAATATACTTCAAAACTAATTCACTGGCTGTGAAGTGCTTTGGGATGGAAGGCACTGTAAAAATGTAAGATCTTTCTTTTACCACACCACATCCCATTGTGTGGGTGCGAAGGTGCATGGCCCCTTACAATATACTACTTTTCAACCAGACACTAGGAGGTGAGCGTTAGTGGCTTGGCTGCTGGGTTTTTATTGCTTCCCTGTTTCAGTTCCTTCCTCTTGATGCTCTGGCTGAGCAGAGGAACAAATTGGATGATTAAGTGGGAGAAAGCAAGTGTAAACTTCACCTTATTAGTCCATAGCTCATTCTTTTCATGTAAGACATTTCACAGCAAATAAGCTCTTCATTGCTGATATCAACCATGTAATTTGTACTAGAGTTAAACTCACCAGGTACTCTGCACAACGAGGGAGAATTCAATTCACAGATTAAACATGCCATCATTGATCATAATCATCAATCATTTTCCAGTTAATTGTAGCTTAAAAACCTCTTTAAAGAAACAGTCTGTTCCCGGCAACAATATTGACAAAGACAAGTGTCTGCCTTGTCTAGAAGCCTATTAGTAGTGAATTTCAAAAAGAGGTTGACTGCTTGAGAGAGAGAATTCCTCGTTGAAAGGTATACACATGACACGCAAGGGTAAATAAGAAAAAGCTATACAGACCATGCATTCATTGCAACATCATATGCTCAATCTGACATTTGTTAATCATTTTAAGGAATTCCTATAAAGCTGCTGTCTGACCGCCAAAGGTTCGCTCAAGTGTCCGAGCGTTCCGCCACATTATACAACAGCGAGTGCCTTCAGACTGATGGGCACCTCAACAGGAATCGAAGGAGGAAACTTCAGAACAAGCCAAACAAAATATGTGAATGGGACAAACCGCTGAAATTTAATGCAGGCAAGCATAAAGCACCGCACATGGAAGCAGATACGGGCAACACTTCATGAAGCGTGTGGAAATAGCTACGGGTGAAGTTTGGAAGCGATTTAGGGGTCTTAGTAGATGCGACGCTAGACATGTCCAACCAGCAATCAACAAAGACCCATTTTTCCCACCAGTGGAATTTTTTCCTTTTTTTGATCAATATTTCACCGGCATTAATTTAATAATCTTAGCGGTTTTTTGGGTGGCAATCTGGCGGTGGCGGATTTTGTGGAAATTCTAGCCCTATGCCTCTCTTTATAAAGCCTAGGATCCTATACACTTTATTAACTGCTTTGTTAACCTGGTCTGCCAGCTTCAAAGATTTGTGCACAGGCACCCCCATGTCTCTCTTCTTATACCCCCTTTAAAATTGCATCATTTAGCATGTATTGGGGCTGAAATTCAGCATCCCAAAAAGGCCTCTTACCGCCAGAAATCGGCGACCAAGCGGCGGAGTGGAGCAGCTGCTGACTTCCGGTCCAATGGCCGCCACCAGTGAAATTCAGTTCGGGGGTTTTTCTGTCGGTCCCCACTTCCGCTCCACTGCTGCCGACCATCCTAAGTGCATTATCAAAGGGCGCACCGCCGATCTTCCCCACCCCCCACGAAATTTAGCTGAAGAAATCATAAATGCACCACGCGGTGCTTCCGACAGCTTTTTCTGTCGGTGCACCTTCTTTTCACTCTGTGAGCCAAGGCAGCGCAACGGCCCTTCAAGGGGAGGGCGCACTGCCATGGCCGCCATGTTTTTTTTTTGCCGGCCGACTTCCCGGATTATGCCCCATGGTTCGGCTGGGCCGCCAACAGGCAGCCTGGCACCCCCTCTTGGGTGGCCCGGCCGAAACCTTCCCTGGTGGCCCAGTGGACCGAACCTAAAAAAATCGCTGCATCTCTCCCCTTTAAATGAGGGGGGAGACACGGTGACGTACACACGTACTGACATCATCACCACTCTGCTGCTGATTGACAGTGGCGGTGACTCCATCCCGCCTCAACTTCTGCCTCTCCAGAGTACTTACCGCCGCACTTCCGCCCCATTATGACCGATTTCCGGTCCGCCTGAAAAAAACTTCAAAAAGCTGAATTTCGTGAAAGAGGCCATCTCATTGGAAGCTGCGGTAAAAACACTTTAAAAACGGAAGGTGCGACCCGTTTCGGGCGGGGCTAAATTTCTGCCCCATTGTCTCTCCTCATTATTCCTACCAAAATGTACCACCTCACACTTTTCTGCATTCAGTTTCATCTGCCATGAGTCTGCCCATTCCATCAGCCTGCCCATGTCCTCTTAAAGTCTATTACTATCTTCCTCACTGCGCTGCACTTCGAAGTTTGATGTCATCTGCAAATTTCAAAATTGTGCCCTGTACCCCCACATCCAAGTCATTAACGTATATCAAAAACAGCAATGATCCTAGTACTGAACCTATATAGAACAATAAAGAAGTGAGCAAAAGGATAATTTGGAATATTACTTTAAATTAAACTGTGAGAGTTGGTCAAGGAGACACAGGTTCATGCCAGTAAAAGGTAACTTTAGGACTGATAGCAGCGGTTTCCTCTCCACACAGAGAGTGAGCTCCCGGTGGAGGCAAAATCTCTGGAATCATTTGAGAAACAATTAGAGGCAATGCAGAGACTAGAGAAACTGGGATTGTTCTCCTTAGAGCAGAGAAGGTTAAAGAGGGATTTAACAGAAGTGTTTAAAATCATGATGGGTTTTGATAGAGTAAATACAGATAAACTGTTTGTGGGACTAATTGGATATTTTTTTCTAAGAGCGGACATAGGCATGATAGGCCGAATGGCCTCCTTCTTGTTATGTATTTAACACTTGGCAACCTGTATCACACCACCACCTGAGGGCCTACCTGTTGGAGTCCCAAGGGATCCCAGCATCCCCTTGGGAGCACGGTATATAAGCAGGCCACCCACGCGGTACCTGCACCCTGGAATCTTATTGAAGAAGCTAAGGTCACACTTACTCATTGCTCACAGTACTCAGTATCATCCTTTATTATGAGCTTATCAATTGACGACGAGATAACGAACAACCGCTCGAAAATGCAAGGAACAGTTGGTATCCTGGAGAAGTTCTCAGAAGGGGAGGCCTTCGTGGAGAGACTCAACCAATACTTCGTGGCCAACGAGCTGGAAGGGGACGAGAACGCTGGCAAACGAAGGGCGATCCTCCTAACTGTCTAGGGCAACAACCTATGGCCTCATGAAGAATCTTCTAGCTCCGGTAAAACCAACAACCAATTCCTATGAAGAATTGTGTACGCTGGTCCCGGAGCACATAAATCCTAAGGAAAGCGTTTTGATGGCGAGGTATTGGTTCTACATGTGTCAACGGTCGGAAGGCCAGGAAATGGCGAGTTATGTCGCCAAACTAAGGCGCCTCGCAGGACATTGCGAATTTGATGGATTCCTAGAACAAATGCTGAGAGACTTTTTTGTGCTTGGCATTGGCCATGAGGTAATCCTTTGCAAACTATTGACTGTTAAAACATCGAATCTGAGCAAAGCCATAACGATAGCCCAGGCATTTATGTCCACCAGCGATAACACCAAACAAATTTTGCAGCATAAAGAGGTTTCGGCCAGTACTGTGCATAAAGTAACGTTGTTTGCGAGCAGGAAGATACATGGCAGAACATACACGCCGGCTGCTGCACGACCTCAGATGATCCAGAGTCTGCCATCAATCGTTAATGCGAGGCAGTTAACACTTTGTTGGCGTTGTGGAGGTGATCATCGGGCCCATCAATGCCGCTTCAAGCACAATGCATGCAACGGCTGCAGAACAATAGGACACCTCCAGCGAATGTGCAGGCAAGCTGCAAACCCTGCAAATCCTGCAAACCACCACGTTGCAGAGGAAGATCGATCCACTGTGGATCAGGCTGAACTAGAGACTCGAACTGAGGAGGCAGAAGTGTATCGGGTACACACCTTCACTACGAAATGTCCACCAATAATGTTAAAAGTTGAACTGAACGGAATTCCAGTATCCATGGAACTGGACATGGGTACGAGTCAGTCCATAATGAGCAAAAAGGCCTTCGACAGGCTGTGGTGCAACAAGGCACACAGGCCCAAGCTCAGCTCCATTCACACCAATCTAAGAACTTGCACCAAAGAACTGATCCCTGTAATTGGTTGTGCAGAAGTCAAGGTCTCCTATGATGGAGCAGTGCACGAACTCCCACTATGGATCGTGCCAGGGGATAGCCCCACACTGTTCGGCAGAAGCTGGCTGGAAAAAATCCACTGGAACTGGGACGACATCCGAGCGCTTTCGTCCGTTGACGACGCCTCATGTGCCCAGGTTCTGAGCAGATTTCCATCGTTATTCGAGCCAGGCATTGGAAATTTCTCGGGGGCAAAAGTGCAGATCCATTTGGTTCCCAGTACGAGACCCATCCATCATAAGACACACAGGCGGTACCGTATATGATGCGAGAGAAAGTAGAAATTGAGCTGGTCAGGCTGCAGCGAGAAGGCATCATTGCGCCGGTGGAATTCAATGAGTGGGCCAGTCCGATTGTCCCGGTACTTAAAAGTGATGGCATGGTCAGAATTTGTGGGGACTATAAATTAATGATTTACCGTTTCTCGCAACAGGACCAGTACCCGCTACCCAAGGCAGACGACCTATTTGCGACCCTGGCTGGAGGGAAGACGTTCACCAAGTTGGACCTGACCTCGGCCTACATGACACAGGAGCTGGAGGATTCTTTAAAAGCCTCACCTGCATCAACAAGCACAAAGGTCTGTTCATCTATTCAGGATTCAGGTCTGTTCAGGATTCGGTCGGCTGAGGCAATTTTCCAACGAAACATGCAGAGCCTGCGAAAGTCAATTCCTCACACCATGGTTTTCCAGGACGACATACTGGTTACAGGTCGGGACACCATCGAACACTTGAAGAATCTGGAAGAGGTTCTAAGTCAGTTCGATCACATGGGACTCAGGTTGAAACGCTTGAATTGTGTTTTCCTGGCACTGGAGGTCGAGTTCTTGGGAAGAAGAATCGCAGCAGATGGCATCAGACCCACTGACACCAAGACGGAGGCCATCAAGAATGCGCCGAGACCACAGAACTTGACGGAGCTGCGGTCGTTCCTGGGACTCCTCAACTATTTCGGTAATTTCCTACCTGGGTTAAGCACCCTGCTAGAACCCCTACATGTGCTGCTGCACAAGGGAGACGACTGGGTATGGGGGAATTCACAAGAGGCTGCCTTTGAGAAAGCCAGAAATATGTTATGTTCAAACAAACTGCTTGTTCTGCATAACCCATGTAAATGATTAGTGCTAGCTTGCGATGCGTCGTCATACGGGGCGGGTGTGTTTTACAACAGGCTACGAATCGGGGATTTTGCAACTGGTCGCCTATGTGTCCAGGAGTCTGTCCAAGGCCGAGAGGGCCTACAGCATGATTGAAAAAGAAGCTCTGGTGTGCATTTATGAGGTGAAAAAAATGCACCAGTACTTGTTTGGCCTCAAGCTTGAGCTTGAAACTGACCATAAGCCGCTCATATCGTTATTCTCAGAGAGCAAAGGGATTAACATCAATGCCTCTGCCCACATCCAAAGATGGGCACTCACGCTGTTGGCATACAACTATGTAATCTGCCACAGACCGGGCACAGAGAACTGCGCCGATGCTCTCAGTCGGCTACCATTGCCCACCACAAGGGTGGAAATGGCACAGCCTGCAGACTTGCTCATGGTGATGTATGCATTCGAAAACGAAAAGTCACCCGTTACGGCCCGCCAGATCAGGACCTGGACCAGCCAGGATCCTTTACTGTCCTTGGTAAAAAACTGTGTCCTCCATGGGAGCTGGTCCAGCATCCCAGCGGAGATACAGGAGGCAATTAAGCCATTCCACAGGCACAAAAATGAAATGTCCTTGCAGGCGGACTGCCTTTTGTGGGGCAATCGCGTGGTCTTGTCTAAGAAAGGCAGAGAAACGTTCATTTTTGACCTACACAGCACCCACCCAGGCATTGTAATGATGAACACCATAGCCAGATCCCATGTGTGGTGGCCCGGCATCGAATCAGATTTAGAGTCATGCATGCGCCAGTGCAACACTTGTTCTCAACTGAGCAATGCATCCAGAGAGGCACCGCTAAGTTTGTGGTCGTGACCCTCCAAACCATGGTCGAGGATCCACATTGACTCTGTGGGCCCATTTCTAGGCAAAATGTTCTTGGTTGTCGTGGATGCTTATTCAAAATGGATTGAAGGTGTAATAATGTCTGTAAGCACGTCCACTGCCAGCATCGAAAGCCTATGAGCCATGTTTGCCACACATGGTCTGCCTGATGTCCTAGTCAGCGACAATGGGCCGTGGTTCACCAGTGCTGAATGCAAGGAATTCATGACCCACAATGGGATCAAGCACATCCCATCTGCCCCGTTCAAGCCCGCATCCAACAGCCAGGCAGAACAGGCAGTTCAGGCCCTCAAACAAAGCTTGAAACGTATGTCGGAAGGCTCCTGGCAGACCCTACTGTCCCGATTCCTGCTCAGCTACCGCACCAGACCCCACTCGCTCACCAGGGTTCTCCCAGTCGAGCTGCTCATGAAAAGGACGCTCAAAACAAGGCTTTCTCTTGTCCACCCTGATCTCCATGATCACGTACAGGGCAGGCGGAATCAACAAAGCATGCATTATGACCGCGCAAATTTGTCACGCGATATTGAGGTCAATGATCCTGTGTTTATGCTCAACTATCGACATGGTCCCAAATGGATCGCTGGCACTGCCATATCCAAAAAAGGGGGTAGGGTGTTTCAGGTCAAATTGACCAATGGACTAATGTGCAGAAAGCATTTGGACCAAATCAAATTGCGGTTCACTAACAGCTACGAGCAACCCGAAGAAGACACCACCAACTTTGACCCTCCAACACACACACAAGTGGCAACCGACATCATGGTTGATCACGAAGCCGAACTCACGATCCACAGCAGCCCGGCAAGGCCGGCTGCCCAGCAACCCAGTGAAAAAACAACCAACTCGCCCACACCCGCATTTGTACCGAGACGATCGACAAGGGAGCAAAAAGCCCCACATCATCTTACCCTGTAAATCTGTGTACTCTTGACTTTACAAGGGAGTGATGTTATATATTTAACCCTTGGCAACATGTATCACACCACCACCAGAGGGCCTACTATTGTGTTCCTAACACAGGTGAGGCTGCACACAGGGAGGTTAAAGTAACAGTGACCTCAGTCTTTAATAAGACACTCCAGAGTGAGGAACAGGCCTTAGGGGCCGGCTTATATAGAATGCTCCCGAGGGATGCTGGGATCCCTTGAGACTTCAGGGGATGAGCTCCCTGGTGACGGAACATGGGAGTGTATGCTTTACAGATACACAATATCACTCCCCCCCGCAAAGTCAAAGTGAAAACTATTTACAAGGTGAGGCAGTAGGGAGCCTTTCTTTCCCTGGTGGACTGCCTCGTTACAAATGTCTGTTCTGGTGTGTTGGCTGTGCCCTTGCTGGGCTGGCGTGTTGTTGGCCCTGCAGGGCTTCGAGGTGAGCCTGGCCTTGCTGGGCTATTGGGTGTGATGGGTTTGATTTCCTGGTCTGGGGTGGTGCCGATCCTTTGGGTGTGTGTTGTGGGCTCGAAAAGGTGGTGTCTGCTGTGGATTGTTCAGGGCATTCTGTGAACCGCAGTCTCGTTTGGTCGAGGTGCTTTCTGCAAATTTGCCCATTGTCTAGTTTGACAACAAACACCCTACTCCCTTCTTTAGCTATCACCGTGCCCGCGATCCACTTAGGACCATGTCCATAGTTTAGCACATACACAGGGTCATTCAGATCAATTTCCCGTGACACAGTGGCGCGATCATCGTTTATATTTTGTTGTTGCTGCCTGCTCCCTACCTGATCATGCAGGTTGGGGTGAACCAGCGAGAGTCTAGTTTTAAGTGTGCTTTTCATGAGTAGCTCAGCCGGGGCACCCCTGTGAGCGAGTGGGGTCTCGTGCAGCAGTAGCTGAGCAGTAGGTGGGTTTGGAGTGAGCCTTCTGTGACTCGTTTAAGGTTCTGTTTGATGGTTTGTACTGCCTGCTCTGCCTGCCCATTGGAGGCTGGTTTAAATGGGGCCGAGGTGACATGTTTGACCCCATTGCGGGTCATGAATTCTTTAAATTCGGCACTGGTGAAACATGGCCCATTGTCACTGACCAGTATGTCAGGCAGCCCGTGGGTGGCAAACATGGCCCTCAGGCTTTCGATGGTGGCGGTGGCGGTGCTTCCCGACATTATTTCACATTCAATCCATTTTGAAAAAGCATCCACCACCACCAGGAACATTTTACCGAGAAACGGGCCCGCATAGTCGACATGGATCCTCGACCATGGTCTGGAGGGCCAGGACCACAAACTTAGTGGTGCCTCTCTGGGCGCGTTGCTCAACTGAGCACATACGCTGCAATGCCGTACACAGGACTCTAAGTCAGAGTCGATACCAGGCCACCACACGTGGGATCTGGCTATCGCTTTCATCATTACTATACCCGGGTGTGTGCTGTGAAGAACGTCTCTCTGCCCTTTTTTGGTAGTAATACGTGGTTACCCCACAACAGGCAGTCTGCCTGAATGCGCAGCTCGTCCTTTCGCCGCTGGAAAGGCTTGATTGACTCTTGCATTTCAACGGGGATACTGTCCCAGCTCCCATGCTCTACACAGTTTTTTACTTGGGACAGCAGAGGATCTTGGCTGGTCCAAGTCCTAATCTGGCGGGCCATCACAGGTGATTTATCATTTTCAAACGCTTCCATGACCATCAACAAGTCTGCGGGCTACGCCATTTCCACCCCGTGGTGGGCAATGGTAGCCAACTGAGAGCATCTGCACAGTTCTTGGTGCCTGGCCTGTGGTGGATGGTATAGTTATACACTGATAGCGCGAGTGCCCACCTTTGTATGCGGGCTGAGGCATTAGTATTTTTCCCCTTGTTTTCAGCGAACAGGGATGTGAGGGGCTTGTGATCGGTTTCCAGCTCAAATTTGAGGCCAAACAGGTACTGATGCATTTTCTTTACCCCGAATACACATGCTAATGCCTCTTTCTCAATCATGCTTCAGGCCCTCTCGGCCTTATACAAGCTCCTGGAAGCATAGGCGACAGGTTGCAACTTCCCCGCAATGTTAGCTTGTTGTAATGCACACACAACTCCGTATGATGATGCGTTATATGCTAGCACAAGTCTTTTACACAGGTTATACAATACAAGCAGCTTGTTGGAGCATAAAATGTTTCTGGCTTTCTCAAAAGCAATTACTTGGCTTTTTGCCCATACCCAGTTCTCACCTTTGCGCAATAACACATGTAGGGGCTCTAAAAGGGTGCTTAACCCCAGTAGGAAGTTACCAAAATAGTTGAGGAGTCCCAGGAACGACCACAGCTCCGTGACGTTCTGTGGCCTGGGCGTGTTCCTGATAGCCTCTGTCTTGGCGTCTGTGGGCCAAATGCCGTCCGCGCGATTTTTCTCCCCAAAAACTCCACTTCTGTTGCCATGAAGACACATTTCGACCTCTTCAGCCGCAGCCCTACTCGATCCAGTTGCTGGAGGACTTCCTCCAGGTTTTGTAGGTGCTCGGCGGTGCCCCGACCCGTGACTAATATGTTGTCCTGAAAGACCACCGTGTGTCACACCGACTTGAGTAGGCTCTCCATGTTTCTCTGGAAGATCGATGCAGCCGACCAAATTCCAAACGGGCATCTATTGTAGATAAACAGTCCCTTGTGCTTATTGATGCAGGAGAGGCCCTTCGAAGACTCCTCCAGCTCCTGCGTCATGTACGCCGAAGTCAGGTCGAGCTTGGTGAATGCCTTGCCTCCTGCCAGCATCGCAAATAGGTCATCTGCCTTAGGTAGCGGGTATTGGTCCTGAAGCGCGAAACGATTAATAGTTATTTTATAATTGCCGCAAATTCTGACCGTGCCATCACTTTTGAGTACTGGGACAATCGGGCTGGCCCACTCGCTGAATTCCACTGGGGAGATGATGCCCTTGCGTTGCAGCCTGTCCAGCTCGATTTCCACTCTCTCGTTCTTCATGTGAGGTACTGCGCGCGCCTTGTGGTGAATGGGACGTGCCTCTGGGACCAAGTGGATCCGCACCTTTGCCCCAGAAAAAGTTTCCAATGCCTGGCTCAAAAAGGGAAGGAAATTTGTTAAGAAGCTGAGTACATGAGGCCTCATCGACATGTGATAGCGCTCGGATGTCATCCCAGTTCCAGCGGATTTTACTCAGCCAGCTCCTTCCAAGCAGTGTGGGGCCATCGCCCGGGACAATCCAGAGTGGCAGTTCATGCACCGTGCCCTCGTAGGTGATCTTGACCATGGTGCTGCCCAGGAGAGTGATAGCTCTTTGGTGTACGTTCTCAGTTTTGTGTAGATGGGGCTCAGGGCTTGTCTGAATGCCTTGTTACACCACAGTCTCTCAAACATCTTTTTACTCATGATGGATTGGCTAGCCCCAGTGTCCAGTTTCATGGCTACGGGTAAGGCATTCAATTTTACGTTTAGCATTATAGGTGGACATTTCGTCGAAAATGTGTGCAGCCCGTGTACTTCATCATCTGCCTCCTCTCTCTGAGGCTCGAAATTGCTTTGATCCACCATGGACCGATCTTCCTCTGCCACATAGTGGTTAGCAGGTTTTGCAGAGCTTGCAGCTCGCTTGCAAGCTCGTTGGAGGTGCCCCATTGTTCCACAGCTCTTGCAAACATACCCTTTAAAGCGGCATGAATAGGCTGAATGGAAGCATCCACAACGCCAACAAGGTGTGAATTGCCTTGCATTCATCCTTTGTTGGGGACTCTGAATCATCTGGGTCACCTGAGGCCTGCTGGCAGTTGCAGACTCGTGGGTTCTGCGCTGTACATTTCTGCTCGCAAACACAGTTCCAGTTAATTTATGAACATTGCTGGCACTTGTGTGCTGAGAGATTTGTTTGGTGTTATCACTGGTGGACATAAACGCCTGTGCTATCGCAATGGCCTTACTGAAGGCCGGTGTCCCTACAGTCAAAAGTTTTCGTAAGATGGTCTCGTGGCCAATGCCCAGTACAAAAAAGTCTCTGAGCATTTGCTCCAGTTAACCATCAAACTCACATTGTCCTGCAAGTCGCCTTAGCTCGGCGACGTAGCTCGCCATTTCCTGACCTTCAGATTGCTGGCACGTGTAGAACCGATACCTCGCCATCAGCAAGCTCTCCCTCGGGATAAGATACTCGCGAACCAGTGTACACAGCTCCTCATACGACTTATCTGTGGGTTTCACCGGAGTCAGAAGATTCTTCATCAGACTGTAGGTCAGTGCTCTGCAGACCGTGATGAGGACCGCTCTCCTTTTTGCAGCGCTTCCTTCTCCGTCCAGCTCATTGGCTACAAAGTACTGGTCTAGCCATTCGACATAGGCTTCCCAGTCCTCACCCGCCGAGAACTTCTCCAGGATGCCCACAGTTTGCTGCATCTTTGCGTTGGATTCGTATTCTCGTCACCAGTTATTGTGTTCCTAACACAGATGAGGCTGCACACAGGGAGGTTAAAGTAACAGTGACCTCAGTCTTTAATAAGACACTCCAGAGTGAGAAACAGGCCTTCGGAGCCGGCTGAGAGACAGTGCTCCGAAGGAATGCTGGGATCCCTTGGACTTCAGGGGATGAGCTCCCTGGTGGCGGAACATGGGAGTGCATGCTTTACAGATACACAACACCTACCTGTTGGAGTCCCAAGGGATCCCAGCTGACCTGCACTCTGGAATCTTATTAAAGGAGCTAAGATCACACTTACTCATTGCTCACAGTACTCAGTTTCATCCTTTATTACGAGCTTATCACTTCTGTGCTGTATCATTCTGTGATTCTATGCAGAAATGGGGGTATGTGTCATCATCATCAAAGGCAGTCCATCGAATCGAGGATGACTTGCTTCCACGACAAAAAGTTCACAGGTGTTTCAATGAAGGACCTAAAATTCCAGGCCCCAAACTAAATCTTGAAGGGTGGAAGATGTCTGTGCGTGGTTTTTTTAATGTGTGGTGGCCGTTGCACACCAGCCACCACACAGTCTTGACCGAGCTAGGTCTTGGTCCAGTGGCAAGGATTAACCTAGACGACTGGAGACTAGCTCTGCAGCATGAACCTAGTGGGCACACATATCGCAGTGTGCTGGCCCGTGCTGCCCCTGGGTCCTCACCTCTTCTGGGACCCAAACTCGTGCCTCTCCTGGGCCCCGATCACATCCCTCTATAATCTCTCACCGCTCCTTCGCCCCAACCTTGCCACTCCTGCTGTACCTGCCCACGCTCCAATCACCGACCAGGATCTTGGTGATGTCCCTCTTCACTGCCGTTTCTCTCCTGCTCCAGCATGTGCTACTCGCTGGAGTGGTACACCACCATGCTGCTACTTCCGCTCCCCGGCATGCTTCGATGGTGCTCACAGGCCGGGGGTTGTTCTAGATGCTTATTAGAACATGGGGTGCATTAATACAAATGGCTCTTGAGACAGAGGGGCTGAAATTCACCCCCACTCGAAACGAGTCACAGCTGTTGATCCTGAAGTGTTTTCTCCGCCGCGTAGGATGCAGTCGCCTCTTTTGCAAAATTCAGCTCTTCGTCATTATTTTTTTAAGGGACCGGAAGTCGGTCATAATTGGGGGCAGAATTGGGGCGGTAAGTCGCAGATTGCCAACAAGAGGGGCGGAAGTGGAGGCGGGATGGAGTCACCACCGCTGTCAATCATCAACGGAGCGGTGATGACATCATGACGCATGTGCGTCACCACGTCTCTCCCCTTCACTTAAAGGGGAGACCCGCTGCGAGCTCTGTGAACATTTTAGTTAGGTCCAGTGGGCCACCAGGGAGGGTTTCGGCCAGGCAAGCGGCCTAGCACCCAAGAGGGAGTGCGAGGCTACCTGTTGACGGCCCGGCCAAACCCAGGGCATATTTGGCCAGCTGATCTGGAAGTCGGCTGGCAAAACAAATTACATGGTGGCCGTGGCAGTGGGCCCTCGCCTTTAATGGCCGCCACGCAGCCAAGTCCCACACACAGAGCACAAGGTGCACCAACAGAAAAAGCTTTCGGGGCTCCGCTCGGCGCTTTGAAGAGTTTTGAAGTTGAATTTGGCTGGCGATGCGGCAGATCAGTGGTGCGCCCTTTGATGATGCACTTAGGACTGGTCGGTAGCAGCGGGGCGGAAGTGGGAACCGCCGGAAAATCTACCAAGGTGAATTTCGCTGGCGGCGGCCATTCGTCCGGAAATCAGCGGCCACTGGACTCCACCGCTTGGCCGCTGCTTTCTGGCGGAAAGAGGCCTTTTTGGGAGGATGAACTTCAGCGCTAGACACTTTGACCCGGGCGTTGTGGTAAGAATAACGGTGAGGTTATCAGTGCTCACTGTTACTATGGTGTGAATTGGACAGCAAATTTCAGTGTCCGCATGTGTGCCATAAAATGTGGAAATCAGGAAGTTTCTGTTCGATTTGCCCTGCTCCTCCAGAAGCTTCACTACACCAGTATCTCACCAAGAGACTTGGCATTCAAACACATGAAGGGCGTGAAGTTGCAATATTTACCGACTAGATTCACCAGAAAATGTTAGGGCTGGTCCGGTCAGCTGTAAGTGAGTTTTTAACGGTGTGATAAGTCTTAATAACTGCCAAACAACCTCTCTGGCACTAAAAATTTGCTTTTACAAGTGTGGAGTCTCATTCCTTCAGATTTTAATTATTGTTGGAAATTTTTTAAATCAAAGCATTTAAATTTTAAAAAATGTTTTACTTTTTCTTTCTGTCTATATTCTCTCTTTCTTTCCCTCTCTATATTTTGCTTTCTGTACCTGATTTGACATTTAAGTGAAATATTCTAACTGACATTTTCTGGTTCAGACTCTGCTGCTCATGAACAAATCTTCAATCTGATTGATTAAGGAGACACAGGTCCCAGAGGCTCTGGAGAGGACACTGCATTGTTTTGGATTCCTAATCACAGCATGTTCCAGTACAAAAACCCATAGAAAATCTGTGAGCAAGTGTAAGTATAATCAATGGTGACCACCATTCATTCACCGCAAACCACAAAATCTGGGCCAATAACATAATTTAGAAGGAAATTGCCAAATATGGAACCGTCGGTACATCGGCGGCAATCGGCATTCCTTTGGGCAGCACTTGAGTGGGCGAAGATCTTTATCAATTTTGGGCCCATGGATTGCACACTCTCTCCCTAAAGGAACATATCCCACTTATCCAAGTCCAGAGAGTTTAGATGCTGCTAGATAGAGCTTAGGATCCCTGATGCTTAGAAGGTGCAGAAAGCAGCACTTGCTCCCTAAACTTTAAATTAAATCCAGGTAGGTTTAAAAATGTCTAGAAGCTCCAAGGAACACTTAAACATTCTTTAAACCTGGCTTAAGACTGCAGTGGAGTTATAGTCAATGTTGTGTTCAAAGCTTTGCTACCCATATCCTAACTCACATGAAGTACTAGGGGACCGAGGGTCTAGTGAGAAGGAGGAACTGAAGGATATCCTTATGAGGCGAAAAATTGTGTTAGAGAAATTGATGCGATTGAAAGCCGATAAATCCCTGGGGCCTGATAGTCTGCATCCCAGAGAACTTAAGGAAGTGGCCTAGAAATAGTGAATGCATTGGTGATCATTTTCCAACAGTCTATCGACTCTGGATCAGTTCCTATGGACTGGAGGGTAGCTAATGTAACCCCACTTTTTAAAAAAGGAGGGAGAGAAAAAACGGGTAATTATAGACCAGTTAGCCTGACATCAGTAGTGGGGAAAATGTTGGAATCAATTATTAAAGATGAAATAACAGCACATTTGGAATGCAGTGACATGATTGATCCAAGTCAACATGGATTTATGAAAGGGAAATCATGCTTGACAAATCTTTTGAAATTTTTTGAAGATGTAACTAGTAGAGTGGACAAGGGAGCACCAGTGGATGTGGTGTATTTGGACTTTCAAAAGGCTTTGGACAAGGTCCCACACAAGAGATTGGTGTGCAAAATTAAAGCACATGGTATTAGGGGTAATGTACTGACGTGGATAGAGAACTGGTTGGCAGACAGGAAGCAGAGAGTCAGGAAAAACGGGTCCTTTGCAGAATGGCAGGCTAGTGACTAGTGGGGCGCCGCAGGGCTCAGTGCTGGGACCCCAGCTAGTTACAATGTATATTAATGACTTGGATGAAGGAATTGAGTGTAATATCTCCAAGCTTGCAGATGACACTAAACTGGGTGGCAGTGTGAGCTGTGAGGAGGACGCTAAGAGGCTGCAGGGTGACTTGGACAGGTTAGGTGAGTGGGCAAATGCATGGCAGATGCAGTATAATGTGGATAAATGTGAGGTTATCCACTTTGGGGGCAAAAACATAAAGGCAGAATATTACCTGAATGGCGGATAAGGAAAAGGGGAGGTGCAACGAGACTTGGGTGTCATGGTACATCAGTCATTGAAAGTTGGCATGCAGGTACAGCAGGAGGTGAAGAAGGCAAATGGTATGTTGGCCTTCATAGTTAGGGGGGTTTTGAGTATAAGTGTAGGGAGGTCTTACTGCAGTTGTACAGGGCCTTCGTGAGGCCTCACCTGGAATAGTATGTTCAGTTTTGGTCTCCTAATCTGAAGAAGGACGTTCTTACTATTGAGGGAGTGCAGCAAAGGTTCACCAGACTAATTCCTGGGACGGCTGAACTGACATATGAGGAGAAACTGGATCGACTGGGCCTTTATTCACTGGAGTTTAGAAGGATGAGAGGGGATCTCATAGAAACATATAAAATTCTGACGGGACTGGACAGGTTAGATGCAGGAAGAATGTTCCCGATGTTGGGGAAGTCCAGAACCAGGGGACACAGTCTAAGGATAAGGGGTAAGCCATTTAGGACTGAGATGAGGAGACATTTCTTCACTCAGAGAGTTGTTAACCTGTGGAATTCCCTGCCGCAGAGAGTTGTTGATGCCAGTTCATTGGATATATTCAAGAGGGAGTTAGATATGGCCCTTATGGTTAAAGGGATCAAGGGGTGTGGAAAGAAAGCAGGAAAGGGGTCCTGAGGTGAATGATCAGCCATAATCTTATTGAATGGTGGTGCATGCTCCAATGGCCGAATGGCCTACTCCTGCACCTATTTTCTATGTTTCTATGTAAGCCCCATTCACCCATCAACCCTGTGCTCGCTGGCCTACACTGCCTTCCGGTTACGCAATGCCTCAATTTAAAAATTCTCATCCTTGTTTTCAAATTTCTCTATGGCCTTGCCCCTTCCTATCTCTGTAACCTCCTCCAGTCATACAACCCTCCAAGATCTCTATGTTCCTCCAGTTCCAGCCTCTTCCATATCCCTGATTATAATCGCTCCACCATTGGTGGCCATGCCATCAGCTGCCTGGGCCCTAAGCTCTGGAATTCCCTCCCTAAACCTATCTGCCTCTTTTAATTGCTCCTCCTTTAAGACACTCCTTAAAACCTATCTCTTTGACCAAGCTTTTAGTCACCTAACCTAATATCTCCCTGTGTGGCTTGATGTCAAATGTTGTTTGATAATCACTCCTGTGAAGCGCCCTGGAATGTTTTACTACATTAAAGGTACTATATAAATGCAAGTTGTTGTCAACCTTAAATACCTTACACCAGAAATCAAACTGAAGCCTAACTCCTGATTTACACTGAATCTTTACTGTGTTTCTCTAAATGGCATTTGTTTCTATTAAATAGACTTCCTGCACTAGTTATTATTTTATTAATTTACTTTCAGCATGAGTCTGAAGACGGATAATTGCTTTAATTGTTTCACTTACCAGAAGAGGCATCAGAATAAATTATCTTTCAATTAGCATTACTTTAGCAGTCTGCAGTACATTTATGTGGGCTGTATGCCTTTGAAAGTTGCGAGTTAAAAAATAAATGTGAGACCAAAAAGTCACAGCCTCAAAAGATTTATTCCCCACCCACCAGCTTGCAATTATTTTTTATCTCTTCCCTTTCAGGTTCTCTACCTAATTGTGCCTCCTCTATAATCCATTCCCTGTCTGGAAGGATAAAAATGCATCCACTCCCAAGTCTCCGTTGATGCCTCTCTTGAACAAGATGCTACAAAGTGCATAATAGTTAGGAATGTAGAACCAAGACGAGGTCATTCAGCCCCTCAAGCCTGTTCCGCCATTCAATTAGATCATGGCTGATCTGCACCACAACTCAATTTTCCTGTCTTTGCTCCATATCTCTTGATACCCTTGCCCAACAAAAAACTATAAATCTCAGTCTTGAAAGCTCCAGTTGACCCCCATCATCCACAGCCTTTTGGATGAGACTTCTGGATTTCCACCACCCTTTGTGTGAAAAAGTGCTTCCTGATTTGATTCCTGAACGGCCTGGCTCTAATTTTAAAGTTATGTCCCTTTGTTCTGAGGAAATAGTTTCTCTATATCTATCCTATCAATTTCTTTTATCATTTTAAACACCTCGATAAGATCACCCTTCAACCTTCAAATCTCAATGTAATACAAACCTAGTTTATGCAACCTGTCCTCATAGTTGAACCCTTTTAACCCTGGTACCATTTTGGTTATTGAGTCTCTCTGTAAATTTCCTTTTTATTTCTGAAGAAATGATTCACATCTAACTGTTCCCAGGTACGTTAAACACACTGCCTCATTGAACAAGCAGTAAAATAATTCCATATTTCAGTTTCTGACTGTCAAATTGCAATGCATAAATCTTACTTTAATAAGCTTCCCAGTGTCACGGCAAGTTTTGCCGAGTGAGTATATACAAATGATCCCGGTTTGGTCCATGGGAACATAGGAACAGGAGGAGGCCCTTCGAGCCTGTTCCACAATTCAATTAGATCATGACTGATCTGTATCTTAACTCCATCTATCTGCCATGGCTCCATATTCTTTTATACCACTTGCCTAGCAAAATTGAACTCAGATTGAAAATTATTACTTGAGCTAGCATCTACTGCTTTTTGTGGGAAAGTGTTTCAAACTTCTACCATCCTTTGTGAAAAGAAGTGTTTCCTAATTTCTCTCCTGAAAGGCCTGGCTCTGATTTTAAGGTTATGTCCCCTTGACCTAGACTCAACCACCAGCAGGAAAACATTTCTCTCTAGCTACCCTATCAATTCCTTTCAAAATCCCCAAAACCTCAATCAAATCAACTTTTTACCTGCTTTATTCCAAGGAATACAAGTCTAGTTTCCGTAATCTCTCCTCATAATCTAACCCTTAGAGCACTGGTAACATTCTGTGAATCTGCGTTGCACTCATTCCAAGGCCAATATATCCTTTCTAAGGTGAGGTGCCTTATTATTATTATCCCTGGTTGTGTGGAGTTATGTAATCTCGGGCAAGTCTGCAGTAAGGGAACTACAAAAGACTTCACCATCCCAGGGTTAAAGAGACAGAAACAAAGAAACACTCCAGCTCCTGTTCCTGATTTGTTATCCAATTAATTTTACTGGAATTGAATCTATGTTGATGCTGGGTGAGGATAGAGCTGGGTTCATTTGTGATGCCCTTGCAGATGAAAAACCACCACCCCGCTGCCCCCCCCACCCCCCCACCCCGTCCAACACTCGCTGTGAAGGCTCACGCTTGATTAATGGCTATTTTGGACAAGGTAATACATAGAAACATAGAAATATAGAAAATAGGTGCAGAAGTAGGCCATTCGGCCCTTCGAGCCTGCACACCATTCAATATGATCATGGCTGATCATGGAACTTCAGTACCCCATTCCTGCTTTCTCTCCATACCCCTTGATCTCTTTAGACGTAAGGGCCACAAATAACTCACTTTTGAATATATCTAATGAACTGGCCTCAACAATTTTCTGTGGTAGAGAATTCCACAGTTTCACAATTCTCTGAGTGAAGAAGTTTCTCCTCATCTCGGTCCGAAATGGCTTACCCCTTATCCTTAGACTGTGACCCCTGGTTCTGGACTTCCCTAACATCGGGAACATTCTTCCTGCATCCAACCTGTCCAATTCCATCAAAATTTTATATGTTTCTATGAGATCCCCTCTCATTCTTCTAAATTCCAGTGACTATAAGTCTAGTCTATCCAGTCTTTCTTCAAATGTCAGTCCTGCCATCCCGGGAATCAGTCTGGTGAACCTTCGCTGCAATCCCTCAATAGCAAGAATGTCCTTCCTCAGATTAGGAGACCAAAACTGTACACAATATTCAAGGTGTGGCCTCACCATGGTAAGACCCCCTGCTCCTATACTCAAATCCTCTCGCTAAGAAGGCCAACATGCCACTTGCCGCCTTCACTGCCTGCTGTACCTGCATGCCAACTTTCAATGACTGATGTACCATGACACCCAGGTCGCCTTTTCTTAATCTGTCGCCATTCAGATAATATTCTGCCTTCCTGTTTTTGCCACGAAAGTGGATAGCCTCACATTTATCTACATTATACTGCATCTGCCATGCATTTGCCAAAACACCTAACCTATCCAAGTAATTCTGCAGCCTCTTAGCATCCTCCTCACAGCTCACACTGCCACCCAGCTGAGTGTCATCAGCAAACTTGGAGATATTACATTCAATTCCTTCATCTAAATCATTAATGTATATTGTAAAAAGCTGGGGTCCCAGCACTGAACCTTGCGGTACCCTACTAGTCACTGCCTGCCATTCTGAAAAGGACCCGTTTATTCCTACTCTTTGCTTCCTGTCTGCCAACCAGTTCTCTATCCATGTCAATATATTACCCCCAATACTATATGCTTTAATTTTGCACACCAATCTCTTGTGTGGGACCTTGTCAAAAGCCTTTTGAAAGTCCAAATACACCATATCCACTGGTTCTCCCTTGCCCACTCTGCTAGTTACATCCTCAAAAAAGTCTAGAAGATTTGTCAAGCATGATTTCCCTTTCATAAATCCATGCTGACTTGGACTGATCCTGTCACTTCTTTCCAAATGCGCTGCTATTTCATCTTTAATAATTGATTCCAACATTTTCCCCACTACCGATGTCAAGCTAACTTGTCTATAATTGCTTGTTTTCTCTCTCCCTCCTTTTTTAAAAAGTGGGGTTACATTAGCTACCCTCCAATCCATAAGTATTGATCCAGAGTCTATAGAATGTTGGAAAATGACCGCCAATGCATCCACTATTTCTAGTGCAACTTCCTTAAGTACTCTGGGATGCAGACTATCAGGCCCTGGGGATTTATCGGCCTTCAATCCCATCAATTTCCCGAACACAATTTCCTGATTAATAAGGATTTCCTTCAGCTCTTCCTTCTCGCTAGACCCTTGGTCCCCTAGTATATACGGAAGGTTATTTGTGTCTTCCTTAGTGAAGACAGAACCAAAGTATTTGTTCAATTGATCTGCCATTTCTTTGTTCCCCATTATAAATTCTGGCTATGCATAAAATGGTTGCCATGTTTACCGACACAATGCAAAAACAAAATACTGCAAATGCTGGAAATCTGAAATAAAAACAGAAAATGCTGGAAACACTCAGCAGGTCAGGCAGCATCTGTGGAGAGAGAAACAGAGTTAAAGTTTCAGGTCGATTGGCTAGAACCTCCATTTTTGAACTTATCGCCCAAAAATAGGCGTTATTTCCGGCATGGGCAGTAAAATAGATCGCCGGCTTCTCACCCATTCTCAAAACACCTAGTTTACATTTTTGAAAATGGCCGTTACCGTGAGTGATATCAAATGGGCAATAGTGCTAAATTCTTCTGACCTTCTATCATTAAGTGTGGCCGTCCTTAGCAACGGCTTGGCAATGCTCGATTCCCGTGATTCAGGAGGTCAAGGGTCACCATGACATGTGCAGAAGAGGAGACAGAGAGAGAGGGAGCTCAAAGGGACTAAAGGCGTGGCTGGATGGCTGCTTTGGGAGGAAGGAGGGAGACTTTAGAGCTTCACAGCAAGTAGGCAAACAAAAAGTAGTTGTTAACAGCCACATATTTGACTGAATTTGCCCTATAATGGAGGGAGAAGAGGAAGCTTTAAAGCACGTTGTGGAGACTGACGCTGGAGAGAGCAGTGAGGTGGAAGAGGAGCACATTGGAGGCCGCAAAAGAGCCAGGAGGTTCTTGGATGAGGCAAATGCCTCCCACCTGCTGGGATGATTTGACACAGGGAGGGCGTGGGAAGCCCACCCCAAAGGCCTACCAGAGGATATGGACCGAGATAGCAGAGGTGGTCTCGTTGGCAACCAACGAGGCACGTGAGGGCAACCAATGTCGCAAACGATGGAACGACCTGGTGGGATCCGCAAGAATAAGTATTACATTGATTTCGATGGACTTATGTATTTATATCATTTGATTTGTAACAGTCATGAATGACTATCAGCAGATGTGAGGCCTTGCACTTTTACCGGGAATGTTTTACTCAAAGCTTGTGGTCACGGTATACGTCTTTAGGTAAAGAATGATAATAATCATAATAATCATGATTACATCTGTCAGTTATGTGTTGTATCAGTCTCTGTGACAGTACCTAACAATGATATCACGCAATGATCTCATGCCACGTCATCCTGTCACCTTTTACAGAAGAAGCTATTGACGATGAGGTCCATGCAGAGGCGAATGGGTGGGGGGCCACCAGTCCTCAGTGACATCACAGAGATGGAGGAGCGAGTGCTAGCACTCGTGGGGAAGCAGCCACGGATGCATCTGCAGACACTGAAGTGATGCCACGTGAGTAAAGCTTACACCATTGCGTGATGTAAAGTCAATAGATGCCACACCAATACATATCCGATCAATCATATATGATAGATGAATTCTAAAAGTATCATAGAAATAATGCTGGCCTGATGAAAATCAAAGCAATCCACAATGTGTTGAAGGTCATGAAATGTGATGTCTGCGATGATTTTGATAGCGGTGGTGCTTTTGTCGTGCATATGCTGTGTGTAGTGCTGGACTCACCTTGTCACCCTAGCACCCCTTTCTCCTCTAATAACCTAATTTATGTCTTGCAGCTCAGCCAGCAGCGCGGCCCCAGGCAAGACCACAGAGGCCAGAAGGTGGGGGCACGGGGTAGGGGTCAGTGGACGATCCTACATCTGGTGCTGAGGAGCTCCGATTCTCGCCTGTCAATCCGCTGGGTCTGTTCTCGACGGATGAGAGTGCAAACTTCGAAGAACCTGCATCACCACGCTCCAGCATCCATTCCACCCCAAGGCCATTGGTCCGCCGGTCATTCCCACCTCCACTCTGGAGGTGCTGGCCCCAAGTACCTCTCCACAGGGCACCCCATTTGTCCCCAGGAAGGCACCGACCGCATGGAGGCCTCGTGAACGTGGCAGGTCTGTTCCACGAGCGTGACATGACAGCTGTCCAGGAGGACTGTGGACATTGGTGACCAGCTCATCGAAGCTTTGGGGGGCATATCCCAACACCTGGCCACCATGTCCGAGTCCCTGGGTGCGATAGCCAGGAACACTGCTGCCACAGGCCTCCCAGTGGTCCCAGAGCGCGGCACTCCACCCCTAGGTTCCACACCACCACTGCGAATGACAGATGTGAGCAAGGACCAAGATTCTGCTTCTGCATCAGAGAACGTTGCCCCCTCAGCAACCCCCGCTCCCGTATCCATTCAACCAACACATCTGCCTTCATTCCCCGTAATGAGGCACCACCTGAGGAGCTCCTCGGCCAGGCGGCGTGGAGCGAGGAGGGGAAGGGATAGAGGTGGAGAGAAGAAGGAGAGGGGGAAGGAAAGTGAGGTGCATGTTATATCCCCATCTGGGTGTATGCAATTTGTTGCAATGTATGGGGGCTGGGGATCACGCTCCTGCTTTGCCTTTGTATTCTGTGTTGCTGGACATGTTGACCATGTGATTTATGTCAATGGTGGAAAAAGTGGGATGTGGGTGTGGGTTGGGTGTTATTGGCTGTGTTACTTATGATTTCAGACCAATGTTGGTATTAAACTTGTGTTATTGAACATAACCTTGCTGCGCATTGTCTCAGATAGCTGAACCGTTACACACTGGTGATTCCTTACCGTGAAAGGGTTAAATACAACTTAACGTCAATCAATGTAAACTTTAACTGGCACCAAGGTGATGGGCACCATTGATGTCTGAGCTGCACACACACAGCAGTGTGTCAGCATTGTCACTCACATCAGCGCTCTTTCAGGCGAATCTATCCGATATCAGCTTCTCACATAATAGTGGGATTTAACAAATGCCAGCCACACCGCTGGCGTCTGTCCTGGTTAGTTCCACTTTTTGTGGACAGTTTTTTGAGCGGGCGATATTCTGGCCTATATGTGTGCGAGGTGGTGAAATTGATGGTGGGCGATCTCCATGTCCGCTAGTTTGGGTAAATTTGCTCTATACGACAAAAAACAGTCGCCGGGTGTTATTATTGAATCTCGGCATTAAGTCCATGAGGAAAGTAACGCTGGGCAATAATATGGGCGTTGAAATCACCCATTCTGCTGATTCCGCCCCATAAAAGTGGACGGGAGGTAATATTTTTTCTTGGCGTTAAGCACATTGGGAAAGTAACTCTTGCCGCTAAATCTCCTAAAAAAAAGCCCGTCAGTTTCCATTTTGTGAGAAAAAGGGCGATATCTGGGCGCTATACGTCATTTCAGCTGTTAAATGGGCGTTAAGTGGGCATTAAGCAGGCAAAAAAAGTGGAGGTTCTAGCCCGATGACGTTTCACCAGAACTGGAAAAATTTAGAGATGTACCAGGTTTTAAGCAAGTGCAGGGCAACCGAAAGGAGGTAGTGGAGGAAAGAACAAAAGGGAATGTCTGTGAAAGGGTGGAAGGCAGGAGTAATTAAATGACAAAATGTATGATTGTACAAAGCAAAAGGAGATGGTAATGGGACAAGTAAAGGGATGAATTTTCGCAACCATTCTGTGCCGTTTCTTTGGCCTACGCTGTTTTTTTTGCAGCAGACTAAAATCTGCCAGTTTTGCCAAAGTTTCTGTGCCATCCTAAAGTACTTGCGTCTAATTTTTTTAGTTCCTGATTTTTTGACGTCATTGGTGGCGGAACCTGCCAGGTGCGCCATTTCTGGCCATTTAAGCAAGTTTGGCCAAGCTGGATTTTTTCAAAATTGGCGCACTGCACCATTCTGAACAACCTTACCTACAGTTAAGAAAATCGGCGCAGAGAAGACGCCATTGTTTTAATGGAGCTGAAGACACGGCACTGGGGGTGGGGAGCCTTTCGGCCCAGGATAGCAGCAGCGCGGGGGGTGGAGGGAGCACTTGTCCCGGGATAGCAGCGGCACCAATGGCTCTGATTGTAAATTCATATAAGCCACTGAAGAAAACTATTAGGTACATTGGTGCACTACAGGTTTAATTAAGAGAACCTCTGGGATGCTTTTGAGATGTCACAACCAGTCTTTCTGCCATATCTTTCTGGCCCGTTACATCCTCCATATTATATTCACTTCACGGGGTCATGGTTGAGTTTACAAAGAGACAAGTCACGTTTTTAAAATTAGGCTCTTGGAATGCTTACACCCTGTTATGAAAATAGAAGTTCTCGGGGAGTGAAAAATCAGCAATGACACTGCAGAATAAATTCAGCAGCACCGGCACGGGGACGGGAGTCCTTTCGGCTCGGGATAGCAGAGGCACCAGGGGCTTGCGCAGACCAGGGTGCGATCCATGGATTAGGGCGTTAACCTTTTGCAGAGAGAGGGAAGGTCTGAATGCTTTCTGTGAGTAGTTTCATTTCATTTATCTTATGTATGAATAAAGAGTCTGACTGGATACTGTGAGCTCAAAGTAAAGTGTGACCGTAGTCTTTTATTACAGGTCTCCAGAGTGCCTCTTCAGCCTGTGAGGCTTCCTTAAGTACCTGTGCTCCCAAGGGATTGTGGGATCCCTTGGGACTCCAGGGAATGAGCCATCTGGTGGCTGTACAAGGTATATACAAGTTTACATATATAAAAACACCCCACCCCCCTCCGCCAAAGTCAACAGTGTAACTATTTATAAGATGAGTCAATCTGGGGCCTTTCTTTCCCTAGTTGATCGTCTCGGTGTAACTGCTGGTTTTGGTGAATCGTTTGTTGGGCCCTCGCTGGGCTGCTGTGCAGCTGGCCTTGCTGGGCTGCCTGGTGTGGTGAATCCTGCTGGGCTGCTGTGGGTCATGGGTTCTGCTTCGTAGCCAACCGTGGTGTCGGTTGCCACTGGTGTGTATGTTGGGGGGTCAAAGAAGGTAGCGTCTAATGTGGGTTGCTCAGGATAGTCTGTGAATCTGAGTTTGATTTGGTCCAAGTGTTTCCGGTGAATGAGTCCATTTGAAAGTTTGACCCGAAACACCCTGCTCCCCTCTTTGGCCACAATGGTGCTGGGAAGCCACTTGGGACCTTGTCCATAATTCAATACAAATACAGGATCATTGATTTCAATTTCACGTGACACATTTGCACTATCATGGTATGCACTTTGTTGAAGCCGCCTGGTCTCTACCTGTTCATGTCGATCAGGGTGAACTAACAAGAGCCTTGTCTTAAGTACCCTTTTCATGAACAGTTCAGCAGGTGGAATCCCAGTGAGCGAGTGGGGTCTCGTGCAATAGCTGAGCAGGACTCGGGATAGGCGAGTCTGCAGTGAGCCTTCGGTTACCCTTTTCAGACCTGCTTGATGGTTTGCACTGCTCGCTCTGCCTGACCATTGGATGCTGGTTTGAACGGGGCAGATGTAACATGTTTAATCCCGTTACGGGTTATGAACTCTTTGAACTCGGCACTGGTAAAACATGGCCCGTGTCGCTCACAAGAATATCAAGTAGTCCATGCATGACAAACATGGCCCGCAGGCTTTCAGTGATGGCAGCGGACATGCTAGCCGACATTGTCTCACATTCAATCCATTTGGAGTACACATCTACAACCACAAGGAATATTTTACCCAAAAATGGGCCTGCATAGTTGACATGGACCCTGGACCACGTTTTGGAGGGCCAAGACCATAAACTTAGTGATGCCTCCCTGGATGCATTGCTTAACTGCGAGCACGTGTTACATCTGTGCACGCAGGACTCTAAGTCCACATCGATACCGAGCCACCACACATGGGATCTGGCAATCGCTTTCATCATTACGATGGCTGGGTGGGTACTGTGGAGGTCACTGATGAAAGTGTCTCTGCCCTTCTTGGGGGCCACTACTCAATTGCCCCACAGAAGGCAGTCTGCCTGTATAGACATTTCATTTTTGCGTCACTGGTACGGCTTTATCTCTTCCTGCATTTCCACTGGAACACTGCATCAGCTCCCGTGAAGCACACAATTTTTTACTAGGGATAGTAAGGGGTCCTGGCTCATCCAGTTTCTAATCTGTCGGGCTGTGACGGGTGATTGCTCACTCTCGAATGCTTCCATAACCATGACTAAATCTGCGGGCTGCGCCATTTCCACCCCCATGGTGGGCAACGGCAGCCTACTGAGAGCATCAGCACAGTTTTCTGTGCCTGGCCTGTGGTATGTGGACAATGTGAGCGCCCATCTCTGGATGTGGGCAGATGCATTGGTATTTATCCCTTTACTCTCGGAAAACAAGGATATTAGTGGCTTATGGTCAGTTTCCAATTCAAATTTTAGCCCAAACAGATATTGATGCATTTTCTTTACCCCATAGACACATGCTAACGCTTCTTTCTCAATCATGCTGTCGGCTCTCTTAGCCTTAGACAGACTTCTGGATGCATAAGCAACTGGTTGCAGTTTCCCAGAATCATTAGCTTGTTGCAATACACACCCAACGCCGTACGACGACGCATCACATGCTAGTACCAAACGCTTACATGGATCATACAACACAAGCAATTTGTTTGAGCATAATAATTTTCTAGCTTTTACAAAGGCATTTTCTTGGGTTTTGCCCCATACCCATTCATCTCCTTTATGCAGTAAGACGTGCAGTGGTTCTAAAAGTGTGCTGAGACCCGGTAAGAAGTTACCAAAGTAGTTCAGGAGTCCTAGAAACGACCGCAGCTCCATCACGTTCTGTGGCCTCGGTGCATTCTTGATTGCCTCCGTCTTAGAATCGGTGGGCCTGATGCCTTCCGCCGCGATTCTTCTCCCCAGGAACTCCACTTCAGACGCCAAGAAAATGCACTTCAAGCGTTTCAACCTGAGCCCCACGCAGTTGAGTCGACTAAGAACCTCCTCCAGGTTCTACAGACGCTCGACTGTGTCCCGACCTGTAACCAAGATTTCGTCCTGGAAGACCACGGTGTGTGGGACCGACTTCAGTAAGCTTTCCATGTTTCTCTGGAATATTGCCGCGGCTGATCGAATTCCAAACGGGCATCTGTTATAAATGAAGAGACCTTTGTGCGTGATGATGCAGGTGAGGCCCTTCAATGATTCCTCCAGCTCCTGCATCATGTAGGCCGAGGTCAAGTCCAGCTTCGTGAACGTCTTTCTTCCCGCCAGCGTAGCAAAAAGGTCATCAGTCTTTGGTAGTGAGTATTGATTCTGCAGGGATAAACGATTGATAGTTACTTTGTAATCACCACAGATTCTGACAGTGCCATCTCCCTTGAGGACTGGAATGATCGGACTGGCCCACTCGTTGAATTCGATTGGCGAAAAGATTGCCCTCTCTTTGCAGCCAGTCTAGCTCGATCTCTACCCTTTCCCTCATCATGTACGGCACTGCTCTCGCCTTGTGATGGATGGGTCGCACCCCCGGCATAAGGTGAATCTGCACTTTTGCTCTTTGGAACTTCCCGATGCCTGGTTCAAACAACGAAGGGAACTTGTTTAACACCTGGGCACACGAAGTGTCGCCAGCAGACAAGAGCACTCGGACATCGTCCCAGTTCCAGCGTATCTTTCCCAGCCAGCTCCTGCCGAGCAGCGTGGGACCATCGCACGGTACCACCCAGGGTGGTAGCTTGTGCACCGCTCCATCGTAGAAGACCTTTACACTGTCGATTACTGGAATCAGTTCCTTTGTGTAAGCTCTCAGTTTCATGTGAATGGGAATCAAGACTGGCCTTGAGGCCTTGCTGCACCACAATTTTTCAAAAGTCTTTTTGCACATAATGGACTGGCTCGCGCCCGTGTCCAGCTCCATTGACACCGGGAGTTTAGTTTAACATTCAGCATTATCGGGGGACACTTTGTGGTAAGTATGTGCACCCCATATACCTCTGCCTCCTCAGTCTGAGGCTCTGATTTGTCATGATCTGCCATGGATCTGTCCTCCTCTGCAACATAGTGGTTTGCAGGATTAACAGGGTTTGCAGTTCGCCTGCACATACATTGGAGGTGTCCCATTGTTCCACAGCCCTTACAAACATTCCCTTCAAAGTAGCATAAATGGAAATGATGATCACCCCCACAGCGCCAACAAGATGTTAATGGCCTTGCATTCATCTGAGACATCTGCGGATGTGCAGCTGCAGGCATGTTATGTATGAATAAAGAGTCTGACTGGATATTGTGAGCTCAAAGGAAAATGTGACCCTGGTCTTTTATTGCAGGTCTCCGGAGTGCCTCTCCAACCTGTGAGGCCTCCTTAAGTACCTGTGCTCCAAGGGATTGTGGGATCCCTTGGGACTCCAGGGGTTGAGCCCTCTGGTGGTTGTACAAGGTATATACAAGTTTACATATATAACAGTTTGCAACTAAGAAAAAACAATGAGGGCAATCCAAACAATGCCTAATTTAATAAGAGCGTGTTGCGTCATGGTTATGCAAAGGAGAAGATTAATAAGTCAAAGATATGTCAGGAACCAGAGAGCATGCAGAATGATGGCAAGGAGGGTTTACCCGGATGCTTTAAGAACAGAAATATAATTAGACACAGATGAAAGATAATCCTTTATTTCAGCTGCAGGATTACATTCTGCATGTTTAGATGAAAAAAATGGATTACAACCATATCCCCACCAACTAAAAAGTAAAAGGGGCTCCCTTTAACCTCTCCACTCGACAGGGGGAGGCACTCATATCTGCACCTGAGTGAAGCAGACTGGAAGGAGGTGATCCCAGAGGCCAACTTATCAGGGCAGTCGTGCAGCCTAGAAGTAGGAGGTGGACTGCATTGCCCATAGAGGTCAAGGTGATTGCAGCACTTGCCTTCTATGCCTCCGGCTCGTTCCAGGAATCAACTGGGGACATATGCTGCATCTCACAGCATGCGACGTATAGCTGCATTCGGCAGGTGACGACTGCCCTGTATGCCCACAGGGACAACTGCATCATGTTCCCCATGACTGCCCAGACAATGCATGAGAGGGTTGTGGGCTTCTCGAGGATTTCTGGCTTCCCCAAGGTGCAGGCTGCGATAGGCTGTACCCACATCGCCTTGCGAGCACCTTTGCATGATTCAGAGATTTACAGGAACAGGAAAGGGTTCCACTCGCCAAACGTCCAGCTGGTCTGTGCCGATATACATCGGATCATGGCAATTGATGCCAGATACCCAGGGAGCACCCATGATGTGTTCATCTTACACGAAAGCGCTATATCTGCCATTGTTCAGCAGCAGCCAGAAGGGCAGAGCTGGCTGCTGGGGGACAAAGGTTACGGACTCGCCACCTGGCTCATGACCCCCCTACACAACACCCGACAGAAGCCGAGTGTCGGTACAACATGACCCACATAACCACACGCAGCATCATTGAAAGGACAATTGGAATACTAAAGCAGCGTTTCCGATGCCTGGACCACTCTGGCGGTTACCTGCAATATGCCCCTGAGATGGTCGGTCAGTTCACTGTCGTGTGCTGCAGACTGCACACTTAGTGATCATGAGGCAACAGGCACTGGAAGTTGAAGAGCAACCTCAGGCGAGAGGGGATGAGGAGGACGACGAGAAGGCTGATGAGGAGGAGGAGGAGCAGCAGCAGTAGCAGCAGCAGCAGGAGAAAGCCATGCCACCACCTCAACCCGCAAGACAACGACGGAGGAGGGCGGCCCTCGTGCATCTATAGCCATTGCAAGAGCCTTGCGTTAGCGGCTAATCCTTGAACGCTTTGCTGCATGAAGGCTGAGTGGCATGTTTGATCATTCACCATGCTGACTGTTTGTTGCGTTCATTTAAAGAATAATGTTCATGATTCTGGTTTAATTGAAAAAAGAATTACGCTTATCGAACATTTTTACACTTGTACTTAACTTTAATAAAAATATTTTTGTTACCAACTTTAAACTTTTCCATTAAGATCATTTACAAACTTTAAGCTTTTTAAGTTACATTACTTACACACTTTAAACTTTTCAGTTAAGATCAATTAAATAACAATAACATAAGAACAACAGTAACAACAACAACAATAACAGCAGCAAACAAACTTTAGCTGCAACCATCTCTCCTCCCCCTTATTCTAAGACTTGCCCTTGCTGCCTCTACCCTTGGCCGGTGACGCAGGCCTTCTCCCGCTGGAACCAAGCTGCTTTTTTCGAGTATCTCCAGGACAGCGATGTTCTTGTTGGCAGGTGTGGGCAGACCTAAGAGACAGTATTGTGGAAGGCCCAGCTCGGGCCTCCTCAGCCTCTTCCTCGGCCTGTGGATGCACCAGCACACGACCTGAGGCTGGTCTGGGGATTGGAGTGGGAGTAGCAGCAGGTAATTCCGTCATTCACCGCTGGCCAATGAGAGACTGGGCGTGTTCCCTTATTGCAGCAGCTACCTCCGACAGTCCCTCCCTAATCTGCCTCGACAGTGTATCAGCTACCTCCGACATTCCCTCCCTAATCTGACCCGACAGTGTATCAGCTACCTCCGACAATCCCTCCCTAATCTGCCCCGACAGTGTATCAGCTACCTCCGACAGTCCCTCCCTAATCTGACCCGACAGTGTATCAGCTACCTCCGACATTCCCTCCCTAATCTGACCCGACAGTGTATCGGATACCTCCGACAATCCCTCCCTAATCTGACCCGACAGTGTATCAGCTACCTCCGACAGTCCCTCCCTAATCTGACCCGACAGTGTATCGGATACCTCCGACAATCCCTCCCTAATCTGCCCCGACAGTGTATCAGATACCTCCGACATTCCCTCCCTAATCTGCCCCGACAGTGTATCAGATACCTCCGACATTCCCTCCCTAATCTGCCCCGACAGTGTATCAGCTACCTCCGACAGTCCCTCCCTAATCTGCCCCGACAGTGTATCAGATACCTCCGACATTCCCTCCCTAATCTGCCCCGACAGTGTATCAGATACCTCCGACATTCCCTCCCTAATCTGCCCCGACAGTGTATCAGCTACCTCCGACATTCCCTCCCTAATCTGACCCGACAGTGTATCAGATACCTCCGACATTCCCTCCCTAATCTGCCCCGACAGTGTATCAGATACCTCCGACATTCCCTCCCTAATCTGCCCCGACAGTGTATCAGATACCTCCGACATTCCCTCCCTAATCTGCCCCGACAGTGTATCAGATACCTCCGACATTCCCTCCCTAATCTGCCCCGACAGTGTATCGGATACCTCCGACATTCCCTCCCTAATCTGACCCGACAGTGTATCGGATACCTCCGACATTCCTCCCTAATCTGCCCCGACAGTGTATCAGATACCTCCGACATTCCCTCCCTAATCTGACCCGACAGTGTATCGGATACCTCCGACATTCCCTCCCTAATCTGCCTAGACAGTGTATCAGATACCTCCGACAGTCCCTCCTTAATCTGCCTCGACAGTGTATCAGATACCTCCGACAGTTCCTCCCTAATCTGCCACGACAGTGTATCAGCTACCTCCGACATTCCCACCCTAATCTGCCCTAACAGTGTATCAGCTACCTCCGACATTCCCTCCCTAATCTGCCCTAACAGTGTATCAGCTACCTCCGACATTCCCTCCCTAATCTGCCCCGACAGTGTATCAGCTACCTCCGACATTCCCTCCCTAATCTGCCCCGACAGTGTATCAGCTACCTCCGACATTCCCTCCCTAATCTGCCCCGACAGTGTATCAGCTACCTCCGACAGTCCCTCCCTAATCTGCCCCGACAGTGTATCAGATATCTCCGACATTCCCTCCCTAATGTGCTGCGACAGTGTTCCCATTTCTCCCGAGAGTGTTGTTACTTCTGACGGCAATCCCGCTATCTCATGACCCACCCCACCCATGGTGTCCAGGAGTGATTGGGTAAGCTCAATGCTCTCCCCACTCATTGCCATGAACTGAACCACGTCAGTTGGATCCTGAATTTCAGGAGAGCGCTCTCGAGCTCTCTTTCCCCTCCTCACCCTGGGTGTGGCTCGCTGCAACCCATTGGGACCCGCAGCCTCGGACTGTGGGACACCATGAAATGTCCCGTCGCTCGTAGCAGTCCGGAAAGGGCTTGGCACATCCACGTGCGGCACCACCTCCTGCAGATTCAGTGTCACAGTCTCAACATTGGGGCCTTGCCACTCCCCCTGATCCTCCTGCTCATCCTCGTCCTGATCTTCCTGTGGAAGTTCTGCATTAAAGACTTCATCCTGGTCTGGCTCCTCCGCGAATGATTGTTCTTCTGTAGCTGGGGTTGTGCTCCCTCAGGGGTGGGCACAACTTCTGTAAAATATCACAGAGCAGACGATTGGTTAGCAGCAGGGGAGGAGGCAGGGTGGCATGAGTAGGCTCACACAGCTCAGGCTCATTTGAAGGACCACGATGAATGAGAGCACATTGTATAAACTGAAACATAGCTGACAGAGAGTACATCCCATAAACCAAAGCGTGGCTAGCCCACACAGTACTTAACATTTAGCCAAGCCAGACTGTGGAATTTGCAGGACTTACCCTCTCTCTGGAAGTTGGGCCCAGCTTGTGCACCGGTTGTTGACCTTCTAGAGCCAGCACCAATCAGTGGTCCTCGCTTCCAGGGTGCCAGCATGTGCACGTTTGCCGAACCGCCTCCAGTTTGTGTTCGACCGCTGTTGTTGTGCGTCACCTTCCTCTGCAAAGATGAAAATAGAACTTTTTAAGAGAAAGGGTCTGCTGTGGTGGCACACACAGATGGTCACATTTACAATTGTAATTCCAGTGCATAAATGAAAATATTACTTTCACAAACTATTTGGCCAAGGTCCTGCCACTTCTTTTTGCATGCCTGCCGGTCCTCGGGGTGGTCACACTGCAGAGAAATCCTCTCCAACTTTGTCCCAACGTTTGTTCATTTCTCTGGGCTTTACTTTAACTGGACCTTTGTTCCGATGCTCGTACCATCTGCTCTCAATGATAGAATCCGGGGCCTCAGTTTCATCTGGTAGAAAATTCCTGGTCTTTGTCCCATGATCCATATTGCAGCTCCGATTTTTCTACTCACAAGCTGCTTCGAAAACGCGCAGGCACACCCCTCACGTGGAAAGCGGGAATTTTTTTTTGGTGCCATTCAGCCCGGGATAGGAGCGGCACCGGGACTCTGCAATTGCTTATATCTTGCTGCACCTTGTATGTTTCACTTTCCAGCCTCAGCCCTTCAATGTGTTCCTCGTTACCCTGGCAACCTCAGTTTTCGGTGCAGACCTTAAGCTCCACCCACAGAGCTTAAAGACAATCTGCGCCGTTCCAAAATGAAAGGTTATGCCGGCGAAACTTAGAACCTTTTTTTTGGCGCAGTCGGCCACTAAAAAAATCGGACATACATCGACAGCTGCGCCAAAAATCAGCATGTGGAATTTTGGGTCCAAAGAAACAAAAGATGGGTCTAGAAGAGGTGTAAATGGGAATGGTAGAATCATCAACAGTGCCATATGAAAAAAATAGGGGTAGAGATTATGATCTGAAATTGTTGAACTCGGTATTGAGTCCAGAAGGCTGTAATGTGCCTAATCGGAAAATGAGGTGCTGTTCCTCGAGGTTACATTGAGCTTCGTTGGAACAGTATAAGAGGCCGAGAACATTGAGGTCAGAGTGGGAGTGGAGCGGATAATTAAAGTGAGAGGTGACTGGAAGCTCGGGGTCACACTTATGGACTGAATGGAGAGAAGAGCAGAACCTCTTCAAGGTGGGATGTTCATTAAATAATTCAGTGCGCAAGCAAAGATCTGTATCGGGTTGCTTGATTGCTGATCAAGGCTTATGACTTCAGTAAGGCTGGTGGAAGTGTTCTATAAAAGCAGCTATGGCAAGTTTCATGCTTCAGTTTAACAGTCCCTCCGCATCTGGTTTCTGTCAGGTTTGGGGAGGTAAAATTCCCCGCTCCATCAATGTGATGGTGAAGTGTTGATGCTCATCATGAACCTGTGCAAATTTATTTCTTTATATATATATATATATATAAAAAGGCTCCTTCTAAGATAATCGTGAGGGAAATCAGTGTTCCTTTCGGCTGTGTTAAATTATTCAGTGAGGTGAAGGTTACATTGATGAATCATAGCCATATAAGGGAGAAATTAAGAAATCTAACTAACTTTCTATATCCAATGTTTTCATGCTGTTTGGATCTGAGTGAGATAAAGTCATTAATCATACAATTCTCATCCTCTTGGTGGGTCTCCAGCTCATCAATCAAATGTTTCCCTACTCTTCTGTCTGTTGCTATGGTAGTATATTTACTTTGGGAAAAATAAATGAGGAAGCAAAAGTTGCCATTGGACTGTTTTATTCAAAATAATGTGTCATCACTTCTTGGCTGCCGAATCATTCTCCTTTTTACCTTTCTCTTTCCACCGTCAGTTTGATACAAGTCGGGTATTAGATATGTCTATGGCGATAATCATAAATATGCATATGACATCTGGGGACCAGAAATTGTTAGGATTTGTCAGTTGAGATGGAGATGCTCTCAACCATGTTGAGAGTAAGATAAAGAAAGAATTTGCATTTCCATAGTGCCGTTCACAACCTCAGGATGTCCCAAAGCGCTTTACAGCCAATGAAGTATTTTAGAAATGTAGGGCTCAATTTTCCCCAAGCCCGTTTTCTGGCGTATTGCCATTGTTACGCCCGTATTTCTAGGCTAGAAATGCGGTGGAAATAATTTGCCAAAGTTTCCCCGATGTATAATTCGAATTTGGCGGCGCGCAGCGTCCAGTCGCCTCGGGGGGTGGAGCCTGCTGTCTGCACCGAAAAACGATGCCGCACTTTCTGCGCATGCACGGGAAAAAAAACGTTACGTTTTTGATGTCGTTGCAATGGATGTGCATGCTCAGTACAGCTCCGAGTTGGCAATCAGCCATTTTTAAAGAGCCAGTTGTGTGTGTGAGAAGGAGTGCTGTGTGAGAGCATTGGAAAAATCGCAGCTGCAACAATACAAGATGCAATGCAGTGCAAGGACCAAGAATTTCTTACACAAGAAGTGGAGGCACTAGTTACTGTGATTGAGGCCAGATGGCAGGAGCTGGACACCAGCAGAGGTCACATAAAAGTTCCACCCAAACCAACGCTGAACCAAGTTGCAGAAGATTACTGTGCAATGGTGACTACCCCGAGATCTAGAGGCCAGTGTAAAAAGAAGTGGCAGGACCTTGGTCAAGTAGTTAGTGTAAGTAATATTTTCATTTATTCAATGCAATTGCAATTGTAAATGTGACCAGCTGTATATGTCCCACCCAGCAGAAAGACAACCTCTTTAAAAAATTAGGTTTTCATCTTTGCAGAGGAAAGTGGCACATAATAAAAAGGAAAGAACTCAAACAGGAGGAGGCCCGGCAAATCTGCACCCACTGACACACTTGGAAGACAGGGTCGCTGCTTTGATGGGACCTGCCTGGAGAAAAGCAACCACCACTGCACAAGCTGGGCCCACACTCGAGGAAGAGGGGAAGTCCTGCAAATTCATCATGGTTCTTCAAATCAGCCTGCTGCCTGGCCTGCAATGTGTGAGCCTACTCATACCACCCACCCTGTCCCTTCCTCTGCTGCTAACCATTTGTCTGTTCTGTTATATTTTGCAGAACTTGAGGCCAACCCTGACAATGCGGACGAGCCTGAAGAGAACGTTTTCCAATCCAACCCTCCAGACCAAGAACATGAGGGGGAGGGGATGGAACTGGATGAAGCTCCCACTGTTGTACTGATTTTGGAGGAGGTGCCCCTCATGGAGGTGACAGCCCCTTCCGTGACTAGTGGTTTGAGTGCTGGTGGGACATTCCATGGTTTCACACCTTCCGAGGTTGTGGGTCCCAGTGGTGTGGTGCAGCGAGGCACACCCAGGGCCCCACCTTCTGAGGTTGCGAATCCCCTTGGTGGGGTGCAGCGAGGCACACCCAGGGCCCTACTGTCCCAGACTGTGGCTCCCAGTGGAGGGGTGCAGCAAGGCACACCCTTGGGGAGGAGGGGAAGGAGAGCTCGACTGTGCTCATCTGAGATGCGGGATCTAACAGATGTGGTTCAGATGATGTCATTGAGTGCGGAGAGCATTGACCTTACCCAATCACTCCTGGACGCCATCAGTGGGGTGAGTGATGAGATAACGGGACTTGTTGGGAGAAATAACAGCAATGACACGAGAAATAGGAATGATATCTGGGACCATCAATGAGGGAATAGTGGTCATGAGGGAGGGAATGTCAGAGGTAGTGCAAACCACGTCACTGACCATGAGGGAGGGAATGTTGCAGGTAGTTCAGACAGTTTTGCTCAACATGAGGGAGGGAATGTTGCAGGTCGTTGGGACACTGTCAGGGCGTATGAGGGACGGCATGTTGGAGTTAGCTGCTGCAATAAGGGAACAAGCCCAGACCCCGCGCCCATTGACAGAATCAACTGTCACTCCCACTGCAGTCCCCACACCAGCCTCTGAAGAGCCCAAAGTCGGGCCCTCCAACTTGCCGCCTGGGCGCTCCAACTTGCCGCCTGGGCGCTCCAACTTGCCGCCTGGGCGCTCCAACTTGCCGCCTGGGCGCTCCAACTTGCCGCCTGGGCGCTCCAACTTGCCGCCTGACGCCGATGTCCCCCACCCTCAAGAGGTGCAGAGTACCCGAGATGTTAGAAAGAATAATCTTGGTACCAAGCCCAGAAACACTGCGCCACCGCCTTTGGGCAGGGGTGCTGGAGTATCCAAGACCCAGCGCAGTGGGCGGTCTTGGAATAAGGGGGAGGAGAGATGGGTGCAGTCTTTCTTTGCGGTTGTTGTTGTTGTTATTGTTACTGTTGTAACTGTTCTCAAATTAAAAGTTTTTTGTAAGTTATGTAAATTTACAAGTTTAAAGTTTGTAAGTGATCTTAAAGTTTTTAAGTAATCTTAAAGAATGATCTTAAAGTAAAGTTTGATACAGAATAATTTTATTAAAGTTAAGTACAAGAGAACTGTTTGTTAAACTTTTGAACAAAATATATTTTACATTAAAACTAATCATGTTCCATTAACACAACACAACATTACGGAACAGTTCTAAACAGTAAGCATGTCCATGTGGAATAGTTGTTGCTGAGCTCTCAGGCATCAGTAAAGCGTTCATAGATGAGCTGCTGGCGCAAGGCTCGAGCAATTGTTAAAAGGGGCATGATGGCCCGCTCTCCTCCGCCATCGTGCTCCGGCCTCAGGCACTTGCATGGCTTCCTCATTCTCATTGTCCTCCTCCTCCTCCTGCTAGTCACCTGCATCTTCCATATCATTATCAGCCACTCTCACTGCAAGTGGGTCTTTTACTACCAGGTGCTGCTGCCTCATGATGGCTAAGTTATGCAGCACGCAGCACACAACAGTGAACTGACCAACAATCTCAGGGGAGTACAGCAAGTAGCCTCCGGAATGGTCCAGGCATCGGAAACGCTGTTTCAAGATGCCAATAGTCCTCTCTATGATGCTGCGCTTTGCAATGTGCGACATGTTGTATTCACGGTCAGCTTCCATCTGGGTTACGCGTAGAGGCATCATGAGCCAGGTGGCTTCCAGTAGCCCTTCTAACTGCTGCTGCTGAAACATGGCAGATATAATGCTGTCGCATAGGATGAACGCATCATGGGTGCTCCCAGGGTATCTCGCATCGACTGACATGATATGATGCATGTCATTACACATATTCTGTACATTGATAGAGTGGAAGCCTTTTCTGTTCCTGTACATCTCGGAATCCTTCAAAGGTGCTCGCAAGGCGATGTGGGTACAGTCAATGCCCTGTACCTTTGGGAAGCCAATAATCCTGGAGAAGCCCACAGCCCTGTCATGATTGCTTGGGCGGGCATGGGGAACTTTATGAAGTCATTCCTACATGTGCAGCTGTGACCTTGCGAATGCAGACATGTGTTGCATGTTGAGAGTTGTGCACACATCCCCAGGTGTAGTTTGAAACAAGCTGGTGGCATAGAATGAAAGTGCAGCTGTAACCTTCACTTCAACTGACAAAGCAGTCCTCCTGAAGCTTCTCGGTTACAGGTCTACTTTGACCAACTCACAGATCTCAGTTACAACTTCTTTGTGAAAACACTGCCTTCTGATACAGTTTGCATCACTCAGGTGGAGGTACGAACGCCTGTCTTGATATACCCGAGGTGGGTAAGGTCTCCTGCCCAGCACCCTACGGGCTCTGATGTTCCTGATGTGATGACATCAAATCAGTTGTCTCCTATGTAGCACCATGATGCAGAAGGCTCGCACAAGGTATGGCATTGTCAGTATTGCCCCCATACTTAAATTTAACCTTTGAAAGAAGCTCAAAACAGCAGGAAAGCAGGCAGGCAGGAGAGGTTTGTAGTTCTCTCTCTCCCCAATGATGGACCACACCCAAGGTCTTGTGACTTCTCCTCTCTTCCCCCCACCCCCATTAACTAATTGCAGTCTTGTGACTTCTCCCCTTCTCTCTCCGCCACCCCCTCCTCCCCCGCCCCCCACTCATTACAGTCTTCAGAAGCCTTCCGATCGGCACCTCGCTCCGCGGCCTCAGTGCAGAAAGCTTCCGATCGGCACCTCAGCCACCGGGTTAGAAGCCTTCCAATCGACACCTTGCTCTCTCTCTCTCCGGCCCCTGGCCCCGCCCCCCCCCAATGGCTTGTTTTGTAGTCGAGCCCCGAGCCGCTGTGTCTGGGTGTGCGGCCGAATCTGCCGGCCAAAGCTACGACCCTCCAGCCCTGCTTCAGGACATTCGGTGGTGGTGTGTGAGTGAGTAAAAAAATGAGAAAACTTCGAAATCCAACAAATTTACACTTCCTATGTTGACAGGTAAAAAAAGTTTAACTTTATTATTGATTTTGGCAGTGTTCTTGACTCCCTCCAAAATTTTCAATTTCAAAACAATGGCATCTTTCAGTGCCGATTTGTCAATGTGCGCTGGTTTTCTTATGTGCCCAGAAGGTTTTTTGGGAGTGGTCAGATACGTCGATCTAAGAGGAAAAAATATTGGCCAAACTGCGAAAAAAAAATTCAAACGGTGCAGACATGAGGGAACGCCTCATGAGTAAAAAATACTGGCCTAGAAAAATCGTAACTAAGTCAGTTATAGCGGCGCAGATCACAGGGGGAAACTTGGGTGGAAAAAAATACGCCAAAAAAACGGCGCACGCCAAAACAAAGCGCAAATGAAAAGTTGAGCCTGTAGTCAATGTGGAAAACAAGCTCTGCTAGCTTTTCTTTAAAAATGTCAGAAAATTCTCAACCTCTCCTTTGGAAAAATGTCCCCTTTGAAGGGTATTTATTATAATAATACTCAGTTTTTATCTGCCCTGATGTAAACAATATATTTTAGTAGACAATATACTTTTGTACAACATATTAGTCAGTTTTTGTCTGTCCTGGAGCGGGGCCGGGCTAGGGGCTGGGAGCACGTGGTCCGGACTGAGTGACAGTTGCACCGACCAATGGGTGATCAGGACCCATCCGGCTTGGCAACCAATCAGGGTGGGGAGCGATGGCGCGAATTTTAAAAATTTGATTGACGCTGGATCTGCTCCAATGAGGAGGCCACAGTGGATGCGGTGCGGCCAATGGGCGTGGGCATGGGCGGTGGGGAGGGGGCCTCCGGCGTTGCTGTGGAGCGGAGAGGAGCGTGTGGCAGGAGCGGTGGGTGAGAAAGAGAGAGAGAGAGAGGGAGAGAGGGGAGTGGGTGGGGAGGTGAAAGAGGGGGAGGAGATTGAGAGAGAGGGGGGTGAAAGAGGGGGAGTGACGGGGGTGGAGGGTGAGAGAGGGGGGTGAGGGTGGGGGTGAGAGAGGGGCCAAGGAGGGGGAGGATGAGAGGAGGGAGGGAGGTGAGAGAGGAGGGAGGGGGTGAGAGAGGAGTGAGGTTGAGAGAGGAGGGAGGGAGAGGGGTGAGAGAGGAGGGAGAAAGAGGGGTGAGAGAAGAGGGAGGGGGTGAGAGAAGAGGGAGGGGGTGAGAGAGGAGGGAGGGAGGGGGTGAGAGAGGAGGGAGGGAGGGGGGGTGAGAGAGGACGGAGGGAGGGGGGGTGAGAGAGGAAGGAGGGAGGGGGTGAGAGAGGAGGGAGGGGGGTGAGAGAGGAGGGAGCGAGGGTGAGAGAAGAGGGAGGGAGAGCAGTGAGAGAGGAGGGAGGGAGAGGGGTGAGAGAAGAGGAAGGGGGTGTGTTAGATCTCTTAATTTCCAATGAAATACGAACTCCGATGGTAGTTTTAACTTTTTAATCTTTCCAGAGAGTAACAAACTGCTTGGCTTCAAGCCAGGTCTTTGTTCTTACTGAGACACATGGTCAAAATGGCTGTACTTTATACCTGGATCAATTTACAGAAAAGAACTCGCCTTCTTTGACCTTATTGGCTCAATTGAAAGTCTTTTAACGTTTTAACCTAAGGTCCGAAAATGTCAAGTTGATTGATGAGTTAATGCAACATGCTGAGCAGCACGTAGCAGCCTTGACTTGGGGGTCTGTGAATTTTCACAGTCTGTAATACTCTATCAGGGTGAGAGAGGAGGGAGGGGATGAGAGAAGGGAGCGGGGGTGAGAGAGGGGGAGAGAGGGAGGGCGGGAAGACATCAGCATTGATTCTATAGACAAAGATGATGATAACAGGCTAAATAAGTACTGTTGCAATAAAGATACAAATTTGACTGCACTATTTTGTGGGTCTCTGCTAGTTTATAATATTTGTTGTTCCTATAGCTACAGCTTTACAAAGCCCTGGTTAGCCCACACCTGGTGTACTGTGTTCAGTTCTGAGCAGCATACCTTAGAAAGGATATATTGGCCATGGAGGGAGCGCAGAGTACATTTACCAGAATAATGCCTGGACTCAAGGGTTAAATTACAAGATCGGATTACACAAACTAGGGTTGTATTCACTGGAATTTAGAAGATTAAGGAGTCATTTGATCGAAGTTTTCAAGATACTAAGGGGAACTGATAGGGTAGATAGAAAGAAACTATATCTGCTGCCTGGGGAATCTGGGACTAGGGGACATAGCCTTAAAATTAGAATCAGGCCTTTCAGGAATTAGAAAATGCTTTTATACACAAAGCATAGTATTTCAAATTCTCTTCTACAAATGCCAATTGATGGGAATTGTTAATTTTAAATCTGAGATTGATAGATTTTTGTTAACCAAAGGTATTAAGAGATCTGGGGCAAAGACGGGTATATGGAGTTAGGTCACAGATCAGCCATCATCATTATCATAGGCAGTCCCTCGGAATCGAGGAAGACTTGCTTCCACTCTGAGCATGAGTTCTTAGGTAGCTGTACAGTCCAATACGAGAACCACAGTCTCTGTCACAGGTGGGACAAATAGTCGTTGAGGGAAAGGGTGGGCAGGGAGCCTGGTTTGCCGCACGCTCTTTCCGCTGTCTGCGCTTGATTTCTGCATGCTCTCGGCGACGATACTCGAGGAGCTCAGCGCCCTCCCGAATGCACTTCCTCCACTTAGGGCGGTCTATGGCCAGGGACTCCCAGGTGTCAGTGGGGATGTCGCACTTTATCAGAGAGGCTTTGAGGGTGTCCTTGTAACGTTTCCTCTGTCCACCTTTGGCTCATTTGCCGTGGACGAGTTCTGAGTAGAGGGCTTGCCTTGGGAGTCTCGTGTCTGGCATGCGAACTATGTGGCCTGCCCAGCGGAACTGATCAAGTGTGGTCAGTGCTTCAATGCTGGGGATGTTGGCCTTGATGAGGACGCTAATGTTTGTGCGTCTGTTCTCCCAGGGGATTTGCAGGATCTTGCGGAGACATCGCTGGTGGTATTTCTCCAGCGACTTGAGGCGTCTACTGTACATGGTCCACGTCTCTGAGCCATACAGGAGGGCGGGTATTACTATGGCCCTGTAGACCATGAGCTTGGGGACAGTTTTCAGGGACTGCTCTTCAAACACTCTTTTTCTCAGGCAGCCGAAGGCTGCACTGGCGACTGGAGATGGTGTTGGATCTCGTCGTCAGTGCCTGCTCTTGTTGATAGGAGGCTCCCGAGATAGGTCGAAGAAGGCCATGTATTAGGGCTGGCGCTGTTCCCTGCATTTTTTCTGCAGCTGTCGCGCTGCAAAAATCATGTCTGCTGTGCCCCGGAGGGGACAACATCCACACTGCGACTCCGGGAGGAGCTCCTCGGCCACGGGGAGAAGACGGTTGAGGAGGATTCTAGCGACGACTTTCCCAGTGGTTGATAGCAGGGAGATTCCTCTTTAGTTGCCGCAGTCGGACATGTCCCCTTTTTTAAAGATGGTCACGATCACTGCATCTCTAAGATCTCCCGGCATGCTTTCCTCCCTCCAGATGAGAGAGATGAGGTCATGTATTCATGCCAGTAGTGCCTCTCCGCCATACTTCAGTGCCTCAGCAGAGATTCCATCCGCTCCCGTAGCCTTGTTGTTTTTTAGCTGTCTTATGGACTTTTCTACCTCGTGCAGTGTTGGGGTCTCATTGAGGTGGTGGCGGGCAGCATGCTGCGGAATGGAGTCGAGAACACTCGAGTCGAAGGCAGAGCCTCGATTGAGGTGATCTTCGAAGTGTTCCTTCCAGCGGGCCCTGACTGCCTCGGTGTCCTTGATGAGTGTTTCCCCGTTCTTGGCCAGGAGTGGGGTGAGGCCTTGGGAGTTTGGTTCGTATGCGGCCTTGACTGCGGTGAAGAATAAGAACATAAGAACATAAGAATTAGGAACAGGAGTAGGCCATCTAGCCCCTCGAGCCTGCTCCGCCATTCAACAAGATCATGGCTGATCTGGCCGTGGACTCAGCTCCACTTACCCGCCCGCTCCCCATAACCCTTAATTCCCTTATTGCTTAAAAATCTATCTATCTGTGATTTGAATACATTCAATGAGCTCACCTCAACTGCTTCCTTGGGCAGAGAATTCCACAGATTCACAACCCTCTGGGAGAAGAAATTCCTTCTCAACTCGGTTTTAAATTGGCTCCCTCGTATTTTGAGGCTGTGCCCTCTAGTTCTAGTCTCCCCGACCAGTGGAAACAACCTCTCTGCCTCTATCTTGTCTATCCCTTTCATTATTTTAAATGTTTCTATAAGATCACCCCTCATCCTTCTGAACTCCAACGAGTAAAGATCCAGTCTACTCGATCTATCATCATAAGGTAACCCCCTCATCTCCGGAATCAGCCTAGTGAATCGTCTCTGTACCCCCTCCAAAGCTAGTATATCCTTCCTTAAGTAAGGTGACCAAAACTGCATGCAGTACTCCAGGTGCGGCCTCACCAATACCCTGTACAGTTGCAGCAGGACCTCCCTGCTTTTGTACTCCATCCCTCTCGCAATGAAGGCCAACATTCCATTCGCCTTCCTGATTACCTGCTGCACCTGTAAACTAACTTTTTGGGATTCATGCACAAAGACCCCCAGGTCCCTCTGCACCGCAGCATGTTGTAATTTCTCCCCATTCAAATAATATTCTCTTTTACTGTTATTTTGTTCCAAGGTGGATGACCTCACATTTTCCGACATTGTATTCCATCTGCCAAACCTTAGCCCATTCGCTTAACCTATCTAAATCTCCTTGCAGCCTCTCTGTGTCCTCTACACAACCCGCTTTCCCACTAATCTTTGTGTCATCTGCAAATTTTGTTACACTACACTCTGTCCCCTCTTCCAGGTCATCTATGTATATTGTAGACAGTTGTGGTCCCAGCACCAATCCCTGTGGCACACCACTAACCACCGATTTCCAACCTGAAAAGGACCCATTTATCCCGACTCTCTGCTTTCTGTTAGTCAGCCAATTCTCTATCCATGCTAATACATTTCCTCTGACTCCGCGTACATTTATCTTCTGCAGTAACCTTTTGTGTGGCACCTTATCGAATGCCTTTTGGAAATCCAAATACACCACATCCATCGGTACATCTCTATCCACCATGCTCATTATATCCTCAAAGAATTCCAGTAAATTAGTTAAACATGATTTCCCCTTCATGAATCCATGTTGCGTCTGCTTGATTGCACTATTCCTATCTCGATGTCCCACTATTTCTTCCTTAATGATAGCTTCAAGCATTTTTCCCATGAGGCCTGGCAGTTAACTTAGCCCCGGACCTGAATTCCACTACATTCAGTTGGGTGGGGTGCAGGTTAACAACTTAACCTCACCACCCAAAAGAACCAGGCCGGATTTAGCATTGTAGTCTAAGTGACTGGAGAACCAGGGTGGGCGAGTAGAAAAACAGGTCGCCATTTCGGGCGGAACCACGAGAGAAAAAAATTGGAATTAATTTACTGAATAATCTGGTGTGGGAGTGCAGTGAAATTAAGAAAAAAAATTTAAGTATTAATAGTAATGCATTGGTAATAATAAGAGCTGGAGAGGTGTATGTATATACAGTCCCCATCACTAAAACCATCCACGTATAAAATGGGCAGTCGCTTATATCGGCCAAAAAGCGATGACCATTAACCATGAGCATTAACGTCAATTTCAGAGTTCCCGGTACAGCGTCTTTAGCACTCGGTTTATTTTGAGCAGAAACAGCCAGTGAGTTCCAGGAATTTTGATCTGTTGCTCTGCAGATTGGATGCTTACGTTTAGCATTATTCCCATAGGAACATCGGAACAGGAGGAGGCCATTGAGCCCCTCCAGCCTGTTTCGCCATTCAGTGATACCATGGCTGATGGTGGTGGATGGAGAAAGCACAGGAGATAGAGCAACTGGCCGACAGCCATGATATGCGAGCATTCTTGTACCTGTTCAGAGTGGGAAGCAGATGGGATGCTACTGCTGGCATTCGTGGGGGCAGGGGGTCTCACAGGAGGATTGGTCTAAGCTTTACTTGTGGGGCCAGGAGGAGCATTCCTTCTTGCTGGGTAAGGGGTATTAAGGGTCAAGGAACCAAGATGCATAGCTAGAGTTAATCTACAATTCAGCTATGATCTAATTGAATGATGGAACAGTCTTAAGTGGCTGAGTGGCCTCCTGCTATTCCTGTGTTCTGTTGCCTGACCCCACAAAGTGAAGTAAAAATATTTTTACCCATTCTCAGCTTCTTCTGAGGCGATCCTTTTCTGTCCTGGGCTGACTTGAGCAGGTGAGCAACAGCAGGTTTCCCCACTCAGGTCCAATTTAAATTTGCAGTCGGGTTCCGATCGCATCATCAGGACCCGACACGCATCTGCAAAGAAGGACAATGCTGACTTTAGGCAGGTGTCCTTGCTGCCTGCTCAAGAGGACAGATTAAAATTGCGGAGAACATCATCCTGGTGGCTCCAGGGCGATAAATAACTCGGGCATTCTAACTGCCAGTCCAGTATCTGTAGCAGGGGTGGGGTTACGATCAGGCCAACATCCTCAGCATTGAAGCACTGACCACACTCGCCCAGCTCCGTTGGGTGGGCCACATCGTCCGCATGCCCAACACAAGACTCCCAAAGCAAGCACTCTACTCGGAACTCCTACACAGCAAGCGATCCCCAGGTGGGCAGAGGAAACGATTTAAGGACACCCTCAAAGCCTCCTTGATAAAGTGCAACATCCCCACCGACAGCTGGGAGTCCATTGCCAAAGACCGTCCAAAGTGGAGGAAGAGCATCCGGGATGGCGTCGAGCACCTCGAGTCTCATCGCCGAGAGCATGCAGAAAACAAGCGCAGGCATGGAAGGAACGTACGGCAAACCAGATTCCCCACCCATCCCTTCCTTCAACGACTTTCTGCCCCACCTGTGACAGAGACTGTAATTCCCATATAGGACTGTTCAGTCACATGAGAACTCACTTTTAGAATGGAAGCAAGTCTTCCACTCAAAGTTGGGAGAAATTTAGAATTCAGCAGAGGAGGACAAAGGGTTTGATTAGGAGGGGGAAAATAGAGTATGAGAGGAAGCTTGCTGGGAACATAAAAACTGACTGCAAAAGCTTCTATAGATATGTGGACAGAAAAAGATTAGTGAAGATAAACGTAGGTCCCTTGCAGTCAGATTCAGGTGAATTTATAATGGGGAACAAAGAAATGGCAGACCAGTTGAACAAATACTTTGGTTCTGTCTTCACAAAGGAAGACACAAATAACCTTCCAGAAATACTAGGGGACCGAGGGTCTAGTAAGAAGGAGGAACTGAAGGAAATCCTTATTCGGCAGGAAATTGTGTTAGGGAAATTGATGGGATTGAAGGCCAACAAATCCCTGGGGCCTGATAGTCTGCATCTCAGAGTACTTAAGGAAGTGGCCCTAGAAATAGTGGATGCATTGGTGATCATTTTCCAATGGTCTATCAACTCTGAATCAGTTCCTATGGACTGGAGGGTAGCTAATGTAACACCACTTTTTAAAAAAGGAGGGAGAGAGAAAACGGATAATTATAGACCGGTTAGCCTGACATCAGTAGTGGGGAAAATGTTGGAATCAATTATTAAAGATGAAATAGCAGCGCATTTGGAAAGCAGTGACAGGATCGGTCCAAGTCAGCATGGATTTATGAAAGGGAAATCATGCTTGACAAATCTTCTAGAATTTTTTGAGGTGTAACTCGTAGAGTGGACAAGGGAGAATCAGTGGATGTGGTGTATTTAGACTTTCAAAAGGCTTTTCACAAGGTCCCACAAAAGAGGTCAGTGTGCAAAATTAAAGCACATGGTATTGGGGGTAATGTACTGATGTGGATAGAGAACTGGTTGGCAGACAGGAAGCAAAGAGTCGGGATAAATGGGTCCTTTTCAGAATGGCAGGCAGTGACTAGTGGAGTGCCGCAGGGCTCACTGCTGGGACCCCAGCTCTTTACAATATACATTAATGATTTAGATGAAGGAATTGAATGAAATATCTCCAAGTTTGCAGATGACACTAAGCTGGGTGGCGGTGTGAGCTGTGAGGAGGATGCTAAGAGGCTGCAGGGTGACTTGGACAGGTTATGTGAGTGGGCAAATGCTTGGCAGGTGCAGTATAATGTGGATAAATGTGAAGTTATCTACTTTGGGGGCAAAAAAACGAAGGCAGAATATTATCTGAATGGAGGCAGATTAGGAAAACACGAGGTGCAACGAGACCTGGGTGTCATGGTACATCAGTCATTGAAAGTTGGCATGCAGGTACAGCAGGCGGTGAAGAAGGCAAATGGTATGTTGGCCTTCATAGCTAGGGAATTTGAGTATAAGAGCAGGGAGGTCTTACTGCAGTTGTACAGGGCCTTGGTGAGGCCTCACCTGGAATATTGTGTTCAGTTTTGGTCTTCTAATCTGAGGAAGGACATTCTTGCTATTGAGGGAGTGCAGTGAAGGGTCACCAGACTGATTCCCGAGATGGCAGGACTGACATATGAGGAGACTGGATCAACTGGGCCTGTATTCACTGGAGTTTTGAAGGATAGGGGATCTCATAGAAACATATAAAATTCTGACGGGACTGGACAGGTTAGATGCAGGAAGAATGTTCCCGATGTTGGGGAAGTCCAGAACCAAAGGACGCAGTCTAAGGGGTAAACCATTTAGGACTGAGATGAGGAGAAATTTCTTCACTCAAAGAGTTGTTAACCTATGGAATTCCCTACCGCAGAGAGTTGTTGATGCCAGTTCATTGGATATATTCAAGAGGGAGTTAGAGATGGCCCTTATGGCTAAAGGGATCAAGGGGTATGGAGAGAAAGCAGGAAAGGGGTACTGAGGTGAATGATCAGCCATGATCTTATTGAATGGCGGTGCAGGCTCAAAGGGCCGAATGGCCTACTCCTGCATCTATTTTCTATGTTTCTATGTTTCCTCAATTTTGAGGGACTGCCTATGATGATGAGGTTAAAATACCCTGTGTTTTTTCTTCATCCACTGCTTCCACAACTTGTGTTTCAATCTCAAGCATGCAAAATGAGAAAATATCCTCATCTTTCCATTCGGCACTTTACAGTCTTCCAGCCTCAAAATTGAGTTCAATAACTTTAGATCATTACCACCGCTCCCATTTTCTCGGACAGCAGGTGTTTGCAATAATTCTGTTGCTGCCATTTACAACCCCCCACCCCTGGACCTATCTTTTGTTTCTTTACTTGACCCATTATCACTCTCTTTAACCTTGCACCATCATCCCTTTTATCATTTAAACTCTCATGCCCTGCACCCTATCACAGAGCATCCATTTTGTTCCGCTCCTCCCCTTCCTGCTTTCCTTGCCTCTGTACACGCTCAAAACCTGTTACCTCTCTAACCTTTTCCGGTTCCGACGATAGCTCATTGACCTGAAACATTGGGGCCAAAATTCAGGCACGCCAGAAGCCTGGCACACCTATAGATTTCTTACCGGTTTTTACAGCCGCATGGGAAGAGGTCACCTCCTGACTGATATTCAGGTCTTTGTCGTTTTTTTTCGACATGACCGGAAGTCGGTCATAATGGCGGTGTAAGTGCGGCAGTAAGTCCTGGTGAGGGGCGGAAATTGGGGCGGGATCGAATCTCTGCCCGCTGTCACTCAGCAGCGGAGCAGTGGTGACATCACGGCATGCGTGTGTCACCACGTCTCTCCTCTCATTTAAAGGGGAGAGAATTGGAATTCTGTGGGTTCGGCCACTGGGCCACCAGGGAGGGTTTCGGCCAGGCCAGAAGCCTGCCACCCAAGAGCGAGTGTCAGGCTGCCTGTTGGCGGCCCGGCTGAACCCGGGGCAATAAATGGCCGGCCGATCGGGAAGTCGGCCAGCAAAAATAAAAACACGGCAGCCACGGCAGTGCGCCCGCCCTAGAAAAAGCTGTCGGGAGCACCGCGCGGCAGAGCAAAGATTTTCGCAGGTAAATTTGGGGCGGACTCTGCTGGAGGTGCGGGAGATCGGCGGTGTGCGCTTTGATGACGCACTTGCGGTGGTCGGCAGCAGCGGGGCAGAAATGGGGATAGGCCGAAAAATCTCCGAGGTGAATTTATGTCGTGGTGGCCAATGGACTGCAACGCGGTGGACACTTGATTCTGCCGCATGGCCGCCGCAAAACAGTGATAACGGGCCTTATCCGGACGCTGAATTTTGGCACCGTTAACTCTGTTTATCTCTCCAGAGATGCTGCCCGACCTGGTGAGCATTTTCTGCTATTTCTGATTTCCAGCATCCACAGTATTTTGCCGCTGCGAGGAAATACATATATTGTTTGGTCTGCGGCTTTCAGCCGAAGAGATTCTCGCAACAGCCGAGCATTACTGGGTATTCGCCAAATATTGATTCAATACTTCCAATGCCAAACTAGGTCCCTGACCATCTCACTTGTGTCACATTCAGCTCAAAAAATGAGAAGACACTTAGGCAGCCAGCTCAGAATCAGCAGGACAAAATTGCCCCTCATTATGGGATGGCTTTTCCCCCTGGTCGATCCTGATTCCTACAACTCTGACACAACCAAAGAATATCTTTGAGCCTGAGGGGATTTATCACAGTCCTTTTGCAAGTGTAAAAAGAGTCATAACTCATGAACACCACAGGTGCACGTGAGTTATTATGACCTGTCAGTTGAATAATAGAATGCCTAGGACGTGCTGTCACTGGTGGAGTGGAGTGGCCATTTATCCTTGCAGCTTGTAACCTAAGCATTTCACCAAGCCAGTTTTCAACACTGCATGCGGTGGCTAAATTTAGTTGCAATCTGCACATATCAGCCCATGTCAGTTTTCCTACTCCAGTTAATTGAATTCTTCTTGCGTGGGACTTTCATTGATATGCTAAAATCAGCCGTGACTCAGTGGGTAGCACTCGCGCCTCTAATGTCAGAAGGTTGTGGATTCAAGTCTCACTCCAGAGACTTCAACACAAGATCTAGACTGACATTCCCAGTGCAATACTGAAGGAGTGCTGCACTATCGGAGGTGCCGTCTTTTGGATGAGACATTAAACCAAGGCTCCGTCTGACCTCTCAGGTGGATGTAAAAGATCCCATGGCACTATTTTGAAGAAGAGAGGGAAGTTCTCCCCGATGTTCTGGGCCGATATTTGTCCCTCAACCAACATTATTAAAACAGATTATCTGATCATTAGCACATTGCTGTTTGTGGAACCTTACCGTGCACAAATTGGCTGCTATGTTTCCTACATTACAACAGTGACTACATTTCAAAAATTACTTTGTTGGCTGCAAAGTGCTTTGGGACGTCCGGTGGTCGTGAAAGGCACTTTAGAAATGCAAGTCTTTCTTTCTTTACCTAAGGAAGGAGATACTTGCCTTAGAGGGAGTGCAAAAAAGGTTCAGCAGCCTGATTCCTGGGATGGGGTGATTGTCCTATGAGGAGAGAATAAGTAGTCAAGGTCTATATTCCCTAGAATTTAGAAGAATGAGAAGTGTTCTCATTAAAACATATAAAATTCTTGGAGGGCTTGACAGGGTAGATGCTGGGAAGCTGTTGCCCCTGGCTGGAGAGTCTATAACTAGGGGTCAAAGTCTCAGGCTAAGGGTTTGGCCATTTAGGACTGAGATGAGGAGGAATTTCTTCACTCAAAGGATTATGAATCTTTAGAATTCTCTACCCCAGAGGGCTGTGGATGCTGAGTCATTGAGTATATTCAAGACAGAGATCTTGAGGTAGAAGATCAGCCACGATCTTATTGAATTGCGGAGCAGACTCGAAGTGCCGAATGGCCTACTCAATTCTAAGATTTCGAAACTGTGAGATTGAGATGTGGATGGAGAAGGTCCCTGAGCTTAAATCCAGCACCTCTGGGAGGAGACTATAAGGAACAGAACTGCACTTGTAGAAATTGTCAAAAAATCAAATAAAAGGACTATTGTATTCCTACCACTCGACTTGTGACAAAGAAAGCACTTTTTAATGCGGTGAAAATGTCAACTGGGAAAGAATTGACTTCCAACAGGGCATTCTGTTTCCAACAAGGAAAGCCCCTGACTGTGATAAAACATAGTTGAATAAAATGTTAGGGTGGAAATGACTGTCAGTGTCGTTAGTGTACAAATGAGTGATTCACTTTCTCTCTACTATTTTAACAAGTGTTGACCTGCTTAATCCCACTGAGATAAACAGGTCAACATCACTGTTCAAACAACAAAGCAAACAAATTTAGTCTCAGCACGCGAAGTGTTTTCGTGATAGGTTTCTTCCCTCCGCTGATGACATTTCTCACTCAACGCCCTGCAGCAGAGCAAGGAATCTGAGGGTGCATCTGTCATCATGCACTGATGGGAGCCAATCTGGCATAAGGGGCTATTAGCGTCTGGATTGATTTTGAATGGGAGTGCAAAATGGGCCACAGCAAGTCGGCAGCCTTTTTAACACTCATGAAAGTGTGCAACGGGCTGCTACTTTGCTGTCGCCCTAAACAAAGTTATACCTCATTTATATCTCGAGGGTTAAAAATGGATTAATTCCCAAGCTGAAAATCCACCCCCATTCTGAGTGAACCCAGCTGTAACTTTGGTGGGAGTCTGTCAGAACAGCTGGCTCTAGGCCAAGAGCAGGTAACACCAGGTCCAGACCTACTTTCCAGAGTTCTAGGGTGGTTTTGTGGGGGCAAAAATTCCATAGATCAATTGAAAAATTCAAAACTAAGATTACTAGATTTTTGTTAGGCAAGGGTATTAAGAGTTACGAGACCAAGGCAGGTAAATGTAATTAAGGTACAGGTCAGCCATGATTTGGTGGACCAGGCTCGAGGGGCTAAATGATCTAGTCCTGTTCCTATGTTCCTATCCAATGTATCTCTCTCCCCCGCCCCACCCTTCTCTCCAACCATTACCATTAAAGATTGGAGGCCAGGGTCAGGGACTCAATATTCAGAGTCTTGGCATTTGGATAGTGTTGGTAAATCTGGTGAAGTGGGGTCCATCTCGGAGTTTAGGCCAAGAAAAAAAAATATTTAAATTAATACTTTTTTATTAATACTAGTGAGAGAGGGCAAGAAGTTGGACCTCTGTTCCCCTTCTTTGGGGTGCAGTATGGGTGCCCAAAGCATCACTTTCATTGAGCTGTCCCGCATGCCCCAAGATTTCCTAAAAAAGGTCTGAGACCCACCCCCAATCCCCATATTGGTTGTGTGTATCTGATAGAATCATAGAAATCATAAAATCATAAAAATTTACAGCTTAGAAGGAGGCCATTCGGCCATCATGTCCGTGCCGACCGACAAAGCTATCGGGGCCGAAATTCAGGGCCGCCAGAAGGCTGGCACACCTACCCTTTTACTTGAAGTTTTTCCCGCCGGGATCATTGAGGCTGTCTTGCCGTCAATTTTCGGGATTTTGCCATTTTTTTAAAAAGTTGAACCGGAAGTTAGTCGTAGTGGGGGTGGAAGTGAGGCGGTAAGGCAGGCTGAGGGCCGGAAGTTGGGGCGGGATCAGGACTCTGCCGCTGTCACTCAACACCGGAGCATTGGTGATGTCACTGCGTTAAAGGGGAGAGAATCCGGCATTTTTTATCTTCGGCCACTGGGCCACCAGGGAGGATTTCGGCCGGGCCAGCAGCCTGCCATCCAAGAGGGGGTGCCAGGCTGCCTGTTGGCGGCCTGGCCAAACCCGTGGGCACTATTTTGCCGGCCGAGCAGGAACTCGGCCATCAAAAATAAAGACATGGCGACCATGGCAGTAGCCCCCCTCTTGAAGGGCTGCCGCGCTGCCAGGCCGCACACAGTCAGCCAAAGACGCACCAACAGAGAAAGCTATCGGAGACAGCGCGCGGCGGGGCAATGATTTATTCAGGCGAATTTGGGTCGGTGTATTCTGAAGGTGAGGGAAGGCAGCAGTGCGTGCTTTTATGGCACACTTGCGATGATCGGCAGCAGCGGGGCAGAAGTGGAGATAGGCTGAAAAATCCCCGACCTGAATTTGGGTCAGGGCGGCCACAGGATTCCACCACTTGGCCGCCGCAAACGGGCAGTAACGGGTCTTACCGAGACCCTGAATTTTGGCCCCATCCAGTCTAATCCCACTTTCCAGCTCTTGGTCTGTAGCCCTATAGGTGACGGCACTTCTAGTGCATATCCAAGTACTTTTTAAATGCTATGCGGGTTTCTGCCTCTGCCACCCTTTCAAGCAATGAGTTCCAGACCCCACCACCCTCTGTGAAAAAATGTCTCCTTAAATCTCCTCTAAACCTCCTACCACTTTAAATCTATGCCCCCTGGTTATTGACCCCTCTCCTAAGGGGAAGAGGTCGTTCCTATCCACTCTATCTAGGCCCCTCATAATTTTATACCCCTCAATTAGGTCTCCCCTCAGCCTCCTCTGTTCTAAAGAAAACAAATCCAGCCTTTCCAATCTTTCCTCATAGCTAAAATTTTCCAGTCCAGGCAACATCCTCATAAATCTCCTCTGTACCCTCTCTAGTGCAATCACATCTTTCCTGTAATGTGGTGACCAGAACTGCAAGCAGTACTCTAGCTGTGGCCTAACCAGTATTTTATACAGTTCAAACATAACCTTCTTGCTCTTATATTCTATGCCTCGGCTAATAAAGGAAAGCTTTCCCATATGCCTTCTTAACTACCTTATCGACCTGTCCTGTTACCTTCAGGGACTGTGGTCATGCACTCCAAGGTCCCTCTGTTTCTCTACACTTCTCAGTGTCTTGCCATTTATTGTGTATTCCTTTGCTTTGTTAGCCCTCCCCAAATGCATTACCTCACACTTCTCCAGATTGAATTCCATTTGCCACTGATCTGCCCACTTGACCAGTCCATTGATATCTTCCTACAGTCTACAGCTTTCTTCTTCATTATCAAGCACATGGCAAATTTTTATATTGACTACAAACTGCTTACTCATACCCCCTACATTCAAGTCCAAATCAGTGATATATACCACAAAAAGCAAGGGCCCTAGTACTGAGCCCTGCAGAACCCCACTGGAAACAGCCTTCCAGTCACAAAAACATCCATCGACCATTACCCTTTGCTTCCTGCCTCTGAGCCAATTTTGGATCTAAAATGCCATTTTGCCTTGAATCCCGTGGGCTTTTACTTTTGTGACTAGTCTGGATGTGGGACCTTCTCAAAAGACTTGCTAAAATCCATATATACTACATCAAATGCACGAACCTCATCGACCCTCCTTGTTACTTCCTCAAAAAATGAAATCAAGTTAGTCAGACACGACCTTCCCTTAACAAATCCATGCTGATTATTCTTGATTAACCCGTGTCTTTATAAATGAAGATTTATCCTATCTCTCAGAAATGTTTCCAATAATTTGCCCACCACCGAGGTTAGGCTGACTGGCCTGTAATTACATGGTCTATCCCTTCCTCCCTTTTTAAACAATGGTGCAACGTTAACAGTCCCCCAGCACCACACCTGTAGCCAAAGAGGATTGGAAAATGATGGTCAGGGCCTCTACTATTTCCTCTCTTGCTTCTCTTAACAGCCTGGGATACATTTCATCTGGACCTGGGGATTTATCCAGTTTGAAAGATACTAATCTCCTTTGTTATGTATGTGGACTTGTATTTGTATGGAGAAAGAGTCAGACTGAACATTGCGAGCTCAAAGTAAAGGGTGACCTTAGTCTTTTATTGCAGGTCTCCAGAGTGCCTCTTCAAATACCTGTGCTGCCAAGGGATTATGAGATCTCTTATGAGATGAGACTCCAGGGGAAGAGCCCCCTGGTGGCTGTACAGAGTAAATACAAGTCCACATATATAACAACACTCTTCCCCCCAAAGTCAATAGTGTAACTATTTACAATGTGAGTCGATCTGGGGCCCTTCTTGCCCTGGTTGATCGTCTCGGTGTGAAAGCTGGTGTTGTTGAATCATTAGTTGGACCCTTGCTGGGCTGCTGTGCAGCTGGCCTTGCTGGGTTGCCTGGTGTGTTGGGGCCTGCTGGGCTGCTGTGGATGATGGGTTCTGCTTCGTGGTCTACCATGGTGCCGGTTGCCACTGGTGTGTATGTTGGGGATCAAAAAAGGTAGGGTCCAAGGTGGGTTGCTCAGGGTCGTCCGTGAATCTGAGTTTGACTTGGTCCAAGTGTTTCCGGTGAATGAGTCCATTTGAAAGTTTGACCTGAAACACCCTGTTCCCCTCTTTGGCCATGACAATGCCGGGAAGCCACTTGGGACCTTTTCCATAATTTAATACAAATACAGGATCATTGATTTCAATCTCCCGTGACACATTTGCGCTATCATGGTATGCACTTTGTTGAAGCCGCCTGCTCTCTACTTGTTCATGAAGATCTGGGTAAACTAACGAGAGCCTTGTCTTAAGTGCTCTTTTCATGAGCAGTTCAGCAGGTGGGATCCCAGTGAGTGAATGGGGGCTCATGCGGTAGCTAAGCAGGACTCGGGATAGACGAGTCTGCAGTGAGCCTTCATTACCCTCTTCAAGCCTTGCTTGATGGTTTGCACTGCTCTCTCAGCCTGACCATTGGACGCTGGTTTAAACAGGGCAGATGTGACATGTTTGATCCCGTTACGGGTCATGAATTCTTTGAACTCAGCACTGGTAAAACATGACCCGTTGTCACTCACCAGGACATCGGGTAGGCCGTGAGTGACAAACATGGCCCGCAGGCTTTCAGTAGTGACAGCGGACGTGTTAGCCGACAATATCTCACATTCAATCCACTTGGAGTATGCGTCCACAGCCACAAGGAACATTTTACCCAAGAACGGATCTCCATAGTCGCGTGTACCCTAGACCACGGTTTGGAGGGCCAAGAACATAACCTTAGCGGCGCCTCCCTGGGTACATAGCTTAACTGCGAACATGTATTACATCTGTGAATGCAGTCCACATCGATACCAGGCCACCACACGTGGGATCTGGCTATCGCTTTCACCATTACGATGCCTGGGTGGGTACTGTGGAGGTCATTGATGAAGGTGTCTCTGCCCTTCTTGAGGACCACTACTTGATTGCCCCACAGAAGGCAGTCTGCCTGTATAGACATTTTATCTTTGCGCCGCTGGAACGGCTTTATCTCTTCCTGCATTTCCACTGGGACACTAGACCAGCTCCCGTGAAGCACACAGCTTTTGACTAGAGATAATAAGGGGTCCTGGCTTGTCCAGGTTTTGATCTGCTGGCAGTGACGGGTGATTGCTCACTCTCAAATGCTTCCATAACCATGGCTAGATCGGCGGGCTGCGCCATTTCCACCCCCGTGGTGGGCAATGGCAGCCTACTGAGTTTTCTGTGCCTGGCCTGTGCCAACTGGAGTCAAGACTGGCCTTGAGGCCTTGTTGCACCACAACCTTTCGAAAGTCTTTTTGCCCATGATGGACTGGCTCGCGCCCGTGACCAGCTCCATTGACACTGGGAGTCCATTTAGTTTAACATTCAACATTATCAGAGGAGAATTCATGGTGAATGTGTGCACCCCATGTACCTCTACCTCCTCAATCCGAGGCTCTGGTTCATCGTGATCCTCTGTGGATCTGTCCTCCATTGTAACATGGTGGTTTGCAGGTTTAACAGGCTTTGCAGCTAATCTGCACACTCGTTGGAGGTGTCCCATTGTTCCATAGCCCTTGAAAATGTGCTCGTTGAATCGGCATGAATGGAAACGATGATCACCCCCGCAGCGCCAACAAGGTGTTAACGGCCTTGCATTCATCACCCTTGATGGTGGACTCAGTCATCTGCAGATGTGCAGCTGCAGGTATGTGTGACCTGCCCTGTATGTTACGATTTGAAAACAACATCACTTTGTTCACAGTACTTGTAGCAGCACTTGTGTGCTGAGAGATTTGCTTCGTATTGTCACTGGTGGCAATGAATGCCTGGGCTATTGCTATGGCCTTACTCAAGGTTGGGGTCTCTACAGTCAAAAGTTTGCGAAGTATGGTTTCGTGGCCAATGCCAAGTACAAAAAAGTCGCTGAGCATGTGCTCCAAAATGTCCTTCAAATTCGCAATGTCCTGCAAGGTGTCTTAGCTCGGCGACATAACTCGCCACTTCCTGGTCTTCAGATCTTTTGTAGGTGTAGAACCGGTACCTCACCGTCAGAATGCCTTCCTTCAGGTTCAAATGCTCTCAGACCAGTGTGCACAAATCGTCGGACGATTTCTCCATGGGTTTTGCCGGAGTGAGCAGATTCTTCATGAGGCCATACGTTGGTGCCCCACAGACGGTGAGGAGGATCGCCCTTCGTTTGGCAGCATTCTCTTCCCCAATCATCTCACTCCGAGAATTTCTCCAGGATGGCACTGTTCTCTGCATCTTTGGGTTCGCTATCTGTATCTCGTCGCCAGTTGTTATGTATGGAGAAAGAGTCAGACTGAACACTGTGAGCTCAAAGTAAAGTGTGACCTTAGTTTTTTATTGCAGATCTCCAGAGTGCCTCTTCAACCTGTGAAGCCTCCTTAAATACCTGTGCTGCCAAGGGATTATGGGATCCCTTGGGACTCCAGGGGAAGAGCCCTCTAGTGGCTGTACAGAGTAAATACACGTTCACATATATAACATCCTTAATACTTCCTCTTTCACTATGTTTATTTCATCTAATATATCACACTCATCCTCCCTGATTGCAATGTTTGCATCGTCCCTCTCTTTTGTGAAAACTGACACAAAGTATTCATTAAGAATCATACCCACATCTTCTGTCTCCACACACAGGTTACCATTATGATCCCTAATAGGCCCTACTCTTACTTTGCATTTCCTGTTGCTGTCAATGTATTTATAAAACATCTTTGGGTTTTCCTTGATTTTATTTGCCAATATTTTGTCATGCCCTCTCTTGGCTTTCCTAATTTCCTTTTTCATTTCACCCCTGCACTTTCTATACTCACCTAGGCTTTCTGCAGTATTAAGCCCTTGGTATCTGCCATAAGCTTCCCTTGTTTTCTTTATCATACCCTGTATGCCCCTTGATGTCAAGGGGGCGCGACATATTTTAGTCGCACCCTTTTTCTTTAAGGGAGCAAACCTGCTCTGAACTCTCACTATCTCCTCCTTAAATGCCTCCTACTGCTTTACCTTCAATTAGCTGTTTCCAGTCCACTATGACTAAATCACATCTCAGCTTAGTAAAATTAGCTTTTCCCCAATTGAGAACTTTTATTCCTGGTCTATCTTTCTCCTTTTCCATAACTACCCTAAATCTAAGTGAATTATGATCACTACCACCAAAGTGCTCTCCCACTAATACCCCTTCCACCTGCCCAGCTTCATTCCTTAAAACTAAGTCCAGAACCGGCCCCTCTCTTGTTGGGCTTGCTACGTACTGGCTAAAAAAGTTCTCCTGAATGCATTTTAAGAATCCTGCTCCCTCTATCTCTTTCACACTAATTCTATCCCAGTTAATGGGCTCATTTTTCCCCGAGCCCTTTTTCTGGTGTATTGCCAGAGTTGCGCCGCTTAATTAGGTAAAAAAATGCGCCAGAAAAAAATCTCCCAAGTTTCCCCGATTTTTGGCCTCTAATCTGCAGCCGCGCAGCGTGGCCAGTTACCCCGGGGTGTTGGAGCCTGCGGTCTGCGCTGGAAAAAGGAGCCGGGCCTTCTGTGCCTGCACGGGGGGAGGGGGAAAAACTGATGTTCTTGACGTCGCTGAAATGGTCACGCATGCGCAGTAGAGCTCCGAGTGAGGTGCCTTCCTGGTCAGCTGCGGTGAGTACTCGTCACCTGCCGAGCCTCTCCGGTGCCTTCCCGCTGCTCTGTAGCCCCCGAATTTATGCCGGTCCAGGTCCGCTCTGCTTCCCGCCCCTATCCCCGGCTGAATGGCCTCCAATGTACTTACCTGCGCCGATTTCTTTAATTCTCCGCAAGGGTTTTCTCGAGAGGCCACATACGCTGGCCTAAGTAGAATGGAGTAACTATCAGCTGGCCAAAGTTGTCTAAATGGCCAGAATTGGTGTAGGTGGCTGGTAACGCCCCCTGTTGAGGAAAAAAAACTTACCGAAAAAAAATGTAACTAACTGAGTTACGCTGGTGCAAATTGATTGGGGAAATTGGGGATTTTTAAATTAGGCCAGAAAAAGCAGCCTACTCCAAAACAAAAACAGCGCAAATACTGGGAAAAATTGAGCCCAATATGAGGGTAGTTGGAATCACCGATTATTACTGCCCTGTTGTTTTTCCACTTCTCAGAAATTTGCCTGCATATTTGCTCTTCTATCTCCCTCTGACTATTTAGGGGGTTTATAGTACACTCCTAACAGTGTGATTGCCCCTTTTTTGATCTTCAGTTCAACCCATATGTCCTCACTTGATGATCCCTTTAACATACCATCTCTCCTCACAGCTGTAATTGTTTCTTTAACCAATACTGAAACCCCCCCTCCTTAGCTTGTCTGGAAACCCTGTAACCAGGAATGTTGATCTACAATTCCTGTCCTTCTTTCAGCCATGTCTCAGTAATAGCTATAATATCATACTCCCACATGCCTATCTATGCTCTCAGCTCATCTGCCTTATTCATTCCCAAGACTCGTTGCATGGAATTATATACCATTTAGCATTGCCGAACTCCTTTGTTGTCTATTTTCTAACCTTTGTTTCCTCTGCCTTCTAAACTCGCTGACTAATTTTCTGCCTTCCATTTCCAGCTTTGCTTATCACCCTACTGAATCTACTATCAGGTTCCCATTCCCCTACTAAGCTACTTTAAACCCTCCCCAACAGCACTAGCAAACCCTCCCCCGCTCCCCTCCCCCATGAGGATATTGGTCCTGGCCCTGTTGAGGTGCAATCCGTCCAGCTTGTACAGAACCCACCTCCCCAGAAATGGTTCCAATGCCTCAGGAATCTAAGCCCTCCCTTCTGCACCATCTCTCTGCATTCATCTGCTCTATCCTCCTATTTCTGTACTCACTAGTACATGGCATGGGCGTAATCCGGAGATTACTACCTTTGAGTTCCTGTTTTTTCATCTCTTTCCTCGCTCCCTAAAATCTGCCTGCAGGACCTCACCCCTCTTTCTACCTATGTCATTGGTACCGATATGGACCACGACCTCTGACTGTTCACCCTCCCCCCTCAGAATGTCCTGCAGTCGATCAGTGACGTCCTTGACCCTGGCACCAGGGAGGCATCCTAGAGTCATGTCTGCTGAAGCACCTGTCTGTTCCCCTAACTATCGAATCCCTACCACTATTGTTCTTCAACTCTTCTTCCTCTCCCCCTGTGCAGCTGAGCCACCCATGGTGCCGTGGACTTGGCTCTGGCTGCACTCCCCAGAAGAGCCATCGCCCTAACCAGAACTGAAAATCAGTTAGCGAGCAAGATGCACTCAGGAGACTCCTGCCCTACCAGCCTGGTCCTCCTCGTCTGTCTGGCGGTCACCCATTCCCTCTCTGCCTGCACACCCTTAAGCTGCGGGGTGACCACATCCTGAAACATGCTATCCACAAAGTTGTCAGCCTCCGGATGCACTGCAGTGACGCCAGCCGCCGCTCAAGCTCCAAAACCCGGCACTTCCCACACGCGTGGTCATCCAGGCCACAAGAAGCGTCCAGGACTTCCCACATGGCACAGAATGTGCATTCCATGGGACTGAGCTGCCCTGCCATGTCCTTATTTATTAAACTATTCACTAAAGTTTTTAGTATACCCCTCTGCCCTAATTTCGAGAGAAGAAAAGACAATAGTGATAGTCACCAAGCAATCACCTACCTGCTGTCCTGTGACATCCCTCCTTGAGTTAGGTTGAATTTCCTATTTCTGTGCTGTAGACTTAATTGGAGTGAAATTCCGTTGCGCCCTGTTTGGAGATGGTAACATCCGGGAGGCGAGACATTTTGCACCAGGCTACCTAAATTTGACACAAACGCGCTCCATTTCCTTTCTGGGGCGATAGTGGGGCGGACGGGTCAGGAGTGGGGCGCAGCGTTACACTTTGGGCCATGTAGCGCTGCGTGTAGGAGGGGCTCTTCCCGTCATTAAAGGGAAGGACCCAAGCTGCAAACTCCGCAGGGGATGAAATGGACCTCCCTGGACCACCGGGGAACGGGGGTGCCATGCCAACAACCCAGCACTCAAGCAGAGTACCTGTCATATATGTAACCATCATGCAACGGTAATCTTCATGTAACTGTAACTTTCATGTAACTCCTGTACACTGTACTTATACCCTAGAAATGCACACCCTGACCACAGTGGGTGAACTTGTGGGAGACACTCCTCACCTGGGTTTCCAGGTATAAAAGGGGAGGTCCCGCCCAGGGTCAGCACTCCTTGGTCCTGGAAATAAAGGTTAAGGTCACACAGTGACTGTGTCTGCAGTACATGCCTTGTGTGAATTTGTAGTAAGGTGCAGGGACACCACATTTGGCAACAAGAAACGGGAATCACCGAACCACGAGGATGGCCACCGGGAGCACAGAGGAACATTACTGTGTGGGTGAGGACTGGGATGACTTCGTGGAGAGACTCAAGCAGAACTTTGTCAAGAAGGACTGGCTGGGAGTGGCAGCGCCTGACAAGCGGAGGGCACATCTACTGACCTGCTGCGAGACACAGACATATGCGCTGATGAAAGATCTGCTCGCACCCCAAAAGCCAGCGGACAAGTCCTTTGAAGAGCTCAGCCAGCTGATCAGTGAGAATCTCAAGCTGGCAAGTAGCATACACATGGCCCGGCACCGGTTCTACACACACTGGTGTCGGGAGGGACAAAACATCTCGGTCTTCGTTGCCGACCTGCGGCGCTTGGCCAGTCTCTGTAAGTTCACAGATGCCTACAGGGGGGAGATGTTACGGGATTTCTTCATTGAGGGCATTAATCATGCCGGGATTTTCAGGAAGCTCATAGAGGCCAAGGACTTGACTTTAGAAGGGGCGGCGTTGATAGCTCAGACCTTCATGGCAGGGGAAGAGGAGACCAAGCTAAGTTACGCGTGCAGCCCTGGGCCCAACGTGGCGATGGACCAGGGAGTTAACATGGTGAACGCGGCTCGGGACCCCGCAGGCAGGCTAGGGCATTTTGAAACCGCCCAGGCAGCAACAGACTCGAGGGTGGGCCCACAACAGCGACAATGGAGAGGGGATCGGCAATTCATGCCATCACAAGGAACAATGTGTCCCGCGATGGGACCATTAACACCCACCATCAGAGTGCCTAGAAACAACCAAATGGGCAATCAGAGAGGAATGCCTGGTAACAGTCCTTTTGTTAACAACAATCTCAGCTCATGCTGGAGGTGCGGGGGTAGACATACTACGAAAAGCTGCAGGTTTCAGCAATATACCTGTAGGATTTGTAACGTCAGTGGACACTTGGCCAGGATGTGCAAAAAGGCTGTAGCGAGGCTAATCTGCGAGATAGAGGGACCAGACGAGGGGTCTGCAATGCAGGATGATGCCTGGGGAAAAGCCATGGATGCTGAAGTACAGCGGGTTCATGTGGCTGACGTCCACAGATCATACACTAAAACGCCACCCATGATGATGAAAGTTTTATTGAATGGCATCCCAGTGCGCATGGAGCTGGATACGGGAGCTAGCCAGTCACTTATGAGCATCCAACAATTTGAGAGACTATGGCCACACAGAGCTAGCAGGCCCAAACTGAAAAGCATTGACACGCAGCTACAGACGTACACCAAAGAGATCATCCCAGTGCTAGACAGTGCAAACTTGGTGGTAACACATAATGGATCACAGAACCGGCTGCCACCCTGGATCGTCCCGGGAAATGACCCCGCGCTCTTGGGGAGGAGTTGGCTAGCCGAGATGAATTGGAAATGGGAGGATGTGCACGCCATTTCATCTATGGAGCAAAGTTCATGCTCACAGGTCCAACAAAAATTCAGGTCACTGTTTCAACCCGGTGTCGGAACGTTCAAGGGCACCAAAGTAGTGATACGCATCACCCCGGACGCCAGACCAGTGCACTACAAAGCCAGAGCGGTGCCGTATGTGATGCATGAGAAAATTGAAAGTGAATTGGACAGGCTGCTCAGAGAGGGCATAATTTTGGCTGTTGAATTCAGTGACTGGGCAAATCCTATCGTTCCTGTCCTTAAAGCAGATGGCTCGGTCAGGATTTGTGGCGACTACAAAGCCACCATCAACCGAGTGTCGCTGCAAGACCAATACCCGCTCCAGAGAGCGGAGGACCTTTTTGCCACGCTGGCAGGTGGAAAGCTGTTCACGAAGCTGGACCTCACTTCGGCCTACATGACTCAGGAACTGGCTGAAGAATCCAAACTTCTGACCACCATCACGACGCACAAGGAATTATTTATCTACAACAGGTGTCCGTTCGGCATTCGTTCGGTGGCAGCTATCTTTCAGAGAAACATGGAAAGCTTGCTCAAATCCATTCCTGGAACAATCGTATTCCAAGACGACATCCTTATAACTGGTTGGGACACCGAGGAACACCTCCACAACCTGGAGGAGGTGCTACGCCGACTGGACCGGGTAGGCTTGCGGCTGAAGAAGGCCAAGTGTGTGTTTTTGGCCCTAGAGGTCGAGTTTTTGGGCAGGAGGGTTGCTGCAGACGGGATCTGGCCCACTGAATCAAAATTGGAGGCGATCCACCGGGCGCCCAGGCCCGGCAACATGTCGGAGTTACGATCATTCCTGGGACTTTTGAACTATTTCAGGAACTTTCTGCCGAACTTAAGCACATTATTGGAGCCGTTATACATGCTCCTGCGTAAAGGTTGTGAATGGTTTGGAGGCGACTGTCAAGAACGGGCTTTCAATAAGGCGAGGAACCTGCTGTGTTCCAACAAACTGTTGACTTTGTATGATCCCTGTAAAAAACTGGTTTTAACGTGCGATGCATCATCCTAGGGGGTTGGGTGTGTGTTGCAGCAGAGTAATGATGACGGCCGACTCCAACCGGTGGCTTATGCCTCCAGGTCACTCTCCCAGGCAGAGCGTGGATATGGCATGGTTGAAAAGGAAGCACTCGCTTGTGTTTAACTTGTGAAAAAGATGCACCAGTATCTTTTCGGTAGACGGTTCGAGCTAGAAAGGGACCACAAGCCATTAACATCCCTGTTGTCCAACAGCAAGGCTGTCAATGCCAATGTGTCAGCTCGCATACTGCAATGGGCTCTCATGCTGGCTGCGTATGACTACACCATACGGCACTGGCCAGACACCGAAAATTGCGCTGACGCGCTCAGCAGGCTCCCACTGGCCACCACTGAAAGGGCGTCGGAGCAAAGCGCTGTCATGGCCATTGAGGCTTTTGACACCGCAGGCTCCCCCATCACAGTCCACCAGATCAAACTCTGGACCAACAGAGACCTCCTCCTATCCATGATAAAGAAATGTGTTCTGACTGGGGATTGGGCGCCCGCACACGGGGCGTGCTCCGAGGAGGTCAGACCGTTTCAGAGACGGATGGATGAGCTCTCCATCCAAGCCGACTGCCTGCTATGGGACAGCCGGGTAGTCATGCCCCAGAAAGGAAGGGAAGCATTCATCAGGGAACTCCACAGCGAGCACCCTGGCATCGTGTTAATGAAGGCCATTGCCCGGTCACATGTATGGTGGCCGGGGATTGACTCAGACTTGGAACACTGGGTTCGCAGGTGCACGACGTGTGCCCAGCTGGGCAATGCCCCCAGGGAGGCCCCACTCAGCCCGTGGCCCTGGCCCACCAGGCCATGGTCACGTATTCATGTAGACTATGCAGGCCCGTTCAGGGGGAAAATGTTCTTGATTGTTGTTGATGCATACTCGAAATGGATCGAGTGCATCATATTAAACTCGTGCATGACATCCATCACCGTGGAGAGTCTGCGTACGGTTTTCGCGACCCACGGCTTGCCGGACATCCTGGTCAGCGACAATGGCCCGTGTTTTACCAGCCATGAATTCCAGGAGTTTATGTCGGGCAATGGTATCAAACATGTCCAGACAGCGCCGTTCAAGCCGGCTTCAAATGGCCAGGTGGGGAACGTGCGGTCCAAGTCATAAAACAGGGCATGCTATGCATCCAAGGACCCTCCCTTCAGTACCGCCTATCACACCTCCTGCTGGCCTACAGGTCCCGCCCGCACTCGCTCATGGGAGTCCCGCCAGCGGAACTCCTCATGAAACGCACGCTTAAAATGCGGTTATCCCTCATTCACCCAGCCCTGGCAGACATTGTTGAGGGCAAGCGGCAGTTCCAAACCAATTTCCATGATCGAAACTCAAGGGGGAGGTGTATAGAAATGGATGACCCGGTATTTATTCTTAACCATGCTTTGGGACCCAAGTGGCTCGAGGGCACAGTAATTGGCAAAGAAGGGAATAGGGTCATAGTGGTCAGACTAAACAATGCGCAGATATGCCGCAAACGCTTGGACCAAGTAAAGAAAAGGTTCAGCATAGACACGGAGGAACCTGAAGAAGAGCATGAGATGTCACCCACAGCACTGCCAGTGGGCGAGCAACAAGGACAGTCCACAGCCTGCACAGTCCCTGCGGCCAGCCCGGACAGGCCGGAATCACCTCAGGTGACAGAGACGCATGCCAAGACTCAGACACCAGAGCTCCAACTGCGGCGGTCCACGAGAGAGCGTCGACCACCTGAAAGACTTAACCTTTGACACAAAAAGACGTAAGGGGGGAGGTGATGTCATGTATGTAACCATCATGCAACGGTAACCTTCATGTAACTGTAACCTTCATGCAACTCCTGTATACTGTACCTGTACCCTAGAAATGCACACCCTGACCACACAGGGTGAAATTGTGGGAGACACTGCTCACCTGGGTTTCCAGGTATAAAAGGGGAGGTCCCACCCAGGGTCAGCACTCCTTGGTCCTGGGAATAAAGGTTAAGGTCACGTAGTGACTGTGTCTCAGTACATGCATAGTGTGAATTTGTAGTAAGGTGCAGGGACAACACAGTACCGGACTGACCGATCGCGGCACAGACCCCGCGTTCGATTCGCCAATGCGACACAGAAGAAAGTCGTCAGATTTTTTTTTTCAATGGCTGGCACCTCCCCTTTAAGTATCGCCCTGCGCGCGGCCTGCCGCCCGGTTCACATCCCCTGAAGCTATGCTGCCATCGCCAGGAGCAGCGCCGGGGGAGATACTCAATTTAGGGTCCGGGGCAATAATGTGGCGCTGCGCATGGTGATGACATTGTCATCGCCAGCACAGTGGAGTGGGGCGCTATGGGTTAGCGCCGCCGCTAAACCCCTGCAGAATTTAGCGGGAGTCGTTAGTGTCACTGTGCCCGGCGAAATGTCGTTTGCGGCCTGTTTGTGCATCCCGTTGGCGCCCCCCGGGCCGCTAACGGGATGCACAAACGACCCGAATTTCTACACCAATGTAAAGTGGAGTGCTGACAATGGAGACGCAATAGGCGATGGCCGCTCCCCCTAATTATTTAAATTTAGACTGAATCTCAAATTCAGGCCGGCTTCAGGTCTCCCAATTGAACCTGACATCTCTCCGGTCTGCATGAATCAGCGTGACTACCAGGGAGCCTTTTGAAAGCAATATAGGGCTTTGGATTAGTTTTATGCAGCCAACTAATAAGTTACCTTTAGGCTTCTGAGTAAAGTCATTTTTGTTATCATTTCCAATTAATAAAAAAATTTCCAATAGGAGTATAACAAGTTTTCCCTTCCCTCTTCCAACCAAATGTTAAGGTTTAATGAGCTTCTAAGGCTGTTTATATCTGAGTGACTGACGAAATGCTGAGAGGTGAGAGAGAGGATGCTGTGTTGTATCTCATTAAGAAACTAAAGTCACATTGCAGTTGCTACAGAGATAAATTACCTAACTTGTTAGCGGTGAAAACCATTGATCGCTTGAGTCTTTGAGTCAAAATTTGTTAATAAACTATCCTGTTGCAGTTCATTATCATGTCCCTGCACTGAAGAATTGCAGCCACCCGTCTCACAACATACAGAAGCTATATAGTCGAAGGCTAAATCTGTCACATGAGTGAGCAAAGCTTCATTATCAGTGACATAGTTGTGAGAAGGTTGCAAACATCTCTCGCACAAGTGGAATAAACAAGATATTTCATTGTTCCTCATCGACTGTGTTTCTCCCTAAGGTGCAAGAATCGAGATCAGATTTAATGACATTATTTTTAAATATTTTTGAGATGTTAAACCATGACAGTTAAGAGAAAAGAACAAGAAAGAACCTGTGTTTATATAGCGCCTTTCATGTCCTCAGGACATCCCAGAGTGCTTTGCAGCCAATAGAGCACTTTTGAAGTGTAGTCACTGTTGTAATCTAGGAAACACGGCAGCCAATTTGAGCACAGCAAATTTCCACAAATAGCAATGGCCAGATAATCTGTTTGCTTGATGTTGGTTGAGGGGTATGGGAATAACTATGACCAGAAATTGTTCGACATAGAATGTTACAGTTTGGGCTTTCCCCAATACAAATATTTCCTGTAAGCACCCTGGGTTTGCTTCGTGCCAAAACTTGTGCCTTTATATATGCAGTGCATGGATTACTTTGCCGAGGGCTAAAAATTACCCATTAATTGTGGGATATGACACACTAGAAACCACATGTGTAGAAATCATCACATCCTCTGTCAATCCTGAACAGGGGACGTTATCATCAGACCAAGTGTAGGGTGTTCATTTTGTGCACTCCACTCTGATTCCTAGACCTCGGAACTTAGTGGGAAAGGACAACATGAGGCACAATATTTAGGCTTAATCCAGTGTCAGTTTTATTACATAGAAACATAGAAAATAGGTGCAGGAGTAGGCCATTCGGCCCTTCGAGCCTGCACCGCCATTCAATGAGTTCATGGCTGAACATGCAACTTCAGTATCCCATTCCTGCTTTCTCGCCATACCTCTTGATCCCCCTAATAGTAAGGACTACATCTAACTCCTTTTTGAATATATTTAGTGAATTGGCCTCAACAACTTTCTGTGGTAGAGAATTCCACAGGTTCACCACTCTCTGGGTGAAGAAGTTTCTCCTCATCTCGGTCCTAAATGGCTTACCCCTTATCCTTAGACTGTGACCCCTGGTTCTGGACTTCCCCAACATTGGGAACATTCTTCCTGCATCTAACCTGTCTAAACCCATCAGAATTTTAAACGTTTCTATGAGATCCCCTCTCATTCTTCTGAATTCTAGTGAATACAAGCCCAGTTGATCCAGTCTTTCTTGATATGTCAGTCCCGCCATCCCGGGAATCAGTCTGGTGAACCTTCGCTGCACTCCCTCAATAGCAAGAATGTCCTTCCTCAAGTTAGGAGACCAAAACTGTACACAATACTCCAGGTGTGGCCTCACCAAGGCCCTGTACAACATCTCCTGTACAACAACTGTAGTAACATCTTCCTGCCCCTGTACTCAAATCCCCTCGCTATGAAGGCCAACATGCCATTTGCTTTCTTAACCGCCTGCTGTACCTGCATGCCAACCTTCAATGACTGATGTACCATGACACCCAGGTCTCGTTGCACCTTCCCTTTTCCTAATCTGTCACCATTCAGATAATAGTCTGTCTCTCTGTTTTTACCACCAAAGTGGATAACCTCACATTTATCCACATTATACTTCATCTGCCATGCATCTGCCCACTCACCTAACCTATCCAAGTCACTCTGCAGCCTCATAGCATCCTCCTCACAGCTCACACTGCCACCCAACTTAGTGTCATCCGCAAATTTGAAGAGACTACATTTAATCCCCTCGTCTAAATCATTAATGTAAAATGTAATTAGCTGGGGCCCCAGCACAGAACCTTGTGGTACCCCACTAGTCACTGCCTGCCATTCTGAAAAGTACCCATTTACTCCTACTCTTTGCTTCCTGTCTGCCAACCAGTTCTCAATCCACGTCAGCACACTACCCCCAATCCCATGTGCTTTAACTTTGCACATTAATCTCTTGTATGGGACCTTGTCGAAAGCCTTCTGAAAGTCCAAATACACCACATCAACTGGTTCTCCCTTGTCCATTCTACTGGAAACATCCTCAAAAAATTCCAGAAGATTTGTCAAACATGATTTCCCTTTCACAAATCCATGCTGACTTGGACCTATCATGTCACCTCTTTCCAAATGCGCTGCTATGACATCCTTAATAATTGATTCCATCATTCTACCCACTACCGATGTCAGGCTGACCGGTCTATAATTCCCTGTTTTCTCTCTCCCTCCTTTTTTTAAAAAGTGGGGTTACATTGGCTACCCTCCATTCCATAGGAACTGATCCAGAGTCAATGGAATGTTGAAAAATGACTGTCAATGCATCTGCTATTTCCAAGGCCACCTCCTTACATACTCTGGGATGCAGTCCATCATGCCCTGGGGATTTATCGGCCTTCAATCCCATCAATTTCCCCAACATAATTTCCCGACTAATAAGGATTTCCCTCAGTTCCTCCTTCTTACTAGACCCTCTGACCCCTTTTATATCCGGAAGGTTGTTTGTGTCTCCTTAGTGAATACCGAACCAAAGTACTTGTTCAATTGGTCTGCCATTTCTTTGTTCCCAGTTATGACTTCCCCTGATTCTGACTGCAGGGGACCTACGTTTGTCTTTACTAACCTTTTTCCCTTTACATATCTATAGAAGCTTTTGCAGTCCGTCTTAATGTTCCCTGCAAGCTTCCTCTCGTATTCTATTGTCCCTGCCCTAATCAAACCCTTTGTCCTCCTCTGCTGAGTTCTAAATTTCTCCCAGTCCCCGGGTTCACTGATATTTCTGGCCAATTTGTATGCCACTTCCTTGGCTTTAATACTATCCCTGATTTTCCTTGATAGCCACGGTTGAGCCACCTTCCCTTTTTTATTTTTACGCCAGACAGGGATGTACAATTGTTGTAGTTCATCCATGCGGTCTCTAAATGTCTGCCATTGCCCATCCACAGTCAACCCCTTAAATATCATTCGCCAATCTATCCTAGCCAATTCACGCCTCATACCTTCAAAGTTACCCTTCTTTAAGTTCTGGACCATGGTCTCTGAATTAACTGTTTCATTCTCCATCCTAATGTAGAATTCCACCATATTATGGTCACTCTTTCCCAAGGGGCCTCGCACAATTAGATTGCTAATTAATCCTCTCTCATTACACAACACCCAGTCTAAAATGGCCTCCGCCCTAGTTGGTTCCTTGACATATTGGTCGAGAAAACCATCCCTTATGCACTCCAGGAAATCCTCCTCCACTGTATTGCTTCCAGTTTGGTTAGCCCAATCTATATGCATATTAAAGTCACCCATGATAACTGCTGCACCTTTATTGCATGCACCCCTAATTTCCTGTTTGATGCCCTCCCCAACATCACGACTACTGTTTGGAGGTCTGTACACAACTCCCACTAACGTATTTTGCCTTTTGGTGTTCTGCAGCTCTACCCATATAGATTCCACATCATCCAAGCTAATGCCCTTCCTAACTATTGCATTAATCTCCTCTTTAACCAGCAATGCTACCCCACCTCCTTTTCCTTTTATTCTATCCTTCCTGAATGTTGAATACCCATGGATGTTGAGTTCCAAGCCCTGATCATCCTGGAGCCACATCTCTGTAATCCCAATCACATCATATCTGTTAACATCTATTTGCAGAATTAATTTATCCACCTTATTACGGATACTCCTTGCATTGACACAAAGCCTTCAGGCTTGTTTTTTTTTAACACCCTTTGTTCTTTTAGAATTATGATGTAGTGTGGCCCTTTTTGTTTCTTGCCTTTGTTTACTCGGCCTTCCACTATTGCTTTTTCTGTTTCTGACTCCATATTACTTCGCCCTATCTCGCTGCATAGGTTCCCATCCCCCTGCCATATTAGTTTAAACACTCCCGAACTGCATTAGCAAATGTTACCCCCAGGACATCAGTTCCAGTCCTGCCCAAGTGCAGACTGTCTCTTTTGTACAGGTCCCACTTCCCCCAGAACTGGTTCCAATGTCCCAGGAATTTGAATCCCTCCCTCTTGCACCACTGCTCATGCCACATATTCATTCTAACTATCCTGCTCCCTCTACTCTGATTAGCATGTGGCACTGGTAGCAATCCAGAGATTACTAGCTTGGAGGTCCTACTTTTTAATTTAACTCCTAGCTCCCTAAATTCAGCTTGTAGGACCTCTTCCCGATTCTTACCTATATCATTGGTACCTACATGTACCACGACAACTGGCTGTTCACCCCCCCTCTCCAGAATGCTCTGCAGCCGCTCCGGGACATCCTTGACCCTTGCACCAGGGAGGCAACATACCATCCTGGAGTCTCGGTTGCGCCGCAGAAACGCCTATGTATTCCCCTTACAATACAGTCCCCTATCACTATAGCTCTCCCACTCTTTTTCCCACCCTTCTGTGCAGCAGAGCCACCCACGGTGCCATGAACCTGGCTGATAGTGCCTTTCCCTGGTAAGTCATCTCCCCCAACAGTATCCAAAATGGTATATCTGTTTACCTTGCACTACCTTCCTGCTCTTGCCTTGTCTCTTGGTCACCCATTCACTATCTGTCCTAACCATTACCTGCGGTGTGACCAACTCACTAAATGTGCTATCCACAACATTCTCAGCATCGCGCATGCTCCAGAGTGGGTCCATCCGCAGCTCTAGTGCTGTCATGCGGTCTGTCAGAAGCTGCAGCTGGACACACTTCCCGCACACATAGTAGTCAGGGACACTGGAAGCATCCCTGACTTCCCACATAGCACAGGAGGAGCATGACATGGGTCCGAGCTCTCCTGCCATGACTTAACCCTTAAATTAATTTACTTACTAAAATTTACTTAAACACCAAACAGCTACTTAGTAGTTCGCTGCCAATTAAACCAATCTAAAAGTCAGTCTAAAAGAGAGTTATACTTACCAGTCGAACAGCCAACCACTTACCAGCTTGGCTGTGACATCTCCTCTCGATTTTGCACCCCTCTATCTTTGTCTGCAACTGGTTGGGCTGGTCTCTGGGCCTCCGTCTCCTACTCTCGCACTCCTTATCAGCTGCTCTAGTGTCAGCACTGGTAGAAAAAACAAGACAAAACAGCACCTGCCACCCCCGCTTGCCAGAACTCACCCACTTACCAAATTCACAAATGCCACTCTATGCTGCTGCACTCAATGCTGTTACACAACAAAAACCGACTAAAACTACAGGACTAGACTTCTGAGAGAAATTCGACTTTAGACATACAACACTATCCCTGGCTGTAGCTATTGTAGCCATGATCTGTTGGTTCTTCTTCTGGCTGTTCTCTGTGGCTTCTGTTCCTTTCCTTCCATGCCTGCTTGCTGTTTCTTCCTATATTCTTCCTCCTGCTTTTGCTGTCCTTCCGTTGTTGCCTGCTTATGTGTCTGTGTCCGAATATTTATATCCATAGTATGAATACGTTTCTTGCTTCTGAAATCCGATTACCGAGATGATCTGTTTAACTGGCTGTGTTGATGGGTTTGAATGGCTACTAATTTGCACACGGAGTTGACAATGCAAAAGGTATTTCCTTATTTGCATTCTTTGTTGTCCGGTGTCTCCAGTGGGTTTATTTTCCCCACCCTGGTCAATCAAGTTCAGGGCCTCAAGTAACAACTCCATTGTTGTTATGCATGAAGTCAGTTTTGATTCCTGACCACAGGATGTCCTTAACTGTCCAATGTAATTCCAAAGCTTTAGTTCATTTTTTAGTTCATTGTCTGCATTTTTCTGAAGATTAGTAACCTTACACCAACCCACAGGCTAACACCACTTGCTATAATTTATTTACAGGTTAAGAAATACACTGAATCCAAACACTAAATCAAAGCTGTCACTGGAATCAGTCCGTAATGAGGTATAATGCGCAGATATCGTCCATTTAGGCACAAAATGGAAACTGATGCCCATTTTTTGGACACTTATCGTCAAGCGTTACTTTTGCCATGAACGTAACGCGGGGAAAAAATAATATCACCCGCCCACTTTTTTTGGATGGAATCATCAGAATGGGCGAAACCAACGCCCATAATATATCACCCAGTGTTACTTTCTGCACGTAATTAGTGCCGTGATTCAATAATACCGAGATTCAATAATACCGACCACCCACTTTATTTTGTCGTAAAGATCGCATTTGCTGAAATTAACGCCCCGGAGATCGCCCCGCGTCACTTTCACCACCTCGCACACATCTCGCCCATAATATCGCTCGCTCAAAACACCGCTCTGAAAAAGTGGAACAGTTCTGAACAAATCACAGCGGTGCGGGCGCCATTTTTCAAATCGCAGGTCGCTTCATTGAAAAGGCTGCTTCAACTTCGAGGGAGTTTGGATTGACTCTGGAGTTCTTCTCAGGTGAAGTGACCATCTCAACAGACATTTTTTCATACTGTGGACGATTGGGTTTTACTGTAGGTGTCTTTTAGTGTGGAAATTATTGCTTCTGATCAATCGCTATTATACTTTCATTGGAATGGGGCCAGCCATTTCTCAGCCGGCATCGATTAATACGCAGATGCTGCAGAGTGCAAATGGCTCAATGACTGATGCACATCATTATGTGCCCAATTTAAGATGTGCCAGAATGAGGAGGAGGTCCAGATCATACACACCCCGCACTTGCAGGGAGAAGAGGCCTTACCTCGACGTGTCCGAGCATACCTGCCTTCGGAGACTGCGCTTTCACAAGGTGGTGATCACTGAAATATGAGAGCTCATCAGGCCAGATATGCAGCCGGCCATCAGGACATCACTGTCCATCGAGGTCAAGGTCACCGCGGCACTGTCTTTCTGCGCGTTCGGTTCCTTTCGGGCATGCGCGGTCGAGATTTCCCCTCTGTCTCACCATGCAACCCAGCGCTGCATCAAACAGGTCACGGAGGCACTATACGCGAGAAGGATGGACTTTATCAGCTTCCCCATGACCACGGAGGCTCAGACTGACAAGACTGGAGCATTCTACCACATTGCTCAGTTCCCCAGGGTGCAGGGAGCTATACAGTGCACTCACATCGCCACGTGGGCACCTTCTCAGGACCCGGAGCATGTTCGTAACACAAAAGGATTTCACTCCCTGAGGTCCAACTAGTTGTCAACCACAACCAGATAATAATGGCAATGAATGCCAAATGTCCAGGCTGCTTCAATCAGGCTCACATCCTGTGAGAGAGCGCTGTCTCTGACATGTTTAAGAGTCAGCCACAAGGACAATGCTGGATGCTTGGTGATAAACGATATGGCCTAGCCACCTGGCTGATGACCCCCTGCTGACACCCACACCAAGACTGAGAAGCGATATAACCAGAGCCAGAGACACACGCAATGTGGTCCAGAAAACAATAACTGTGCTTAAGCAACACTTCAGATGCCTGGACCACTCAGGAGGGGAGCTACAATATAACCCTGAGCAAGTAGCTCAATTTGTGGTCATGTGCTCCATTCTGCACAATCTGGCTATCAGGAGGGGACAAGAATTGCCAGAAGGGACTAATGGTCCACCTCAGGAGAGAGAGGAAGAGGAGGACGAGGAACTGGACGCTGACCTCGGGTCAGACAATCAGGCTGACTATGCAACCATGCCCACGCCCCCCTCCAGACCGCAGGAAAGGGCCTGTGATGGCTACATAGCTGCAAGACTCTTACGTCAGGTGCTCATAAATGAGCAATTTGCCTGAAAGAACGTTGCTGTAATTTACAAAGCTGACACACTGCTGTGTGTGTGCAGCTCAGACATCAATGGCAGGCATCACCTTGGTGCCAGTTAAAGTTTAAGTTGATTCAAGTTAAATTTTATTTAACCCTTTCGTGTTAAGGAATCACCAGTGTGTAATGGTCCAGCTATCTGTGACAATGTGCAACAAGATTATGTTGAATAAAAAAAAATTTATACGACCATTGGTCTGAAATCATAAATATCACAGGCTAAACATCCCACCCCCGCCCCACTTTTTCGACCATTGACATCAATCAAATGGTCAACATGCCCAGTAACACAGAATACAAATGCAAAGCAGGAGAATGGCCTCCTCCCCCCATACATTGCAACAAATTGCATACACTGAGATGGAGATATAACACAGCCATCACCTGCGGACATGCACCCCACTTTCCTGCCCCCCTCCCCTTCTTCTTCCCACCTCTACCCCTTTCCCTCCTCACTCCACGCCGCCTGACCGAAGAGTTCCTCAGGCGGTGCCTCATTGGGGGGGGATGAAGGCAGAAGCGGTGGTTGGACGGGTACGGGAACGGGGGGTGCCGAGGTGGGAACATTCTCGGATCCAGAAGCAGGATCTTGGTCCTGCCTCTCATCTGTTGTTGGCACTGGTGGTGCGGAACCTAGGGGTGGAGTGTCGCATTCCGGGGCCACTGGGAGGCCTGTGCCAGTAGTGTTCCTGGCTATCGTCTCCAGGGTCTCCGTCATCAGCGGAACGTACACAGTCATGGTGGCCAGCTGTCGGGATATGCCCCCCAGTGCACCGAGGATCTGGTCACCAATGTCTACAGTCCACCTGAACAACTGTACCATCTCTCCGCTCTCTTGTGGCGCTCGTGGACCAGACCTGTCGCGTCCACGAAACTACCACGCGTTCGGTGCCATCCTGGGGACAAATGGGGTGCCCTGTGGCGAGTTTCTTGGGCCCGGTGCCTCCAGAGTGGCACGAGATGACCTTTGGGTGGAATGCCTTCTGGAGCCTGGCGATGCAGGTTCCTCAAAGTCGGCATTCTCATCCGTAGAGAACAGACCCAGTGGATGGCCGGGCGAGAATCGGAGCTCCTCAGCACCAGATGTAGGATTGTCCGGCGAGTCCGGCCCCGCGCCCCCACCTTCTGGCCTCTGTGGTCTTGCCAGGGAGCCGTGCTGCTGGCTGAGCTGCAAAACGCAAATGAGGTTATTAGAGAAGAAGGGGGTGCTAGGGTCACAAGGTGATTACAGCGTTACACACAGCATATGCACGACAAAAGCACCACTGCTCTCAAAATCATCACTGACATCATATTTCATGACCATCAACATATTCTGCATTGCAAATGACTTTCATTAGGCCAGCATTATTTATAGGACAATTTTAGAACCCATCTATCGGATATGATTGTTTGGATATGACTGGGTGTGACATCTATTGACTTTACATCACGCAATGGTGTAAACTTTACTCACGCGGCATCACTTCAGGGTCTGCAGATGCTTGCGTGGCTGTCCGGGGGTGCTTCCCCACGAGTGTGAGCACCCGCTCCCCCAGCTCAGTGATGTCGCTGGTGACTGGTGTCCCCCCACCCGTTCGCCTCTGCATGGACCTCATCGTCGATAGCTTCTTCTGTAAAAGGTAACAGGGTTACATGGCACGAGATCATTCCGTGATATCATTGCTGGGTACTGTCACAGAGACTGATACAACACATAATAATCATGATTACATATGATAATTATCATTCTTTACCTAAAGACGTATACCGTGACCGCAGGCTTTGAGTACAACATTCTCGGTAAAAGTGAAAGACCTCACATCTGATGATAGTCACTCAAGACTCTTACAAATCAAATTCTATAAATACATAAGTACATGTAAATAAATGTAATACTTACTCTTGTGGATCCGACAAGGTTGTTCCATCATTTGCGATATTGGTTGTCCTCACACCCCTCGTTGGTCGTTGACGAGATCATCTCTGCTATCTCAGCCCATATCTTCTGGTAGGTCTTTGAGGTGGGCTTCTCACGCCTTCCGTGTCAAATCACCCCAGCGTAACTCGACCTCCTGCAGGAGGGAGGCATTTACCTCTTCCGAGAACCTCCTCGCTCTTTTACGCCCTCCAATCTGCTCCTCTTCCAGGTTAATGCTCTCGCCTGTGTCAGTCGCCCCAGCATGCTGTGTCACCTCTTCCTCTCCCTCCATTATAGGCACCAAATTCAGGCAAATATCTTGCTGGTAACCGATAATTTGTTTTTTTCCCCAATTTGCTCTAAAGCTCTAAACTCTCCCTCCTTCCTCCCAAAGCAGCCACACCACACCCACATACGCCTTCACTCCCTCTTTGTTTCCTCTTATGCACATGTCATGATGACCCTTGACCTCCTGAATTGCGGGAATCGAGCGTTACCATGCCGTTGCTAAGTCCGGCAACACTTTACGGCAGAAGGTCAGACATTTAACACTACTGCCCATTTCATATCGCTCGCGGTAACGCCCAATTTCAAAAATGTAGACTAGGAGCTTTGAGAATGGGCAACAACCGGCGATCTGAAAACCCATTTTTATTGCCCACGCCGGAAATAATGCCCATTTTTGGGCGATCTGCACAAAAGTGTAAAATCTAGCTCATGAGAAACTAACGCCCATAATATCGGCGAGCGTTGCTTTTGGCATCTCGCCCACATATTGCCGAAAATATGGCTCACCGAAACAAACACTGAGAAAAAGTTGCTCCCACCTGAACTAAACCCAGCAGTATGGCTGCCATGTGTTCATAAAAAAAGGCCTCTTCAACTTCTGGGGCTTTTTGATGTAATCTGGAGTTATTTTAAGGTGATTTGAACACCTGAACAAACATCTTATCATACTGTGGACGATTTGAATTTATTTTATTTGTTTTAGTAGGTAACTTTATTGTTTGTGAACAATAGGTATAATACTAATAGTTATTGTAATGGGGCCTGTAATTTCTCAGCCTGTCTCGATGACTACGCACATGCTGCAGACTTGAGATGGCAGAAGGTTTATTGAAGAGCATTATGTGTCCAATCAAAGAGGTGGCAGACTGAGGAGGAGGACGACGAGAATGTACATCCCACACACTTACCGGGAGAAGCGATCTTATCTGAGAAAATGCGCAACAATGTTATGTAAAATAAAATAAATTTAATGTGTGTATTAAGTCATACTGAGAACTGTACAAAACATCCCACCCCACAACAAAATTAAAACATTTAAATCATCTATTACATTTTTAACACTTCCAACACTTCAAACACAGAGAACACAAATGCTAAAAAACAAGGTACCCCCTCCCCCTTTCCCCTTCCCCCAAACCTCCCAAGAAAATAGCAACAACATCAAAATACTGTCACAAATACAACTCCTGCGGCCATGCACCTCACTTTGCTTTCCCCCCCGTTTCTCCTCCCCACCTCTACCCCTTCCCCTTCCCCTCCCGACTCCAAGCCGCATTGCCGAAGTGTTCCTGAGGCGCTGCTTCGTTGGGAGAGATGATGGCAGATCCGCTGGTTGGCCGGTCCCGAGGAGGGAATGGCCTCCGAGTCAGAAGCAAGAGCTTCCTCCTGGCTCGCATGTGTCGTTGGCAATGGGGGTGCGGCACCTTGGGGTTCAGTGCCGTGTTCCGAGAGCACTGGTAGCCCTGTGACACCAGTATTCCTGGCTATCACCTCCAGGGCCACCGCTATCCGCTGCATGTATATGGTTGGTCGCGGGCATGGTGGCCAGCTGTTGGGATATGCCCCCCATTGTCTGGAGGATCTGCTGACCTATTTAAACACTCCTGGACAAATTAACCATGTCCCCGCTTAGATCTGCCGTTCATGCAGCAGTCCTGCTGCGTCGAACCAACCTCCGCGGGGTCGGTTACGGCATGTAGATACTTGGGGTGCCCTGTGGCAAAGTGCTTGGGCCCGCTACCTCCACGGTGGAGGAGGACATGGCCGCAGGAGCACTAAACATCATCGGTTTTGTACACATGATGGAGCTTGTTGCTGCAGGCTCCTCAAACTCCGCACTGTTGTCAGTGGAGATGGCACCCTGCAGCTCCACGGGAGAGATTCGGGGCTCCTCACCACCAGAATGACGATCCCCCGCTGAGGTCGCCGCCGGATCCGGACCTTGCCTCGGTGGTGTTGCTTGTGACTGCGCTGTCGGCTGAGCTACAAAACATAAATGAGGTACTTAGAGGAGAATGGGGTGCTAGGGTCACAGGGTGATTCAAACGCCACACACAGCATATGCACAAGAACAGCACTACCGCCATCAAAATGATCACACACATCACATTTAATGAACATAACCAAATTCAGCATTACAATGATTTTCATGAGCCCATCATTAATTACATAACACTTTCATCAACCATCTATCATATATTGTTCGGGTATGAGTGGGTGTGGCATCTATTGATGTTACATCATGCAATGGTGTATACTTCACCCACGTGGCATCACCTCAGGTTCTGCTGCTGCTTGCGTGGCCGACCGGGGGTGGCTCTCCATTAGTGCCAGCACCCTCTCCTCACTGATAGAAACATAGAAACATAGAAACATAGAAAATAGGTGCAGGAGCAGGCCATTCAGCCCTTCTAGCCTGCACCGCCATTCAATGAGTTCATGGCTGAACATGAAACTTCAGTACCCCCTTCCTGCTTTCTCGCCATAACCCTTGATCCCCCGAGTAGTAAGGACTTCATCTAACTCCCTTTTGAATATATTTAGTGAATTGGCCTCAACTACTTTCTGTGGTAGAGAATTCCACAGGTTCACCACTCTCTGGGTGAAGAAGTTTCTCCTCATCTCGGTCCTAAATGGCTTACCCCTTATCCTCAGACTGTGACCCCTGGTTCTGGACTTCCCCAACATTGGGAACATTCTTTCTGCATCTAACCTGTCTAAACCCGTCAGAATTTTAAACGTTTCTATGAGGTCCCCTCTCATTCTTCTGAACTCCAGTGAATACAAGCCCAATTGATCCAATCTTTCTTGATAGGTCAGTCCCGCCATCCCGGGAATCAGTCTGGTGAACCTTCGCTGCACTCCCTCAATAGCAAGAATGTCCTTCCTCAAGTTAGGAGACCAAAACTGTACACAATACTCCAGGTGTGGCCTCACCAAGGCCCTGTACAACTGTAGCAACACCTCCCTGCCCCTGTATTCAAATCCCCTCGCTATGAAGGCCAACATGCCATTTGCTTTCTTAACCGCCTGCTGTACCTGCATGCCAACCTTCAATGACTGATGTACCATGACACCCAGGTCTCGTTGCACCTTCCCTTTTCCTAATCTGTCACCATTCAGATAATAGTCTGTCTCTCTGTTTTTACCACCAAAGTGGATAACCTCACATTTATCCACATTATACTTCATCTGCCATGCATTTGCCCACTCACCTAACCTATCCAAGTCACTCTGCAGCCTAATAGCATCCTCCTCGCAGCTCACACTGCCACCCAACTTAGTATCATCCGCAAATTTGGAGATACTGCATTTAATCCCCTCGTCTAAATCATTAATGTACAATGTAAACAGCTGGGGCCCCAGCACAGAACCTTGCGGCACTCCACTAGTCACTGCCTGCCATTCTGAAAAGTACCCGTTTACTCCTACTCTTTGCTTCCTGTCTGACAACCAGTTCTCAATCCACGTCAGCACACTACCCCCAATCCCATGTGCTTTAACTTTGCACATTAATCTCTTGTGTGGGACCTTGTCGAAAGCCTTCTGAAAGTCCAAATATACCACATCAACTGGTTCTCCTTTGTCCACTTTACTGGAAACATCCTCAAAAAATTCCAGAAGATTTGTCAAGCATGATTTCCCTTTCACAAATCCATGCTGACTTGGACCTATCATGTCACCATTTTCCAGATGCACTGCTATGACATCCTTAATAATTGATTCCATCATTTTACCCACTACTGAGGTCAGGCTGACCGGTCTATAATTCCCTGTTTTCTCTCTCCCTCCTTTTTTAAAAAGTGGGGTTACATTGGCTACCCTCCACTCCATAGGAACTGATCCAGAGTCAATGGAATGTTGGAAAATGACTGTCAATGCATCCGCTATTTCCAAGGCCACCTCCTTAAGTACTCTAGGATGCAGGCCATCAGGCCCTGGGGATTTATCTGCCTTCAATCCCATCAATTTCCCCAACACAATTTCCCGACTAATAAAGATTTCCCTCAGTTCCTCTTCCTTACTAGACCCTCTGACCCCTTTTATATCCGGAAGGTTGTTTGTATCCTCCTTAGTGAATACCGAACCAAAGTACTTGTTCAATTGATCCGCCATTTCTTTGTTCCCCGTTATGACTTCCCCTGATTCTGACTGCAGGGGACCTACGTTTGTCTTCACCAACCTTTTTCTCTTTACATACCTATAGAAACTTTTGCAATCCGCCTTAATGTTCCCTGCAAGCTTCTTCTCGTACTCCATTTTCCCTGTCCTAATCAAACCCTTTGTCCTCCTCTGCTGAGTTCTAAATTTCTCCCAGTCCCCAGGTTCGCTGCTATTTCTGGCCAATTTGTATGCCACTTCCTTGGCTTTAATACTATCCCTGATTTCCCTAGATAGCCACGGTTGAGCCACCTTCCCCTTTTTATTTTTACGCCAGACAGGAATGTACAATTGTTGTACTTCATCCATGCGGTCTCTAAATGTCTGCCATTGCCCATCCACAGTCAACCCCCTAAGTATCATTCGCCAATCTATCCTAGCCAATTCTCGCCTCATACCTTCAAAGTTACCCTTCTTTAAGTTCTGGTGGGCCATCACCCTTGCGCCACTGCTCAGCCCTATTCTTCGAAAACTTCTTCTGCAAAAGGTAACAACAGCACGACATGGTATGAGATCATTGCATAAGATCATTGCTAGGTACTGTCACAGAGACTTATACAACACATAACCGACAGATGTTATAATTATTATTATCATTATTAACCTAAAGACGTACAGCGAAAACGTAGGCTTTGAATTAACATTCCCGGTCTAACTGCAATACATCAGATCTGAATTAATTCACTCATTACACTTACAATTCCAATGATATAAATATATAAGTAAATGTAAATAAATGCAAGACTTACTCTGGCGGATCCGACAAGGTCGTTCCAGTGCTCACGCACATCATGCATCACCGACGAGACCACCTCAGCTATGTCAGCCCAAATTTTGTGGTATACCTTTGGGGGGGCTTCCCACACCCACCCTGGGTCAATTGACCCCAGCATTTGCCTCGGCAGAGAATCTCCTCACTCGTTTTCATCCTCCCACTTTGACTTCCTCTCCAACTTCACTGTTCTCACCAGCCTCCCCCCTCCACATCATGCTGCCTCGCCTCCTCCATGCCTTCCACGTAAGTAATTTTTTTTTTGCCAAAATTTCGGTGTCAACAAACTCAATAGCGCTCTAAATTCTTCTTCCTCCTCCAAAATATCTTTCCTACCTCCCACAATAGCCAAACAACTGCACAACACACCCATACATGCTTTCACTTCCTCTCTGCTCTCTCCCTCTCTCTCTACTCTTCTGCGCATGTATTGATGACCCCTGACCTCCTGAAACACGGGAAATGACCGTTGCCATGGCGTTGCTATGGATGCCGACATTTTACGGCAGAATAAAATTTTTACCGCTAGCGTCCATTTCACATCGCTCGCAGTAATACCCATTTTATAAAGTGGAAAGTTGGGGTTTTGAAAATAGGCAATAATCAGGAGATCTCAAAACCCATAATAAACGCCAATGCTGGAAATCACACCCATTTTTGAGTGATCTGTACAATAATGGAAAGTCTAGTCCTATGAGTTTTAGATGAAACAGTCGGATTCATGTATTGGTAGAATCTTCTAGATACAAGGTAAGGTTACACAGGGTTGATGCAAATCTCAGTCATCTCCACAGAGTTTGGACACTCTGCCAGAACCAAAACCTAAGGGTAAACCCTCAGGGGCGAAATTGCCCCATGCCCCTATTGGGGGCGGTAACCTTCCGGGGTCGGGACTTTTATCGCCCATCCCAGATGTCCCGCCACGATCGCCATGTTAGGTGGATGCTCCTCGTAGTGCTGACGGGCTGCACAATGGTAGCTCGGTCCACGCTCGGGCCGCCATGGTCGGGCCGACCCAAAAGTCATCCACCCAACAGAAATGGCAGCCTGAGGTGCTGCAGGCCACTCCTTTAAACAGCACCCTGGGAGCAGAATCCACCAGCCTTGCGACCCACGGGGCAATTTCCCCCACTGGGAATTATGGAGTCAGCACATGGCAGTGTGTGATCGCCGCGCATGGCGATGTCATCATCGCTGACTACACGGCGGCCTGGGGTGCTTATCGCAGGGCGTGGTGCTGCTGGGACAGCACCTCCCAAACCTCCAGAGGCAATTTCCCCGGAGGCACTAACTGGATGCAAAAAAGGGGCAATTTCGCTCTCAGTGTTTAATCAATTCAGAAGCCTTTGAAGTCAGACGTCAATCACCAATGATTATGATTCCATAGAACCCTGATGAGCATGTCCAGTGATTTCCAAGGGAGATGAATTTGCTCATGCCTTGATCAATTAGAATTAATTAGCACCAAGGACAATGCCTCAGTATCCAGAATAATCTTTCAGATCAATTGACTTGGCCTAATCCTGTGGGTAATGTAGGCAGCCATTTAAAAACTTGGGGAAGGGAAGATAGCTTTCATTTTATTTTCTGGCTATTTCCAAATTGTAAGAGATAAAATGCAGGAATTTGCCCGTTTCTTCACTGTACAAATGTACCAACTCCATATCCCATTACTGTCCCCTTGTCCAATCTCTACCCGTTATGTGTTCCATTACTGCTCCCTTGTCCAAACTGTCAGCTTGGATTATTGTGTTCAAGTCTCTGAATCGGGACTTGAACCCACGACCTTCTGACTCAGGGACGAGAGTGCTGCCCACGGAGTCATGGCTAACACCTGTGTAGTTGGCACAGCACAACTTTACAGCATTTTCTTTGCCCCGCCATTAGCTGCTGTGCCTTCAGCTGCCTAAGGCCCTAAGCTCTGAATTCCAACCCTGAACCTCTCCACCTCTTTACCCCATCCTCCTCCTTCAAGATGCTCCTTAAACCCTACCTCTTTGACCAAGATTTTGGCCATCTGCCCTTCTGTGGCTCGGTGTTAAATTTTGTTTGATAGCGTTATTGTGCAGTGCTTTGGGACATTTTACTATGTTAAAGCGCTATATAAATGGAAGTTGTTGCTGTTGTTGAATGCAGAAATATATAGATGAGGCTGGCTGGCGATGTTGAGAGCGGTGGTGGGTGTAAAAATAGCAGTGGGCAATTCAAGGAAGTTGGCTGATGGGTGTGGTGAGTGGAGGCCTGATGGTTTGAAAGGGACCATCAGCAGATTCGGTTCCATTTGCCTACGCCACATTCGCTCCCAAGGCTGTTTAGGCCCTACTGTCCCAAATCCTAACAGATCCGAGTATTTCCCAATGCCCCTAAACTCCATCCCGAGTCTTGTGGGACCTCAGGAACCCTCTCCTCAGAATTTCTTCTCACCATGCTCAGATGCTAGGACACCCCCATACTCCTTCTCAATGCTTCCCATTTCCTAGATAGCATTCCCAATATTCTCCAACCTTAGAATCATTTCCCAATACTCACACACACTAAGACCTCCTTCCCCAAAGATCCCAGGTTCTAGGAACCCTCTGCCAGTGACGTGGATTCTGGAAACTGCCCTAGTGTTCCCGGAACCTCCCTCTTCAGATCCCTGGGATCCCCACTCCCAATACTCTCTGACCCCAGGAACATCCCTCGATTTATTAATCCGCCCTCAGAGTTCATCCCAGTTCCGCTGGTCGATTCCCAGTGTCATCCACATGCCCACACCTCGCCTTCTCCTCCCAAATGGTGTTGATTCAGTGTTGCTAGTAAATCTACTTGCCACAACAACCCTGCTCTTTGATAACCTTTGACTAGCTGTGAGCATTGCCACGGGTGGTCTAGTTAAAAGCTATTGCACTGTGCAGCATGTATATTTTGCTTTTAAAATTCAAGACTGAAGTCAAGAGTTTGTTTTTTTCAGCATCTCCTGCCTCTTTCCAAAAATTCAATAAAAGAATGATAACCTCGGGGAGACGGGAGCACAGAGCATCTCTTGCTAGTGTTGAATAAACACACGCAGGAGTTGTTTGTTTGCTTATCTACAATCTGTTCTCTGGGGCAAGCCCACAAGTACCTATCCAATTGATTCAGAATTAGAGCTGAGATCTATAGTGCTCTTTAAACTTCCACACTTTTAGTGTAACAGTTCAACTAAAGTTTCACACTTGTGAATAAAGCAAGTTAATTAAAAATGTATTGAACTTGTATTCCCTTGAATATAGAAGATTAAGAGGTGATCTAATTGAGGTGTTTAAGATGATCAAAGATTTAATCAGGTAGATATAGAGTGAAACGGTTTCCTCTGGTGGGAGAGTCCAGAACAAGGCGGCATAACCTTCAAATGAGAGCTAGGCTGTTCAGGGGTGACGTGAGGAAGCACTTCTTCACACAAAGGGTAGTGCAAATCTGGAACTCCCTCCCCAAAAAAGCCATTGAGATTGAGAGTCAATTGAAAATTGCAAAACTCAGATTGATAGATCTTTGTTCAGTAAAGCTATTATGGGTTACAGAATCAAGGTGGTTAAATGGAGTTAAAATACAGATCTGCCATGATCTGATTGAATTGTGGAACAGGCTTGAGGGACTGAATGACCTCCTCTGTTCCTATGTTCCTACATGAAAACTTGTTCCAATGTCCCTATAAACTCTCAGGTAAATTATTTTACTGCAAAAAAGGCTAGAATCCTTTTCCACTCTCTATTTGCTTGTTATAAAAGGTCATATCAAGAATTATAGAACATTAGTCTAATTGACAACTCTGCATAAAGGATTCTGTTCACCACGATAGCAATGGTACAATTGCACTGCAATCAGCTTCTTTCCAGATGAACACTTCATCGAGGGACTCAGACTTAATTAAAATGGAATTGATCTCGTAACCAATCTTAATTCCCGGTGATTTTAACACGTTATTTAAGGACATTCAACATTGCTTGAGGTTTCCAGCTGACAGCTTCGGCTGAGTAGATCACTCTAATGCCTCTCGGCTCTGGTACAATTAGAATAGAGAACCCACATGGCTAAAACCAGAGTTCAGCCACAACAAGACTGCGAGAGTAGAAGAGCCATTTTGTTTTTGTGCTCCATAACACATCAATCTGACAATCAGCTTGCGCTAATTCAGCCACCTGATTCGGTAGTTTAGGTATAAATAGTCAATTCGGCTGTTCATTACCAAAATCCAGTTGTGCGACTGGGTATTAATTCCAACAGTCATTCCCCACCTTGCCATCTCGTGTGAGGAGACTTGATTCTGTGATCAGTATGTTAAACCCACATAATGGTTAATCCTTGCAACTGGAACAAGACCTAGCTCTGTCAAGCCCATGTGGTAGCTGGTGTGCAACGGCCACCACACGTTAAAAAAATCCACACACAGGCATCTTCCATCCTTCAATATGTAACTCAGGACCTGAAATGTCCTTCATTGAAACACCTGTGAACCCATCCCTTTTTGGTGTGGAAGCAAGTCATCCTCGATACGAGGGACCGCCTAAGAAGACCCTTCCCATGAAAAAACAGATCTATAGGCTCAGATGGACTTTCTGTCAGGGTATACAAATCATTCTGAAAGAAGTTAAACATGTGCCCACCCTTCTTTCAGACCTACTGCTGTATGAATTGTTAAGTTGATATTAATTCCATATCTGAATCTATTTTGTGAAATGAACACTCTTGCAAAGGAGCATGTAGTTAATTTGGCCACATTTTTCCCAAGTGGAACTGAATGCTCAGTTGGAGGATTTTCCTAATAACCCTTGCAGACTTTAAAAAAATATATATATCATTCTCAGAATGCACTCTGGTGATGAATCTGTCTTCTTTAATAAAGTGATAGATTTTGAAGAAGATGGGTGAGCCTTTCTTGATAAGCACATCTCAGATCTCCTAGGGGCTGGAAGTAATATTGTTAAAGGAAGGGTCAGTAGCAATCTTTCACGCTGTAGGTTTTTTTTTTAAAACAGCTATCAATACAGTTATTTTGCTTCCTTTGACTTTGAAAAGAAAAATGCAGGATAATTACACCGTGTATACCACAGCAGAGTGTGATAGCGTTGACAGATTACAACAGCAATTCTGTGTTCTCAAGATCAAGCAATGACATGTACAGCTGCCTTACCTCTTCAATGTTAAAACGTCACGTCCCTGTCGAATTCAAATTCTCATCCTTGTGTTCAAATCTTTCCATGGCCTCGCCCCCTCCCTATATCTGTCACCTCCTCCACCCCACAACCCTCCAAGATCTCTGCGCTCCTCCAACTCTGGCCTCTTGCGCGTCCCCCACTCCCTTCGCCCCACCATTGGCAACTGTGCCAAGCCACCTCACCACCAACCCTGCTGTCGCACACAGCCTCTCCTGTTTGCCCGTTGATTATTTGCTGAGGTCCCTATCCATACCGACTCAGCGTTGTCATTCATGGTGATCCTCTCCCATCGCAGTTCTTTGTCGCTGGTTATATGTGACCTTTTCCTTTGTAGGGTCAGAACATAATGTGAAAGGTATGTGTGAGTGCAAAGGGCATTTGTTTCCCCCGTCCTCCATGTTGAATTCCGCATGCCATGGTGGTGAGAGGTCCAGCTCCAGTGTCTCTTCAAATAAAGTGCTCTTCAAGACTAGCACAGCTACTTTTTGAGTTGACAGGGTGGCTGTGGCTTCAGCTGGTGTTTGCAGAGGTTGTCCTTAGTATACGTGAGTAATTCAGACACCCAGGTGCTGACAGAGCAAGAATATGAGAGATAAGGAGATGAGTGAAGGCTATCAGTGGTAGAGAATGGGGATTGGAAACAGAGCCTTAGTTAGCCCTGGGAGGTCATTGAACCTCTTCCCCCACTGTGCAGTTCTTGGGGTGGTGGAGGTTGGACTGAAGGCCTATGCCATTGCTCCCTAAAACCTGAACCATCCGGTTATGCCACTTCCTGCATTCAGTGCCCAGGAGTTATTCCCTTCTAGTTTTAATTGAAGCCAGCAGCATCTCCAGATATAGCTTCAGGATCCAAGAGCAGGCCTACTGCCTGACCCCTTCCCTCACTGCACCTTCAGAAATCTTACACTGAACTTACTTCCTGCTGTCAGAAAAGTGATGTTCCCCTTTTAAAGGCTGAACCAGGGGTCTAAATTCGGTACTGCCGTTTTTGATGCAGTATCACTGCCTGAGTGTTGATTTTACCGCCAGGCGTTGGTGCAGGCTCAAAATGCCAAATTCGTTTTTTACAACCAAAGATGAGAGAGCTGCGCTAAAAAGTGGCATTGCACATTCATCCTCGGGCGGGCGCTCAGGAGGCCTACTCAATTTCGCTTTGGGAAGCTGCAGCAATGCTAGCTGGAAAACGGGAAGAAAATGGAAGAAAGGAAAAAAAACTTAAACTTCTCCTACCCACACACAAGCCTCCCCACTGTTATAACTAATGAAAAAATGAATAAATAAAGAAAAAAAAACTTACCTTGCTCTCTGGTTGATTCCGCCCGAGTTCCGCTGTTTACTCACCACTTTTTCCAGGCTGTAAGAATGCCTGCTGGGAAGGCCGACCCTCAAACTAAATATCGTGATAGAGGCGCCAAGGAGGCGTTGCACGCTGGATGACATGACCATGAGGATGGCGTTAGCCACGCAGCATCAGCTCTTGCATCACTTCCAAACAGCCGACTGAATTTCTGTGCAGACATGGACACCACTTGCTGTTGAAGGTAGGCCTTTGCCGTCCATTAGCCGCCTCCCGCACGCAGTAACGGGTTGCGGTAGAAACTGAATTTTGACCCCTCAGTATCTCTCCCTCCCAGTGCTGCTAGCACCACACCAGCGACTTGAGCAAATAATCCAGGTTGACACTCCCAGTGCCAGTACTGAGGGAGAACTGCACTGTCACACGTGCCGTCTTTCAGATGAGATATTAAAACGAGGCCCCATCTGCCCTCTCAAGTGGACATAAAAGATCCCATCATCCTATTTGAAGAAGAGCAAAGGAGTTTGCCAATATTTATTCCTCAACCTGTGTGCTGGTAGCAGAGAGGGCTGCGTGCTTATAGCACGAAGTGGGAAACTGAGAGTTTGGTAAGTGGGAGAGTTCGGTAAGGGTTAATCTCTTTTAAACCATTTGGAGGCTGGTGGTAATTGCTAGTGGCAATTGCGAGTAGCTTCTAAGTAAGATTAACAATTAAATATTTAGGATTCCTTCAGGCTTAAACAGAGACAAATTAGCTAGCTCGCCAGTAGTTAGCTAATTAGCCAGTTAGTTAAAACTAGTTCTTTAAACAGCTGACCACTGGTAACTCATCTGAACAACAGGCAGTTTAAACAGAGGGCTGTGGGCTGGTCGCATGGAGTGCAGTAGCACAGAGTGGGAAACTGAGAGTTTGGTAAGTGGGAGAGTTCATTGAAATGGATGAGAGATATTGCTTTTCCACAGAGCGGCAGCAGACTGAGACCTGAGAGTGCGGATGAAAGCCACAGCAGACCTGCAACTTCAAGGAATCTAATTTGGCCATGTGAGCTCCTGGACTAGTTTCGATTGCCTGGTTGGATTGGAGAGGAATTTTCCCAGATTTTTTTCCCCAATTGGCCTGGGTTTTTAAACATTTTTTTGCCTCTCCCAGGAGATTCCACGGCTCTGGATGAGGAGAACTCTGCTGTGTGACATCACCGCTAAGGCAGGTAAGTGATTGGCAGTGATTGTGGGCTGTGTTTCTTTTAAATTAAATTAACATCTAACTAACTAACTAACTAACTAACTAACTAACTTGTTTATTTATTTAATTAACTAACTAACTAACTAACTAACTAACTAAGGTAAATACTTTGATTTAACACTAAACTAATTTAATTAAATTAAATAATGGGAGAACAGACCATGTGTTACTGCTGCAATATGTGGGAGCTTTTGGATGTTTTGGTCCAGGGTGACTACATCTGCGGTAAGTGTCTGCAGCTCGACGAACTTTGGCTCTGTGTTGAGGAGCTGGAGTCTGAGCTGCAGACATTGCGAGACATCAGGAAGGGAGAAAGTTATCTGGACCTTTTGCTCCAGGAGGCAGTCACACTCTCTCTAGATAAAATACTTTAGAATTGACATGTGGTCAGGGACAGGGGGGGATGACTGTGAGTGAAGCAGGTAAGGGGATCCAGGAGGTAGTATTGCAGGAGCCTCAGTCCCTGCACTTGTCCACAAGGATTGCAAGAACCTCAAATCTATTGGCCAAGTGTTCAGACTGCGAGGTGAACGAGCAGACTGACCAAGGCACCATGGTGCAGAAAGCCATTCAAGTGGGGGGAGTAAAGAGGCTGGTGGTTGTAGTGGGGGATAGATAGGGTTCTCTGCAGCCGAGCGCGTGGGTCCCGAAGGCTGTGTTGCCTACCCGGTGATGGGGTAAAAGACATCTCCTCCAGGCTGGAGGAGAACTTGGAGTGGGAGGATCCAGTTGTAAATGTAGGTACCAATGACATAGGTAGGACTAAGAAAGAGGATCTGCTGAGAGTTTGAGCAGCTAGGGACTAAATTGAAAAGCAGAGCCATAAAGGTAATAATCTCTGCATTATTACCTGAGCCACGAGCAAATTGGCATAGGGTCAATAGAATCAGGGAGATGAATGTGTGGCTCAGAGGTTGGCGTGGGAGAAGTGGGTTTTGATTCGTGGGGCACTGGCACCAATACTCGGGAAAGAGAGAGCTGTTCCGTGGGAATGGACTACACCTGAACTATGCTGGGACCAGAGTTCTAGTGAATCAAATAATGAGGGAGGTAGACAGGGCTTTAAACTAAATAATGGAGGGTACCAGTGGAGAGAAATCTAGATTACAAAAGAGAAAAGAAAAGGAAGCAATGCAGGAAAGTGATTGTGGTAAGGATAACCAGATTATGTCAGGAAGGGACAGAGCATACAAACAAGAGTGCACTAACAAATAGGGTCCAGGTAAGAAAAAATAGCGATAAGGCAAATAGGGCTATAGTACAAAATAATGTTAAGATGCCTAATCATGTTTTTTTTTTTAAATCTGTATCTGAATGCACGAAGCATTGTAATAAGGTAAATGAATTAACAGTGCAAATAAATGTAAACTGCTATGATATCGTTGCAATTACGGAGACATGGTTGCAGGGTGACCAGGGTTGGGAACTGAATATCCAAGGATATTTGACTTATTTATTAAGGAAGGACAGGCAAAAAGGAAAAGGGGGTAGTGTAACGTTGTTAGTAAAGGATAAAATCAAAGCAATTGTGAGAAAGGATATTGGCTCAGAAAATCAAGATGTAGAATCAGTCTGGGTGGAGCTAAGGAGGACCAATGGGCAGAAAACATTGGTGAGAGTTGTTTATAGGCCTCCAAACAGTAGTGGTAGTGTAGGGGACTGCATCAAACAGGAAATTAGAGATGCATGTAACAAAGGTAATACAGTAATTGTAGGTGACTTTAATCTACATATAGACTGGCCAAACCAAACTAGTAATAATACTATGGAAGATGAATTCCTGGAGTGCATACAAGATGTTTTTTTTAGACCAGTATGTTGAGGAGCCTACTAGGGAACAGGCTATCCTAGATTGGGTATTGTGTAATGAGAAGGGGTTAATTAACAGTCTTGTTGTGCGGGGTCCTTTAGGGAAGAGTGACCATAACATGGTTGAATTTTTTTAAGATGGAAAGTGAAGTAGTCCAATCTGAAACTAGGGTCCTGAAACTACAACGGTATGAGGAATAAATTGGCTATGATAGATTGGGAAGATTCATTAAAAGGCATGATGGTGGCTAGGCAATGGCTAACATTTAAGGAATGAATGCATGAATTGCAATAGTTACACATTCCTTTCTGGTGCATAAACACAAAAGGAAAAGTGGCTCAACCATGGCTAACAAAAGAAATTAAGGATAGTATTACATCCAAAGAGGAGTCATCTAATGTTGCCAGAAAAAGTAGCAAGCCTGAGGATTGGGAGCAGTTTAGAATTCAGCAAAAAAGGACCAAGAGATTGATTTAAGAGGGGAAAAATAGAGTATGAGAGTAAACTTGCAAGGAACATAAAAACCGACTGCAAAAGTTTCTAAAGTATATAAAATGAAAAGGATCAGTGAAGACAAATAGAAGTCCTTTTCAGTCAGAAATGGGAGAATTTATAGTGGGGAACAAGGAAATGGTAGAACAATTAATTAAATACTTCGGTTCTGTCTTCACGGAAGAGGACACCAATAACGTCCCAGAAATGCTAGGGAACCAAGGGTCTAGTGAGCAAGAGGAATTAAAGGAAATAATGATTATTAAGAAAATAGTGCTGGGGAAACTAATGGGTTTGAAAGCTGATTAAATCCCCAGGGCCTGATCATCTGCATCTCAGAGTACTAAGAGGTAGCCATGGAAATAGTGGATGCATTGGTTGTCATCTTCCAAAATTTTATAGATTATGGAACAGTTCCTGCAGATTGGACGGTGGCAAATGTAACCCCATTATTTGTGTGTGAGTGTGAGAAAATATGGGACACTTGGATAATATCAATGGGATTAGACAAAGTCAACATGGATTTATGAAAGGAAAATCGTGTTTGACAAATCTACTGGAGTTTTTTGAGGATGTAACTGATGGAATAGATATGGGAGAACCAGTGGATGTAGTGTATTTGGATTTTCAGAAGACCTTTGATAAAGTCCCACAAGAGTTTAGTGTGCAAAATTAAATCACATAGGATTAGGGGTAATATATTGGCATGGATTAAAAATTGGTTAACTGACAGGAAACCGAGAGTAGGATAAACGGGTCTTTTTCGGGGTGGCGGGCAGTGACTAGTGGGGTACTCACTAGACCCTTGGTGCTTGGGATACATATGTACATGTGTGTGTATGTATGTATGTTATCCACTTTGGTAGGAAAAATCTAAAGACAAAGTTTTATTTAAATTGTGATAGTTTGGGAAATGTCGATGTACAGAGGGACCTGGGTGTCCTTGTACACCAGTCATTGAAAGCAAACATGCAGGTGCAGCAAGCAGTTAGGAAGGCAAATGGTATGTTGGCCTTCATTGCAAGAGGATTTGAGTACAGGAGCAAGGATGTCTTACTACAGTTATACAGGGCCTTGGTGAGACCGCACCTGGAGTATTGTGTGCAGTTTTGGTCTCCTTACCTAAGAAAGGATATACTTGCCATAGAGAGAGTGCAGCGAAGGTTCACCAGACTGATTCCTGGGATGGCAGGACAGCTGTAAGAGGAGAGCTTGGGTCGACTAGGCCTGTATTCACTAGAGTTTAGAAGAATGAGAGGGGATCTCATTGAAACATATACAATTCTGACTGGGTTGGATAGACTGGATGTGGGGAGGATGTTTCCCCTGGCTGGGAAGTCTAGAACAAGGGGTCACAGTCTCATGATACGGGGTAGGAAATTTAGGACCGAGATGAGGAGCAATTGCTTCACTCCGAGGGTGGTGAACCTGTGAAATTCTCTACTACAGAAGGCTGTGGAGGCAAAGCCACTGAGTATATTTAAGAAGGAGATGGATAGATTTCTGGACACAAGGCATCAAGGGGTCTGGTGAGAAAGCGGGAATATGGTGTTGAGATAGAGGATCAGCTGTGATCATATTGAATGGCTGTGCAGACTCGAAGGGCCAAATGGCATACTACTGCTCTTATTTTCTATGTTTCTAACATCACTAAAAACAGATTATCTGGTCATTATCCTGTCGCTGTTTGTGAGAACTTGCTGTATGCAACTTGGCTGCCATGTTTCCTACATTACAACAGTGACTACACTTCAAAAGCACTTTGGGACATCTTGAAACTGTGAACAAAGCTATAGAAATGCAAGTCTTTATTTTCTTACATGAGTGGTATTGCAGGCTCTTCCTATTGCAGGCTCCTGGTTTACAGACTCCTGATATTATAGGGCTCCAGTTTGCCCAAGCCCGTTTTCTGGCGTGTTGCCAGAGTTGCGCTGGTTATTTAGGTCCATAAATGCGCCAGAAAAACATGTCCAAACTTTCCCCGATGTTTATACTGTAATCCAGAGCTGCGCAGGGGGGACTGTCTGCACTGAAAACGCAGCCGGGCCTTCTGCACATGCGCGGGGGAAAAAAACTTGTATTCTTGGCATCTCTGAAATGGCCGCGCATGCGCAGTACAGCTCCGAGTTGGCAATTGGCCTTTTTTAAAGAGCCAGTTGTGTGTGTGTTAGAGCATTGAAAAATTGCAGCTGCATGCAGGAGTGCTGTGTGTGTCTGAGAGCAGCTGCAGCAGTACAAGATGCAACATGGACCAAGGACTAAGAATTTCTTGCTGGAAGAAGTGGAGACACTAGTTACTGTGATTGAGAATGGATGGCGGGAGCTGGATACCAACAGAGGTCACATAAAAGTTCCACCAAAAGAACTGAAGCAACGCTGGAACCAAGTTGCAGAAGATTACTGCACCATGGTGAGCACCAAGAGATCTAGAAGCCAGTGTAAAAAGAAATGGCAGGACCTTGGTTAGTGTAAGTAATATTTTCATTTATTCAATGCAATTGTAAATGTGACCAGCTGTATATGTCCCATCCAGCAGAAAGCCACCCTCTCTCTAAAAAGTTGCATTTTCATCTTTGCAGAGGAAATGGCACACAACAAAAGGGAAAGAACTCGAACAGGAGGAGGCCCGGCAAATCTGCACTCGCTGACACCCTTGGAAGAGAGGGTCACTGCTTTGATGGGCCCACACTCGGGAGAGGGCAAGTCCTGCAAATTCATCATGGTCCTTCAAATCAACCTGCGATGTGAGCCTACTCATGCCAACCATCCTGCCCCCTCCTCTGCTGCTAAACATTTGACTGTTCTGTTATATTTTGCAGAACCTGATGCCGATCCAGAAGAAGATTCAGAAGCGGATGAGCCTGATGAGAACATCTCCCAATCCCATCCTCCAGACCAAGAACGGGAGGGAGGTGGGGGATGGAGCTGGATGAAGCTCCCACTGTTGTACTGAATATGGAGGAGGTGCCGCTCATGGAGTTGACAGCCCCTTTGAGTGCTAGTGGTACTTTCTATTTCACAGTGATGGGGTGCAGTGAGGCAAACCCAGGGCCCCACCATTCCATGCTAAGGGTTCCATTGTTGGGGTGCAGCAATGCACATCCAGAGCCCCACCTTCCGAGACTGTGGATCCAAGTAGTGGGGTGCAGCGTGCCACACCCAAGGCCCCACTGTCCCAGTCTATGGGTTCCATTGTTGGGGTGCAGCGAGATAGACCCAGGGTGAGAGGAAGGAGAGCTCGACCATGCTCTCCTGAGATGCAGGATGTAACAGATTTGGTTCAGATGATGTAATTGAGTGTGGAGAGCATTGACCTTACCCAATCACTCCTGGACACCATCAGTGGGGTGAGTGATGAGGAAGCGGGACTATCTGGAGAAGTAACGACACACTCTCGAGAAATGGGAAAGATATCCGAGGCCATGAGGGAGGGAATCTGAGACTGGCCATTAGGGAGGGAATGTTGCAGGGCGCATGAGGGACGGCATGTTGGAGTTGGCTGCTGCAATAAGACAACGCACCCAGACCCTGCACCCATTGACTGAATCAACTGCCACTCCCACTCCAATCCCCACACCAGCCTCTGAAGAGCCCAAAGCTGGGCCCTCCAACTTGCTGACGCCCCCCCCCCCCCCACCCCCCAAACCCTTGAGGTGCGCAGTACCAGAGATGTTAGAAGGAATAAGCTTGATACCAAGCCCAGAAACACTGCGCCACTGCCTGCGGGCAGGGGTGCTGGAGAGTACAAGACCAGGCACAGTGGGTGGTCTTAGAATATGAGCGATGGGTGGGTGCAGCCTTTCTTTGCTGCTGTTGTTGTTGTTTTTTTTTGTAAGTTATGTAAATTTATAAGTGATCTTAAAGAGTCATATTAAAGTAAAGTTTGATACAAGAATAATGTTGTTAAATTAAAGTTAAGTATGTTGTAAACTTTTGAATAAAATATATTTTACATTAAAACAGAATTCTGTTCCTTCAACACAACATTACGGAACAGCTCCAAACAGTAAACATGTACATATGGAATAGTTATCGCTGAGCCCTCAGGCATCAGTAAAGCGTTCATGGATGAGCAAGGCTCAAGCAATTGTTAAAGGGGCACGATGGAAAGGAGGTAGGGTAGCGTTGCTGGTTAAAGATGAGATTAACGCAATAGTAAGGAAGGACATTAGCATAGATGAAGTGGGATCTGTATGGGTAGAGCTGCGGAACACCAAAGGGCAGAAAACATGAGTGGGAGTTGTGTACAGACCACTAAACAGTCATAGTAAGGTTGGGGATGGCATCAAACAGGAAATTAGGGATGCGTACAATAAAGGTACAGCAGTCATCATGGGTGACTTTAATCTACATATAGATTGGGCTAAACAAACTGGTAGCAATACGGTGGAGGAGGATTTCCTGGAGTGTATAAGGGATGGTTTTCTAGACCAATACATCAAGGAACCAATTAGAGAGCTAGATGTTGTATAGAGAGGCCTAATTAGCAATCTTGTTGTGTGAGACCCCTTGGGGAAAAGTGACCATAATATGGTAGAATTCTTCATTAAGATGGAGAGTGACACAGTTAATACAGAGACTAGGGACCTGAACTTAAAGAAAGGTAATTTCGATGGTATGAGACGTGATTTGGCTGGGATAGACTGGAGAATGATACTTAAAGGGTTAGAAACATAGAAATTTACAGTGCAGAAGGAGGCCATTTCAGCCCATCATGTCTGCGCCGGCCGACAAAGAGCCGCACGGCCCTTCATCAGCAGCCCTAAAGGTTACATACAAACCCATGTACAGTGACAGAAAGGCAAAGAGCACCCAGCCCAATCAGTCCGCCCCACACCACTGCAACACCCCTTATACTAAAAACATCTACATTCCACCCCAACTGGAGCCATGCGAGCTCCTGGGAGAGGCAAAAACCAGATTAAAAACCCAGGCCAATTTAGGGAGGAAAAAATCTGGGAAAATTCCCCTCTGACCCATCCAGGCGATCGAAACTAGTCCAGGAGATCACCCTGGCCGTATTCTATTCCCTGCAGTACTTACCATTTTATCTGCGCTGACCAACAAAGGGTCATCTAGTCTAATCCCAATTACCAGCTCTAGTTCCGTAACCCTGCAGGTTGCTGCACTTTAAATGCCCATCCAACCATCTCTTAAAAGTGGTGAGGGTTTCTGCATCCACCACTCTTCCAGACAGTGAGTTCCAGATCCCCACAACCCTCTGTGTAAAGAAGCCCCCCCTCAAATCCCCTCTACACATACCACTAACCACCTTAAAACTATGCCCCCTCCACCAATGGAAATAGACCCTTACTATCCACTATGTCCAGGCCCCTCAATATTTTGTACACTCTAATGAGGTCTCCTCTCAACCTCCTCTTTTCCAATGAAAACAAACCTAGCCTATCCAATCTGTCCTCATAACTAAGATTCTCCATTCCAGGCAGCATCCGAGTAAATCTCCTCTGTACCCTCTCTAGTGCAATCACGTCCTTCCTATAATACTCCAGCTGTGGCCGAACCAAAGTATTATACAATTTAAGCATAACCTCCCTGCTCTTATATGCCTTGGCCAATAAAGGCAAGCATTCCGTATGCTGCCTTAACCACCTTATCCACCTGGTCTGCTACTTTCAGAAATCTGTGGACAAGCACTCCAATGTCCCTTTGTTCATCTACACGATTAAGTGGCCTACCGCTTAATGTGTATACCCTTTCCTTATTAGCCCTCCCAAAGTGCATCACTTCACACTTCTCTGAATTAAATTCCATTTGCCACTGCTCTGCCCACCTGACCAGTAGCTTGATATCCTCCTGCAGCCCATGACTTTCCTCCTCATTATAAACCACACAGCCAATTTTAGTGTCGTCTGCAAACTTCTTAATCATACTTCCTATATTCAAATCTAAATCATTGATATATACCACAAAAAGCAAGGGACCCAGTACTGAGCCTTGGGGAACCCCACTGGAAACATCCTTCCAGTCACAAAAACATCTATCAATCACTACCCTTTGCTTCCTACCTTCAAGCCAATTTTGGATCCAATTTACCACTTTGCCCTGGATCCCATGGGCTTTAACCTTCATGACTAGTCTACCATGTGGGTCCTTATCAAAAGCCTTGCTAAAGTCCATATATACTACATCGTATGCAATACCCTCATCGACCCTCTTGGTTACTTTCCCCAAAAATTCAATCCGGTTAGCCCAAAACGATCTTCCCTTAACAAATCCGTGCTGACTGTCTCTAATTAATTCTTGCCTATCCAAATGCAGATTTATCCTGTCTTTCAGGATTTTTTCCAATAATTTTCCCACCACTGATGTTAGGCTGACAGGCCTGTAATTATTCGGCCTATTCCTTTTTCCCTTAAACAAGGGTACTACATTAGCAGTCCTCCAATCCTCCGGCAACATGCCCATATCCAAAGAGGACTGGGTTGACGGTGTATAGGCAATGGCAGACATTTAAAGATCACATCGATGAACTTCAACAATTGTACATCCCTATCTGGCGTAAAAATAAAACGGAGAAGATGACTCAACCGTGGCTTACAAAGGAAATTAGGAATAGTGTTAAATCCAAGGAAGAGACACATAAATTGGCCAAAAAAAACAGCAAACCTGAGGTCTGGGAGAAATTTAGAATTCAGCAGGGGGGACAAAGGGTTTAATTAGGAGGGGAAAAATAGAATATGAGAGTAAGTTTGCAGGGAACATAAAAACTGACTGTAAAAACTTCTACAGATATGTGAAGAGAAAAAGATTAGTGAAGACAAACGTAGGTCCCTTGCAGTCAGAATCAGGTGAATTTATAATAGGGAACAATGAAATGGCAGACCAATTGAACTAATACTTTGGTTCTGTCTTCACTAAGGAAGACACAAATAACCTTCCGGAAATACTAGGATACCGAGGGTATAGCGAGAAGGAGGAACTAAAGGAAATTCTTATTAGTCAGCAAATTGTGTTACGAAAATTGATCGGATTAAAGGCCAATAAATCCCCAGGGCCTGATAGTCTGCAGCCCAGAGTACTTAAGGAAATGGCCCTAGAAATAGTGGATGCATTAATGGTCATTTTCCAACATTCGATAAACTCTAGATCAGTTCCTATGGACTGGAGTGTAGCTAATGTAACCTCACTTTTTAAAAAAGGAGGGACAGAGTAAACAGCGAATTATAGACTGGTCAGCCTGACATCGGTGGTGGGGAAAATGTTGGAATCAATTTTAAAAAATGAAATAGCAGCGCATTTGGAAAGCAGTGAAAGGATTGGTCCAAGTCAGCATTGATTTATGAAAGGGAAATCATGCTTGACAAATCTTCGAGAATTTTTTGAGGATTTAACTCGTAGAGTGGACAAGGGGGAGCCAGTGGAGGTGGTGTATTTAGACTTTCAAAAGGCTTTTGACAAGGTCCCACACAAGAGATTAGTGTGCAAAATTAAAGCACATGTTATTGGGGGTAATGTATTGACGTGAATAGAAAACTGGTTGGCAGACAGGAAACAAAGAGTAGGAATAAATGGGTCCTTTTCAGAATGGCAGGCAGTGACTAATGGGGTATCGCAATGTTCAGTGCTGGGACTCCAGCTATTTACAATATACATTAATGATTTAGACGAAGGAATTGAATGTAATATCTCCAAGTTTGCAGATGACACTAAGCTGGGTGGCAGTGTGAGCTGTGAGGAGGCTGCTAGGAGGCTGCAGGGTGACTTGGACAGGTTAGGTGTGTGGGAAAATACATGGCAGATGTGGTATAATGTAGATAAATGTGAGGTTATCCATTTTGGTGGTAAAAACAGGAAGGCAGATTATTATCTGAATGGCGACAGATTAGTAAAAGGGGAGGTGCAACGAGACCTGGGTGTCATGGTACATCAGTCATTGAAAGTTGGCATACAGGTACAGCAGGCGGTGAAGAAAGCAAATGACATGTTGGCCTTCATAGCGAGAGGATTTGAGTACAGGAGCAGGGAGGTCTAAATACAGTTGTACAGGGCCTTGGTGAGGCCACACCTTGAACATTGTGTACAGTTTTGGTCTCCTAACCTGAGGAAGGACATTCTTGCTATTGAGGGAGTGCAGCGAAGGTTCACCAGACTGATGCTTGGGATGGCTGGACTGACATATGAAGAAAGACTGGATCGACTAGGCTTATATTCAATGGAATTTAGAAGAATAAGAGATCTCATAGAAACATATACAATTCTGAGGTGTTTGGACAGGTTAGATGCAGGAAGAATGTTCCCGATGTTGGGGAAGTCCAGAACCAGGGGTCACAGTCTAAGGATAAGGGGTAAGCCATTTAGGACCGAGACAAAGAAAAAGTTCTTCACTTAGAGAGTTGTGAGCACGTGGCATTCTCTGCCACAGAAAGTTGTTGTGGCTAGTTCGTTAGATATATTCAAAAGGGAATTTTATGTGGCTCTTACGGCTAAAGGGATCAAGGAGTATGGAGAGAAAGCAGGAATGGGGTACTGATCATATTGAATGGTGGTGCAGGTTCGACAGTCGAATGGCCTACTCCTGCACCTATTTTCTATGTTTTCTATGTTTCTCTGGTCCGCCCTTCTCCGCCGTATTGCTCTGACCTCAGACACTTGCATGTCTTCTTCATCCTCGTCGTCATTCTTCTCCTCCTCCTCCTCCTCCTCCTCCTCCTGCTCGTCACCTGTGTCTTCCACATCATTATCATCAGCCACTCTCACCACAGGTGGGTCTTCCATTACCAGGTGCTGCTGCCTCATGATGGCTCAGTTATGCAGCATGCAACACACAACAGTGAAATGACCGACAATCTCAGGGGAGTACAGCAAGTAGCCTCCGGAATGGTCCAGGCATCAGAAACGCTGTTTCAATAAGCTAATAGTCCTCTTGATGTTGTTGCGCGTTGCAATGTGCGACATGTCGTGTTGATGGTCAGCTTGCGTCCGGGTTACACGTAGGGGCATCATGAACCAAGTGGCGAGGTCGGACCCTTTGTCTCCCAGTAGCCAGCTCTGCCCTTCTGGCTGCTGCTCAAACATGGCAGATATAACGCTGTAGTGTAGGATGAACGCATCATGGGTGCTACCAGCATATCCTGCATCGACTGACATGATGCAATGCATGTCATCACACATGAGCTGCACATTAATGGAGTGGAAGCCTTTTCTATTCCTGTATATCTCGGAATCCTCCAAGGTGCTCGCAAGGCGATGTGGGTACAATCAATGCAGCCCTGTATCTTTGAGAAGCCAACAATCCTTGAGAAGCCCACAGCCCTGTCATGGATTGCTTGGGCGGTCATGGGGAACTTGATGAAGTTATTCCTCTGCGCATACAGTGCAGCTGTGACCTGACGAATGGAGACATGTGTTGCATGCTGAGAGATGGCGCACAGATCTCCAGTTGTAGCTTGAAATGATCCAGAGGCATAGAATGAAAGTGCAACTGTAACCTTCACTTCAACTGACAAAGCAGTCCTCCTGACGCTTCTCGGCTGCAGGTCTGGTCTCAGCAACTCACAGATCTCACGGACAATTTCTTTGCAGAAACGCAGCCTTCTGACACAGTCTGCATCACTCAGGTGCAGGTACGAACGCCTGTCTCGATATGCCCGAGGTGGGTAAGGCCTCCTGCCCAGCAGCCTATGGGCCCTGATGTTCCTGATGCAATGAGCTCGAATCAATTGTCTCCTATGTAGCACCATGATGCAGAAGGCTCGCACAAGGTATGGCATTGTCAGTATTGCCCCCATACTTAAAGTTAATCTTTCAAAGAAGTTCAAAACGGCAGGAAAGCAGGCAGCAAAAGTTCTCTCTCCCCCCAAAGACTGTATGGATGGACCACACCCAAAGGTCTTGTGACCTCTCTCTCCCTTCCCCTCCCTTCCCCTCCCCCACCCCGGGCACCAAGCCTTCCGATCAGCTATCTGCGACCTCTCCGGTCCCCAAGTGAGTGCTAGCCCCGGTCCGCTGTGCCCTCGAGTGAGTGCCCGTCCCGGTCCGCTGTGACCCCGAGTGAGTGCCCGTCCCGGTCCGCTGTGACCCCGAGTGAGTGCCCTTCCCGGTCTGCTGTGACCCCGAGTGAGTGCCCGTCCCGGTCCGCTGTGGCCCCGAGTGAGTGCCCGTCCCGGTCCGCTGTGGCCCCGAGTGAGTGCCCGTCCCGGTCCGCTGTGACCCCGAGTGAGTGCCCATCCCGGTCCGCTGTGGCCCCGAGTGAGTGCCAGTCCTGGTCTGTGGCCCTGATTGAGTGCCCGTCCCGGTCTGTGGCCCCGAGTGAGTGCCAGTCCTAGTCTGTGGCCCCGAGTGAGTGCCCGTCCTGGTCCGCTGTGACCCCGAGTGAGTGCCCGTCCCGGTCTGTGGCCCCGAGTGAGTGCCCGTCCCGGTCTGTGGCCCTGAGTGAGTGCCAGTCCTGGTCTGTGGCCCCGAGTGAGTGCCAGTCCTGGTCTGTGGCCCTGATTGAGTGCCAGTCCTGGTCTGTGGCCCCGAGTGAGTGCCGGTCCCGGTCTGCTGTGACCCCGAGTGAGTGCCAGTCAGTGCGCTCCCTCCCCCGCTGAGCCTCTCCGGTCCCTGAGTAAGTGCCTTCCTGGTCCGCTCTGCTTCCCGCCCCTAGCCCAGGCCGAATGGCCTCCGATTTAGTTACCTGCGCAGATTTCTTTAACTCTCTGCAAGAATTTTCTCGAGAAGCCACATACGCTGGCCTAAGCAGAAATGGAGTAACTATCAGCTGGCCAAAGTTCCCTAAATGGCCAGAATTGGCGTAGGTGGCTGGTTACGCCACCTTTAGATGAAAAAAAGTACCTAAAAAAAACGTAACTGAATTATGCTGGTGCAAATTGATTGGGGAAACTGTGGATTTTTAAGTTAGGCCAGAAAAAGCAGCCTGCTCCAAAAAGACAACGCAAATCACTGGGGAAAATTGAGCCCATGGTCTCCTTATATTACAGACTGCTGGTATTACGGATTCCTGGTATTACAAACTCCTTGTATTACAGGCTCATGATATTATAGACTCCTGATATACAGGCTCCTCATATTACTGCCCTGGCCCCGGGAGAAAAGGTTAGAGGACCAGTTGGAAGTCCCGCCCTTCCACTAACCCACCACTGGGAGAAGAATCCAGCACTAAGTTAGCATGATGTGGTACTTAACAGTAATTACTATTGGTCTCTAATTGGGTGACTCAACGTATCCCTGACAGCTTTGGTGAGTTTCTGTGGCTCAGTGGGAACCTACTCAGTTGCCGCTATGAGCTAGAAGCAAGGAAATAGGACCCAGAGTTCTCGTTATTTCTTGCATTCTGTCTCTTAACATTTGCAATCCGGAATCTGCAAGAAATCAATTTCATGGAATCATACAGCACAGAAAGAGGTCTTTTGGGCATTGTGCCTGTGCCAGCTCTTTCCCCATAGCCCTTCAAAACTTACCCTTCAAATATTTATCCAATTCCCTTTTGAAAGTTACTATTGAATCTGCTTTTATCACCCTTTCAGGCAGTGTATTCCAAATCATTATAACTCACTGTGTAAAAAAAATGCTCCTCAGCTCCCCTCTGGTTGTTTTGCCAATTACCTTAAATCTGTAGCCTCTGGTTAGCGACCCTCCTGCAAGTGGAAACAGCTTCTCTGTATTTACTCGATCAGACTGCATCACATCTTCATCACATTGTGCAACATCTGAAATGAGCCCTCCTCCAGATGAGTATCTTTACCTTTGCTTGTTTCTGGTCCCTTTCCTTTACTAGTTTAAACCTAAATGTTCCCAGAAAAAAAAAGGTTGAAAGCTGATAAATCTTTCCATTCTCACAGGGATAAGCTACGACACTTCTAAGACACGACTGACAGACATTTTTACTTGGTGAAATTTTGCTTTAAATGGTGGAACATGAATGGGTGACCCAGACCAGCTGATATTGGGATCACAGAGATGCATGATGACTGAAAGCTGTTCGAATAGGCTTCCATGTGATATTAACTCACCAGAATTAAAGGCTATCGATGTCATTCCAATTTGATTTAACTCGGTAAAATATTCCAAGGCATTTCACAGGAGTGTTATCAAACAACATTTGACACCAAGCCACATAAGAAGATTAGTACAGGTGACCAAAAGCTTGGTCAAAGGATTAGGTTTCATGGTGCATCTTAAAGGAGGAGAGAGAAAGAGGTAGAGAGGCGGAGAGGTTTAGGGAAGGAATTCCAGAGCTTGGGGCCTTGACAGCTGAAGGCATGGCTCTTGTACAGTGCAATGTGCATTGCCCTAGATAGTTCACATTAATGTCAGGTGAATTGTTGAAAACCCAAATAGCCATTTCCTATGTCACGTTGATGAGGGCTGTTTAAGAGATTAACAGAATCACCACAATGGAGCATCGCTTTCAACTCTGCATTTACATATTTATTTCATGACAAGCTTAATTTCATGCTGAACATAATGACATTAAGTCATTTTCACCGCAATAAAAATAACGCATACCCATACGCTTTATTTTAAAATAATTGGATTACATAAAAGTGGCAGAGATTCCAGGTGTATAATTCTATCTTAACTGTTTCAAGCCCTTCAATATCTGTCCACAGGCCATGAAAAGGATTTGCTCTATGATTTATTCTAGCGTGACTTTAGCGGCCATTTGAAAAAGCCTTTCGAAAGATGGCCATGAGTTGTAGCCTTATTTTAATTATTTTATCATAAATAATCTATATATATATATTATTAAAATTATGTCTGTGTTGTCATTGGTACAAAGGAACAGGAGGAGGCCATTCAGCCCGTCGAACCTTCTCCGCCATTCGATTATATCATGGCTGATCTGCACCTCAACTCCAATTACCCACCTTTACTCCCTATTCCTTGATACCCTTACCCAACAAAAATCTATCAATCTCAGTCTTAAACACTCCAATTGACCTCCCAAAATATCTGCACTCCTCCAATTCTGGCCTCTTGCGGCTCCCCGATTTCCTTCGCTCCATCATTGGCGGTCATGCCTGTTATGTATCTCACATTACTGTACATAACTGTATCTTACCATGCTATACATGACTGTAACTAATTATGACCTGTAACCACAAGCATACCTTACCACCAGGGGTGCACTTGCAGGAGACACTGCATATCTGTTCCACACAGGTATATAAAGACAGGTCTCAGGCAAGTATGGGATTCGAGAGCTGTGAAATAAAGGTGCAGGTCCTGAGTGACCTTGACTTCAGCATGTGCCTCGTGTGAGTCTGTTCTGCAGGGGCAGGACTTTACAGTGGCGACGAGTTACGGAATCACAGAATCCACAGAATGGCAACCAACGGCTCAGATGAAAAATACAATGCTGGAGATAATTGGGAGGACTTTATAGAAAGGCTCCAGATAAGGCAGACAAGAGAAAAGCCCATCTCTTGACCAGCTGTGGCTCGAAAACATACGCCTGAATGAAGGACCTGCTGGCACCCGAGAAACCAGCAAGCAAGTCGTTTGAAGAGCTGAGCACACTGGTAAGAGACCACCTGATGCCAGCGAGCAGCCTACACATGGCCAGACACAGGTTCTATAAATACAGACGCTGTGTGGGCCAGAGCATACCCAACTTTGTGGCGGAACTTCAGAGGTTGGCTAGTTTATGTGAGTTCTCCAATGAACTAAGGGGAGAAGTACTGAGAGATTTTTTTATTGAAGGAATAGGCCACGCATGCATATTCCGAAAGCTCATAGAGACCAAGAACTTGACCCCAGAGGCAGCAGCACTGGTTGCACAGACATTCTTGGCAGGAGAAGAAGAAACGAGGTTGATCTACACTGCGGGTACGACAACTAACAAAACATCGGAACAAGGGGTTCACAGCGTGAAACAAGCCGCTACCCCCACACACAGACAAAGGCAGGAGAGCAGGCCCTCAACAGCAGGCAGTGGCACCAGAAGCCATCAAGGGCCACATGAACAGCCTTTCACACCTCATCAACGCACAATGCGAGCAATCAACTACAAACTGAGAGAAGCTCAAGAGAGATCAGCCAGACGCAGCTCATCCTTCGGAAACAATGGAAGCGGTCTGTGCTGGAGATGTGGGAGAAGGCACTCATCAAGGGGGTGTCGATTTCAGCATGCCATTTGCAGAAACTGCAACTATACAGGGCATCTGGCCCGCATGTGCAGAAAAACAGCAGCTCGGCTGGTATATGAATCAGAAGGGTCAGAAAGCGGACTAGAAGATGGTGGGGACAGTGCCCGGGACACCGAGGTACAGCGGGTCAACACGATCAATGGACACTGTTCTTACAACAAGACGCCTCCAATGATGATGAGGGTCCTACACAATGGGATACCCGTCAACATGGAACTGGATACGGGAGCGAGTCAATCTCTCATGAGCGCTCAACAATTTGAACAACTGTGGCCGCACAAAAGCAACAGACCAAAACTGACACCAAACTAAGGACCTATACCAAAGAAATCGTGCCAGTCCTTGGCAGCGCCATGCTCTCAGTCACACACAAAGGGACAGTGAACCGACTTCCCCTGTGGATTGTCCCCGGAGATCTCCCAGCACTGCTGGGGAGAAGCTGGCTGGCAAAACTAAATTGGAAATGGGATGATGTTCATGCCATGTCGTCAGAGGAACGGACCTCCTGCTCAACAGTTCTAAGTTGATTTGAACATCTCTTTCAGCCAGGTGTGGGCACCTTCAAAGGTTCTAAAGTTAAAATCTACATCACACAGGATGCTAGACCAGTCCATCACAAGGCTAGAGCTGTGCCCTATGTGATGAGGGAAAAGATTGAACATGAACTGGACAGGCTTCTGCGGGAAGGCATTATCTCACCCGTGGAATTTAGCGACTGGGCAAGTCTCTTCATTCCAGTCATGAAGCCTGATGGATCCGTGAGAAACTGTGGGGATTACAAATCTACCATGAACAGAGTCTCCCTACAGGACCAATACCCGCTGCCCAGAGCGGAGGACCTATTTGCCACATTGGCTGGAGGAAAACTTTTCTCGAAGCTAGATCTCACATCTGCGTACATGACGCAAGAACTGACCGAAGAGTCTAAACTACTCACCACCATCAACACACATCGAGGCCTTTTCATGTACAATCAATGCCCATTCGGCATCAGGTCGGCAGCTGCTATCTTCCAGCGCAACATGGAGAGTCTGCTCAAGTCCATCCCAGGGACGGTTGTCTTTCAAGACGACATACTTATCACGGGCAGGGACACCGACTCCCATCTCCGCAATTTAGAGGAAGTACTGAAGTGGTTGGATCAGGTAGGCCTAAGAGTTAAGAAATCCAAGTGTCTGTTTCTCACGCCCGAGGTTGAATTTTTGGGCAGAAGGATTGCCGCTGATGGAATCCGCCCAACAGAGTCCAAAACCGAAGCAATTCGTCTAGCACCCAGGCCCCGGAATGTCTCAGAACTGCGCACCTTTCTCGGGCTACTCAATTACTTTGGGAACTTTATGCAGAACTTAAGCACGCTGCTGGAGCCTTTCCATGTGCTACTCAGAAAGGGGTGTGATTGGTTTTGGGGGGACGCCCAGGAACGCGCCTTCAATAAGGCATGCAACCTTCTATGTTCCAACAGTGTTTTGGCTTTTTTTGATTCAGGTAAAAAGCTAGTTCTTACATGTGATGCGTCAGCGTACTGGGTCGGGTGCGTTTTACAGCATGTCAATGGTGCGGGTAAATTACAACCCATAGCTTATGCCTCCAGGTCACTTTCGCGGGCAGAGCGCGGGTACGGTATGGTGGAGAAGGAGGCGCTCGCATGCGTGTACGGTGTCAAAAAAGTGCACCGATACCTTTTCGGGGCCAAGTTCGCGTTAGAAACCGACCACAAGTCCCTCACGTCCCTGCTATCCGAGAGCAAGGCAATAAACGGCAATGCCTCGGCACACACTCAACGGTGGGCACTCATGCTGGTGTCTGACGACTACACAATAAGGCACAGACCAGGCACAGACAACTGTGCCGACGCGCTTAGCAGGCTACCCCTGGCGACCACGGAAGGGTCTGATGAACAGGACTGTGAGATAGTCATGGCAATCAATGCCTTTGAGTCCACAGGTTCGCCCATGACGGCTCGCCAAATCAGAGCCTGGATGACCAGCAACCCCACATTATCCTTAGTCAAATGATGTGTCTTAACCGGTGACTGGGCAGAAGCTCACGATGCCTGCCCCGAGGAGATTAAACCTTTCCATAGGCGCATGCATGAACTATCGCTACAGGCAGACTGCCTGATGTGGGGCAGCTGAGTAGTTATGCCTCTGCGAGGCAGAGAGGCATTTGTCCTGGAGCTCCACCACGAGCACCCAAGGATCATTCTCATGAAGGCCATAGCCAGATCCCACGTCTGGTGGCCTGGCATTGACGTGGACTTGGAGCTCTGCGTCCGATGGTGCACCATTTGTGCCCAACTCAGTCATGCTCCCAGGGAGGCCCCCCTGAGCCCCTGGCCCTGGCCCACCAAACCGTGGTCGCGGGTGCACGTAGACTATGCGGGCCCATTCATGGGCAAAATGTTCCTCGTAGTCGTCGATGCATTTTCAAAGTGGATCGAATGCACCATTTTAAACTCGAGCACCACCTCCACCACTGTGGAGAGCCTTGGAACCATGTTTGCAACACACGGAATTCCTGACATATTGGTTAGTGATAATAGTCCGTGCTTCACCAGCGCAGAATTCCAAGATTTTATAGTTGACCACGGCATAAATCACGTTAAGATGGCACCATTCAAGCCGGCCTCCAACGGCCAGGCGGAGTGAGCAGTGCAAATCATTAAACAAGGCATGCTTAAAATCCAAGGTCCCACGCTGCAGGGCCGCCTGTCGCGACAGCTGCTGGCATACACATCTCGTCCGCATTCATTGACTGGGGTTCCCCCCGCAACTATTGATGAAACGAACCTTAAAGACAAGGCTCTCGTTAATCCTCCCAGACATGCATGAAATCGTTGAGGCAAAGCACTGTAAGCTAACTGAGTATCATGACCGAAATTCGAGGGAGAGGTGGAATGAGATAGGAGACAAAGTGTTTGTGCTAAACTATGGCAGGGGTCCCAAATGGCTTGCAGGGACAGTAACAGGCAAGGAAGGAAACAGGTTACTGGTGGTACAAATGGACAATGGCCAAACCTGCTGGAGGCATGTAGACCAAGTAAAAAGTAGATTTACCAACAACACTGCTGAACCAGAGGCAGACTACAATGTGGAACTCACACCACACCTGGTGGACAGACAGAAGGAACAACCTGAGGAAAGGGCTATCTCAATAGACAGCCCAGGCGAGATACCAACAATTATACTGAACGAAACAGACAGCTGAGGCGAGACACCAACAATCACACCAAAAGAAAAACAGGCACCAAGGCAAACAACTGAACCACAACTAAGACGCTCTACGCAAGAGCATAGACCACCTGAGAGACTGAATCTATAAAGACAATAAGACCTTGGGGGAGGGTGATGTCATGTATCTCACATTACTGTACATAACTGTATCTTACCATGCTATACATGACTGTAACTAATTATGACCTGTAACCACAAGCATACCTTACCACCAGGGGTGCACTTGTAGGAGACACTGGATACCTGTTCCACACAGGTATATAAAGACAAGTCTCAGGCAAGTGTGGGATTCGAGAGCTGTGAAATAAAGGTGCAGGTCCTGAGTGACCTTAACTTCAGCATGTGTCTCATGTGAGTCTGTGATGCAGGGGCAGGACTTTACAGTGCCTTCAGCTGCCTGGGCCCTAAGCTCTGGAATTCCCTCCCTAAACCTCTCCATTTCACCACCCCTCTCTCCTCCTTAAAACCTCTTTGACCAAGCTTTTGGTTATCTGTCCCAATATCTCCTTAAGTGGCTCAGTGTCAACCTTTGTCTGATAATTGCGCCTGTGAAGCACCTTGGGACATTTTGCTATGTTAAAGACACTAAATAAATCACGTTGTTGTTCTTGTGTAAATTCACAAATGAGCAGAGAGCATGGGACAGTGAACAGAGGTGGTGGGTTAAGGGGTTCACAGTGCTGTAGCCCAATCTACAACCCCCACATAGATCTGGTGAGGCTCCATGTAGAGACTGCAACCTCAACTCCAGCCCTGTGTATGCCAGGCAGCTGTACGATTCAGATTGGTGCTATGTTTGACTCGTTTATGCGACTGTAGAAAGTACTTTGTAAAACGATTGCTTTATTGCGTCCTTGTGTTATGCAAGTGTCCTTGAGCCTTTAGGCTCTCAAAGCCTTCTCTTGCTGGCCAAGTATTGACATTTTTCAGGTCACCTCAGTTTTAAAGATTTAAAAGCATTCTTCTGAATTGTCACCCAATCCTAAGTGTTATAAAAGGAGATAATTGCACATTTCTTTTTCTCATCCTTCCATGTTTCAGTGCTTTATGATTTCAAATTGCTGGACAATTTCCTTTCATGAATTAAATATGCTGCCTAGCTATGTAGTGATGAGATTTTACACAAAGTATCTACTTTCTAGTTGCCTTGGCTTTAGCACAGAAAAAGTGAAGGATTGAGAGACAGCTGCACAGAAAATGGAGATATCTGTGTATTTAGTAGTGCCTCAGCAAGTAATATTCCTGCCTCTGAGTCAGAAGGTTGTGGGTTCAAGCCTTACTCCAGGGATTTGAGCCCATAATCTAGGTTTAACACATCAGTATAGCACTGTCAGTAGTGCTGTCTTTTGGATGAGGTGTTAAACTGAGGCCCCGTCTGACCTCTCAGATGGATGAAGAAGAGCAGGGTAGTTCTCCCTAGTGTTGCGACCAATATTTATCATTCAACCAATATCACTAAAAAGTCACAGATTATCTAGTCATTACCACATGCTTTTTGTAGGATCTTGCTGTGTTCAAATTGGCTGCCACGTTTCCTACATTACACAGTGCCTACATTTCAAAACATACTTAATTGGTTGTAAAGCACTTTGGGACATCCTGAGGTTGTGAAAGGCGCTGTAAAAAAAGCAAGTCTTTCTTTCTCAGTGCTGCATTGGTGCCCTTTCCTTTAAATTTAAAATCCTCTTTCCTGATGTATTCCAGAATAAGTCTTCATGATGCATTCCTTTCCCAGGTGTTTTTTCTAAATGAAAGTACACATGACAGCATTGGAAAATTTAACAGTAGCATGTGTATCATTTCAACCAATCGTAGTCAAAGGCCTCTCTCTCTCTCTGAAGCAACATGAGGTGTCTGGCAGAATTTAGCCCTGCAATTAGAATCCTAGTAAGCATTAAATTATCATTCGGCAAATAATTGTTGGCAAGTATGTCTTTGCCTGAAACCATTTGTGTTCTTCTTTAGAATCTCTCTTTATGGTATGGTGGGGATTTTACTGCAGTAATTGCAGGCATCCTTTTGTACATTTTATAGACACATGGATGCAAAAGATCCCATGGCGCTATTTTGAGAAAGAGCAGGGGGAGTTCTCCCCAGTGTCCTGGCCAATATTTATCCCTCAACCAATGTCACTAAAAACTGATGAGCTAGTCATTTTCACATTGTTGTTTATTGGATCTTGCTCTGCACAAATTGGCTGCCACGTTTCCTAAAATACAACAGTGACTACACTTCAAAAGTACTTTATTGGCTGCAAAGCGCTTTGGGACACCCTGAGGCCTTGAAAGTTGCGAACTGTACTGAGTGAGTGTTGCACATAAATACAAGTATTTCCTCTTTCTATCTTTCAGTTACTGACACCTCTTTCCAGATTTGTTATTCTGGAGACTTTAATAAAGCCTGAAAGGAACTGAGGGAGGTGTGCCAGCCCATCTGTTCATATTATCCCTGTGTCTGTAAGATTTTCAGATAAGTTTTTTAAGTAAAGAATGTGCTTGGAATCTTACTTCAGTGTAGATAATGGAAAATTCCGACATTAAAGACTAAAGTTTGTAACTTATGTAAAATAGATCTAGCTGTGTGAATGTTGGGGGAGCAACTTATATAATGTCATGGTAATTCCTATAATATTTCATAGTAACTATTTGTACTAAGTCTCCCCCCTGCGCATGGGTCTCCCGACACATTGGCAGAAGCGAGAGTTAGGACAAATATCACCGACTCCGCCCCGCCCCCTGCGCAACTCCCATTCACCCTATTCAGCTCATGCATCCTCTTCTCCCCCCGCCCGATCCGAAACCAGCCAGAACCGGTTCCATACGTTGCCTCCACTGCGTCCGATCCATCAGCTGCTCCGAGGCCCCAGCAGCTCCGAGCCTCCTATCAGGCAGCGTGCGGCTAGGACCAGTTAGAGCGGCAGTTTGAGTGAAGAGTGCGGGCGGCGGGGAGAGTGAGAGGCGGGTCGGCCAGGAGCAGTTTGTTTCTCATTCAGCGCCAGTTTGAGTGAAGAGACAAACGGCACTGTAAAGTGCTCCGTGAGGAGAGAGACACTGGGGGTGGTGGGGGGAGGAGAGAAAGAGAGCTGGTGGGGGGGGGCGGGGGGGGTGCAGAGAGAGAGAGCTTGGGGAAGGGAAGAGAGAGCTTGGGGGGGTCAGGGGAAGAGAGAGAGCTTGGGGGGTAGAGAGAGCTTCTGGGGGGAATGAGAGCCTGGGGGGAAAAGAGAAACACAGGTGGAGGAGGGCGGGGATTGGAGCAGAGAGAGGGAACTCAGTGAAGACGGGTCACATTCTTCCAACCCCCTGGTGCGTGCAAGCTCGGTGTGTGTGTTACAAGGGATATCTTTGGGATGGATGAAATCCAGAAGTCACGACACTGTCACTATTCATTTCATATAAACAATCCACACACAATGCCCCATCAATGGCTGGGGTGGGGGGAAGGTCTTGAGTTTGGGTAAGTGACTTCGGCTGAGGGAGGCAGCACATGTGCTGGGTTAAGGGACTTCAGCTGGAACTTGGTGGCTTTTGGGGAGATCTATCCTCTGTGGCTTCTGAAGTCAAAATGGATCGAATTACAAATTGGAAAATCAGTCAGAACTTGGGCTTAACTTGGGCTGGCGGTTCCAGTTACACAATCCAAAGGATCTTCAGGATCCTCCAAGGGAACCAATCAGCAATGGGTCATGTGAAAATAGAGAGCCAATCAGAGAAATGGCTGTCTTTCAGTTAGTACAAATAGACGCAGCCATAATATTTGTGTTGATGGGTTGATAGAGTCTGATGATGGGTTGCAGTATAAGAGTAAGGAAGCCTTGCTGCAATTATATAGGGCTTTGGTGAGAACACACCTGGAGTACTGTGCACAGTTTTGGTCTCCTTGCCTAAGGAAGGATATATTTGCCTTAGAGGGAGTGCAATGAAGCTTCACTGGATTGATTTCTGGGATGAAAGAGTTGTCCGATGAGCAAAGATTGAATAGAATTGGCCTATACGCTGGAGTTTAGAAGAATGAGCTAATCTCATTGAAACATATTAAATTCTTTGAGGGTTTGACAGGATAGATGCTGATAGACTGTTCCCCTGGTTGGAGAGTCTCAAACGAGGGGTCATAGTCTCAGAGTATGGGGTCGGCCATTTAGGACTGAGATGAGGAGGAATTTCTTCACTCAGAGGATGGTGAATCTTTGGAATTCTCTACCCCAGAGGGCTGTTGATGCTCAGTTGTTGAGTATATTCAAGACAGAGATTGATAGATGATGGGGGAGTGGGGGGGGGGGGAGGTGAAGGGGAAAAATTTCCATAACATTGGTGGCAGATCGGTAGGAACCCTGTAGAAATGGCATAAATGGAAATTTCTGCTGTTTTAACGTGGCTTCTGCCGGTTACAGTGGGAGATTGGGAAGACGCAAATGGCAATTTCAGAAAGGGGTAAGTGGGACCCATCTGTTAATGCTCCTGTGAAGTGCCTTGGAATGTTTCACTATGTTTTAGGCGCTTTATAAATGTAAAAGCAGTATCCCTTATTTAATTAGCGAGTATGGTTTTCTTGCAAGAGGCACTCCTGGTGGCCCAGGTTTGCACAAGGTTACTCATGACCACTTGGTGTCTACAGAAGTGGCAGCAATCTTGCACCTTTATATTGCACCTTTCATGACCTCAAGCTGTCCCAAAATGCTTTACAGCCAATGAAGTACTTTTGCAGTGGAGTCACTGTTGTAAAGTAGGAAACGTGGCAGCCAATTGGCACACAGCAAGTGCCCACAAACAACAATGTGATAATGACCAGATAATCTGTTGATTATGGATGAGGGATAAATATTGGCTTGGACACCAGGGAGAACTCCCCTGCTCTTCTTCAAAATAATGTATAGGATCTTTTACGTCCACCTGAGAAAGCAGACGGGGTCTCAGTGTAATGTCTTATCCGAAAGACAGCAACTCCGACAGTGCAACGCTCCCTCAGCACTGCACTGGGAATGTCAGCCTAGATTTTGCGTTCAAGTTTGTGGAGTGGGATTTGAACCCATAATCTTTGGACTCACAATTGACACGAATATGTTAACGAAGTCAGCAGAATTTACTGCCTGCCTTGATTTTCACCAAAAGGATAAGAAGGGGGGAAAAAGTCTTGATTTAGTACTGTACTGCTTAATTTAGTTTAGATAAACTAATTTCCTCTTGTTTTCAGTGAGGCATAGTTCCAGCTGTGTCTGTGGAGGTTTTCACATCTGTCTCATATTTCCGCTCCGATTCTGGTGTTCCTTATCCTCCTCTATCCCCATGCTGTTCACCATTTTAGGCATTTATACATCTTAAACACCACTGACAAGAAAATTAGAATATAAACTTAATGGGTTAGCCAGTGGAGAATAGCTGTGATGGTGGCTGTGAGCCAGTGTTGCTTGCCAATGGAAAGTCTACCTCCACATGTCTTGATTCTATTATGACTGCTCCTGTTTCTGTTTAAGAAAGTATTCTTGCTCCACTTCTTATATTATCTAGAAGATTCTGGAGCTTGCTGGTATTCTTCTGTTAATCAAATAAAGACTTGCATTTAAATCGCATCCATCACGACCTCAGGATGTCCCAAAGCATAGAAACATAGAAAAAATAGGTGCAGGAGTAGGCCATTTGGCCCTTCGAGCCTGCACCACCATTCAATAAGGTCATGGCTGATCATTCACCTCAGTACCCCTTTCCTGCTTTCTCGCCATACCCCTTGATCCCTTTAGCCGTAAGGGTCATATCTAACTCCCTCTTGAATATATCCAATGAACTGGCATCAACAACTCTCTGCGGTAGAGAATTCCACAGGTTAACAACTCTCTGAGTGAACAAGTTTCTCCTCATCTCAGTCCTAAATGGCTTACCCCTTATCCTTAGACTGTGTCCCCTGGTTCTGGACTTCCCCAACAACGGGAACATTCTTCCTGCATCTAACCTGTCCAGTCCCATCAGAAGTTTATATGTTTCTATGAGATCCCCTCTCATCCTTCTAAACTCCAGTAAATAAAGGCCCAGATGATCCACTCTCTCCTCATATGTCAGTCCTGCCATCCCGGGAATTAGTCTGGTGAATCTTCGCTGCACTCCCTCAATAGCAAGAACATCCTTCCTCAGATTAGGAGACCAAAACTGAAAACAATATTCTAGGTGAGGCCTCACGAAGGCCCTGTACAACTGGAGTAAGACTTCCCTGCTCCTATACTCAAATCCCCTAGCTATGAAGGCCAACATACCATTTGCCTTCTTCACCGCCTGCTGTACCTGCATGCCAACTTTAAATGACTGATGTACCATGACGCCCAGGTCTCGTTGCACCTCCCTTTTTCCTAATCTGCCGCCATTCAGATAATATTCTGCCTTCGTGTTTTTGCCACCAAAGTGGACAACCTCACATTTATCCACATTATACTGCATCTGTCATGCATTTGTCCACTCACCTAACCTGTCCAAGTCACCCTGCAGCCTCTAAGCATCCTCTTCACAGCTCACACCGCCACCCAGTTTAGTGTCATCTGCAAACTTAGAGATATTACATTCAATTCCTTCATCTAAATCATTGATGTGTATTGTAAATAGCAGGAGTCCCAGCACTGAGCCCTGCGGCACCCCACTAGTCACTGCCTGCCATTCTGAAAAGGACCCATTTATCCCGACTCTGCTTCCTGTCTGCCAACCAGTTCTCTATCCATGTCAGTACATTACCCCCAATACCATGTGCTTTAATTTTGCACACCAATCTCTTGTGTGGGATCTTGTCAAAAGCCTTTTGAAAGTCCAAATACACCATATCCATTGGTTCTCCCTTGTCCACTCTACGAGATACATCCTCAAAAAATTCTAGAAGATTTGTCAAGCATGATTTCCCTTTTATAAATCCATGCTACTTGGACCAATCCTGTCACTGCTTTCCAAATGCGCTGCTATTTCATCTTTAATCATTGATTCCAACATTTTCCCCACTGCTGATGTCACGCTAACCGGTCTATAATTACAAGTTTTCTCTCTCCCTCCTTTTTAAAAAAATGGTGTTACATTAGCTACCCTCCAGTCCATAGGAACTGATCCAGAGTCGATAAACTGTTGGAAAATGATCACCGATGCATCCACTATTTCTAGGGTCACTTCCTTGAGTACTCTGGAATGCAGACTATCAGGCCCTGGGGATTTATCGGCCTTCAATCCCATCAATTTCTCTAACCCAATTTCCCGCCTAATAAGGATTTCCTTCAGATCCTCCTTCTCACTAGACCCTAGTATTCCTAGTCTTTCCGGAAGGTTATTTGTGTCTTCCTTTTTGAAGACAGAACCAAAGTATTTGTTCAATTAGTCTGCCATTTCTTTGTTCCCCATTATAAATTCACCTGAATCTGACTGCAACAGACCTACGTTCGTCTTCAATAATCTTTTTCTCTTCACATATCTATAGAAGCTTTTGTAGTCAGTTTTTATGTTCCCTGCAAGCTTCCTCTCATACTCTATTTTCCCCCTCCTGATTAAACCCTTTGTCCTCCTCTGCTGAATTCTAAATTTCTCCCAGTCCTCAGGTTTGCTGCTTTTTCTGACCAATTTATATGCCTCTTCCTTGGATTTAGCATTAGCCTTAATTTCCCTTGTTAGCCATGGTTGAGCCACCTTCCCCATTTTATTTTTACTCCAGATAGGGATGTACATTTGTTGTAGTTCATCCATGCGCTCTTTAAATGTTTGCCATTGCCTATCCACCGTCAATCCTTTAAGTATCCTTTGCCAGTCTATTCTAGCCGATTCACATCTCATACCATCGAAGTTACCTTTCCTTGAGTTCAGGACCCTAGTCTCTGAATTAACTGTGTCCCTCTCCATCTTAATAAAGAATTCTACTATATTATGGTCACTCTTCCCCAAGGGGCCTCGCACAACTAGATTATTAATTAGTCCTTTCTCATTAACATCACCTAGATAAAAGCACTTTACAGGGTACGTTTGGACTGTTACAATGTAGGAAAAGCGGGCGTCAATTTGCGCACAGGAAGCTCCCATAAACTGCAATCTGTTTTTTAGTGATGCGGTGGAGTGATAAATGTAGGGCAGGACACCCCTGCTCTTTCTTTGAAATAGTGTCATGGGATCTTTTACGTCCACCTGAGAGAGACATGGAACGAGACACTAAAAGCATCCCAATAATAATAGATAATCAAGGGGCTATAAGGAGGGAGGAACTTAAAACAATCACTATCACTAGAGAAAAAGTACTAGGAAAACTAATGGGACTAAAGGTGGACAAGTCCCCTGGGCCTAATGGCCTGCATCCTAGGGTCTTAAAAGAAATGGCTGCAGAGATAGTGGATGCATTGGTTGTAATTTACCAAAATTCCCTGGATTCTGGAGAAGTCCCAGCAGATTGGAAAACCGTAAATGTAACACCCCTATTCAAGAAGGGTGGGAGACAGAAAGCAGGAAATTATAGACTAGCTAGCCTAACATCTGTCATTCGGAAAATGCTGGAGTCCATTGTTAAGCAGAACATTTAGAAAATCATAATACAATCAAGCAGAGTCAGCATGGTTTTAAGAAAGAGAAATAATGTTTGACAAATTTGCTGGAATTCTTTGAGGATGTAATGAGCAGGGTGGATAAAGGGGAACCAGTAGATGTGGTGTATTTGGATTTCCAGAAGGCATTCGATAAGATGCCGCATAAAAGGTTACTGCATAAGATAAGAGTTCATGGGGTTGTGGGTAATATATTAGCATAAAGGATTGGCTAACTAACAGAAAAGAGAGTCCAGATAAATGGGTCATTTTCGGGTTGGCAAACTAACTAATGGGGTGCCACAGGGATCAGTGCTGGGGCCTCAACTATTTACAATCTACATTAATGATTTGGATGAAGGGATTGACATATGAGAAGAGACTGGATCAACTGGGCCTGTATTCAATGGAGTTTAGAAGGATGAGAGGCGATCTCATAGAAACATATAAAATTCTGACGGGACTGGACAGGTTAGATGCAGGAAGAATGTTCCCGATGTTGGGGAAGTCCAGAACCAGGGGGCACAGTCTAAGGATAAGGGGTAAGCCATTTAGGACTGAGATGAGGAGAAACTTCATTCAGAGAGTTGTTAACCTGTGGAATTCTCTACCGCAGAGAGTTGTTGATGCCAGTTCATTGGATATATTCAAGAGGGAGTTAGATATGGCCCTTACAGCTAAAGGGATCAAGGGGTATGGAGAGAAAGCAGGAAAGGGGTACTGAGGTGAATGATCAGCCATGATCTTATTGAATGGTGGTGCAGGCTCGAAGGGCCGAATGGCCTACTCCTGCACCTATTTTCTATGTTTCTATGTAGTCAAGTTTACTAATGATACTAAGATAGATGGGAAAGCAAGTTGTGAGGAGGACACAAAGAATCTGCAAAAGGATATAGATATGTTAAGTGAGTGGCAAATATTTGGCAAATGGGATATAATGTGGGAAAATGTGAGGTTATCCACTTTGGTAGGAATAATAAAATGCTAATTATTATTTAAATGAGGAGAGATTACAAAATGCTGCAGTACAGAGGGATCTGGGGGTCCTTGTACCTAAAACACAAAAAGTTAGCATGCAGGTACAGCAAGTAATTCAGAAGGCAAATGGAATGTTGGCCTATATTGCAAGGGGGTGGGTATAAAAGTAGGGAAGTCTTGCTATAACTGTACAGGGTGTTGGTGAGACCACACCTAGAGTATGCATATAGTTTTGGTCTCCTTATTTAAGGAGGGATATACTTGCATTTGAGGCACTTCAGAGAAGGTTCACTCAGTTGATTCCTGAGATGAAGGGGGTTGTCTTATGAAGAAATGTTGAGCAGGTTGGACCTATACTCATTGGAGTTTAGAAGAATGAGAGGTGATCTTATTGAAACATATAAGATTCTGAGGGGGCTTGACAGGGTAGATGCAGAGAGGATGTTTCTTCTTGTGGGGGAATCTAGAACAAAGGGGCATATTTCAGAATAAGGGGCCACCCATTTAAAACGGAGATGAGGAGGAATTTCTTCTCTCAGCGGGTCGTGAATCTTTGGAATTCTCTACCCCAGAGAGCTGTGGAGGCTGGGTCATTGAATATATTTAAAGTGGAAATAGACAGATTTGTGAACTACAGGGGAGTCAGGGGTTATGGGGAGCGGGCAGGAAAGTGGAGTTGAGGCCAAGAACAGATCAGCCATGATCTTATTGAATACGGAGGAGGCTCGATGGCCCAAATGCTCCTATTTCTTATGTTATTATGTTCATCCAAAAGACAGTACCTCCACAGTGTAGCATTCCCTCAGCACTGCACTGGGAGTATCAACCTAGATTGTTGTGCTCTGGAATGGGACTTAAACCCACCAACCTCTGATTCAGAGGCGAGAGCGCTATCCATGTAGCCACGGCTGACACCTATTGTTAAGCCTAATAAGTTTTCTCCAATTTCTGTTATCTCCAGTTTTTTCCTGGTGTTTCTCTTTGGTGATCTTTGTGCGTCTGAATTAGTTTTCTGTGCTTGAATTGCCATTTGTGTTGGTGTTCTATTATCTGTCGTTTTATGCTCTATGTTTTGTGAGGTTGTACAGATTGCTTTAAAATGTCTTCTCGGTAGATTCTGTGGTTGCTGTTCATGTGTTTAATTTTAAACATTTTCCATTCTACTTCCCTTCACTGCTCTACTAAGGGGTCTGAGTCCCACTGCAGTACAGGCTCACACATGCTGGGTGCCTTTCACCGCTCACTGAAGTGGTCACCCTTCACGTGTCATTATTCAACCATAGTAGTCTTCACACCTGAGTCCCGTCCTGGTATCTAACTGGTATTCTACATGCATCTTCCAGTGCAGGTCATTGGACAGTGATAAGGAACAAGATGGTTGATCCCAAGGGTATTGAGACCTTGGCTGAGGCCAGCTAATTCCATGCATACAAAGCTTCAAACCAGCAGCCTCACGGTTCTATGTGGCTCAGAATGCTAGACAGCACACTAAAATACTGAGCTGTCAGGAAGCTTTTCTGTAGCATTGGCTGTTGCACATCGTTATATTCAGAATGTCCCAGAATTCATTCACGACTGGGTTTTTTTTTTGTTCTGCATTTTTTCCATTATTCCGCAGTGAAATTCTGTTGCTGATGCCCTGTTGTGTTCTATTCTTTATCAGAACATTTTCCTATTATTTTGCAATTGATTGGATTTTTTTTTCAGCTGTTGAATAGGGAAGTTGATTATCTGGAATTGAAAGTCGTGCTGTTCTGGGTCAAAAGTTAATGAAAGCTGTGTGAGGTATCTGTGTTATGCTGGTGATAACGGTTTCATTTATACCATTAAGAATAATGCCACTCAGCACATTATCATATCCATTATACAACTACCGCAGACCAAAGGCTTGAATTCAAATCAATTTCAAATCAAACATTAATCAAGTCATTTATTAATTTTTTTTCCCCACTGCAAGCTGCCTAGTATCTAAATATGAAGGAATAAACTTATTACTGTCAGTGTTACACTTTCCTTAAATGCCTGACAAGGTGCTGAATATAGATTCTGTCAGTGTTGATGGTGCAAACTGCAGAAATTCGGCCAATTATTTTATCTGATTCTGGTACCAAGAATATTTGTCCTGGCATTTTTGCTAATGCTTTATAAAACACTGGGTTAGGCCCCAGCTGGAGTATTGTGGCCAATTCTGGGCACCACACTTTAGGAAGGATGTCAAGGCCTTGAGGAGGGTTCAGAGGATAAATACTAGAATGGTACCAGGGATGAGGGACTTCAGTTATGTGGAGAGATTGGAGAAGCTGGGATTGTTCTCCTTAGAGCAGAGAAGGATAAGGGGAGATTTAATAGAGGCGTTAAAATCATGAGAGGTTTTGATAGAGTAAATGAGGAGAAACTGTTTCCACTGACAGGAGGGTCGGTAACCAGAGGACACAAATATAAGATAATTGATAAAAGATGGAAAATTAGGAGAAGTTTTTTTACACGGCAAGTTGTTATTATATGGAATGCACTGAAAGGGTGGTAGAAGCAGATTCAGTAGTAACTTTGAAAAGCAAATTGGGTATATACTTGAAAAGGAAAAAATTGCTGGGATATAGGGAATGACCAGGGGAGTGAGACTAATTGGATAGTTCTTTCAAAGAGCTGACACAGACACGATTGGCTAAATGGTCTCCTTCTGTTCGTTAAGATTCTATGATTCTATGATTTCATGTTTTTTTGTGCAGTGAATATGAATTTCCAGTGTGTGGGAAAGTTGCACCTCCAATTCTACCAGGCTCACTGTTGTGAGTTTATCTCCCACATGTAGCATAGAAACAGATTGGTGGAATATGTAAATTGAGAGTTGTGTCAGCACTACCCACTCCTGTTTTTGCCAAAAATCTCAGCCATGGATATCTTCACAAACACGCTTCAGCTTTGACCTATCAGCCTCAAACGAGTGACTGCAATAATGTGCAGCATCTGTCTGTATATGTTGTGTGTTGTGTGTGTGTGCTTCAGTCTTTTTGAGTCCCATTGAAGCAGCAGGAGTGTATCAGGAATTCAGCACCAAAAGGTGATATTTAATAAAAAATATTCTTGTTAATTATAGGGAGGCAACAGGTGACCAAACCTTGTGAAGATTCTGCTGTGTTCTCTGGCAGTCTACTGGCACTCAGTACATATATGTTCTCTGCTGTTCCAATGCGAAGTGTGCGACAGTGTTCCTTGGCGATCTGGTGCCGTGATGTTTCTGACCTTTGGAGGTTTTGTAAAGGGAGGGAGGTGTGTCTATGGCTCAGATTTTGCGATCATTGATGAAGGAGCGGCGCTCGCCGTTAATTACACTTTCAGCTGCCAACAGATCTTTTGTACGCTTTTGAATGGCAACTTACGGTTATTAGAGACCCGGTTCAGCATGGCACCCTCTTCAGGGGATCTGTGGTGTGTGTGAGCAGGCCAAGCAACAGAGTGGCTCTTCAACCAATCAGATTGAAGAATCCTCACTGAGACACACAAAATCTAATCCAGGAAGTATAAATTAGAATATATAATTCAATGTAAAATCATATATCGAAAGCGAAATAAAGTGAGGGAAAGAAAGATGGGATTAAGAGAGAGAGAGATAAAAGAGACAGAAAAAAAAAGTAAAACAAATTATTTTTTTTTACATCTCCAACAATAATTAAATTCTGATGGAATGAGACACCATACTTGTAAAATTATTTTTTTAGTGCAGAAAGGTTGTTTAGCAGTAATTAAGATTTTATCACAGCATTAAAAATTCACTTACACCTGAATACACCAGCCCTAACCTTTTCTGGCAAGTTTAGTGGGTATCTAGTGGGTAAATGCTGCAACTTCACACTCTTCATGTGCTTTAATGTGAGATAGCGATGCAGCGAAGCTTGTGGAGGAGCAGCATAACTCAGACAGCAACTTTTGGATTTCCACATTTAACTGCGTATGTGTGGACAATGGAAGTTGCTGTCCAAATTATTCCATAATAGCCGTGAGCGCTGATAACCTCACCGTTAGTCCTATTGCAAAATCCAGGCCTATGTTTTCAAATACTGCAGTGTATCCAAGCACTTCAATAGGGACGTTGGTGCCCCTGGTGGCCTTGGCTTTACATAAGTCCATCTTTTGAGCCTTCCAAAGCCCAGGAGAAGCCACAGTAGGATTGAAGACAAATTATTCTCAGTGTGTCCTTCTTGCCCATCCAACTCTAGCAGTTTGTCATGTGATTCACAATATAATCAGCCAGTTGAAACCATTAACCTGTTGGTTGACAGTCAATCAGTCTGGCATTTTAGTTACTTGGATACCCTGTTATGACAGCGGTGAGGTACTAATTCTTAGAAAGACTTGCATTTATATAACACTCACAATCTAAGGATGTCCCAAAGCACTTTACAGCTAATGAAGTACTTTTGGAGTGTAGTTACTGTTGTAATGTAGGAAACGTGGCAGCCAATTTGTGCACAGCAAGGTCCCACAAAACAGCAATGTGATAATGACCATATAATTTGTTTTTTAATCAATATTGGTTGAGGAATAAATATTCACCAGGGCACTGGGAGAACTCTCCTGCTTTTCTTTGAATAGCGCTATGGAATATTTTACATCCACCTGAGTGGGCAGACGGGGCACGGGAATGTCAGCCTGGATTTTGTACTTAAGTCTCTGGAGTGTGGCTCAGAGACGAAAGTGCAACCCACTGAGCCATGGCTGACACCATATCCTGTCACAAATGCCCTTCACTCTGCTCCCACAACTGCTGGCGTGTTCACTCAGCTGTCAACGGCTCCTTACCATTTGATGCATCGTAAATTGGTCATGTCTGTGACTCAACAATGTCAATCTTCATATCTTTATCATTTGATTATTGAAAATAAACTGGTCTTTAAAGCTGGTGTATCACCAAAGCAATGGCAATTTGTTTAAAGTTGCTCTCACCTCCCAATTGAACAATCTGAGCAAAGAAGCAAAAGAAATGGTTGATTAAAAATGTTACCATTAAAAATAGAGGAAAAGGTTAGAGCACATTATATTAGTTAGAAAAAGAATAAAATAAAAGTTAAAATTAAAAGATGGAACAGAGAGAATATTTTAAGTTATGACTAATCTTAAAGTAATAAAGCTATTCGGAGCAGACTCAAGTGGCTGAATGGCTCCTATTTCTTATGTTCTAACAAATCCCTTGTAAACTCATATTCTTGTCAGAAACTCACAAAATCGATAGGGCTCTACTTGCAGTGCAAGGGATTAATGTAATGAGGCTGAATTTGCAGCCCCTACAGGCGCGTATGAGATGTGCATGTGCCCATAGGGGCCCCACGTGCTGGGTTTAGGCATGCACTGCGAACAAGATCAAATGAATCCGAAAGAAATGGACCTCTGTGGGTGGAGAGTAGGTCTATTTTCCCAACATCTGCCCAGCAAGTGTCCTTTAAATTCTACCCCAGGAAAAAGCAAGCGTTAGGCCTGCTTTTACCAATGTAAGAGTTTTAAAAATAGAAAAATAAAATGTTCTCATTCATTTATACATTAAAAGCCCGCTCCAATAAGGTTCGTTTATTTTTACCCTCATTAAAACATATTAAAAAAAAGTAAAACATTTAATTTAATTCAATTAAATGGAATTTTAATTAATTTTAAATAATGTTTTTTTAATTTTATTTCATATTTTTTTAAGTGATCCCCATTCATACTTTATGGGAGTTCCATACAAATGGAATCCCCAAAAGAATGAATGTGGATTCCCTTCTTTTATAGGTTGAGCAAGCCCATATGATCTCAGGGGCGCTTGCGAACCGCGTGCGCCCCTGGGATACGTGGACCTGTACCCGTGGGTTTCCAGAGAGGCCCAGGAGCGCGAATCTACGGACCTCCCGGACCACCAGGTAAATTCGTACATTTTACGCACATCGGATGCATCCGCCAGCGGGAAGCCTCTGACCGCAAATTTCCCCTCAATGAGTTAACCAGTACAGACCAGCATTTCAATAGAACAGAGCAGCGTGACTATTTCGCTGTAAAAGAAGCAGTATCCTATGTGCTGGGACTGTTATTTTATTTGATACATTATTTATGATGACCGTTTTACACAATGCAATTTAGATATCAGTGATGGAAATATGCTGACTGGCAGTATATTCCATTACATTATCCACAGAAAGGTTGGCTTGAGCATCTGTTGGTACCATGAAGCTACGCGTATGTGATGCTAAGGCAATCCGTCACAGGAGCACAGCTTTGTGCTTGTAAATCAGACAGTAAAATATCTCATCTGTTCATGCATACTTTGTAAAAACAAGTTGTAAATTTCAAAACCAACGTTACCCATGAATGTGAACAGATGTTGCTCAGAAAATGTTTTGTAGAGCACTGTTTAAAACAAGTGGTGATCTCAATTTGAAATATTAAAGAACGATGTAAAATCAATCTGTAGCCAACTCAGTTTTGATACATTATGATTAAACAACTGGACACTAGAGTGAATCGATTCATATTTTATACCTTTACCCAGCAGCATAATTCTCCATCAGTGTAGGAGTTTATACTTCTGTATAACAGTTTTAAAACATGTTTTTATATTCTAGTCATCAGCAAACAAATTAAAATATTAGCATGGCTCAGTAGGTAGCACTCTTGTCTCTGAGTCAGAAGGTTGTGGGTTTAAGTCCCACTCCAGAGACTTGAGCACATAATCTAGGCTGGCATTCCCAGTACAGTACTGAGGGAGTGCTGCACTGTTGGAGGTGCCGTCTTTCAGATGAGACGTTAAACCGTGGCCCTGTCTGCACTCTCAGGTGGACATAAAAAATCCCATGGCACTATTTGAAGAGCAGGGGAGTTCTTCCTGTTGTCCTGGACCAACATTTATCCCTCAACCAACATCACTAAAAAACAAATTATTTGGTCATTATTACATTGCTGTTTGTGGGAGCTTACTGTGTGCAAATTGGCTGCTGCGTTTCCTACATTACAACAGTGACTACACTTCAAAGAATACTTTGTTGGCTGTAAAATGCTTTGGGACGTTCTGAGGTCATGAAATATAAGCTCTTTATTATTAGCAATTTTGCCTGAAGGATTTAAACAGGAATGTATTAGCCTGATTGTAGAGAAGTGGAATTAAATGTATAACTCTGACTGAAACCTAACGAGTGCAGTAAGACAGTATTATTTTGAATACAGAACTAGTGAAAGTAAGATACTACTGTTTTGTAAACACCTAGAATGCAATTGAAAGAGCACTTTATTTTAAACCAATTGTTTCTTTGTTAAACCATTAAACATATCAGTAGAATAAACATTACACATTTGAATAAGGCATTAAATACTTGTATTAAACATGTCGATATACAATTAATACTTGTACAGTAATGTAATTGGTAGGGCTAATCATTTTTCATAGCTGGCACAGTTTGACTGGGTTCTGTGTAATTGGAAAAGGCCGGTGTCATTAATCTGCCAATGTACTGTGGTGGTACAGAGACACACAGCAACCACTGCCTTGAAGGACTAGGAATCACAAGTTTAAATCTGTTTCACTTCTTAAACAGTCTCCATAAGAAAGATGTGGGCCTCACTCGGAGTGTTGGGCCTGTGCCTGGGTGCAGCTGTTCTCCCATGGAGGAAGCATAGAGCCGGGATGGAGGAGCACGTGGGGATGGAAAAGGAAGAGATCCTGTGTGCCAAAATTGAGAGGTTGAGCTGAGAGCTGAGATGTCTGGTTGAGGATCCAGCCTGCTGAGTACTAGCTGGCAATTGTGGGGTATAATTCAGTACCAGGAGTTGGAGAGTGAATACGAGATGGTTAAAGAGGAATTGGAGCAGCTTCACGAAGCAAGTCTTATTCAGACAAGGAAAATGTAGAGAACCATGTCTTGAGGATTCTGTATATAGTTTTTGTTTTTAATTATTACCCTTGACCCCAAACCTTGCTAGCCAGGTTCCTCTGTAAAAAGAAACAATGCAAGAGTCACCCAAAGTCCTCAAGGCCCACACTCTATAGTTGGCGTCTATAGCTACTTGGGCAGAAGAAGCTGTGAGAACTTTCTGGTAGGGGACAGCCCAAACTAATTGGTGAACCACTGGGTTAGAATGGAACGAGACAATGAAAATTGGGCAACAAGTGATTGCTTGTTGCAAATGTTTCTGTCATTGTATTCTTTTAATGAATCCCATGTATAACCTGAGAAATTTGTCTTGTTTGATTGTGTAAAGACCATGAAAAATGTACAGCCCTAGTCACTGGTTTGCACTTTAGGAACAATTGCTTTTATCTTTAAAAACAAATGTATATACTGTAAGTTTAAAGTTACATTTATTTGCATATTAGTTGTAACAAAGAACAGTGATGTATAAATACAGTGTAAGAAGAAAATTGCACACTAATGGTAAAGTCCTACTGAACTGGCAAAGCCTTTTCTGGAGTGGAGAGGTGTAAAATATGTATATAAAACACAATCAAATGTATTTAAGATCCCTTTTAATATTGGTTGCAATTCTGGTAGATTGAATTGAATTAACCTGCAGTTAATTCCTCAGAGGTACTACAGACACTTGTGGTAGGTGAATAGCTCAACTCATTGGTGAACAAGTCGCATTCAGCAAAACAGTCTGTAAAATGAATCATAGAATCTTACAGCACAGAAAGAGGCCATTTGGCCCATCATACCTCTGCCAGCTCTTTGAAAGAGCTATCCAAGAAATGGCTTAATATCATTAAGTGATCACGTGGCTTTTATTTTTTTTAAATAAATCAAGACCTCACAAATGTTGAAAAGCTATTGATTTTCATTTGGATTAGACCAAGGCACCAAAGTTAAATGTGTGTGTGGATGGTGGGAGAGATCACCTAGGGTCTGCACTGAATCCTTAACTCACCTGCTCTCTCCACAGATACTGACTGACCTGCTGAGTATTCTCAGCGATTCCTTTTTTTAACAGAGTTAAATGCTCCTGATGAAGAACACACATTTGATGTTCCATAAAACACAAATAAATTAATAGCTCTAAATAGCAACAAGAGAAAATGACCCTTTTTAAAAAAAGGGAAAGGCTCACAAACGTTTAATTTGGAATTAGCCTTATATGCATGAGTTTAGAATGTTGAGGGGTGATCTAATTGAGGTGTATAAAATGATAAAGGAGTTGTTAGGGTGGAAAGAGAAAAACTATTTCCTCGGGTGGGAGTCCAAAACAAGGGGCCATAACCTTAAAATTGGTGCTAGGCCGTTCAGGACTAAAATCATCAGGAAGCACTTCATTGCACAAAGGGTAGTGAAAGGCTGTGGATGCTGGGGCTCAAATTAATTTTTCAAGAATGAAATAACAGATTTTTTAAGGTAAGGGTTTCAAGCGATGTGGATCAAAGGCAGGAAATGGAGTCGAGGTACAGATCAGCCATGATCTATTTAAATGGCGGGACAGGCTCGAGGGGCTGAATGGCCTCACCCTGTTCCCATGAACAGAGCATAGTGCATAAACTAACAAGAACATCTCTTGCGGGGGCGGGGTGATTACTGGACCTGTGAGTCTTTTCAAAGTTCAGAAATATTGATATACTGGACCCAGGCAGGTGTAAAATGATCTACGGATATTTGCTCAATCTAATATTTTGGGTGGGAGGACAGAATGGTGACCTTTGCTTAGGAATGCTCATTTTCTCTTCCCTGATTTCCCTTACAGAGGACTGGAGGAGTGGGAATTTGATGGAATTTGTGGCTATTTTACATTCGACAGTTTACCTGTGTGGAGAACAAATTATATATATATATATATATATTTAATGTTTACAACATACAATATCATTAATCAATAGTTATCGTCTCCTCTGCATCGAGTGGGAAACATTGGGTAGAACTGTTGGGACCTGGGGATCGCAAGCGAAAGTTAAACGACCCATAAATCTTCCCCGACCTCGCAACGGACGAAAACCTCTGCCTCCGGTATAACTCGCCCTTGCAGATCGATACCATTAACAAGGTGGAGAGGAGCATGCCCCCGAGGGTCAGCAGGCCAAGTCCAGCGATGACACACCTGTCCAGGTGGGCACCAACCCGGGCGCTTTCCTTTTGGAGTCTCTCCATCTCCCGGGCTGAAACACTGTCCGGATTCACAGTCACGTCGCGGGGGATCACGTAGGATATGATGACCAGTGTGATCCCACTGAAAAGGAAGAGCAGAGCGCTGATGAAGCCATAGTCCACCGGAGAGTCCGAGCTCTCGGATGAGCTGTCCTCATCAGACACTACTGAGATTTCCTGCAGCCCTTCGGATAGGTGCCTGATCTCGCTGGAAGAACCGTGGCAGGACCGGATAGTGTGGCTCTTGTCGGACAGAGGGGAGATTGCATGTTGCAAGTTGACATTTTCATCCACGTATGTGAAAGATGTCTCCAGTTCCTGGTCGCAACACACCTTGATGTCGTTTGCGCTCAGACGGTGGTGCCCGTGTTTGTAACTCTCGAAGGGAGCTGTCCCCGGTGCTGAACTCGTGATGTGCGGGTAGCAGGCGTGTACTCCCCAATCCAATTCTTTCCACGCACCGGGGTGACTTCTTCCTTCGCCCAGAAAAACTAGTTCCACAGAAGCCATTTGACAATGTGCTCGCTCCCTCCCTCCGAATCAGTGGGTGTCCTTCAGGGCATCTCTGATAAGAAACCAGCTGCCTGCACAGGCACAGGGAGGCACACAGCAACGCGGTATCGGCTGTAAAACGAACCCTCAGCCACCACCAACCCCGAAGGAGACAATTAGCACCAGAGTCTCTTCCTGCAGCTCAAAGTCACACAGAAATCAATGTGTTTCCGTGCCTTCTCCATCTCTCCCGTTCTGTTGGTTGTAATTGAAACGTAAGTCACCCCTTCGGTCTGGCGGAATACGTTTTAGCATGCATTTGTGGGCTGCTGTGAAATTGGGAATTAACCGATTGGAGACGTATTTCTGTTGATATAAAAGACAAGTTTATCAAAATAATTGACGAATATCAAAGACTCGCACAGATCCTCCACTTAAAGAGTGTTTCAGTCCACAGTGCACGGCCGGCGCGTCGGTGTTTGCTGATTTAAATCTGCAATCGTCGCTAAGGACAAGATGCAGGGAATGCGGTGTATTTAACATTGTTAGACTTGCATTAAGATCGCAGCAGTGGTTAAAAAATCCACCCCATTCCCATGACCGTGTCGCTTTAAATTCTTTACAATCGCCGATAGAGCCATTAGCTTACAATCAAATGATTGCTGGCAGCAGATTGTGAAATCCCTTTCACTTATCTTCAATCTTCTGTTTGCAGTGAGCTGGCTTTTAAACCTCAGTACTTGCCCGAGCAGAGCAATTAAATGTGTTTTTTATACACCAGAAAATAAGGAACTTTAACTTTCTCCATCAGCCCACTGTGCAATGTGGTGTTATGGAATTGCCCCACAATCAAAGGCGATAAACTTCAGTCACCCTCCTTCAAACCAACGCCCAATCTGTCTCTGCCAAGAACTCCTGTGCCAGAAACAAACATCTCGCACAGTTTAGTCACATGCGGGTGCAAGCACGCCCTTTTGGGATTTATTGAGTGCACTCTGCCTCCGAACAATAGGAAAGATTGTGAAAACCTCTTGAAAATAAGTGCACCAATCGCCCAATCGCCCCAGCAAAGAGAATGCAATCAATACCATCATGTTTTTAAAGATTGTCTCCCCTGACATACCTTCTGCTGCCTGTGTGTGATATTTTGCTCTGGGCTCGTCCTTCACAGTGTAAGTGAAAGCGCATCAGTGTCTGGCGAAGATCCTTCCTCGCACTCGGCTCCGCCGCTCACATTCTGGAGCTGATGATGTGTCAATCCTGCAATCGCAGCGGAAACTCGGGGCTCCAGATCTCCAACAGGCGGAGCACTCTGGGAACTGGAGTCTGACCATCCCACAAAACAACCCCTCCCTTCCTCCTGCCTGACAGCAAACAGCACCTGGAGGCCACCGCTTTAAGCCATAAAGGAGTTTTCAAAGCCTGGTTGGATCTCGTATTAAACAGATGCAAAGTCATTATTTGATACAAGGAAAGACTTGCATTTATATAAAGCCTTTCCATCCCAAAGCGTCTTTCACAACCTCAGGACGTCCCAAAGCGCTTCACAGCCAATGAAGTACTTTTCAAAATGTAGTCACGGTTGTAATATAGGAACCGCTGCAGCCAATTGGCGCACAGCAAGCTCTCACAAACAGCAATGTGATAATGACCAAATAATCTGTTTTAGTGATGATGGTTCAGGGATAAATATTGGCCAGGACACCAGGGAGAACTCTTCTGCTCTTTTTTGAAATAGTGGCATGAGATCTTTTACAGCCATCTGAGAGAGCAGACAGGATTTCTGTTTATTATCTCATCCGAAAGACAATACCTCCGACAGTGTAATACTCCCTCAGTACTGCACTGGAGTGTCAGCCTAGATTATTTGCTCAAATCTCTAGAGTGGGGCTAGCACCCACAACCTTCTGACTCAGAGAGCAGAGAGCTACCCACTGAGCCACGATGCCTTAATATGTATAACATTTAAACATCTGCAATTTAGTAGGGACTTTGTGTATGAGTGTTCTTTGATTTAGCCTGGCTTATATTGAGTCTAATTCGGAAATAACACCAGGAAGAAAATGTTGTCACAACTATACGTTATGGAATTGGCACTGTTCTCCATCCCATTGATGAAATAAAGACTTGCATTTATATAATGCCTTTCACAACCTCAGGACGTCCCAAAGTGCTTCACAGCCAATGAAGTACTTTTTGAGGTGTAGTCACTGTTGTAATGTAGAAAACACGGCAGCCAATTTATGGATAACAAGCTCCCACAAACAGCAATGTGATAATGATAAATGGTTTTAATGATATTGATTGAGGGATCAATAAGATAGTAATCTTGCTAGAGCGCCTCTAAATGTAATGACTACCGAGAATCTGGTAAATATGGTTGACACCCGACATGCTTGAACGTTGCTGAACTAAAGGTTTTCTCCAGAGAAAAAAGCTCCACCAATTCTGCAAAAGGCACACATAGCAATTGAGTCTCTGACTAATCTCAGCCCAGTCCCACCACTCATGGGCCTCAGTTTCTACAAGCACCGGGAGATAACGTTACCTCATCACTCCAACCGCTTGTGAATGTGAGCGAAGAGTGGAAGAGTTTGCTTCGGTTCGGTTCTCCTTGATAAGTCAGGCTTTCAGCCACTTTAAGAGAATTCTGCTATGTTCAAAATAGTCTATGTAATCAGGAGGAGGGAAAATCACTACTCTCCCACCTCTGCTGGGTATGAATGGACGATTCAATTCCAACTAAATGAAAGGTAGGAGGGTGTGAAGAGGAATTCCTTTAACTAGTGGCGCACACTTTAAATGTCAATGGTTTCGCTTAATCAATATAGGGACTGTAAAAGCAGCGAGAAGGAATTGATGGGATCATTTATGCACATGATCTTCTGCCATCTGTTCCTTAGACTGGAAGGATTAGTAGCGTTTTCATCATCTAGTGCTGTGAGTCAATTGCTGAAGCTGGTTTGTATCTGGACCGTCTGTTAAGCCATAGGTCAGTCAGACTGGGAAGAGCAACAATGAGCATTCCGTCATATAGCCCCTTGCGAAACGTTCTACCTTTTTCACGATTTGCCAGAGCGATCATTAACATTTTGCAGTCACAGTGCATTCACTTATCTCGGAATGCAAATGTGCCAGCCCCTCTTTGTGTTGTTTTATATTCTACACATAACATTGAGTTGCAATAGTTCATGAGATTATAATGTGCCGTTTCCGAAGAGAATTCGAATGTCCAAAAATGATTATCCTTCTTTCACAGTCACTGTCACCGCTAATGCTGCACTGTATAATACATTCTGTGTCGACAGTAACAATTCCACTTTCATCTTCTAGTTGGCTAGCAAGTTTTGTATACCATTTTATTTTCTGTCAAGTAAAGTCCTTCGCTACAACAAAGCCATTTTATGGCAAAAACAAATTATAAGTGATAGAAGTGGCCCGCCACACAAAATGAATCTTATCAGCACTTCTAGCTCATATTAAATTCTCATGGAACCCGTTCCTCCTTCACTTTCCAATCATAGTCAGAGAACGCTTCTGGGAATGAACTGTAGATATCAGGACTCTGAGAGTAAAATGAATCGGTCCCTCAATGGCAGCGCACGCACACATTATGGGATGGTAAATTTATGTGATAGTGCAACCAACTTTATTCCCTCTGTTGGAATTGCACATGTGCATTTAATAGTAATTCCTGAGATTAACTCACCGACCCGATGAATGAAAGTTCTGCAATAAGGTGGATGAATTAACTGTGCAAATAGATGTTAACAAATATGATGTGATTGGGATTACGGAGACGTGGCTCCAGGATGATCAGGGCTGGGAACTCAACATCCAGGGGTATTCAACATTCAGGAAGGATAGAATAAAAGGAAAAGGAGGTGGGGTAGCATTGCTGGTTAAGGAGGAGATTAAGGCAATAGTTAGGAAGGAAATTAGCTTGGATGATGTGGAATCTATATGGGTAGAGCTGCAGAACACCAAAAGGCAAAAAACGTTAGTGGAAGTTGTGTACAGACCGGCAAACAGTAGTAGTGATGTTGGGGAGGGCATCAAACATGAAATTAGGGGTGCGTGCAATAAAGGTGCAGCAGATATAATGGGTGACTTTAATATGCACATAGATTGGGCTAACCAAACTGGAAGCAATACGGTGGAGGAGGATTTCCTGGAGTGCATAAGGGATGGTTTTTTAGACCAATATGTCGAGGAACCAACTAGGGGGGAGGCCATCTTAGACTGGGTGTTAAGTAATGAGAGAGGATTAATTAGCAATCTCGTTGTGCGAGGCCCCTTGGGGAAGAGTGACCATAATATGGTGGAATTCTGCATTGGGATGGAGAATGAAACAGTTAATTCAGAGACCATGGTCCAGAACTTAAAGAAGGCTAACTTTGAAGGTATGAGGCGTGAATTGACTGGGATGGATTGGCGAATGATACTTAAGGGGTTGACTGTGGATGGGCAATGGCAGACATTTAGAGACTGCATGGATGAACTACAACAATTGTACATTCCTGTCTGGCATAAAAATAAAAAAGGGAAGGTGGCTCAACCGTGGCTATCAAGGGAAATCAGGGATAGTATTAAAGCCAAGGAAGTGGCATACAAATTGGCCAGAAATAGCAGCAAACCTGGGGACTGGGAGAAATTTAGAACTCAGCAGAGGAGGACAAAGGGTTTGATTAGGGCAGGGAAAATGGAGTATGAGAAGAAGCTTGCGGGGAACATTAAGACGGATTGCAAAAGTTTCTATAGATATGTAAAGAGAAAAAGGTTAGTAAAGACAAACGTAGGTCCCCTGCAGTCAGAATCAGGGGAAGTCATAACGGGGAACAAAGAAATGGCGGACCAATTGAACAAGTACTTTGGTTCGGTATTCACGAAGGAGGACACGAACAACCTTCCGGTTATAAAAGGGGTCGGGGGGTCTAGTAAGGAGGAGGAACTGAGGGAAATCCTTATTAGCCGGGAAATTGTGTTGGGGAAATTGATGGGATTGAAGGCCGATAAATCCCCAGGGCCTGATGGACTGCATCCCAGAGTACTTAAGGAGGTGGCCTTGGAAATAGCGGATGCATTGACAGTCATTTTCCAACATTCCATTGACTCTGGATCAGTTCCTATGGAGTGGAGGGTAGCCAATGTAACCCCATTTTTAAAAAAGGAGGGAGAGAGAAAACAGGGAATTATAGACCGGTCAGCCTGACATCGGTAGTGGGTAAAATGATGGAATCAATTATTAAGGATGTCATAGCAGTGCATTTGGAAAGAAGTGACATGATAGGTCCAAGTCAGCATGGATTTGTGAAAGGGAAATCATGCTTGACAAATCTTCTGGAATTTTTTGAGGATGTTTCCAGTAGAGTGGATAAGGGAGAACCAGTTGATGTGGTATATTTGGACTTTCAGAAGGCGTTCGACAAGGTCCCACACAAGAGATTGATGTGCAAAGTTAGAGCACATGGGATTGGGGGTAGTGTACTGACATGGATTGAGAACTGGTTGTCAGACAGGAAGCAAAGAGTAGGAGTAAATGGGTACTTTTCAGAATGGCAGGCAGTGACTAGTGGGGTACCGCAAGGTTCTGTGCTGGGGCCCCAGCTGTTTACACTGTACATTAATGATTTAGATGAGGGGATTAAATGTAGTATCTCCAAATTTGCGGATGACACTAAGTTGGGTGGCAGTGTGAGCTGCGAGGAGGATGATGTGAGGCTGCAGAGCGACTTGGATAGGTTAGGTGAGTGGGCAAATGCATGGCAGATGAAGTATAATGTGGATAAATGTGAGGTTATCCACTTTGGTGGTAAAAACAGAGAGACAGACTATTATCTGAATGGTGACAGATTAGGAAAAGGGGAGGTGCAAAGAGACCTGGGTGTTATGGTACATCAGTCATTGAAGGTTGGCATGCAGGTGCAGCAGGCGGTTAAGAAAGCAAATGGCATGTTGGCCTTCATAGCAAGGGGATTTGAGTACAGGGGCAGGGAGGTGTTGCTACAGTTGTACAGGGCATTGGTGAGGCCACACCTGGAGTATTGTGTACAGTTTTGGTCTCCTAACCTGAGGAAGGACATTCTTGCTATTGAGGGAGTGCAGCGAAGGTTCACCAGACTGATTCCCGGGATGGCGGGACTGACCTATCAAGAAAGACTGGATCAACTGGGCTTGTATTCACTGGAGTTCAGAAGAATGAGAGGGGACCTCATAGAAACATTTTAAATTCTGACGGGGTTCGACAGGTTAGATGCAGGAAGAATGTTCCCAATGTTGGGGAAGTCCAGAACCAGAGGTCACAGTCTAAGGATAAGGGGTAAGCCATTTAGGACCGAGATGCGGAGGAACTTCTTCACCCAGAGAGTGGTGAACCTGTGGAATTCTCTACCACAGAAAGTTGTTGAGGCCAATTCACTAAATATATTCTAAAAGGAGTTAGACGAGGTCCTTACTACTAGGGGGATCAAGGGGTATGGCGAGAAAGCAGGAATGGGGTACTGAAGTTGAATGTTCAGCCATGAACTCATTGAATGGCGGTGCAGGCTAGAAGGGCTGAATGGCCTACTCCTGCACCTATTTTCTATGTTTCTATGTTTCTATGTTTCTATATTCCACGACCTGAAAAGAAAGCCCCGATTTTAACTCCATGGTGGATTGATTCCCTGATCAGGCCTGAGCTAATATTAAAGTCGGGTCTCATTGAGCCACAACATGCATATGTAAAGAAGGACCCTGTTGGCTCCAAGCACATTTCCTTCCTGACTGCTCAGGAGAGTAGGTTAAAATTGCAGATGTTGTAATAATGGCGGCTTTCGGACAGGTAAAAGCCAGGGCGATTTTAACTGGCCACCCGCTAGGTTTCTGCTGAGAAAGTCTGGTTAAAATTCTCCCAAGTTCCTGTTGCTCTCTCCACAGATGCTGGCTGCCTGAGTGTTTACAGCATTCTCCGTTTTTATTAAAGGTTAAATAATTACTCTCCCTGCCTATACAGGGGTAGATGTCACACTAAACTAGGCAAAGGATACTCTCCCATGTTCAAAGGATTTTGATAGTGAAACTGTTTCCACTGGCAGGAGGGCCAGTAACCAGAGGACACACATTTAAAGTGGTTGGCAAAAGAGCCAGAGGGGAGATGAGGTGATTTTTTTTAAAGTAGTGAGTTGTTATGATATAAATACATTAAGACCAAGAGGATAACTACAGAAAGAGAAGGGCCAGTAAGGGACCATAAAGGTAACCTGTGTGTGGAAGACGTGGGTATGGTTCTTAATAAATACCTTGCGTCTGTTTTCACGAAAGAGAAAGATAGAGACATTGCAATCAGGGAGGAGGAATGTGAAATATTAGATGAAATAAACATAGTGAGAGAGGAAGTGTTAAGGGTTTAAACATGTTTGACAGTGAATAAATCACCAGGCCTGGATGAAATGTATCCCAGCCTGTTAAGTGAAGCAAGAAAGGAAATAGCATTTGACCATTTGACTCTGGATCAGTTCCTATGGAGTGGAGGGTAGCCAATGTAACCCCACTTTTTAAAAAAGGAGGGAGAGAGAAAACAGGGAATTATAGACCGGTCAGCCTGACCTCAGTAGTGGGTAAAATGATGGAATCAATTATTAAGGATGTCATAGCAGTGCATCTGGAAAATGGTGACATGATAGGTCCAAGTCAGCATGGATTTGTGAAAGGGAAATCATGCTTGACAAATCTTCTGGAATTTTTTGAGGATGTTTCCAGTAAAGTGGACAAAGGAGAACCAGTTGATGTGGTATATTTGGACTTTCAGAAGGCTTTCGACAAGGTCCCACACAAGAGATTAATGTGCAAAGTTAAAGCACATGGGATTGGGGGTAGTGTGCTGACGTGGATTGAGAACTGGTTGTCAGACAGGAAGCAAAGAGTAGGAGTAAACGGGTACTTTTCAGAATGGCAGGCAGTGACTAGTGGAGTGCCGCAAGGTTCTGTGCTGGGGCCCCAGCTGTTTACATTGTACATTAATGATTTAGACGAGGGGATTAAATGCAGTATCTCCAAATTTGCGGATGATACTAAGTTGGGTGGCAGTGTGAGCTGCGAGGAGGATGCTATTAGGCTGCAGAGTGACTTGGATAGGTTAGGTGAGTGGGCAAATGCATGGCAGATGAAGTATAATGTGGATAAATGTGAGGTTATCCACTTTGGTGGTAAAAACAGAGAGACAGACTATTATCTGAATGGTGACAGATTAGGAAAAGGGAAGGTGCAACGAGACCTGGGTGTCATGGTACATCAGTCATTGAAGGTTGGCATGCAGGTACAGCAGGCGGTTAAGAAAGCAAATGGCATGTTGGCCTTCATAGCGAGGGGATTTGAATACAGGGGCAGGGAGGTGTTGCTACAGTTGTACAGGGCCTTGGTGAGGCCACACCTGGAGTATTGTGTACAGTTTTGGTCTCCTAACTTGAGGAAGGACATTCTTGCTATTGAGGGAGTGCAGCGAAGGTTCACCAGACTGATTCCCGGGATGGCGGGACTGACCTATCAAGAAAGATTGGATCAATTGGGCTTGTATTCACTGGAGTTCAGAAGAATGAGAGGGGACCTCATAGAAACGTTTAAAATTCTGATGGGTTTAGACAGGTTAGATGCAGAAAGAATGTTCCCAATGTTGGGGAAGTCCAGAACCAGGGGTCACAGTCTGAGGATAAGGGGTAAGCCATTTAGGACCGAGATGAGGAGAAACTTCTTCACCCAGAGAGTGGTGAACCTGTGGAATTCTCTACCACAGAAAGTAGTTGAGGCCAATTCACTAAATATATTCAAAAGGGAGTTAGATGAAGTCCTTACTACTCGGGGGATCAAGGGTTATGGCGAGAAAGCAGGAAGGGGGTACTGAAGTTTCATGTTCAGCCATGAACTCATTGAATGGCGGTGCAGGCTAGAAGGGCTGAATGGCCTGCTCCTGCACCTATTTTCTATGTTTCTATGTTACCATCATTGTCCAATCATCTCTGGCTACAGGTGGGGTACTGGAGGATTGCTAACATTGTACCATTGTTTAGAAAGGGAGAAAGAGATAGACCGAATAATTACTGGCCAGTCAGCCTACCTTTGGAAAAAATGTTGAGGGACTGGATAAATCTTCACTTAGAAAGACACAGATTAATCAAAGACAGTCAGCATGGATTTGTTATAGGAAGGTTGTGACTGACAAAATTGATTGCATTTTTTGAGGAGGTAACAAGGAGGGTTGATGAGTGTTGTGCATTTGATGTAGGCTATATGGATTTTAGCAAGGCTTTTGATAAGGCCCCACATGGCAGACTGGTCACAAAACTAAAAGTCCCGTGGGATCCAAGGCAACATAGAAACATAGAAATATAGAAAATAGGTGCAGGAGTAGGCCATTCGGCCCTTCTAGCCTGCACCGCCATTCAATGAGTTCATGGCTGAACATGCAACTTCAGTACCCCATTCCTGCTTTCTCGCCATACCCCTTGATCCCCCTAGTAGTAAGGACTACATCTAACTCCTTTTTGAATATATTTAGTGAATTGGCCTCAACAACTTTCTGTGGTAGAGAATTCCACAGGTTCACCACTCTCTGGGTGAAGAAGTTTCTCCTCATCTCGGTCCTAAATGGCTACCCCTTATCCTTAGACTGTGACCCCTGGTTCTGGACTTCCCCAACATTGGGAACATTCTTCCTGCATCTAACCTGTCTAAACCCGTCAGAATTTTAAACGTTTCTATGAGGTCCCCTCTCATTCTTCTGAACTCCAGTGAATACAAGCCCAGTTGATCCAGTCTTTCTTGATAGGTCAGTCCCGCCATCCTGGGAATCAGTCTGGTGAACCTTCGCTGCATTCCCTCAATAGCAAGAATGTCCTTCCTCAAGTTAGGAGACCAAAACTGTACATAATACTCCAGGTGTGGCCTCACCAATGCCCTGTACAACTGTAGCAACACCTCCCTGCCCCTGTACTCAAATCCCCTTGCTATGAAGGCCAACATGCCATTTGCTTTCTTAACCGCCTGCTGTACCTGCATGCCAACCTTCAATGACTGATGTACCATGACACCCAGATCTCGTTGCACCTCCCCTTTTCCTAATCTGTCACCATTCAGATAATAGTCTGTCTCTCTGTTTTTACCACCAAAGTGGATAACCTCACATTTATCCACATTATACTTCATCTGCCATGCATTTGCCCACTCACCTAACCTATCCAAGTCACTCTGCAGCCTCATAGCACCCTCCTCGCAGCTCACACTGCCACACAACTTAGTGTCATCCGCAAATTTGGAGATACTACATTTAATCCCCTCGTCTAAATCATTAATGTACAGTGTAAACAGCTGGGGCCCCAGCACAGAACCTTGTGGTACCCCACTAGTCACTGCCTGCCATTCTGAAAAGTACCCATTTACTCCTACTCTTTGCTTCCTGTCTGCCAACCAGTTCTCAATCCATGTCAGCACATTACCCCCAATCCCATGTGCTTTAACTATGCACATTAATCTCTTGTGTGGGACCTTGTCGAAAGCCTTCTGAAAGTCCAAATACACCACATCAACTGGTTCTCCCTTGTCCACTCGACTGGAAACATCCTCAAAAAATTCCAGAAGATTTGTCAAGCATGATTTCCCTTTCACAAATCCATGCTGACTTGGACCTATCATGTCACCTCTTTCCAAATGCGCTGCTATGACATCCTTAATAATTGATTCCATCATTTTACCCACTACTGAGGTCAGGCGGACCGGTCTATAATTCCCTGTTTTCTTTCTCCCTCCTTTTTTAAAAAGTGGGGTTACATTGGCTACCCTCCACTCGATAGGAACTGATCCAGAGTCAATGGAATGTTGGAAAATGACTGTCAATGCATCCGCTATTTCCAAGGCCACCTCCTTAAGTACTCTGGGATGCAGTCCATCATGCCCTGGGAATTTATCCCATCAATTTCCCCAACACAATTTCCTGACTAATAAGGATTTCCCTCAGTTCCTCCTCCTTACTAGACCCTCTGACCCCTTTTATATCCGGAAGGTTGTTTGTGTCCTCCTTAGTGAATACCAAACCAAAGTACTTGTTCAATTGGTCTGCCATTTCTTTGTTCCCCGTTATGACTTCCCCTGATTCTGACTGCAGGGGACCTACGTTTGTCTTTACTAACCTTTTTTTCTTTACATATCTATAGAAACTTTTGCAATCCATCTTAATGTTCCCTGCATGCTTCTTCTCGTACTCCATTTTCCCTGCCCTAATCAAACCCTTTGTCCTCCTCTGCTGAGTTCTAAGTTTCTCCCAGTCCCCGGGTTCGCTGCTATTTCTGGCCAATTTGTATGCCACTTCCTTGGCTTTAATACTATCCCTGATTTCCCTTGATAGCCACGGTTGAGCCACCTTCCCTTTTTTATTTTTACGCCAGACAGGAATGTACAAATTTTGTAGTTCCTCCATGCGGTCTCTAAATGTCTGCCATTGCCCATCCACAGTCAACCCCTTAAGTATCATTCGCCAATCCTAGCCAATTCACGCCTCATACCTTCAAAGTTACCCTTCTTTAAGTTCTGGACCATGGTCTCTGAATTAACTGTTTCATTCTCCATCCTAATGCAGAATTCCACCATATTATGGTCCCTCTTCCCCAAGGGGCCTCGCACAACAAGATTGCTAATTAATCCTCTCTCATTACACAACACCCAGTCTAAGATGGCCTCCCCCTAGTTGGTTCCTCGACATATTGGTCTAGAAAACCATCCCTTATGCACTCCAGGAAATCCTCCTCCACCGTATTGCTTCCAGTTTGGTTAGCCCAATCTATGTGCATATTAAAGTCACGCATTATAACTGCTACACCTTTATTGCATGCACCCCTAATTTCCTGTTTGATGCCCTCCCCAACATCACTACTACTGTTTGCCGGTCTGTACACAATTCCCACTAATGTTTTTTGCCCTTTGGTGTTCTGCAGCTCTACCCATATAGATTCCACATCATCCAAGCTAATGTCCTTCCTAACTATTGCATTAATCTCCTCTTTAACCAGCAATGCTACCCCACCTCCTTTTCCTTTTATTCTATCCTTCCTGAATGTTGAATACCCCTGGATGTTGAGTTCCCAGCCCTGATCATCCTGGAGCCACGTCTCTAATCCCAATCACATCATATTTATTAACATCTATTTGCACAGTTAATTCATCCACCTTATTATGGATACTCCTTGCATTAAGACAGAAAGCCTTCAGGCTTGTTTTTTTAACACCCTTTGTCCTTTTAGAATTTTGCTGTACAGTGGCCCTTTTTGTTCTTTGCCTTGGGTTTCTCTGCCCTCCACTTTTCCTCATCTCCTTTCTGTCTTTTGCTTTTGTCTCCTTTTTGTTTCCCTGTCTCCCTGCATTGGTTCCCACCCCCTGCCATATTAGTTTAACTCCTCCCCAACAGCACTAGCAAACACTCTCCCTAGGACATTGGTTCTGGTCCTGCTCAGGTGCAGACCGTCCAGTTTGTACTGGTCCCACCTCCCCCAGAACCGGTTCCAATGCCCCAGGAATTTGAATCCCTCTCTGCTACACCACTGCTCCAGCCACGTATTCATCTGCGCTATCCTGCGATTCCTACTCAGACTAGCACTGGTAGCAATCCCGAGATTACTACTTTTGAGGTCCTACTTTTTAATTTAGCTCATAGCTCCTTAAATTCGTTTCGTAGGACCTCATCCCTTTTTTTTACCTATGTCATTGGTACCAATGTGCACCACGACAACTGGCTGTTCTCCCTCCCTTTTTAGAATGTCCTGCACCCGCTCCGAGACATCCTTGACCCTTGCACCAGGGAGGCAACATACCATCCTGGAGTCTCGGTTGCGGCCGCAGAAACGCCTATCTATTCCCCTCACAATTGAATCTCCTATCACTATCGCTCTCCCACTCTTATTCCTGCCCTCCTGTGCAACAGAGCCAGCCACGGTGCCATGAACTTGGCTGGTGCTGCCCTCCCCTGATGAGTCATCCCCCTCAACAGTACTCAAAGCAGTGTATCTGTTTTGCAGGGGGATGACCACAGGGGACCCCTGCACTTCCTTCCTTGCACTACTCTTCCTGCTGGTCTTCCATTCCCTAGCTGGCTGTGGACCCTTCTCCTGCGGTAAGACCAACTCGCTACACGTGCTACTCACGTCATTCTCAGCATCGTGGATGCTCCAGAGTGAATCCACCCTCAGCTCCAATTCCGCAACGCAGTCCGTCAGGAGCTGGATGCGGATACACTTCCCGCAGATGTAGTCATCAGGGACACTGGAAGTGTCCCTGAGTTCCCACATGGTACAGGAGGAGCATATCACGTGACCGAGCTCTCCTGCCATGACTTAACTCTTAGATACACTTAAATTGGTGACAACACTGTTACAGGTTACTTACTGATATAAAAAAGAAAAAGAAAAACTACTTACCAATCACCAGCCAATCACTTACCCCTTTGGCTGTGACGTCACCTTTTGATTCCTTTCTACTTCTTTTCTGCTTTTTCTCCCGGCTGGAGCTGCACAAGCCTCTCGCCTTTATAGGCCTCACCATGCTGCTCCCGCCTCTCGCCGACTGCCGCTGCCTGTGGAACACCCGCTGGGCCTTTATAGGTCTCACCACGCTGCTCCCGCCTCTCGCCAACTGCCGCTGCCTGTGGAACACCCGCTGGGCCTTTTATAGGTCTCACCACGCTGCTCCCGCCTCTCGCCGACTGCCGCTGCCTGTGGAACACCCGCTGGGCCTTTTATAGGCCTCACCATGCTGCTCCCGCCTCTCGCCGACTGCCGCTGCCTGTGGAACACCCGCTGGGCCTTTTATAGGTCTCACCACGCTGCTCCCGCCTCTCGCCGACTGCCGCTGCCTGTGGAACACCCGCTGGGCCTTTTATCGGCCTCACCACGCTGCTCCTGCCTCTCGCCGACTGCCGCCGACTGCAAAGTGGCAAGTTGAATCTAAAATTGGCTCAGAGGCAGGAAGCAAAGGGTAATGCTTGATGGGCGTTTTTGTGACTGGAAGGCTGTTTACAGTAGCTTTCCACAGGGCTCAGTACTAGGTCCCTTGCTTTTTGTGGCATATATCAATGAATTGGACTTGGGCTCAGAGACATGGACTATATACAGCAGACACCTCAAAGCACTGGAGAAGTACCACCAGCGCTGCCTTCCCAAGATCCTGCAAATCCACTGGGAGGATAAACGCGCCAACGTCAGTGTTCTCGCTCAGGCCAACATATCCAGCATCGAAGCACTGACCACACTCGACCAGCTCTGTTGGGTGGGCTACATCGTCTGCATGCCCGACACGAGACTCCCTAAGCAAGTGCTCTACTCGGAACTCCTACATGGCAAGCAAGCCCCAAGTGGGCAGAGGAAATGCTTCAAGGACACCCTCAAAGCCTCCTTGATAAAGTGTAACATCCCCACTGGCACCTGGGAATCCCTGGCCCAAGACAGCCCAAAGTGGATGAAGAGCATCTGGGAGGGTGCTGAGCACCTCGAGTCTCGTTGCCAAGAGCATGAGGAAACCAAGCGCAGACAGCAGAAGGTGCGTGCGGCAAACCAGGCTCTCCACATACCCTTTCCTTCAACCACTGTCTGCCCCACCTATTACAGAGACTGTAATTCCCACATTGGACTGTACAACTACCTGAGAACTCATTTTTAGAGTGGAAGCAAATCTTCCTCGATTTTGAGGGACTGCCTATGATGATGATGGAGTTGAATGTAGGGGGTATGATTAAGAAGTTTGCAGATGATGCAAAAATTGTTCGTGTGGTTGATAAGAAGAAAGCTATAGACTTTATCAATGGACTGGTCAGGTGGGCAGAACAGTGGCAAATGGAATTCAATCCAGATAAGTGTGAGGTAATGCAATTGGGGCAGGCGTACAAGACAAGTAAATACATAATAAATGGTAGGACTGAGAAGTGTAGAGGAATAGAAGGACTTGGAGTGCATGTCCACAGATCCCTGAAGGTAGCAGGCCAGGTAAATAAGGTGGTTAAGAAGGCATACGGGATACTTGCCTTTATTAGCTGAACCATAGAATATAAGAGCATGGAGATTCTGCTTGAACTGTATAAAACACTAGTTAGGCCACAGCTGGAGTACTGCGTGCAGTTCTGGTCACCACATTATAGGAAAATGTGATTGCGCTGGAGAGGTTACAGAGGAGATTTAGGAAGATGTTGACTGGACTGGAGAATTTTAGTAATGAAGAAAGACTGGATAGGCTTTGAAACAGAGGAGGCTGAGGGGAGACCTAATTGCGATGTATAAAATTATGAGGGGCAGAGATAGAACGGATAGGCAGGATCTAGTCCCCATAGCAGAGAGGTCAATAACCAGGGGGCATAGATTTAAAGTAAGTAGTAGGAGATTTAGAGGGGATTTAAGGAGACATTTTTTCACCCAGAGGGTGGTGGGGTCCTGGAACTCACTGCCTGAAAGGGTGGTAGAGGCAGAAACCCTCATAGCATTTAAAAAGTACTTGGATATGCACTTCAAGTGCCATAACCAACAAGGCTACGGACCAAGAGCTAGAAAGTAGGATTAGACTGGATAACTCTTTGTTGACCGGCGCGGACATGATGGGCCAAATTACCTCCTTCTGTCTGTAAATTTCTATGATTCTATGATCTGGAATGCACTAAAGAGTGGAGAAAGCAGATTCAATAGTAACTTTGAAAAGGAAAAATTTGCAGGGCTATGGGGAAAGAGCAGAGGAGTGGGATTAATTGGATAGGTCTTTCCAAGACCCAAAACAAGAAGAATGGGCTAAATGGCCTCCTATTGTGCTGTAAAATTCTATGCCCAAGCAAACTAGGATAAAGAGTACTATCCCAGTGCACATAGGACTCAATGTCATACCAAACTGCCAAACACAGTGCAGGGTAGATACAGAATTAAGTCTATAGTTGCTAGACGTATTGGATCAGGAGGAGCAGGGACAAAAAGACTGGGAAGTTCAGAGCCTTGGGAAGCAGCCCATCAGGTCTCACCACTATCCAATGCAGAATAAATATGGCAGACATGCCTGGATGGAAGCAGTGAACAGCATGTGTTTTGACTATGTCTCAACTATTAATGAATGGGGTATCACCTGGAACCCAACTCAAAGCCAAGGGGCAACAACCAGCTACAAATTGAAGTGAAAGTCAGCAACGTACTGAAGTTCCGTGCTATTGAATCCTTGCAGGTGCCAACAGAAGACATCACCACACTGCATCACAGAGGTAAAAGACGATCTGATTTGACACAGTTACTATCACTGCTAAACCTGCCATATACAATGGCCCAGAAATCCCAATCGAGGTCTTCCCATGGGCAAACTACTGAAAAAAATAAAAATAAATGTGCACTTACCTGAAGGTGCTGCGCCCGCTCGAACTTCCGATCCTGAGGCCTTCACTCCCTACACATCGGTGCACGTGCACGTTGGGGACGTCAGTATGCTGGAGCTGGAGTCACATGGCTCTAGGCAGCCAATCAAGGTACAGTATTTTCTCATTCATAATAATGGGAATGCCGTAAGTTGGAGTTCCCATTATTATGAATGAGAAACCCTCCCAAACACACAAAACACTAATAAAAAAGAGAAAAATACACTACACATTTAAATTAAATTTAAATTAAAGTTCTTTAAAAAAAAGTCGGGAAAATAATTTTTTAATAAGTTTTTTTACTTATGTCTTAAAATAAACTTATCATAGCGGGGAGCATTTTTAACTATAAAATATGTTTTCATATGTGTTTATTTAATTTAATTTTAATGTTTATGTATGTTTTTAATCACTTGCGCCTGTAAAAGTACGCTATACGCCTATGTTTCTTAATCAAATATGACAAAAGAGTGTTTCCAATTCCTGAGCCTGCATATTCCAATTAGGTGCAAAGATTCGAAGCATGGATGTAATCAGGAAAGGTTGAACAGGCTGGGTCTCTTTTCTTTAGAAAATGGAAGACTGAGGAGTGACCTAATTATGAAATGATTTGATAGAGTAGATGTAGAGGTGACCTAGAAATTCAGGAATACCCCTTTTAGGGGCGGCAGCACTCCCGAGGCGTGAGACTTTGCGCCAGGCGCAGAAGTCTCACCTCTAGCAATAAATTGGGGTTACGCCACCCCCCCCAAAAGGAAGTGGAGGGCTAAACCACCTCCCCTTTAAATTCCACCGTGCTAGCGGCCGGCCGCCCGGTACGCACCCCTTGAAGCTGACGCTGTCATTGCCCGGCGCAGCTTTAGGGGGCGATACCCCATTTAGGGTCCGGCGTGCTCATGGGGCACTGCACACGACAATGACATCACAAACCCCCGGAGGCACTAACGGGAGGCACAAATGACCCCAATTTCTCCCCCGGTGTTTCCACATGTGGAGGAGTCCAAAACTGGGGGCCATAAATATAAGCTAGTCACTAATAAATCCAATAGGGAATTCAGGAGAAACTTCTTTACCCAGAGATTGGTGAGAATCTGGAACTCACTACCACAAGGAGTGGTTGAGGCGAATAGCATAGATGCATTTAAGGAAAACTAGATAAACACATGAGGGAGAAAGGAATAGAAGGATATGGTGTTAAGGCGAGATGAACTAGGGGTGAGAGGAGGCTCGTGTGGAGCATAAATACTGACATAGACCAGTTGGGCCAAATGGCCTATTTCTGTGCTGTACATTGACTGTAATATTTGAGCAGAGAATAATCGACTCATTGTCATTCAGCAAGACAGAAACAAAGATCTCTTACCTTCATTTTCTTCTCTTTCATCTTGGGGAGATTGCATTCATTACACTGAAGGATAATGGAGGTTCAGAAGGTGAGTATAGAAGATTGAGAGGTGATTGGCGGGTAAGTGATTGGCTGGTGGATTGGTGAGTATTTAATCTTTTCTTTTTCTTTTTCTTATCAGTAAGAAACCTTTGGCGTTGTTACCAATTAGATTAATTTAAGGGTTAAGTCATGGGCAGGAGAGCCCAGGCCCATGTCATGCTCCTCCTGTGCTATGTGGGAAGTCAGGGATGCTTCCAGTGTCTCTGACAACTATATATGCAAGAAGGGTATCCAGTGGCAGCTCCTGACAGACCGCATTGCGACACTGGAGCTGCGCATGGATTCACTCTGGAGCATCCACGATGCTGAGGATGTCGTGAATAGCACGTTTAGTGAGTTGGTCACACCGCAGGTAAAGGTTACACAGCCAAATAGGGAATGGGTGACCATCAGGAAGAGCAGTGGAAGGAAGGTAGTGCAGGGGTCCCTTGCGGTCATCTCCCTCCAAAACAGATACACCACCTTGGGTACTGTTTGGGGAAATGGCTCATCAGGGGAAGGCAGCAGCAGCCAAGTTCATGTCACCAGGGGTGGCTCTGCTGCACAGGAGGCAGCAAAAAGTGTGAGAGCTATAGTGCTAGGAGATTCTATTGTTAGGGGAATAGATAGTTGTTTCTGCGGCCGCAAACGAAACTCCAAGATGGTATGTTGCCTCCCTGGTGCAAAGGTTAAGGATGTCTCGGAGCGGCTGCAGCGCATTCTGGAGGGGGAGGATGAACAGCCAGCTGTCATGGTGCATATAGGTACCAACGATATAGGTAAAAAAATGGGATGATATCCTACAAGCTGAATTTAGGGAGCTAGGAGTTAAATTAAAAAGTAGGACCTCAAAGGTAGCAATCTCAGGATTGCTGGGTTCTGGGGGAGGTGGGACCAGTACAAACCGGACAATCTGCATCTGGGCAGGACCGGAACCGATGTTCTAGGCGGAGTGTATGCCAGTGCTGTTGGGGAGGGTTTAAACTAAAAAGGCAGGGGGATGGGAATCTATGCAGGCAGACAAAGAGAAGTAAAATGGGGCAGAAGCAAAAGGTAGAAAGGTGATAAGGAAAAGTGGAGGGCAGAGAAATCAAAGGCAAAAATCAAACAGGGCCACATTACAATATAATTCTAAAAGGACAAAGAGTGTTAAAAAAACAAGCCTGAAGGCTCTGTGTCTCAAAGCGAGGAGCATTCATAATAAGGTGGATGAATTGACTGCGCAGGCAGCTGTTAACGGATATGATGGAATTGGGATTACGGAGATATGGCTCCAAGGTAACCAAGGCTGGGAACTCAACATCCAGGGGTATTCAATATTCAGGAAGGACAGACAGGAAAGAAAAGGAGGTGGGCTAGCGTTACTGGTTAAAAAGGAGATTAACGCAATAGTAAGGAAGGACATTAGTGTGGATGATGTGGAATCTATATGGGTAGAGCTGCGAAACACCAAAGGGCAAAAAATGTTAGTGGGAGTTGTGTACAGACCACCAAACAATAATAGTGAGATTGGGGATGGCATCAAACAGGAAATTAGGGACACGTGCAATGAGGTACAGCAGTTATCATGGGTGACTTTAATCTACATATTGATTGGGCTAACCAAACTGGTAGCAATACTGTGGAGGAGGATTTCCTGGAGTGTATAAGGGATGGTTTTCTAGACCAATATGTCGAGGAACCAACTCGAGAGTAGACCACCCTAGACTTGGTCTTGTGTAACGAGAGAGGATTAATTAGCAACCTGTCATGCGGGACCCCTTGGGGAAGAGTGACCATAATATGGTAAAATTCTTCATTAAGGTGGAGAGTGACACAGTTAATTCAGAGACTAGGGTCCTGAACTTATAGAAAGGAAACTTCGACGGTATGAGATGTGAATGGGCTAGGATAGACTGGAGAATGATACTTAAAGGGTTGATGGTGGACAGGCAATGGCAGACATTTCAATATCACATGGATGAACTACAACAATTATACATCCCTGTGTAAAAAAGAATAAAAAAGGGAAGGTGGCTCAACCGTGGCTAACAAGGGAAATTAGGGAAAGTGTTAAATCCAAGGAAGAGGTATATAAATTGGCCGGAAAAAGCAGCAAACCTGAGGGAGAAATTTAGAATTCAGCAGAGGAGGACAAAGGGTTTAATTAGGAGGGGGAAAATAGAGTATGAGAGTAAACTTGCAGGGAACATAAAAACTGACTGCAAAAGCTTCTATAGATATGTGAAGAGAAAAAGATTAGTGAAGACTAATGTAGGTCCCTTGCAGTCAGAATCAGGTGAATTTATAATGGGGAACAAAGAAATGGCAGATCAATTGAACAAATACTTTGGTTCTGTCTTCACTAATGCTTGACAAATCTTCTAGAATGTTTTGAGGATGTAACTAGTAGAGAGGACAATGGGGAGCCAGTGGATATGGTGTATTTGGACTTTCAAAAAGCTTTTGACAAGGTCCTACACAAGAGATTAGTGTGCAAATTTAAGGCACATGGTATTGGGGGTAATGTATTGACGTGGATAGAGAACAGTCAGGAAGCAAAGAGTGGGAATAAATGGGTCCTTTTCAGAATGGCAGGCAATAACTAGTGGGGTGCTGCAGAGTTCAGTGCTGGGACCCCAGCTATTTACAATATACATTAATGATTTAGACGAAGCAATTGAATGTTCTATCTCCAAGTTTGCAGATGACACTAAGCTGGGTGGCAGTGCGAGCTGTGAGGAGGATGCTAGGTGGCTGTAGGGGGACTTGGACAGGTTAGGTGAGTGGGCAAATGCATGGCAGATGCAGTATAATATAGATAAATGTGAGGTTATCCACTTTGATGGCAAAAACAGGAAGGCAGATTATCTGAATGGTAACAGATTAGGAAAAGGGGAGGTGCAACGAGACCTGGGTGTCATGGTACATCAGTAATTGAAAGTTTGGCATGCAGGTACAGCAGGCAGTGAAGAAGGCAAATGGCATGTTGGCCTTCATAGCAAGAGGATTTGAGTATAGAAGCAGGGAGGTCTTACTGCAGTTGTACAGGGCCTTGGTGAGGCCACACCTTGAATATTGTGTACAGTTTTGATTCCTAATCTGAGAAAGGACATTCTTGCTATTGAGGGAGTGCAGCGAAGGTTCACCAGACTGAATCCCGGGATGGCAGGACTGACATATGAAGAAAGACTGGATCGACTAGGCTTATATTCACTGGAATTTAGAAGAATGAGAGGGGACCTCTTTGAAACATATAAAATTCTGACAGGATTGAACAGGGTTGATGCAGGAAGAATGCCCCCGATGTTTGGGAGGTCCAGAACCAGGGGTCACAGTCTAAGGATAAGGGGTAAGCCATTTTGGACCGAGATTAGGAAAAACTTCTTCACTCAGAGAATTGTGAACCTGTGGAATTCCCTACCACAGAAAGTTGTTGAGTCCAATTCGCTAGATATATTCAAAAGAGAGTTAGATGTGGCCCTTACGGCGAAAGAGATCAAGGGGTATGGAGAGAAGGCAGGAATGGGGTACTGAAGTTGCGTGATCAGCCATGATCTTATTGAATAGTGGTGCAGGCTTCAAGGGCCGTCTGGCCTATTCCTGCACCTATTTTCTATGTTTCTATGTTTCTATGATCTGATCGAGGTGTTTAAAACGTTAAAATAACTTGATAAAAAGACTTGCGGAGAAATTGGCCTCGAAATGCGGGAGAAGATGGGGCGGGGTGGGGAGGGGAGGAGAGGTTTCAGGGTTCATTCCCCACGCTTCAATGGTGAAATGCCCCTGATAGTGGGCCTCTGATTTTATTAACAACAAGCCAGTGGAGCGGGAGCAAAGTCGGACTGCTGGTAGCGGTGGTGATTGCTGGCGGGGGAGATATCACGGTATCGGCAGTGCCCCGCATTCTTTAGTCAGACGGTGCGTTCTTGCTCCTTCTGGCTCCACACGCACTACGTTACTTAACTTCTTGGTTGTAGGCAAACCCTAAGGCTGATTCCTCGAGTGTAACCCGTGATGGCGCCTGAGGGCAAACCGATCTTGCAGCAGGGAGCTGAAGCAGACATTAAGCCACTTATTTGCATGTGCAATGGATCTAACGCCTGCTTCTGGCGTGGGTTAAGGATGCCTCTTGTTTGTCCTTACCCAATATGGCGAGCAGCACACTCTCAGGCAGAAATGTGCGCCCGCTTCCTGCCTGCCATTTTGGGGCCTCAGGATTTAACTTCACGGACATCATTTCCTCTGGTGGGGAAATCAAGAGTGAGGGGATATCATTTTAAAATTTAAAGCGAGGCTGTTCAAGAGCAAAATCAGGAACACTTTTTCACAGAAAGGGCAGTGGTAATCTCAAACTCTCTCCCCAAAAAGGCTGTGGATCCTGGGGGTCAATTGGACCTTTCAAGACTGAGATTGATAAGATTTTCATTCGGTAAGACTATCAAGGGATATGGAGCAAAGGCGAGTAAATGGAATGGAGGTACAGATCAGCCAATATCTGATTCTGTTCCTAATGTTCCTGTGTTCAGTCAACAGTAGGTAAATAGCCCTCAGCGTTACGTAGTGTCTCTTTAAATTACATTATAACGTACTTCAGATATTACTTCTTTCTATCTCTGTGTCTGCAGCTGCAAATATGACAAATTGTTCTTTTGTGGTTTCCAGGCCAGTGAGCATTCTAATAATTGAAATGATATGCGAAAATCTGCCTTTAAACTCTGAGGATATAAAATAAGATGACGTGAGCTGAAATTGGTCCGAACTAAATTGATGATAGCTTCACAATGGCTTCTGTATGTTTTATGCTTGAGGACTCTGTGTTACCCTCAGATTTCGATTCACAGCTTTAATATTCAGCTCTGCTTCAGATTCCATCGCCATCTTTCTACCGAGCAGCTTCATGTTTCTTGAGCTGGTGCAGCTGGGCTCATTGGCTGCTGGAATCGTAAATGACCTTAAATGTCATCCAGATGTGAATACATCTGTCCTAGGAGACCCTCAAACAGTTCGACCAATCTAGTTTAGATTTAAGAAGGGCTTCAAACCGTATCCTTGGTTGGTGCCCTTCTGTGTTAGACTTGGTAACCCGGTTTGCTAGCTATAAATGCGTGAACTATAGGAACTACAATGAAAATTCACCTTCGGATTTCCCAACAAATGGCAATTCCTAACAGTTCTTGACCAGGTTGCCGATCGGAAGCAGGGAGGACGAGATGGGGCAGATGATTAACTTGCTGCCCAGGCATAAAACAGGCCTTGCGGATTGCCCACCCAACTGCCATTCAACTCAACGCAAATTAAAATTGACCGTTTTCTATAATGAGATTCCAATCCGCAGGCTGGTTTTAATCCAGGGCAGCGAGTTGAAATTCTACCCCAATGAGTGGGTTCTTTCCAACTCGTTTCAAGGCACTTCTTGGCAGTCAACGAAGGACTAGGGCCACAATGAAAGCAAGATCCTGGAGATGCTGGAAATCAGAAATAAAAACAGAAATTGCTGGAAAACACTCAGTAGGTCAGGCAACATATGTGAAGAGAGAAGCAGAGTTAACATTTCAGGTCAAGAGGAAAGAACACAAGGGAAGGTCTGAGATAGGGTAGAAGACAGGAGAGATTAAATGATCAAAGGTATGATGGTGCAAGGCAAAAGGAGATGGTAATGGGACAAGTAAAGAAACAAAAGATGGGTCCAGAGGAGGGGTAAATGGTTACAGCAGAACCATTAACTGCACCTGCTGTACCAGAAAATGGGAGGGGTGGTTATGATCTAACATTGTTGAGTGCAATATGGAGGCCGGAAGGCTGTAAAGTGCCTGATCGAAAGATGAGAATATTTTCTCACTTTGTTTGCTCGTGATTGAAATGAAAGTTGTGGAAGCAATGAATGAAAAAGCAAGGGGAGTAATGAGGTGCTGTTCCTTGAGCTTCCGTTGAACTGACATCTCTGGTGATCTCCAACTGTTAGATTATCAAGTTGAGGGTGGGATAGTACCAAGAAAAAGGAGAAGAAAATAATGATTTGATTTTTTTTAAATAACCACTTAATAAATCAAAGCAGATCCTTGGTTTAAAATACATAGCATAGAGCAAAAGGCAGCAATGGATAAAGGTAGGAGGAATTTTAATCTAACGCATCTGACAGGAAATTGGATTTATTACCTGTATTACAACCCCACCAATAATGGAAAGTAAAATTGTGCAGGGTGTAAAATTGCCAGCTGATCCAATCCCGTTAGTTTCTCGCCTTGCGACTTAGGTTAGAAAGACCCTTTAGTAGCATGGCTGGGTGGTAGCACTCTTGCCTCTGAAGCTTATGAGTTCTAAGCCCCACTCCAGAAATCAAAGTACAGGTGCAGCGTCCAAAATCCACAATGTCCGCAATGTTCCAGACTCTGGAACAATCCGTAGCAGGGTCGTCCGGAATCCGTAAAATGTTCCGGAATCCAGACCGGACGACCCTGCCGACCTTGAGGCCTCGCCGCTGCCTGACTTCGGGCCTCGACGCCTCCCTTACCGTGGGGCCTCCTCGTCCGCCCGCCCGAATACCTCCTTGGCACGGCCGGTCCACCTGAACACCTCCTCGGCAGGACCGGCCCACCCGACAACCTCCTTAGTGGGGCCCGCCCAACAACAATCTCGGCGGGGCCCGCCCGATGATGCCCTCCTTGGCAGGGCCCGCCCGACAACCTCCTTTGCGGGGCCAGACATTCCGAACAATTCTTCGGTGGGATTTCCCCCTGGCTTTCTGACATTCCAATATCTGGAAATACCCGAACCTGGGCTCGGGTATTTCCGGATTTGTGACGTCAGAAGACAAATCAAAAATCCGGAAAAACCCGGAATCCAGAACGGCCTCGGTCCCGAGGGTTCCAGATTTTGGACGCTCAACCTGTATATGATCTTGGCTGACACTCCAGTGCCAGTACTACGAGAGTGCTGCACTGTCGGAGGTGCTGTCTTTCGGATGAGACATTAAATTGAGGCCCCGTCTGCTCTCTCCGGTAGATGTAAAATATCCCATGACTCCAGAGTAGGGGAGTTCTTCCCGGTGTCCTGGCCAACATTTATCACTAAAGGAGATTATCTGGTCATGTATCTCATTGCTGAGAGCTTGCAAATTCTATCTTTCTTTGTTCTCGATTTCCCCCATCAGAGGAAATAGTTTATCTGGCCAATATCTCATTTCAGACTGCTGTGCCGAAAACTGAATGCAATACTAGAAATAGAGTGTGACCAAGGCTTTTTGTAACACTATCATGTTTCACAAATGCTACCGAGTAACTATGTACTAAGATCAGGCTGAGACGCATTTAATACTTACTTATCCAGAAGATTTTATTGCTCAGATTTAATCAGATGTTTGGCAGATGTGAAGCTTGATGAAGAGCTGTCACAATTTGTGATCGATTCTTTAAGTTAAAAGTAAAATTGCCACCCAAAATAGACAGTAATGTAGACAATAACAGAAAGCCTAATGCACAGTTGTGGACAACATCCAGATGTTGAGCTTTATTTTATTCGACTGAGCATCACCATTATTGGATTCTTCTGCTACTGGGCAGCTCAATGCATGAGTCGTGTCACCACAACACACGTCTTTTGAGAAACCTGTTGCTGTCATTAGTGAGTATCACAGCACATCACATTTGGTATCACTTTGTTCCATTTTATTATCTAATTGAAGGAGCTACCAGCCTGCTCCCGTGCTGTGATTAATTGCACTTAATAATAGCATCACATCACGATGCAGAATAGAGAAATGCAGTGGCCAAAATGGTTGAACTGGCGGATTTTGAGACCTCAAATAAATTAAAGTTCACAGTGTTACATTTATTCCTTGGCTTGATCCATTAGTTCAGATTTTTTAAGCAGTTGTTCTGTGATTTAAAGTTAAAGAGGAATTGGGATTTTACTGGTAGCACATAATTTGTAGATAACTTTCAGTGAAGACTACAATACTCACTTTTTATACAAATGGTACATCCCAGCTGAACATCAGCAGCAAGTAGCTCTTTTCTTGGGCCTTCCCTTTTGAAATCCTTGCTGACTATTCTTTATTATATTCTCAGTTTCTAGATGGTTTCTATTACATCTTTGAGTAAAGATAGCATTATTTTTCCTACCACCATCGTTAAGCTATAGTTCCCTGGAATAAATGTAGGAATAGCATTAGCGGACTGCCAGTCCTCTGGCACTATTCCCTTTTCTAATGAATTGTTATAGTGCCTCTGCTATCTCTTCCCTAACATTCTTTAAATATGCGTAGATGCAATCCATTCAGACCAGGGGTTTTATCCGCTCTAAATTTGATTATCTCCCCCCTTTCTATCTTAAATGTCTTTATATCTTTTTGAATCTACTTTTAGCACAAAAAAGGCAGTTCAAAAATTACACCTCAAACACATACAAACTATAAAACGTTAAGCTCATACCTTGCACCTTTCACCAATGGCAACACAATTCAGAACCTCATCAAATAACCCTTGTTCGGCATGTATTTTGAGTGATGGTGTCTCGTTGAATGTGCACAGCTGAGCTTATTGCAGAGTCTCAATGAATGGGACACCCTTCTCTCACTGTAATGGACTATCTGGCTGTATTCCAAGTAGCTCAATGTAGAGAGAGCTTTAAATCAAGTGCTTTACACATGACTAAACCTTTCCAACAACATGACTCTCCGACATTGAAATGTTTTACATTGAATAGCTGTCCTGTCCTCCCATTTTAAGAAAGAACGTTAGCTCCTGACTCCTGCAGCGCACAATCACACCATGTACTCGTCATTCGCCATGGTTGGTGCTGCTCTGTGATCAGCCAGTGGCAGGCAGAATGAGCGGTGAGTCTATCACCATTCGTTCCTCTGGCCTGACGTTGGCTGCCTGCTTTCGTACCATGTGTCCCATTTATCAGCTTGTCTGAACGCCAAGGAAAATCACCGAAAAAGAGAAGCTGGGTTTGTTCTCCTTAGAGCAGGGAAGGTTAAATGGAGATTTAATTGAGGTGTTCAAAATCATTATGGACTGGATTTTAGACTTTTATGTTTTCGGAGCGATAATGATGGCAGCCGGGAATAGTTTGCATCTTAGTTGTTAAGTTTGGGCATCTGGGCCCTGCGTCAGGGGGCCCAGCGCTAAGGGAGGCATCTCTCTTGGCGCTAGTATGAAAAACTCCCAAGCTAAAGAGCCAGCTAGGGAGGCCTGAGGGGTGGAAAACCTAAAAAAAATCCACAAAAACATTCCCAAAACATTGCCCACGTCACCACAACACAAATCGCACAAAAAATTTAAAGAAAAAACAATCGCATTTACTTCTGCAGTCCATTACCTTCCTCTCCATCGCAGGGATCATTGGCTCGCTCTGATTTCCCAGCCGGTCATTGGGGGCGCACTGCTGGGCAGATGGGTCGGGCAAGACTCAAACCTCGCGCCCGCATCGCAACCAAGGACATTGCACATCGGGCACAGCTCTTCAGATTCCTCAGGTCCACAGATCACTGACTCAAATTCAGCAATGTTGAAAATGAGCAGCAGCAAAGTCCGACCGGAGGATCGCTACGAGCCTTTGGAGACCTCACCACTGCCTTTCACGCCGCTCCGGGGCAAAACCCGAAGCACAAAGGACCAGCAAATCCAGCCTAAATGGTTTTGATAGAGTAAATAAGGAGAAACTGTTTCCACTTGTGGGAGGGTCAGTAACCAGAGGACGCAGGTTTAAGATCTTTGGCAAAAGAACCAGAGGGAGAGGAGGAAAAATATTTTTACACAGCGAGTTGTTATGATCTGGAATGCACTGCCTGAAAGGGTAGTGGAAGCAGATTCAATATTAACTTTTAAAAGGGAATTGGATGATTACCTGAAACAGAAAATTTACAGGGCTATGGGGAAAGAGCAGGGGAGTGGGATAGTTAGACGGCTCAAAGAGCCAGCACAGGCATGATGGGCCGAATGGCAGCCTCCTGTGCTGTGAGATCCTAAGATAAAAGCCGGATCGAAATCAAAAGCAGTCAAAACTTAGGTTTGAACTATACGAGGGTGAAATTCGGTCGCGCCCCATTTGGGGTGGTAGCTTTTCACTTTTAGAAAATTTAGTGCCCGGCGAGATACCTTGCCAAATTGTATGAAATTCGGTGTTTTCACCCCAGGAGTGAAGGGGGATGGGAAATAAGGCACCAATGGCCTCAGCTTGGTGTCCCATGGGCACTATTCACAGCCAGTTACCCAATTTCAGCTGAGTTCTATTCAGCAATCAGCCTTCAGTCCTTGACTCCAGCTCGATCTGGTCCTTACAGGGAAGGTCATTTGAACCTGCTGCTGCACATTTTCAACATTGCTGCACTTGAGTCAGTGATCTGTGGACCCGAGGAACATTCTGAAATGGCTGCTGCTAATCCCCCTGCAAGGGAGAGGGCCACACCATTTAATGATGTGGCTCTGGAGGCATTGGTGGGGCACTGGAGACAAAGAGGGAGTCGCTGTTCCCTCCATCGGGAAGGAGGCCAGCTCCGCAGTTTTCTGGGCCATGTGGCAAGAGGTGGCCTGGGAGGTGTCGGCCAGCACAGTGGTGCAGAGAGGCTTCACCCAGTGCTGCAAAGAATTCAACAACCTCTGTTGGGTGGTGAAGGTGAGTACCTGCTTTCACATCTCCTCCATACCAGCCTCTCAACCTCTGTCTGTGCACACTGTGCAAACCACCACTTCCCCACCACTCAACCACCAAGCATCTGCAGCTACTCACACTCACATCCTCATCTCACACCTTGCCTACATTCACAGCTATTCAACCACGGCGGGCATATCTTCCCCATACAGAGCTGGATCTTACTCACACGAGTTTCTTTCTTTTGCAGACCAAGATGGCACATAGCAGAAGGGAGCAGCAGAGGACTGGAGGAGGGGAACCTGAACTGCGGCCGTTGTCTGACCTTGAGCGAGTGCTGCGGCCAATTGGGCCCACAGGCTGGCGGAGACATCGACTGCGCTGGGGGCAACAACGGTATCTTTATCCCCTCTCCTTATACCACTTCCCCCCCCTCCCCAACACCAGAAGGCTTTATTACTTTCCAGCTCCTGATACTGTCTGCATCCTTGCTCCATTCCTGCCTCACTGCTCTCACCTTAATGCAAGTCGTGTCATTTATGTTTTCAGATAACCAGGCAGCAGCTGTGGAGCCAGCACATGAACCCCCTCCAAGAGATTCTGGGGAAGAGGAAGAGGAGAAAGAGCAGGCGGAGCCAAGCACTGCACCATTGCTTCTCTCACCCGAAGGCTCCAGCTCAGATACTGGCACTACACATTCGTTAGAGGTTAGGTTAGTAGAGGGGTCTGCACTGGGTGGTGCACTGGGGCCTAGCGGGCTACAGCAAGCCTCTGGAGCCATTTCCCCGGAGGGTAAGTTCGTGCGCGAGTTCTGCTCCACAGGACCTTGATGGGGAGGCATTCTCACAAAGGGTGATGGCCATGCGCTCTAACATCATAGGTCAATGGCATGGGGGCTCGAAAGCCACTCAGCAGTGATACGGAGCGTGGAGAAGTTCACCTCCAGCATTGCACAGAGCTCAGAGCTCTGCACACACCATGGAGCTCATCATTGGCAGTCTGCAGATGATGGTGGACTCCCAGAAAGACCGTGCAGATGCAGACCTCATGACGTGTGCCATGGGCAACATGACAGCAGAGGTGGAAGCAACTCAACGTCTTAGTGCTGTAATGTAGACAATGGTTGGTGGCATGGAAGCTCAGACTGCATTCATGCAGTTTCAGCTTGATGCCGTGCAATGTCTTGGTGCTGTCATACAGTCACTGAGTGCTGGCATAGAGTCTCAGACTGCTTTCACACAGTCTGAGCTTGATGTCACACATGCTCTGACTGATGTCGTGCAGACAATGACTGCTGGTATCCTGTCTCAGCTTGATGTCACGCAGGCTCTGACTGCTGCCATGGTACTGGATCAGTGGAGCAGGAACCTGCTGTCCTCTTTCACAATTACAGCATTTTTTAATCCCACCATTGCCACTCACGCCATTGCACTTGTCGCTGGCAGTAACCCAGCCAGCTCAGACTGCTGCCGCCCAGCCTGAGCTGGTGCAGCCTGCAGCCGGCCCTTCCAGGACCAGAACTGGTTGAGGAAGTCCTGCAAGGCCATCTGTAGTCTCTGGAACTGACACTCAGCAGCCTTCCACCAGCCATGCTGCAGCCACAGGGGACACACTGCAGAGGAGCACGAGATTAGTTGAAGCAAAGAGGGGATATAAGGAAATGCACAAGGATGATTATTAAATACATAATGAAAGCATTTATTGGTGTTAAATAAATTTTGGTTGGAATGTTTCATTTTACTGTTGTCTCTCATTTTAGTTTTGGGACTTTGGTATGGAAGGGGAAATTGATGTGGTGATGAGGACGTCCAGACGAAGTGGGATGGAATTCACTGGAACCAAACTCTGATGAGACGGTTGTGGACCGCCCTTGCAAAAACGCAACTAACTTGCAGCATCTTTTATCGCTGGAGTTGCTCGTCGTTACAGAAAATCTCAGGATTATGATGTGGTGCCTTCAAAGTGACCCTGCACCATGGGGAAGCCCGCTATCCTGGAAAGGCCACATGCACGTTCGTGCTGCTTCTCTGTGCTCATGGGGAAGGAAATGTATTCTCTTCCCCTTCTGTACAGAGCATCTGTGACCTCGCGACTGGAGTAATGGACGGCAAACTGGGAGATTTTGGAGATGTCTTCTGTTGCTCCCTGGAAGGATCCACTGGCGTAGAAATTGAGAGCGATAGTGCCCTTGACTGCCACTGAGAGAGTCGTCCTCACCCTGGTCTGAGGCTCGAGGTCTGGGTGCAGCAGATGGCAGAGCTCTGTGACCTTGTCATTGCTTTAACGCAGCCTTCGCACACACTGCTCCTCAGTGAGATTGATTTAGGAGAACTGCTGCCAGAATACCCTGGGAGGCAAGGTCTCCTGTTGGCATTCCTGTTGGGGCTTCTCCCTCTGGCCACATTTTGCAGCCCTGCTCCCTGTCCCTGCTCCCTGTCCCTGCTCCTTGCTCCCTGTCCTGCTCATAAGAACATAAGAAATAGGAACAGGAGTAGGCCATACGGCCCCTCGAGCCTGCTCCGCCATTCAATAAGATCATGGCTGATCTGATCATGGACTCAGTTCCACTTCCCCGCCCGCTCCCCATAATCCCTTATCCCCTTATCGTTTAAGAAATAGTCTATTTCCGTCTTAAATTTATTCAATGTCCCAGCTTCCACAGCTCTCTGAGACAGCGAATTCCACAGATTCACAACCCTCTGAGAGAAGAAATTTCTCCTCATCTCAGTTCTAAATGGACAGCCCCTTATTCTAAGGTCATGCCCTCTAGTTCTAGTATCCCCCACCAGTGGAAACATCCTCTCTGCATCCACCTTGTCAAGCCCTCTCATAATCTTATACGTTTCAATAAGATCACCTCTCATTCTTCTGCATTCCAATGAGTAGAGGCCCAACCATCTCAACCTTTCCTCATAAGTCAACACCCTCATCTCTGGAATCAACCTAGTGAACCTTCTTTGAACTGCCTCCAAAGCAAGTATATCTTTTCGTAAATATGGAAACCAAAACTGCACGCAGTATTCCAGGTGTGGCCTCTCCAATAACCTGTACAGCTGTAACAAGACTTCCCTGCTTTTATACTCCATCTCCTTGTTAAAGGGCAAGATTCAGTTGACCTTCCTGATCACTTGCTGTACCTGCATACTATCCTTTTGTGTTTCATGCACAAGTACCCCCAGGTCCCGCTATACTGCAGCACTTTGCAATCTTTCTCCATTTAAATAACAACATGCTCTTTGATTTTTTTCTGCCAAAGTGCATGACCTCACACTTTCCAACATTATACTCCATCTGCCAAATTCTTGCCCACTCACTTAGTCTGTCTATATCCTCCTGCAGCCTCTTTATGTCCTCCTCACACATTGCCCTTCCTCTCATCTTTATATCATCAGCAAACTTGGCTACGTTACACTCAGTCCCTTCTTCCAAGTCGTTAATATAGATTGTAAATAGTTGGGATCCCAGCACTGATTCCTGCAGCACCCCACTAGTTACTGGTTGCCAATCAGAGAATTAACCATTTATCCCGACTCTCTGTTTTCTGTTTCTCAGCCAATCTTCTATCCATGCTAATATATTATCCCCAACCTCGTGAACTTTTATCTTGTGCAGTAACCTTTTGTGTGGCACCTTGTCAAATGCCTTCTGGAGGTCCAAATGCACCACATTCACTGGTTCCCCTTTATTCACCCTGTTCGTTACATTCTCAAAGAATTCCAGAAAATTTGTCAACCATGACTTCCCCTTCATAAATCCATCCTGACTCTGCCTGACCGAATTATGCTTTTCCCTGTCCTGCACCCTGTCCGTCTACCTGCCTCTCTCTCCCTGCTTCTCCCTCTCCCTGCCTCTCCCTCTCCCTGCCTCTCCCTCTCCCTGCCTCTCTCTCTCCCTGCCTCTCCCTCTCCCTCTCCCTGCCTCTCCCTCTCCCTGCCTCTCCCTCTCCCTGCCTCTATCTCTCCCTGCCTCTATCTCTCCCTGCCTCTCCCTCTCCCTGCCTCTCCCTCTCCCTGCCTCTCTCTCTCCCTGCCTCTATCTCTCCCTGCCTCTCTCTCTCCCTGCCTCTCTCTCTCCCTGCCTCTCTCTCTCCCTGCCTCTATCTCTCCCTGCCTCTATCTCTCCCTGCCTCTCCCTCTCCCTGCCCCTGCCTCTCCCTGCCTCTCCCTCTCCCTGCCTCTATCTCTCCCTGCCTCTCCCTCTCCCTCTCCCTGCCTCTCCCTCTCCCTGCCTCTCTCTCTGATGGTGATGTCGCAGTCGGGGGTCAAGTAGGAGCTCGAGTCATCACAGGCCCCATGAAATGATATAAATGTTGTAGTTTCAAATCTGCCCTAAATGATGCAAGGGAATAGTTAGGAGGCAGAACAGTTCTTGGTGAAAATCGCTGCGATCTATCTACGAACCAGTCTGTCTATGTGTTCGCAAGCTGCATAATGTGATGGCTGCCAAAAATTGCCTTTAAATAGCGATCCTCAAGCCGGCTCCCGACTGCAACTCGACAACTGAAGCTGTTGTTGTCGCTGCCAGGCTGTAAGTAAGGGGACACGGCTGAATTTCTCAGCTGGGGCGTTAACGGAGCACAGCCGAGTGAGGTGATTTTAGCAGGAGTGGGACAATACCTCTTAGTGCCTCCACAAAACCCCCACCTAATTCTGCTGGGGCGGAGAGGGGGGGGCACTGTTCTCACCGCACCCATGTGAAAAACTATTTGTGGCCGGCAGTGCACAGAGACTAATTTTGGTCCCCAGATGTCTTGACCAACATTAAACCTTCAACCAACAAACATTAATCACTAAAAACAGATTATCTGGTCATTATTACATTGCTGCTTGTGGGATCTTGCTGTGCACAAATTGACGGCTGCTTTACCTGCATAACAACAGTGACCACATTTCAAAAGGTACTTCATTAGCTCCTCCCTCTGGAACTCACGTGATAGAATGGCCCGGATATAGACCGGAACCAGGATACGCCAGGCCTCAAGCCTGAACTGGGAGTTCTCACTCAGCCTTGTAAGGGGCCCAGCCTTTGCCCACCTTTACCAGGCCTGTGGTGCAAAGTGGCAGGACCCCGTACATTTGGAGTTCCCACTTCCCCAACCTCAGTGCGACCCAGAGTTAAGGTTGGGGGTCAATATCTCCAGTGAAATGAAATGCCCCGCCCTCCAAATGGGTGCAAGTGGCCTTATTGGGGAGGGTGGAGATCTGAAAGAAAAGTTTATTTAAAGAAAATCTTTTAATATCCGTCCCCTTAGGGACAGGCCTAAAGGGAGCACAACAAACTATGGTCGGGTACGGTATAAATTCAGGGTCCACTCCTTCATACAGAGGATGGGGAATGTATGGAATGGACTGCTAAGTGGTCGCTAAGGCGTGAGTCTGGGGATCGGCAGAGGCCTATAAAAGCCGTGAGAGGCAGCTGGAGTTCGTGGTCGCTGAGGCGTGAGTCCGTGGATCGGAAGAGGCCTATAAAGGCCACGAGAGGCAGCGGGAGTTCGTGGTCGTTGAGGCGTGAGTCCGTGGATCGGCAGAGGCCTATAAAGGCCACGAGAGGCAGCGGGAGTTCGTGGTCGCTGAGGCGTGAGTCCGGGATTCGGAAGAGGCCTATAAAGGCCGCGAGAGGCAGCGAGAGTTCGTGATCGCTGAGGCGTGAGTCCGGGCAGCGTCAGAGGCCTATAAAGGCCGCAAGAGGCAGCGGGAGTTCGTGGTCGCTGAGGCATGAGTCCGGGGAGTGGCAAAAAAGAAGTAGAAAGAAAATGAAAGGTGACGTCACAGCCAAGGGGGTAAGTGATTGGCTGGTGATTGGTAAGTAGTTTTTCTTCTTTTTATATCAGTAAGTAAACTTTCAACATTGTTGTTGCCAATTTAAGTGTATCTAAGGGTTACGTCATGGCACGACTGCTCGGACACGTGTTATGCACCTCCTGTACTATGTGGGAAGTCAGGGACGCTTCCGGTGTCCTTGACGGCTGCGTGTGCAGGAAATGCATCCGCCTCCAGCTCCTGACGGACCGCATTGCGGCACTGGAGCTGCGGGTGGATGAACTCTGGAGCATCCACGATGCTGAGAATGACGTCAATAGCATGTTTAGTGAGTTGGTCACACCACAGGTAAAGGGTACACATCCAGATAGTAAATGGGTGACCAACAGGAAGAGCAGTGCAAGGAAGGTAGTGCAGGGGTCCCCTGCGGTCAGCCCCCTGCAAAACAGATACACCACTTTGGGTACTGTTGAGTGGGATTACTCATCAGGGGAGGGCAACAGCAGCCAAGTTCATGGCACCGTGGCTGGCTCTGCTGCACAGGAGGGCAGGAAAAAGAGTGGGAGAGCGATAGTGATAGGGTGTTCAATTGTAAGGGGAATAGATAGGCGTTTCTGCGGCCGCAACCGAGACTCCAGGATGGTATGTTGCCTCCCTGGTGCACGGGTCAAGGATGTCTTGGAGTGGGTGCAGGACATTCTGAAAAGGGAGGGTGAACAGCCAGTTGTCGTAGTACATATAGGTACCAATGACATAGGTAAAAAACAGGATGAGGTCCTACGAGACGAATTTAGGGAGCTAGGAGTTAAATTAAAAAGTAGGACCTCAAAAGTAGTAATCTCAGGATTGCTACCAGTGCCACGTGCTAGTCAGAGTAGGAATCGCAGGATAGCTTAGATGAATACGTGGCTTGAGGAGTGGTGCAGAAGGAAGGGATTCAAATTCCTGGGACATTGGAACCGGTTCTGGGGGAGGTGGGACCAGTACAAACCGGACGGTCTGCACCTGGGCAGGACCGGAACCAATGTCCTAGGGGGAGTGTTTGCTAGTGCTGTTGGGGAGGAGTTAAACTAATATGGCAGGGGGATGGGAACCTATGCAGGGAGCTGAGGGAAACAAAATGGAGACAGAAGCAAAATATAGAAAGGAGAATAATAAAAATGGAGGGCAGAGAAACCCAAGGCAAAAAACAAAAAGGGCCACATTACAGCAAAATTCTAAAGGAGCAAAGTGTGTTAAAAAAAACAAGCCTGAAGGCTCTGTGCCTCAATGCGAGGAGTATTCGGAATAAGGTGGACGAATTAACTGCGCAGATAGCAGTTAACGGATACGATGTGATTGGCATCACGGAGACATGGCTCGAGGGTGACCAAGGCTGGGAACTCAACATTCAGCATTTAGGAAGGATAGACAGAAAGAAAAAGGTGGCATTGCTGGTTAAAGAGGAAATTATTGCAATAGTAAGTAGGGACATTAGCCTGGATGATATGGAATCGGTATGGGTGGAGCTGCGCAATACCAAAGGGCAGAAAACGCTGGTGGGTGTTGTGTACAGACCACCAAACAGTAGGTGGGGACAGCATCAAACAAGAAATAAGGGATATGTGCATTAAAGGTACAGCAGTTATCATGGGCGACTTTAATCTACATATTGATTGGGCTAACCTAACTGGTAGCAATTCGGTGGAGGAGGATTTCCTGGTGTGTATTGGGGATGGTTTTCTCGACCAATATGTCGAGGAACCAACCAGGGAGCTGGCCATCCTAGACTGGGTGATGTCTAATGAGAAGGGACTAATTAGCAGTCTTGTTGTGCGAGGCCCCTTGGGGAAAAGCGACCATCATATGGTAGCATTCCTTATTAAGATGGAGAGTGACAAAGTTAATTTGGAAACTAGGGTCCTGAACTTAAGGAAAGGTAACTTCGATGGTATGAGGCGTGAATTGGCTAGAATAGACTGGCAAAGGATACTTAAAGGGTTGATGGTGGATAAGCAGTGGCAAACATTTAAAGATCACAGGGATGAACTTCAGCAATTGTTCATCCCTGTCTGGAGTAAAAATAAAACAGGGAAGGTGGCTCAACCATGGCTAACAAAGAAAATTAAGGATAGTGTTAAAGCCAAGGAAGAGGCTTATAAATTGGCTAGAAAAAGCAACAAACCTGAGGACTGGGAGAAATTTAGAATTCAACAGGGGAGGACTAAGGGTTTAATTAGGAGGGGGAAAATAGAGTATGAGAGGAAGCTTGCAGGGAATATAAAAACTGACTGCAAAAGCTTCTTGAAACATGTGAAGAGAAAAAGATTAGTAAAGACAAACTTAGGTCCATTGCAGTCAGATTCAGGTGAATTTATAATGGGGAATAAAGAAATGGCAGACCAATTGAACCAATACTTCGGTTCTATCTTCATGAAGGAAGATACAAATAACCTTCCGAAGGTACAAGGGGACAGTGGGTCTAGTGAGAAGGAGGAATTGAAGGATATCCTTATTAGGCAGGAAATTGTGTTAGGGAAATTGATGGGATTGAAGTCTGATAAATCTCCCAGGCCTGATAGTCTGCATCCCAGAGTACTCAAGGAAGCGGCCCTAGAAATAGTGGATGCATTAGTGATCATTTTCCAACAGTGAATCAGTTCCTATGAGGGTAGCTAATGGAACACCATTTTTTTAAAAAGGAGGGAGAGAGAAAACGGGTAATTATAGACCGGTTAGCCTGACATCAGTAGTGGGGAAAATGTTGGAATCAATCATTAAGGATGAAATAGCAACACATTTGGAAAGCAGTGACAGGATCAGATCAAGTCAGCATGGATTTATGAAAGGGAAATCATGCTTGACGAATCTTCTGGAATTTTTTGAGGATGTAACTAGCAGAGTGGATAAGGGAGAACCAGTAGATGTGGTGTATTTGGACTTTCAGTCGGTTTTTGACAAGGTCCCGCACAAGAAAATGGTGCGCAAAATCAAAGCACATGGTATTGGGGGTAATATACTGACATGGATAGAGAACTGGTTGGCAGACAGGAAGCAGAGAGTCGGGATAAACGGGTCCTTTTCAGAACGGCAGGCAGTGACTAGTGGAGTGCCACAGGGCTCAGTGCTGGGACCCCAGCTCTTTACAATGTACATTAACGATTTAGATGAAGGAATAGAGTGTAATATCTCCAAGTTTGCGGATGACACTAAACTGGCTGGCGGTGTGAGCTGTGAGGAGGACACTAAGAGGCTGCAGGGCGACTTGGACAGGTTTGGTGAGTGGGCAAATACATGGTAGATGCAGTATAATGTGGATAAATGTGAGGTTATCCATTTTGGGGGCAAAAACACGAAGGCAGAATATTATCTGAATGGCGGCAGATTAGGAAAAGGGGAGGTGCAATGAGACCTGGGTGTCATGGTTCATCAGTCACTGAAAGTGGGCACGCAGGTACAGCAAGCAGTAAAGAAGGCAAATGGTATGTTGGCCTTCATAGCTAGGGGATTTGCATATAGAAGCATGGAGGTCTTAATGCAGCTGTACAGGGCCTTAGTGAGGCCTCACCTGGAATATTGTGTTCAGTTTTGGTCTCCTAGTCTGAGGAAGGACGTTCTTGCTATTGAGGGAGTGCAGCGAAGGTTCACCAGACTAATTCCAGGGAAGGCTGGGCTGTCATATGAGGAGAGACTGGATCAATTGGGCCTTTATTCACTGGAGTTTAGAAGGATGAGAGGGGATCTCATGGAAACGTATAAGATTCTGACGGGACTGGACAGGATAGATGTGGGAAGAATGTTCCCGATGTTGGGGAAGTCCAGAACCAGGAGACATAGTCTTAGGATAAGGGGTAGGCCATTTAGGACTGAGATGAGGAGAAAATTCTTCACTCAGAGTTGTTAACCTGTGGAATTCCCTGGCGCAGAAAGTTGTTGATGCCAGTTCACTGGATATATTCAAGAGGAAGTTAGATATGGCCCTTACGGTTAAGGGGATCAAGGGATATGGAGAGAAAGCAGGAAAGGGGTACTGAAGAAATGATTAGCATGATCTTATTGAATGGCGGTGCAGGCTCGAAGGGCTGAATGGCCTACTCCTGCATCTATTTTCTATTTTTCTTTGTTTCTATGTTTATGGTTCAGTGATTCAGCTCATTCAAGGGAGAATTGGATGAACCACCTGGGGACAGATTGCAACATAGGAACAGGAGGAGGCCATTCAGCATCTCAAGCCTTTTCCGCCATTCAATTCGACCATGGCTGATCTGTGTCAGTTCCATCATTCCTAAACCTTGACACCAGCTCAATGGACCACAATGATCTTGTCCCAGCTTGTCTTCCCAACAGCAGAAGACCAATGTAAAATCCTATTTATTTTCTTCAGAAAACAGATCAGTATTAGAATGCCGTTACATGGTAGATACTCGCATTCTGAGCTGGTTAGCCTGAGGTACAAACAGAAACCATCACATGGTTCTCTGAGCTGATGTCCCTTAGCTCACATACTAGCACGAGCACCAGGAGGAGGTGGAGGAGACAGTATTAGAATGCCCTTATGTGGTAGATATTTGTGTTCTGAGCTTGTGAGACTGAGGTACAGCTTCTAGCAAACATCACATGGATCTCTTTGCAGATGCCCCATAATTCACATAGCAGCCTGAGTACTAGAAGGAGGTAGAGGAGGAAACATAAACAGGCACAACAGTTATAGATTCATAGCGGGGGGAAATTCCATTGCGCCCCGTTTCGGGGCGGTAACATTCAAGCCAAGGGAGGATATTTTGCGGCAGGCACGGAAGTCCGGCCCCGCTCGCTAACTTTGGGTTACCACTCCAGAAACTAAATGGAGCTGACAATAACATGCTCCACTTCCTTTCTGGAGCGCTAGCGGGGCGGACGGGTCGGGAGCGCAGCGCTACGCACTGGGCCACGTAGCGCTGCTGCGTAGGAGGGGCTCTTCCCTTAATTAAAGGGAAGGGCCCAAGCTGCAAACTCTGCAGTATAAAAATGGGCCTCCCTGGACCACCGGGGAGTGCCGTGCCAACGATCGTGATCTAGCACGGCACGGATCCCGCGTTCCAAACACCAACAGGGCGCTCGGCAAAATCAACAGAATTTTTTTTTCAATGGCCGACACCTTCCCTTTAACTAGCACCCCGTGAGCGGCCTGCCGCCTGTTTCACATCCCCTGAAGCTGTTACTGGCATCGCCCTGCACAGCTTCAGGGGGAGATACTCAAGTTTGGGTCCAGGGCGATAAAGGGGCGCTGCGCACGGGTTACCTCCGCCACTAAACTCTCACGGAATTTAACAGGTGTCGTTAGCGGTGCTGCGCCCCGACCAAAAGCTAGGGGCACTAACGGGAGGCGCACATTATCCCAATTTCTAGGCCATAGAATCTTAAAGCACAGAAAGATGGCACTCGGCCCATCATGTCTGTGCTGGCTCTTTGAAAGCACTGTCTTATTTATTCCCAAACACACACTTTTTCCCCATAACCCTGCAAATTAGTCCTCTTTAAGTACTTATCCAATTGCCTTTTGAAAGTTCCAAGGCCTTGACAATCCTTCCTAAAGTGTGGTGAAGGATGAGGTCTTCGTAGATTGACTATGAGAGTCCTGGCTATAAGGTGAGTCTTTTTTTTTTAAATCATCCTCGGGATATGGATGTCACTGGCAAGGCCAGCATTCATTGTCCATCCCTAGTTGCCCTGGTGTGGAACTGGACCAGGTATAGGCCAGACCAGGTAAGGATGACTCCAGTCTCGCACGCGAGATTCTTCACCACTCACTCGGGAAGAATAGCTGAGGTGGTTCCCCATTGCCTTCCTCATGGTTTTTATCTTCAGAGGACCTTTTCCCAGGTGGGCTTCACCCAAGGCTAAAGAGCCCTACCTATCCTTTACAATGTGGGGGCACCCACGCCCATCAGACCTAAGTAATCCAGTGGACGTCAACCCAATAGCCAGTGCCAACATTCCGATCTCCGCTCACTGGGGCTGTCGGGAGTGAGGCTCACACCCAATCCTTCTGACGCAGAGGCAGGAACACTATCCCTGAGTCTGTGGTCACTCTGTCATGTTTACGAGTATCTAATGCTTTCTCGCGGAGTGCTGCTGCAAACCTTCCTGCCTTAAGCAAACAGGGTATGCTACTTGTGACAGAACGAAGGAGTCATGTGAAGATTCACAGGAATTGGCAAACACACCAACAATGATATCTCAAACAGCACAGACTGTGTGCTCATTCAAAGAACACATATCTTCTCTGTTCATGAAACTCTCTGCTTCCTGCTGATTGCACCTGCTCTGACATATGTGTGAGCTTTATGCCCCCATACACGCTGGGAAATTCAGGCAGCCAATGGAGTTAGGATTTCTCTCGCTGTTGAGAGTTTTTGGAGAATAGATGGCATGGAAATTTGCCAAGGTGAGTACTGCAGTTATAATTAGCTCAATATAATCAGACCGTGCTAACTAACCAATCATAGACTCAGAGGAACAGGAGAAGACCATTCAGCCCCTCGAGCTTGTTCCGCCATTCAATTAGATTACGGCTGATCTATAGCTTACCTCCATTTAGCCAACTTGGTTCCGCACCCCTTAATACCCTTGCCCAACAAAAATCTGTCAATTGGCCCCTAGCCTCAACAGCTTTTTGGGGATTTTGAACTCGTCGTTGAATGAGCTATCCAATTAGTCCCACTTCCCTGCAATTTTTTCCTTTTTGAAGTATATATCCAATTCCCTTTGACAGTTATTATTTAATCTGCCTCCACCACCCTTTCAGGCAGTGCATTCCAGATCACAACTCAATGTGTAAAAAGAAAATCTCACTCTGGTTCTTTTGCCAATGATCTTAAATCTGTGTGGTCTGGTTACCGCCCCTCCTGCCAGTGGAAACAGTTTCTCCTTATTAACTCTATCAAAATCCTTCATAATTTTGAACACCTCTATTAAATCTTCCCTTGACCTTCTCTGTTCTAAGGAGAGAAATCCCAGCCTGTCTAGTCTCTGCACTGTGCTGAATCACACATGTGCGAAATGAGAAGATCTGCATTACCAGTTTTAGCGAGTTAACAATTAATGTTTCTACCTATATTGAGCATGAGCAAATGATGCACTCTCTGCCATCAGATAGATTTGCTGAGTGCTCATTAAACAGGTGTGAAATTAATTTTGTGCATGTGGGTAAATGCAAATGTATCTAATTTGAATAATGGAAATTTCACTGATTGGGAATTGTTTTAACAGACAACTGATAATGGACAGAAGTGTCATTTAGCAGGAGCTGTCTGTTTGACTGGCTTATCCCCGAGGTTTGTCGCAAATTCTGTGCTACTGCCATTTTTCTACTGAGTTTAACAGCGCTCACCATTATTTACAACTTCTAGCAACCGTACATGCGTAGTTAAACTGAGATTCCCTGCTTCTCCAGAAGCTGCGTGATAATGGTATCTCGTCGGTATTGAAACACATGGAATGGTGTGAAGTTGCTGTATCTACCCACTAGATATGGATTAAACTAGCCAGAAAAAATTAGGGCTTGTCCATTCCAGTGTAAGTACACTTACAACTGTGTGATAAGTCTTAATTGCTGCCAAAAATACCTCTCTATCAATGAAAATTACCTTTTACAAGTGTGGAGTCTCATTCTTTCAGATTCTAATTATTGTTGGAGATTTAAAAAAAAAGGTTTTTCTTTAGTTTTTCTTTCTGCCTCTTCTTTCTCTTAATCCCATTTTTCTTTCCTTCTCTTTATTTCACTTTCTCTCCCTGATCTGACATTGAATTCACTATTCTAACTGAAACTTGCTTGTTCAGACTCTACACTGCTCATTCATGATTCTTCAATCGATTGGCTAAGGAGACACAGGTCCCAGAAGCCCTGTAAAGGGCGCTGCGCTTTTTGGATGGTGGGCTGACAACAACTTGCAGTGCAAAAGCCCAGAGAAACTCGATGGGCAAGTGTGACGAAAAGCTAGCAACGTTTGTTCACCACCGACCACATAATCCGGCCCATTAATTTATAAAACATGCTGAAATTTGAGGTGTTTAGGCTCATTTTCATTTCCAGATGTGCCAGTTCTAAATGATGAATCCCACCTGAAAGATTAATCTTAATAGTACTCAATTCTGCAGTGAAGGCTCATTTACATAATTATTGACAGTACCAGGTGCAAACACAGACAGATCTGGAGGGGGCGGTGGGGTGAAGAGGAAAATAGCAAGTAAGCGAAATTTTAAAAGATGGGGCCAAATAAATGGGAGTGTCATAATAGGGTGACTGCAAGGGAAATTTTAACTCTCTGATTGGGAACGGAGCAGGGCAGCAGTGAAAATTAACGGCTTTCCTTTCCTGCTCTGTCCTGTCAACCTGCGATTTTACCACTGCTGGTTTTGATGGTAATGGGCACTCCTGCTGTTCTCTGGTGGGAGCCTGATTAATAAATGCCGTACAGGGGACCCCAAATGGCATTTTAATCTGCTCTGCAAGAATCTATCTTGTTCCATGTGAAAGGAGGTGGCAGTGGCACTAAGTGACAACTTTTTCATCCTCTGAACTTTATGAAGCACCCGTCTGCAGTTCTATGACCTGATTAAAGCAGGCAAGGTAACACATTCCTCCTTTTGCTTCCTTGGGCACCAGCGTACTTTCCACTCACAAAAATTAAAGAGATTCACAACTATCTCTTCACAATACACTCTTACATCAGCTACCCAATGCCACCGAGTAGACAGCCCTCAATTGATAGCCTTCACCCCATCTATTGTGCATACCCCACTTCCTGCATCCCACTATTGGTGGCTGTGCCTTCAGCGATCTGGGTCTGAAATTTCCCTAAACCTTTTTGTCTCTGCATGTCTCTCCACCCCTCTCAACTCCTTGAAGACACTCCTTAAAACCTACCTCTTTGACCAAAGTTTTGGAGCTATATAATTGTATCAGACTTGCAGGTGTATGCTCCCTTTAAGGCTCTCCAGAAAAAACAGGCAATGTCAATTCTTCCAGGAGTTTGGAGCCAATATGGTGCATGATGGTTTCTAGAGGTTCCCTGTGAATACATCAGTTTTACTGTCACTCCAATAATGACATTGTCAACACGATAGGTTAGAGGAAGAGTTATGCCTTCATCATTCCTATGGGGCATAGTGTCTTCACTTACCGTGACCACCCTTGGAATGTCATTAAACCACCACCTGTAAAAGTGGTAGTAGAGATTGCACTCAATGCCTTTGTCCCCTCCCTCCATAATATTTGGACCACCCACTTCCCGCCTTCAATCCCCGGGAGACCTTCTCTTCTGGGCGTCAGCCATGGCTCAGTGGGTAGCACACTTTCCCCTAAGTCAGAAAATCATGAGTTCAAGCCTCACTCCAGAGATTTGAGCACAAGGTCTGGGCTGGCACACCCAGTGCAGTACTGAGGGAGTGCTGCACTGTCAGAGGTGCCAACTTTCGGATGAGATGTTAAACCAAGGCCCCGTCTACCCTCTTAACTGGATGTAAAAGATCCCATGGCACTATTTTGAAGAGAAACAGGGGAGTTTCCCCCAGTATCGTGGCCAATACTTATACATCAACCAATATTTACTAAAAAAAAACAGATTATCCGATCATTACTGTTTGTGGGAGCATGCTGTGCACAAATTGGCTGCTGCGTTTCCTACATTACAACTGTGACTAAACTTCAAAAGTATGGTTACCGTTCGCGGTACAATCCTTGACTAAACATTTCAGGCTGTTTCTGTGACTGTCAAAAGGGTTAAACCATTTCTCCTGCTCACATATCCAGTTGGTGTAAAGCAGCTAAGAAGTGATTTGTATTATTTGACAGTAATAATTAATGTAATACATCATAGTGAGTGCTCTTATACAACAACACATTGATCATGTAACACAGTAAAGGAAACCTCTAGGCTTTTATTTGCATACATCATTCTATCTAAAGCTAGAAAGGTGAAGGGGGGGGGGGAGGGGGAAGACTCACTTGCCGTGGTTTGGTGGCCCTGGTACACGGAACTATGTAGATGGTCCTTGGATTCAGTGATTGTTATGTATGCTATAAAGGCATAAACTGCTTAACTGAACAAGGTGCAAAGTGTCTGACTCACAAAATGGCTGGCCTTTTATACCAGAGCAGCACCATGTCCGTGCTACTCAGTGGCCTCCAACAATGACACCATCTGGTGGCTACAAATAGCATGTACAGACATGACAATACCCTCCTGTAAGATCTTATCACAGTCTTTCACAGGTTGAGATGGTACGGTGCTTTAAGCTCGATTCCAGCCTTGGGTGAGTGTGCCGGGTCTGTTGTGGCTGGTGGCTGGATGACTGACTTGTTGGGAGTGGCAGTGGCCATGTCAGGAATTGCAAATCCATTTCTATTGAACAAGTCTGTGATGGAAATTCTGGTTTAACTGATGACCCTTGAGTCCACTGAAGGCTGCTGGTAGGTTGGTTGGTTGTCGACGGTTTCTTCGTCCGACTGCTCTGGCTCGTCTGTGTGCCTCAGCTTTGTTTGATCCATGCGTTTCCTGCAAGTGTGCCCATTCTAGAGATTAATAACAAATACTCTGTTGCCCTCCTTGGCCATGACCGTACCATTTGGGACCCTGACCATAATTCAACACATATGCAGGATCATTAACAGAAATCTCGCCTGACATAGATGCGCAATCATGGTACCCTTGTTGACTGTGTCTTCTGTATTCAACATGATTACTTAAATCCGGGTGTACAAGAGATAACTTGGTCTTGAGACCTCTTTTCATCATGAGTTCAGCAGGCGAGATCCCTGTGAGTGTGTGAGGTCTTGTCCTGTAACTCAGCAGTATGCAAGACAAGCGGGTCTGCAGTGACCCTTGGGTTACTCTCCTCATGCTTTGCTTGATAATTTGTACTGTAAGTTCTGCTTGACTGTTGGATGCAGGCTTGAACAGTGCTGACCTTACATGTTTTATGCCGTTAAGTTTTACAAACTCCTGAAACTCCTGACTGGTGAACCATGGCCCATTGTCGCTCACCGCTATGTCAGGCAGACCATGAACACAATACATCCACATCCACAGTGTGGAGCTACAACATTACAAGCTTACAGGCATTACACTTCTCCCTCGTTAATGAAGAAGTTATTATAACAAACATCATACATAACTTACATATTTATACACAACAAAGGATATGGACTTATTTTGCCATATTTACAAATTTAACTTAACCACTTGTTTTCTGTTTCGAAGAGGATACTTTCGCTCTCGAACAGAACCTTCCAAACATGGTGTCAAATTTAAACTCATTCAAGGCTGATCTTGAGGAAAGTTTTCCTCTAAGGGATTTCCTTGATTTTCATTTGAACTCACTCCAACTTCAGACTGTTGGGTTTCCTGACTCGGACTCAGACTTAAATTCTGATTTTCTCTTGGATTTGTTTCCTGTGCATTGGATGTAGGATTTGCTACTGGTGCATCAAAACTTTCTGATGAGTCAGAAATAATTGAATCATTTACACCTTCAACTCCTTCCATGTCTGTAGGTAAAATATGATCAATGTGAACCTACCCTGTCCATTGTCAAGCATCTTCCACATTTATGGCGATGGTTCTTCACTCTCACCTTCCGATTTAATTTCACACTTCTCTCTTTTACTCTACCTCTATCATGATTCTCTTTCTGTCTTAATTGTGTCTCTTCTACGGATTGTGCCAAATTTGGTTTTAACAACGAGAATCTGGTTCATGGCTGTGATTTTAAGAACAACTCTGTTGATGTTCTACGAGTAGTTGTGTGAGGAGTATTATGATATGTAATCAAAAAATTAGCCAATTTGTGATCCAGTGACAATTGTCGTTTCTTTGGATTTGGATCCAACATTTGTTTTATGAGGGCACGTTTTACAATTTGTACAGTGCGCTCTGCTGCACCATTCGAAGCAGGGTGGTACGTGGAACCTTGGTATGTTTCACACCATTTTTGCTTGTGAACTGTGCAAATTCTTCTGAATGGAATTGTGGTCCATTATCTGAAACAATTTCTTCTGGGAGGCCAAATGAAGAAAATAAACTTTGCAAAATGTCTAATGTTTTATTTGTTGTTATTTTCCACATTGGAAACACCTCGACCCACTTTGAATGGCTATCACTCACAATGAACAATTGTTGTCTTTCTAGCTCAGTAAAATCGACATGTAGCCTTTGCCACACCCTGGGAGGCCATTTCCATGGCTGTAATGGTACTGATGGTGGTTGCTTACCGATTGACATGTCGTACACTGACGCACAATGTACTCTATATCTTTATCAAGACCTGGCCACCATAAGTAACTGCGTGCAAAACTCTTGGTCAATCACATTCCCAGGTGCTGGTCATGGAGGTCTCCTAATAATTTGGACCGGAATTTATTTGGTCCAATCACTTTTGCACCCCACATGGTACAATCTTTATCAATTGATAATTCTTTCCTGTGAATGAAGAATGGATGAATATCTTTGTCTATTACCTGGTTTGGCCATTCATTTGCAATATAATCATACACCTTTGACATCACTGGGTCACATTTGGTTGCTCTACCAATCTCTTCAGCTGACTGGCAGTTCATCAATGTATGAAAAATCGAACAATTCTTCCCTATCGGGTGTAACTTGTGATGGGGAAGGCAATCTAGACATCGCATCAGCATTACTGTGATCAGCTGATTGTCTGTATTCAATATCATATGTATATGCTGACAAAATCAAAGCCCATCTCTGCATTCGGGCTGCAGCTAATGTTGGAACTGAGGACTTTGGATGGAGGATTGCTGTTAGGGGCTTATGGTCAGTGACAATGGTAAACTTATGACCATACAAGTATTTGTGAAACTTCTTGACCCCAAAAATTAATGCCTTTCAATTTGCGCATAATTACTCTTACTGGCACTGAGAGTGCGTGAAGCAAAAGCAATTGGTCTCTCCTGCCCACTATGTAATACACGAGAGATCACTGCCCGAACTCCAAATGGAGAGGCATTACATGCTAGCTTAATCTCCTTAGATATGTCATAGTGAACTAACATGGTGCTCTCTACAATTCGCTTTTACACTCCTTGAATGCTGTGTCACATTCTTTTGACCACTTCCAATGGACCTGTTTTTTCAATAGTTCATTCAGTGGATATAATACTGTAGCCAAATTTGGTAGGAACTTCCCATAATAGTTCAAAAGATCCAAGAATGAACGAAGTCCAGTGACATTCCTGGGAGTGGGTGCATTTCTAATTGCATCCAGCTTTCCCATGGTTGGATGTAAACCATCTTTGTCATGTCTGTATCCTAAGTACTCCACTGAGTTTTTAAATAACTCACACTTACGAGCAGACACTCGTACTCTGTGCTTCTCTAGCCGGTTGAGGACTTCATTCAATATGTTATTATGAATTTGCCTATTTGGTTCTGAAATTTGTATGTCATCCAAATAACATACTACCCCTTCAATACCTTGCAAAATCTGGTTCATCACCCCTTGGAATATGGCAGGGGCGGAAGACACTCCAAACGGTAGCCTATTAAAGTGATATAGGCCTGGATGAGTATTTATAGTCAAACATGACTTGGACTCCTCATCTAGTTCAAGTTGTAAGTAGGCATTTGTAAGATCCAGTTTTGAGAAAATCTGACCACCTGTCAATGTTGTGAACAAATCTTCTACATTCGGCAATGTATTGGGGACATTACCCGCTAGAACTTGGTTTACGGTTACTTTATAATCACCACACAATCTTATCTTACCATCGGACTCAGGTACAACAACAATGGGTGTAGCCCACTTACATCAATCTATCTTACAAATAATGTTCTCAGTCTCTAGTCTTTTGAGTTCTTGCTCAACTTTCTCCTTGAGTGCATATGGTACGGAACGTGGCTTGCAGTAAACCGATCTAGCATCCTTCTATACCCTGACACTCGCCTTGAAGCCTTGGATCGGACTGCCCGTTTCACAGAACACTTTCAGATAACTCTTGATAACATCATCCATTGATGCAAATCTAGTTTCAACATGGAAAATTTCATTCCAGTCCAGCTTCAGTGATCTCAACCAATTTCTTCCTAGTATGGCAGGCTTGTCTCCTTTCACTAATATTCGAGGAAAATTCTGAAATCGATCCTTGTATTTCACCAGTACGGTGATACGACCTACCACAGGAATTTTCTCTCCCGAGTAGCCTTGCAGCTCCATCTTGGATTCCTCCAATTGGAAATCACGCAATTTGTCGAGGTATACCAACTCCGGTACTACACTCACGATGCACCAGTGTCGATTTCCATTGGTATCTTGAATCCCGCAACATCTATGTGGATTTTGATACTTTTCAAATCGCTGTCCGTTAACCTCATGCTCCTGATGACGTGTAACTCTAACATCTCCTCGTCCATGCTATGTAGTCTCTGGGGATTTCTACTCATAGCTTTGAAAACTGGACTCATAGTTTTGAAAGCTGCTTTACCCTTCAGTCCGCATGCCTTCGCAAGATGCCTCGTCTTTCTGCAGAAGAAACACTCTGCCTTCACATATGGACAACTTTTGAGCAATGTGTTGTCCCAGGCACCGATAGCATGACTTTGGTACTCTATTAGAAACATAGAAACATAGAAAATAGGGGCAGGAGTAGGCCATTCGGCACTTCGAGCCTGCACCACCATTCAATATGATCATGGCTGATCATGGAACTTCAGTACCCCATTCCTGCTTTTTCTCCATACCCCTTGATCCCTTTAGCCGTAAGGGCCACATCTAACTCCCTTTTGAATATATCTAACGAACTGTACTCAACAACTTTCTGTGGTAGAGAATTCCACAGGTTCACAATTCTCTAATTGAAGAAGTTTCTCCTCATCTCGGTCCTAAATGGCTTACCCCCTTATCCTTCGATCGTGACCACTGGTTCTGGACTTCCCCAACATCGGGAACATTATTCCTGTATCTAACAGGTCCAATCCCGTCAGAATTTTATCTCTTTCTATGAAATCCCCTCTCATTCTTCTAATTTCCAGTGATTATAAGCCTAGTCGATCCAATCTTTCTTCATATGTCAGTCCTGCCATCCCGGGAATCAGTCTAGTGAACTTTCGCTGCACTCCCTCAATAGCAAGAATGTCCTTCCTCAGATTAGGAGACCAAAACTGTCCACAATATTCAAGGTGTGGCCTCACCAAGGCCCAGAACAACTGCAGTAAGACCTCCCCGCTCCTATACTCAAATCCTCTCACTATGAAGGTCAACATGCCATTTGCCTCCTTCACCGCCTGCTGTACCTGCATGCCAGCTTTCAATGACTGATGTACCATGACACCCAGGTCTTGTTGCACCTCCCCTTTCCCTAATCTGTCACCATTAAATAATATTCTGCCTTCCTGTTTTTGCCACCAAGTGGATAACCTCACATTTATCTACATTATACTACATCTGCCATGCATTTGCCCACTCACCTAACCTATCCAAGTCACCATGTAGAATCTTAGTATCCTCCTAACAGCTCGCACTGCCACCCAGCTTAGTGTCATCTGCAAACTTGGAGATATTTCATTCAATTCTTTTGGGTAAATCATTAATGTATAGTGTAAATAGCTGGGGTCCCAGCACTGAACCTTGCGGTACCCCACTAGTCACTGCCTGCCATTTTGAAAAGGACACTTTTATTCTGACTCTTCGCTTCCTGTCTGCCAACCAGTTCTCTATCCACCTCAATACATTACCCCCAATACCATGTGCTTTAATTTTGCACACCAATTTCTTGTGTGGGACCTTGTCAAAAGTCTTTTAAAAGTCCAAATACACCACATCCACTGGTTCTCCCTTGTCCACTGTACTTGCTACACCCTCAAAAAATTCTAGAAGATTTGTCAAACATGATTACCCTTTCATAAATACATGCTGACTTGGACCGATCCTGTCACTGCTTTCCAAATGGTAGAATTTCCAGTTTCTGAGACTTTGGGCCCCCACCGCCTTTTACTTTGAATCTGCAGGCAATTCACCTCAGTTGACTGATGACCGTAATTATTATAAAATTCTCGGGAATATTGATCAGCCATGCCCATCGAACTCACTGTCTGACAAGCAATTTCAAAAGTCAAGTCATCTGTCGTCAATAACTTTCTTCTGATTGCATCATTTTTCATCCCACAAACAAAACAGTCCCACAATGCCCGGTTTTGAAAAGTTCAGAAATTACAGTGAATAGATAGCTTTTTTAATGCTACAATATACTCGCTGATATTTCATCAGCCTTTTGATTTCTTATACCGAAACGATAGCTTTCAGCAATTTTTAATCGGGTTGTCATGCTGCTCCAGCTTCGTTTAACTCTCTTAAGCATTGTGTCCTTTGGCTCATCAGACACAAGCAGATTTATCAGGGTTTCATACAATTCAAGACCCGCTTCTAATCAGAAGATAGCTTGCTTCCGTTCCATCACAGCCCAGTTCAGATCTGCATTCTCTGGCATTTCTATTGTATTATTTGCAGTGAAATATATTTCTAGCTGATCCACATACACCTTAAACCTTTCCTGGTCATGTTTATATTCACCTAAATGACCCATTACTGCTATTTTGTCTTTGCAGTGCAGTGTGCTCATTTTTTTTTAACCTTGGATTTTGTAGCTATTTCCAAAGACAGAGAAGCTTCCAAAGTCTATCTGTCGGCTGGCTGAATCCTTCACAACAAAATTTCAGCTTTCTATCATCGAACAATCTTATCTCGTTGCCAAATGTGATATATTCACAGAGCACAGCACACGTAGCTTTCTCTAAAGGCAGACAGTATCTCAGAAGATCCAGGAGCTTCTGGTCAGCTAACTCATTTATTCACCTTTAGTTGCAGTAACACAATATGTCCACATCCAGAATGTGGCGCTACAACATTACAAGCTTACAGTTATTACAGCATTCTATCCACTTTGAATAAGCATCCACCACCACTAAAAACATCTTGCCCAGGAAGGGACCTTCAAAATCTACATGGATCCTGGACCAAGGTTTGGATGGCCATGACCACAGACTCAGTGGCGATTCTGCTGGTGCTTTGCTGAGCTGCACGCAGGTGTTGCACTGATGCATGCATGCTTCCAGCTCAGAATCAATTCCTGGCCACCATACGTGGGACCTGGCGATGGCCTTCATCATCACTATACCAGGATGTGTGCTGTGTAGCTCCGCACAAACTTCTCTCTCCATTTCTTAAAACTCGATTGCCCCACAAAATGCAATCTGCTTGAATAAACAATTTGTCCTTGCGACGAATGTACGGTTTGGCCTCCTCGCACATTTGCTTACGTATGACAGACTAAGTCCCATTGAGGATGCGACTCTTCACCACTGATAATATCGGGTCCTGGCTGGTCCAGGTCTTAACTTGTTGAGCCGTGACAGGGGTACCTTCACTCTCAAAAGCATCCATGACTAACATTAAATCTGCCGGTTGTGGCATTTCCACCTCTGGTGTGAGCAACGGCAACCGGCTCAATGCATCGGCACAATTCTCTGTACCAGGTTTGTGGCGAATGACATAATCATAGGCAGATAATGTCAGCACCCATCTTTGGGTGTGGGATGAAGCGTTGGTGTTGATACCTTTGCTCTTGGAAAACAACAAAATGTGTGGCTTGTGATCAGCCTCTAATTCAAACCTCAGACCGAACAGATATTGATGCATCTTTTTAACACCATACACACAAGCTAAAGCTTCTTTTTCTACATACTGTAGGCGCTTTCTGCTTTATACAAACTTTTGGATGCATATGTGACAGGTTGAAATTTCCCCGACTCATTGGCTTGTTGTAACACGCAACCAATTCATAGAAACATAGAAACATAGAAAAATAGGTGCAGGAGTAGGCCATTCGGCCCTTCTAGCCTGCACCGCCATTCAATGAGTTCATGGCTGAACATGCAACTTCAGGACCCCCTTCCTGCTTTCTCGCCATACACTTTGATCACCCGAGTAGTAAGAACTTCATCTAACTCCCTTTTGAATATATTTAGTGAATTGGCCTCAACAACTTTCTGTGATAGAGAATTCCATATGATGATGCGTCACAGGCCAAAACTAAACGTTTACATGGGTCATAATGTACCAGCAGCTTGTTCGAGCAAAGCAGATTGGTGGCTTTCTTGAAGGCTCTGTCTTGCAATGCACCCCACACCCAGTTTTTGCCTTTTCTCAATAGCATGCAAGTAAGGTGCTCAATTTAGGTAGGAGGTTACCAAAGTAGTTGAGTAGACCTAGGAACGAATGCAGCTCCATCACGTTCTGTGGCTTGGGTGAATTCTCGATGGCTTTGATTTTCACGTCAGTCGGTCTGATGCCATCAGTGGCAATTTTCCTCCCGAGGAATTCGACCTCCGGTGCCATGAAGATGCACTTTGAGCATTTAAGTCTGAGTCCCACTCTGTCCAAACGCAGTAGAACCTCTTCCAGGTTGTTCAGATGTTCCTTGGAATCATGACTGGTGATCAGGATGTCATCTTGGAACACGACGGTTCTGGGAACGGACTTCAGTAGACTTTCCATATTCCTCTGGGATATTGCTGCAGCCGAGCGAATTCCAAACGGGCACCTGTGGTAAATAAACAGACCTTTGTGTGTGTTAATGCACGTAAGTCTCTTCGACGTCTCAACCAACTCCTGCGTCATATAGGCCGACGTCAAGTCTAGTTTTGTGAATGACTTCCCTCCGGCTAGCATCGCAAACAAGTCATCGGCCTTCGATAACGGGTACTGATCTTGTTTTGAAACCCTGTTGATCGTAGCCTTGTAGTCTCCACAGATTCTGACTGTACCATCACTTTTCAGCACAGGAACAATGGGGCTGGCCCATTCATTAAATTCGACCAGTGATATGATCCCTTCACACTGGTGTCTGTCCAGTTCGATTTTGACCTTCTCCCTCATCATATACGACACTGCCCGAGCTTTATGATGGACGGGTCTTGCATCTGAGTCCACGTGGATCTGCACCTTGGCTCCCGTGAAGTTGCCGATACCCGGCTCGAACAGTGAGGGGAACTTGTTTAATACTTGGGTACATGTATCTTCCTCTGACGACAATGCCTTTATGTCGTTCCAGTCGCATCTGATTCTCCAACCAGCTCCTGCCGAGCAGTGTTGGGCCATTGCCTGGAACAATCCACAGCGGTAACTCGTGAACCGCACCGATATACAACACTTTAATTTGTGCACTGCCAATCACCTTTATCAGTTCTTTGGTGTACGTACGCAGCTTGGCATTAACAGGGCTCAGCCTGGGCCTCACAGTCTTAATATCCCATAGCTTATTAAATGCCCTCTCGTTCATGATCGATTGACTCACTCCTGTGTCCAGTTCCATTGATACCGGTATCCCGTTAAACTTCACGTTAATCAAAATTGGTTTACTCTTGGTTATGAAAGAGTACAGTCCATACACTTCCTCCTCTGGTATCTCGGATTGCGTATCTGGATCCGCGCTAGTCTGATTCTCATCCTCCACATGGTGTGTCACAGCTCACTTGCTCATCTGCGGACACTTGCACTGGAGATGCCCCACTCTCAGACAGCCTTTGCAACTATATTGCTTAAATCGGCGCTGCTGGTGTCGATGATTTCCCTCAGAGAGAAATCGGACATTCCCTCTGGCAGACTTTGGGCAGCCACAGGTTTCTCAAATACAGCCAGATAGGCCCTGCCTTGTGCCGCTCTGACGAACGTCGAATCAATCATATTTACAGTACTTGCTGAGGTTCGGTTTTTCACTGATATTTGTTTTAAACTCCTGTCCGTCGTCATACATGATTGAGCGATCTGGATGGCCCTTTTTAAATCCAACTCCTCCACCGCCAGAAGTTTGCGCAGGATCACCTCGTGGTTGATACCGATAACGAAGAAGTCCCGCAGCATGTCTGCTAACACCGTCCCGAACTTACACGGTCCCGCTAGATGTCTCAGGTCGGCAACGAATTCCGCCGCGCTCTGGCCCTCCGATCGAACGTGTGTATAAAACCTGTATCTCGAGATGATGATGCCGTTATCTGGTTTGAGCTGCTCCCGTACCAATGTACACAACTCCTCATATGTTTTCCCTGTTGGATCACTAGGCATGAGTAGATTCTTTATCAGACTGTAGATCTTTGAACCGCTCACAGTGAGGAACACGGCCCGGCGCCGATCTGCTTCATCGACCTCCTTCATTTTGTTGGCCACGAAGTACTGGTTCAAACAGCTCACAAAGTCTGCCCAATCGTCTCCCTCCACGAATCACTTTAAAAATCCAATCGTGCTCATTTTGCAAACAAAGGTTCTTGTATTCTCATCACCAAATATTATGTATGCAATAAAGGCACAATTGAGTACTGTTTAACTGAACAAGGTACAACCTTGCTTCTGCTTTATTACGGCCCAAAGTGCCTGACTCACAAAATGGCTGGCCTTTAATACCAGAGCAGCACCATGTGCATGCTGCTCAGTGGCCTCCAACAATGACACCATATGGTGGCTACAAACAGCATGTACATACATAGCCATGACTAATACCAGATGAATGCAGTGAGAAAACCTAAAGCCTGGCAACAGTTCCCAGCACTGCGTGGATTCAGAATGTCTGGGCACTGCTGTGTTTTTTGAAAAGAAAATCCCAATGGCCACACAAGAGATATTGAAATATTTTGTACAAGATTGAGGGCAGCACTTCCATCGTGAGGAGCTGTGACCAGCTACCAATGGCAAAAAATATTTAACCTTCTCCAACCCAAACATACATGAATGCCAGACACAGATCATTTGTCGAATACTTTATTGGTTCAATGGTCATAGACAACATAAGAACAAAAGGAGGCCATTTAGCCCCTCAAGCCTGTTCCACCATTCAATTATATCCTGGCAGATCTGCACCTCAACTCCCTTTACCCACCTTTGCTTCATATCCCTCGATACCCTTACCCATGTGTTGTGATGCTGAGGGGTAGATTTTAACTTCAGCTTGCCCTGAATGGAGTGGGCAGTTAAAATGGAGCTGGGGGGAGGGAGGGGGCCTCTCACCCACTACTTTCCTGCCTCGATATGGCCCACATGCAATTTTAAATCACAGACGGCAAGGACACCTGCCCCAAGCTGACAGGGGGGCCTTTATAAAATATGCAGATCCTCTCCGAGGATGTCATTGGGACCCAACTCATAATTAAACCCGAGGCCTGAATGGGGTGTGTTATGCATGCAAACCTCACCAATGTGTCAGACTTGCCACCAGGGTGCACACCTGTGGGAGACCTAAAGGTCACCTGTGCACTTTGGGCAAGCAGGTAGTAAAGGTAATCCACCACGCTGCCTCCTCACTTTGGAGTTGCATCAAAGAGACCAAGATCACAATAGTTTGAGCTTACAACAGAGTCTTGTGGAGTTATTCTGAACGTAACAATTGGCGACGAGTTATAGATCACGAACTTTCACGCGGTAATGGCTGCCGTTGGTATTCTTGAGAGATTTGTTGAGGGTGATGATTGGGAAGCCTTCATTGAGCGTCTCGACCAGTACTTCGTGGCCAACGAGCTGGATATGCCTGAGACGGCGGTCAAGCGCAGGACGATTCTCCTCACCGTATGTGGGTCTTCGATATATGGTCTCCTCAAAAATCTGCTGGCACCGGACAAACCAACAGACAAGACTTACACAGAGCTGTGCACGCTGGTTCAGGTATCGTTTTTATACGCACCATCGCTCCGAGGGCCAGAACGTGGTGAGTTTTGTCACTGAACTAAGACGCCTTACGGGACAGTGCGAATTTGTTGGATCTTTGGGGGAAATGTTGCGGGACTTTTTTTGTGCTGGGAATCGGCCACGAGGTCATTCTTCGCAAACTGCTGTCTGCTGAATCCCTAGATCTGAGCAAGGCCATCACAATAGCCCAGGCTTTCATATCCACGAGCGACAACACGAAACAGATATCTTCACAGCATCGAAGCTCACCGACAAGTACTGTGTATAAAATAATGCCTTCAGCAGGCAGAACTATATATGGCAGGGCCTACACGACCGTAGAGGCCAGGCCTAGGGTGACTCAGAGGCTGCAGTGGGGTGTGACTACATATCCATTAACGCCATGTTGGCGCTGCGGGGGCAATGTCGATTCAAGCCCTATGTGCGCAAGGGCTGTGGAACACTGGGGCACCTCCAGCGAATGTGCAAACGACCTCTGACTCACCACGTGGCAGAGTCAGCAGAGGACGACCGATCCAACACGAATCACGTTGAACGAGCAGGAGAGGCAACTCAACCTGAGGATGAAGAGGAAGTGTATGGGGTACACACCTTCTCCACCAAAAGCCCTCCGATAATGTTAAAAGTTAAACTTAACGGCATTCCAGTCTCCATGGAATTGGACACGGGGGTGAGTCAATCAATCATGAGCCAGAAGGTTTTTGAGAAGCTGTGGGCAACAAGGCACAGAGGCCAAAACTGGGCCCGATTCACACAAAGCTGCGCACTTACACCAAAGAACTCATATCTGGGAATCGGAGAGCCTACAAAAGGCCATTGAGACCGGGAGCAACGCGAGTTCGGCAAGAGGTGGGAGTTCCGGGGATCGGAGAGGCCTACAAAAGGCCAGCGAGACCAGGAGCAGCGCGAGTTCTGCGAGAGGCGGGAGTTCCGGGGATCGGAGAGGCCTACAAAAGGCCAGTGGGACCGGGAGCAGCGCGAGTTCGGCAAGAGGCGGGAGTTCCGGGGATCGGAGAGCCTACAAAACGCCAGTGAGACCGAGAGCAGCGCGAGTTCGGCAAGAGGTGGGAGTTCCGGGGATCGGAGAGGCCTACAAAAGGCCAGTGAGACCAGGAACAGCGCGAGTTCGGCGAGAAGCGGGAGTTCCGGGGATCGGAGAGGCCTACAAAAGGCCAGCGAGACCAGGAGCAGCGCGAGTTCGGTGAGAGGCTTGTGCAGCTACAGAGAGAAGGCAAAAAAGAAGTAGAAAGAAACAGAAGGTGACGTCACAGCCAAGGGGATAAGTGATTGGCTGGTGATTGGTGAGTAGTTTTTCTTTTTTCTCTTCTATAACAGTGAGTAAACTTTAGCATTGTTGTTGCCAATTTAAGTTTATCTAAGGGTTAAGTCATGGCAGGAGAGCTCGGTCACATGATATACTCCTCCTGTACCATGTGGGAACTCAGGGACACTTCCGGTGTCGCTGACGACTATGTATGCGGAAAGTGTATCCGCCTCCAGCTCCTGACATTCCGAGTTGCGGAATTGGAGCTGAGGGTGGATTTACTCTGGAGCATCCACGATGTTGAGAATGACCTGAGTAGCACGTGTAGCGAGTTGGTCTTACCGCAGGTGAAAGGTCCACAGCTAGCTAGGGAATGGAAGACCAGCAGGAAGAGCAGTGCAAGGAAGGTAGTGCAGGGGTCCCCTGCAGTCATCCCCCTGCAAAACAGATACACCGCTTTGAGTACTGTTGAGGGGGATGACTCATCAGGGGAGGGCAGCAGCAGCCAAGTTCATGGTACCGTGGCTGGCTCTGCTGCACAGGTGGGCAGGAAAAAGAGTGGGAGAGCGATAGTGATAGGGGATTCAATGGTAAGGGGAATAGATAGGCGTTTCTGCGGCCGCAACCGAGACTCCAGGATAGTATGTTGCCTCCCTGGTGCAAGGGTCAAGGATGTCTCGGAGCAGGTGCAGGATATTCTGAAAAGGGAGGGTGAACAGCCAGTTGTCGTGGTGCACATTGATACCAACGATATAAGTAAAAAAAGGGATGAGGTCCTACGAGACGAATTTAAGGAGCGAGGAGCTAAATTAAAACGTAGGACCTCAAAAGTAGTAATCTCGGGATTGCTACCAGTGTCACATGCTAGTCAGAGTAGGAATCACAGGATAGCTCAGATGAATACGTGGCTTGAGCAGTGGTGCAGCAGGGAGGGATTCAAATTCCTGGGGCATTGGAACTGGTTCTGGGGGAGGTGGGACCTGTACAAGCCGGACGGTCTGCACCTGGGCAGGACCGGAACCAATGTCCTGGGGGGAGTGTTTGCTAGTGCTGTTGGGGAGGAGTTAAACTAATATGGCAGGGGGATGGGAACCAATGCAGGGAGACAGAGGGAAACAAAATGGAAACAGATGAAAAAGACAGAAAGGAGATGAGTAAAGGTGGAGGGCAGAGAAACCCAAGGCAAAAAACAAAAAGGGCCACTGTACAGCAAAATTCTAAAGGGTCAAAGTGTAATAAAAAGGCAAGCATGAAAGCTCGGGGCCTCAATGCAAGGAGTATTCGGAACCCAGGAGAGGGCTCTGAGCTAGTTAGAGTGGGTGAGAGCTCAGATAAACAGGACCCCAAGAAAGAATGCAAAAGGCAGGAGGCAACAGAGCAGAGTAACACTGGGGTAAGTGTAAACCACAAGGTGATAGGAAGGGACAATATGTATGAATATAAAGGGGCTGCAGGAGCAGTCAAAGCGAAAAATCATGGTTTAAAAACTAGTCTTAAAACACTTTACCTAAACGCACGCAGCATTCGAAATAAAGTAAATGAGTTGACGGCACAAATCATTACAAATGGGTATGATTTGGTGGCCATTACAGAAACGTGGTTGCAGGGTGGCCAAGACTGGGAATTAAACATACAGGGGGATCTGACAATTCGGAAAGATAGACAAGAAGGGAAAGGAGGTGGGGTAGCTCTGTTAATAAAGGATGATATGAGGGCAGATGTGAGAGATGATATTGGCTCGAATGAACAAAATGTTGAATCATTGTGGGTGGAGATTAGAGATAGTAAGGGGAAAAAGTCACTGGTGGGCGTAGTTTATAGGCCCCCAAATAATAACTTCATGGTGGGGCAGGCAATAATCAAGGGAATAATGGAGGCATGTGAAAAAGGAACGGCAGTAATCATGGGGGATTTTAACCTACATATCGATTGGTCAAATCAAATCGCACGGGGTAGCCTTGAGGAGGAATTCATAGAATGCATACGGGATTGTTTCTTACAACAGTATGTTACAGAACCTACAAGGGAACAAACTATGTTAGATCTGGTCCTGTGTAATGAGACAGGAATAATAAACGATCTCCTAGTAAAAGATCCTCTCGGAATGAGTGATCACAGTATGGTTGAATTTGTAATACAGATTGAGGGTGAGGAAGTAGTGTCTCAAACGAGCGTACTATGCTTAAACAAAGGGGCAAAGGGGACTACAGTGGGATGAGGGCAGAGTTGGCTAAAGTAGACTGGAAACACAGACTAAACGGTAGCACAATTGAGGAACAGTGGAGGACTTTTAAGGAGCTCTTTCATAGTGCTCAACAAAAATATATTCCAGTGAAAAAGAAGGGCGGTAAGAGAAGGGATAACCAGCCGTGGATAACCAAGGAAATAAAGGAGAGTATCAAATTAAAAACCAATGCGTATAAGGTGGCCAAGCTTAATGGGAAACTAGAAGATTGGGAAAATTTTAAACGACAGAAAAGAATGACTAAGAAAGCAATAAAGAAAGGAAAGATAGATTATGAAAGTAAACTTGCGCAAAACATAAAAACAGATTGTAAAAGCTTTTACCGATATAAAAATGGAAAAGAGTGACTAAAGTAAATGTTGGTCCCTTAGAAGATGAGAAGGGGGATTTAATAATGGGAAATGTGGAAATGGCTGAGACCTTAAACAATTATTTTGCTTCGGTCATCACAGTGGAAGACACAAAAACCATGCCAAAAATTGCTGGTCACGGGAATGTGGGAAGGGAGGACCTTGAGACAATCACTATCACTAGGGAAGTAGTGTTGGACAGGCTAATGGGACTCAAGATAGACAAGTCCCCTGGTCCTGATGAAATGCATCCCAGGGTATTAAAAGAGATGGCGGAAGTTATAGCAGATGCATTCGTTATAATCTACCAAAATTCTCTGGACTCTGGGGAGGTACCAGCGGATTGGAAAGCAGCTAATGTAACGCCTCTGTTTAAAAAAGGGGGCAGACAAAAGGCAGGTAACTATAGGCCGGTTAGTTTAACATCTGTAGTGGGGAAAATGTTTGAAGCTATCATTAAGGAAGAAATAGCAGGACATCTAGATAGGAATAGTGCAATCAAGCAGACGCAATATGGATTCATGAAGGGGAAATCATGTTTAACTAATTTACTGGAATTCTTTGAGGATATAATGAGCATGGTAGATAGAGGTGTACCGATGGATGTGGTGTATTTAGATTTCCAAAAGGTATTCGATAAGGTGCCACACAAAAGATTACTGCAGAAGATAAAGGTATGCGGAGTCAGAGGAAATGTATTTGCATGGATAGGGAATTGGCTGGCTAACAGAAAGCAGAGAGTCGGGATAAATGGGTCCTTTTCCGGTTGGAAATCGGTGTTTAGTGGTGTGCCACAGGGATTGGTGCTGGGACCACAACTGTTTACAATATACATAGATGACCTGGAAGAGGGGACAGAGTGTAGTGTAACAAAATTTGCAGATGACACAAAGATTAGTGGGAAAGCGGGTTGTGTAGAGGACACAGAGAGGCTGCAAAGAGATTTAGATAGGTTAAGCGAATGGGCTGAGGTTTGGCAGATTGAATACAATGTCGGAAAATGTGAGGTCATCCACCTTGGAAAAAAAAACAGTAAAAGGGAATATTATTTGAATGGGGAGAAATTACAACATGCTGCGGTGCAGAGGGACCTGGGGGTCCTTGTGCATGAATCCCAAAAAGTTAGTTTGCAGGTCTCCAGGTAATCAAGAAGGCGAATGGAATGTTGGCCTTCATTGCGAGAGAGATGGAGTACAAAAGCAGGGAGGTCCTGCTGCAACTGTACAGGGTATTGGTGAGGCCACACCTGGAGTACTGCATGCAGTTTTGGTCACCTTACTAGCTTTGGAGGGGGTACAGAGATGATTCACTAGGCTGATTCCGGAGATGAGAGGGTTACCTTATGATGATAGATTGAGTAGACTGGGTCTTTACTCGGAGTTCAGAAGGATGAGGGGTGATCTTATAGAAACATTTAAAATAATGAAAGGGATAGACAAGATAGAGGCAGAGAGGTTGTTTCCACTGTTTGTGGAGACTAGAACTAGGGGGCACAGCCTCAAAATACGGGGGAGCCAATTTAAAACTGAGTTGAGAAGGAATTTCTTCTCCCAGAGGGTTGTGAATCTGTGGAATTCTCTGCCCAAGGAAGCAGTTGAGGCTAGCTCATTGAATGTATTCAAATCACAGATAGATAGATTTTTAACCAATAAGGGAATTCAGGGTTGTGGGGAGCGGGCGGGTAAGTGGAGCTGAATCCACGGCCAGATCAGTCATGATCTTGTTGAATGGCGGAGCAGGCTCGAGGGGCTAGATGGCCTACTCCTCTTCCTAATTCTTATGTTCTTTATGTTCTGTTATCGGCAGTGCGGCAGTGAAAGTATCATATGATGGAATGGTGCATGATTTATCACTATGGATTGTACCAGGCGATGGCCCAACGCTGTTTGGCAGAAGCAGGCTAGGAATGATCCAATGGAACTGGGACGACATCAAAGCACTGTCTTTGTTGGATGACGCTTCGTGCGCCCAGGTGCTGAACAAATTCCTAGCCTTATTTGAGCCAGGCATTGGCAACTTCACAGGCACCAAGGTGCAGATCCATCTTATTCCTGGGGCACAGCCCGTTCATCACAAGACCCGAGCAGTCCCAGATATGATGGGAGAGAAAGTCGAGGTCGAGCTGGACAGACTTCAACGAGACGGGATCATATCGCCAGTCGAGTTTAATGAGTGGACCAGTCCAATTGTGCCGGTGGTAAAGAGCGATGGGACGGTCAGAATCTGCGGGGACTACAAGGTAACGATCAACCAAGTCTTGTTACAGGACCAGTGCCCAATACCTAAAGCAGAGGACCTATTCGCAATGCTAGCAAGGGGAAAGTTGTTCACCAATCTAGATCTAACCTCTGCTTACATGACACAGGAGCTCGCTGAACCGTCAAAGAAATTGATGTGCATCAACATGCAAAAAGGACTGTTCGTGTACCACAGATGCCCCTTTGGGATTCACTCGGCTGCGACCATCTTCCAGAGGAACATGGAGAGTCTGCTGAAATCGGTTCCATGCACCGTGGTTTTCCAAGATGACATTTTGATCACTGGTCACAACACACCGAACGTGGATGATGTGGAATCTATATGGGTAGAGCTGCGAAACACTAAAGGGCAGAAAACGTTACAGGGAGTTGTGTACAGACCACCAAACAGTAGTAGGGAGGTTGGGGATGGCATCAAACAGGAAATTAGGGACGCGTGCAATAAGGGTGCAGCAGTTATCATGGGTGACTTTAATCTACATATTGATTGGGCTAACCAAATTGATAGCAATACTGTGGAGGAGGATTTCCTGGAGTGTATAAGGGATGGTTTTCTCGACCAATATGTCGAGGAACAAACTAGAGAGCAGGGCATCCTAGACTGGGTCATGTGTAACGAGAGAGGATTAATTAGCAATTTGGTTGTGCGGGGCCCCTTGGGGAAGAGTGACCATAATATGGTAGAATTCTTCATTAAGGTGGAGAATGACACAATTAATTCAGAGACCAGGGTCCTGAACTTAAAGAAAGGAAACTTCGATGGTATGAGTCGTGAATTGGCTAGGATAGACTGGAGAATGATACTTAAAGGGTTGACAGTGGATAGGCAATGGCAGACATTTAAAGATCACATGGATGAACTACAACAATTGTACATCCCTATGTGGCGTAAGAATAAAAAAGGGAAGGTGGCTCAACCGTGGCTAACAAGGGAAATTAGGGAAAGTGTTAAATCCAAGGAAGAGGCATATAAATTGGCCAGAAAAAGCAGCAAACCTGAGGACTGAGAGAAATTTACAATTCAGAAAAGGAGGACAAAGGGTTTAATTAGGAGTGGGAAAATAGAGTATGAGAGTAAGTTTGCAGTGAACATAAAAACTGACTGCGAAAGCTTCTATAGATATGTGAAGAGAAAAAGATTAGTGAAGACAAATGTAGGTCCTTTGCAGTCAGAATCAGGTGAATTCATAATGGGGAACAAGGAAATGGCAGACCAATTGAACAAATACTTTGGCTCTGTCTTCACTAAGGAAGACACGAATAACCTCCCGAAAATACTAGGGGACCGAGTGTCTAGCGAGAAGGGGGAACTGAGGGAAATCCTTATTAGTCAGGAAATGGTGTTAGGGAAATTGAAGGGACTGAAGGCCGATAAATCCCCAGGCCTGATAGTCTGCATCCCAGAGTACTTCAGGAAGTAGCCCTAGAAATAGTAGATGCATTGGTGATCATTTTCCAACATTCCATGGACTCTGGATCAGTTCCTACAGATTGGACGGTAGTTAATGTAACCCCACTTTTTAAAAAAGGAGGGAGAGAGAAAACAGGGAATTATAGACTGGTTAGCTTGACATCATGGTGGGAAAATTGCTGGAATCAATTATTAAAGATGTAATAGCAGCGCATTTGGAAAGCAGTGACAGGATCGGTCCAAGTCAGCATGGATTTATGAAAGGGGAAATCATGCTTGACACATCTTCTCGAGTTTTTTGAGGATGTAACTTGTAGAGTGGACAAGGGAGAACCAGTGAATGTGGTGTATTTGGACTTTCAAAAGGCTTTTGACAAGGTCCCACACAAGAGATTAGTGTGCAAAATTAAGACACATGGTATTGCGGGTAATGTATTGACGTGGATAGAGAACTGGTTGGCAGACAGGAAGCAAAGAGTGGGAATAAACAGGTCCTTTTCAGAATGGCAGGCAGTTACTACGAGGGTGCCACAGGGTTCAGTGCTGGGACCCCAGCTACTTGCAATATACATTTACGATTTAGACAAAGGATTTGAGGGTCATATCTCTAAGTTTACAGATGACACCAAGCTGGGTGGCAGTGCGAGCTGCGAGGAGGATGCTAAGAGGCTGTAGGGAGACTTGGACAGATTGGATGAATGGGCAAATACATGCCAGATGCAGTATAATGTGGATAAATGTGAGGTTATCCACTTTGGTGGCAAAAACTAGAAGGCGGATTATTATCTGAATGGTGACAGATTAGTAAAAGGGAAGGTGCAAAAAGACTTGGGTGTCATGGTACATCAGTCATTGAAGGTAGGTGCTATGTATGTAAACCTGTAAATACCATGTCGAACCATCAGAGAGCTTATCCCCTGGAGTCCCAAGCGATCCCACAATCCCTTGGGAGCACCTGAATATAAGGAGGCCTCACAGGCTGGAGAGACACTCTGGGATCTGTAATAAAGGACTGAGCTTGCAGTATCGAGTCTGACTCTTTATTCAAGACATAACAACAGGGATGTACAATTGTTGCAGTTCATCCATGTGATCTTTAAATGTCTGCCATTGCCTATCCACCATCAACCCTTTAAGTATCATGCTCCAGTCGATCCTAGCAAATGACGTACAAATGACGAACCCCACCGCAACAATGCAGAGAACCGTGGGCATCCTGGAGAAATTTTCAGAGGGAGATGATTGGGAAACCTTCGTGGAGTGACTCGACCAATACTTCGTGGCCAACGAGCTGGAAGGAGAAGCAAACGCTCCTCACTGTTTGCGGGGCACCAACGTATGGCCTCATGAAAAATCTGCTTGCTCCAGTGAAACCCACAGACAAGTCATATGATGAGTTGTGCACACTGTTCCGGGAGCATCTAAACCCGTAGGAAAGCGTTCTAATGGCGAGGTATCGGTTCTACACATACAAGAGGTCTGAAGGCCAGGAAGTGGCAAGCTACGTCGCCGAGCTAAGGCGCCTTGCAGGACATTACAAATTTAAAGGACGCTTGGAGCACATGCTCAGGGACTTCTTTGTACTACTTCGCAAACTTTTGACTGCAGAGACCCCAACCTTGAGTAAAGCCATAGCGATAGCCCAGGTGTTTATCGCCACCAGTGACAATGCCAAACAAATTTCTCAGTGCACAAGTGCTGCTGCAAGTATTGTGAACAAAGTAACATTGTTTTCAAATCGAAATGTACAGGGTAGGACTTACACGCCTGCAGCTGCACGTTCGCAGATGACTCAGAGTCCACCATCAAGGGTTTTTGAATACAAGGCTATTAACACCTTGTTGGCAATGCGGGGTGATCATCGATTCCATTCATGCTGCTTCAAAGGATACGTTTGCAAGGGTAGTGGAACAATGGGACACCTCCAACGTAAGTGCAGGTGAGCTGCAAACCTTGCTAATCCTGCAAACCACCATGTTGCAGAGGAAGACAGATCCATGGTGGATCATGGCAAACCAGAGCCTCAGACTGAGGAGGCAGAGATATATGGGGTGCACGCATTTACCACAAAGTGTCCCCCGATAATGCTGAAGGTTGAATTAAATGGACTCCTGGTATCCATGGAGTTGGACACGGGCGCAAGCCAGTCCATAATGAGCAAAAAGACTTTTGATAATTTGTGGTGCAGCAAGGTCTCAAGGCCAGTCCTAACTCACATTCGTACTAAACTGAGAACGTACACAAAGGAACTGATTCCCGTAATCGGCAGTGCTACAGTGAAGATCTCCTACAATGGAGCGGTGCAAGAGTTACCACTCTGGGTGGTACCGGGCGATGGCCCCACGCTGTTCAGCAGGAGCTGACTGGGAAAGATACGCTGGAACTCGGACGATGTCCGAGCGCTTACGTCCATCGAAGACACCTCATGTGCCCAGGTCCTAAACAAGTTCCCCTCGCTGTTCGAACCAGGCATCAGGAAGTTCCAAGGAGCAAAAGTGCAGATCCATTTGATTCCGGGGGTGCGACCGATCCATCACAAGGCGAGAGCAGTACCTTACATGATGCGAGAGAGGGTGGAGGTCGAACTGGACAGGCTGCAATGAGAGGGCATCATTTCGCCAATCGAATTCAATGAGTGGCCAGTCCTCAAGGGAAACGGCACCGTCAGAATCTGTAGTGATTACAAAGTAACTATCAATTGTTTCTCAGTGCAGGTCAATACCCGCTACCGAAGGCTGATGACCTATTTGCTATGCTGGCGGGAGGGAAAACGTTCACGAAGCTGGACTTGATCTCGGCCTACATGACGCAAGAGCTGGAGGAATCATCGAAAGGTCTCACCTGCATCAACACGCACAAAGGCCTTCTCATTTACTACAGATGCCTGTTTGGGATTCGATAGGCCTCGGCGATATTCCAGAGGAACATGGAAAGCTTGCTGAAGTCAGTCCCGCGCACCGTGGTCTTTCAGGACGACATCTTGGTTACAGGTTGGGACACCGTCGAGCACCTGTAGAACCTGGAGAAGGTTCTTTGTCGGCTCAATCATGTGGGGCTTAGGCTAAAACACTCAAAATGCGTTTTCCTTGCACCTGAAGTGGAGTTCCTGGGGACAAGAATCGCGGCGGATGGCATCAGGCCCACCGACTTGAAAACGGAGGCAATCAAGAACGCACCAAGACCACAGAACGTGACAGAGCTGCGGTCTTTTCTAGGACTCCTGAACTATTTTGGTAACTTCTTATTGAGTCTTAGCACATTGTTAGAACCCTTGCACTCTTTACTGCGTAAAGCAGATGAATGGGTATGGGGTAAAAGCCAAGAAAATGCCTTTGAGAAAGCTAGGAAGCTGTTATGTTCAAACAAATTGCTTGTGTTGTACGATCCATGTAAGCATTTGGAACTAACACGTGATGCGTCATTGTACGGCGTTGGGTGTGTATTGCAAAAAGCTAATGAATTTGGGAAATTGCAACTGGTTGCTTATGCATCCAGAAATCTGTCGAAGGCCGAGAGGGCCCACAGTATGATTGAAAAAGAAGCATTAGTGTGTCTTTACGGGGTAAAGAAAATGCATCAATATCTGTTCGGGCTCAAATTTGAATTGGAAACTGACCATAAGCCGCTCATATCCCTCTTTTCTGAAAGCAAGGAGATAAATACGAATGCATCGGCCCGCATCCAGAGAACGGCGCGCAAGTTGTCCACATACAACTACGCCACCCGCCACAGGCCAGGTACAGAAAACTGTGCCGATGCTCTCAGCAGGCTGCCATTGCCCACCACAAGGGTGGAGATGGCACAGCGTGCAGATTTAGTTATGGTAATGGAAGCATTCAAGAGTGAGCAATCCCCTGTTACCGCCCGACAGATTAGAACCTGGATGAGCCAGGACCCCTTAGTAAAAAACTGTATGCTCCACGGGAGTTGGCCTAATGTCCCGTTAGAGATGCAGGAAGAAATAAAGCCATACCAGTGGCGCAAAGATGAAATGTCGAGACAGGCAGGCTGCCTCCTATGGGGTAATCGGGTAGTGGTGCCAAAAAAGGGCAGGGACACTTTCATCAGTGATCTCCACAGCACCCACACAGGCATTGTAATGATGAAAGCGATAGTCAGATCCCACGTGTGGTGGCCCAGTATCGATGCAGACTTAGAGTCCTGCATGCACAAATGTAATACATGTTCACAGTTAAGCAATGCACCCACGGAGGCACCACTGAGTTTATGGTCCTGGCCCTCCAAACCGTGGTCCAGGGTCCATGTTGACTATGCAGGCCCATTCTTGGGAAAAATGCTCTTAGTGGTTGTAGATGCTTACTCCAAATGGATTGAATGTGTGATAATGTCGGCAAGCACGTCCGCTGCCACCATTGAAAGTCTACGGGCCATGTTTGCCATGCATGGCCTACTTGATGTCCTTGTAAGCGACAAAGGGCCGTGCTTTACCAGTGCTGAGTTCAAGGAGTTCATGACCCGCAATGGGGTCAAACATGTCACATCTGCCCCGTTTAAACCAGCATCCAACGGTCAGGCAGAACGAGCAGTTCAAACAATCAAGCAGAGCTTGAAAAGGGTAACTGAAGGCTCATTGCAGACTCGCTTATCCCGAGTCTTGCTTAGTTACCGCACAAGACCCCACTCGCTCACTGGGGTACTTCCCGCTGAACTGCTCACGAAAAGGGCACTTAAGACAAGGCTCTCGTTAGTACACCCTGATCTACACAAACAGGTAGAGAGCAGGCGGCTTCAACTGAATACATATCATGATCACGCAAATGTGTCACGCGAAATTGAGATAAATGATCCTGTATTTGTGTTGAACTATGGACAAGGTCGCAAGTGGCTTCCTGGCACTGTTTTGGCCAAAGAGGGGAGTAGGGTGTTTGTGGTCAAACTCTCAAATGGACTCACCTGCAGGAAACACTTGGACCAAAACAAACTCAGATTTACGGACTATCCAGAACAACCCACAATACACTCCACTTTTTTCGACACTCCAACACACACACAAGTGGCAACCGACCCAGCAGTTGACCACGAAGCGGAACCCATCACCCGCAGCAGCTCAGCTGGACTCACCACCCCCAGCAGCCCAGCAAGGCCAGCTGCACAGCAGCCCAGCGAGGGCTCAACAAATGACTCACCAAAACCAGCATTTGTACCGAGACGATCAACCAGGGAAAGGAAGGCCCCAGATCGACTCACATTGTAAATAGTTACACTATTGACTTTGGGGGGGTGGGGGGGGGGGGCGGAGTGTTGTTATGTATGTAAACCTGTAAATACCATGTCTAGCCACCAGAGGGCTTATCCCCTGGAGTCCCAAAGGATCCCACAATCCGTTGGGAGCACCTGTATATAAGGAGGCCTCACAGGCTGGAGAGGCACTCTGGGATCTGTAATAAAGGACTAGGGCCACACCTTACTTTGAGCTTGCAGTATCTAGTCTGACTCTTTATTCAAGACATAACAGTAGGCGTGCAGGTACAGCAGGCAGTAAAGAAAGCAAATGGCATGCAGGTCTTCATAGCGAGAGGATTTTAGTATAGGAGCAGGGAGGTCTTACTTCAGTTGTACAGGGCCTTGGTGAGACCATACCTTGAGTATTGTGTGCAGTTTTGGTCTCCTAATCTGAGGAAGGACATTCTTGCTATTGAGGGAGTGCAGCAAAGGTTCACCAGACTGATTCCCGGGACTGACATATGAAGAAAGACTGGATCGGCTAGGCTTATACTCACTGGAATTTAGAAGAATGAGAGGGGACCTCATAGAAACTTATAAAATTCTGACGGGATTGGACAGTTTAGATGCAGGTAGAACGTTTCCGATGTTGGGGAAATCCAGAACCAGGGGTCACAGTCTAAAGATAAGGGCTAAGCCATATAGGACCAAGATGAGGAGAAACGTTTTCACCCAGAGTGTTGTGAACTGTGGAATTCTCTGCCACAGAAAGTTGTTGAGTCCAGTTCGTTGGACATATTCAAAAGGGAGTTAGATGTGGCCCTTATGGCTAAAGGGATCAAGGGGTATGGAGAGAAGGCAGGGGTGGGGTACTGAGGTTGCATGATCAGTCATGATCATATTGAATGGCAGTGCAGGCTCAAAGGGCCGAATGGTCTGCTCCTGCACCTATTTTCTATGTTTCTTTGATTCTATGAACAGTTATACAGCCTGGAAGAGATTCTAAAGTGACTGGACGGAGTGGGACTCAGGCTGAAATGCTCCAAGTGTGTTTTCCTGGTGCCATAGGTCGAATTTCTGAGGAGGAAGATTGCGGCAGAGGGCATCAGACCCATGGACTCCAAGACGGAGGCCATCAAGAATGCACCAGACTACAGAATGTGATGGAACTGCATTTGTTCCTGGGACTCCTCAACTATTTTGGCAATTTTTCTACCGTGGTTGAACACTTTGCTGGAACCCTTGCATTTATTGATACGCAAGGGTGATGACTGGGTTTGGGGTAAATCTCAAGAAATAGCCTTTAATAAGGCCAGAAACCTGCTATGCTCTAACAAGTTACTTGTATTGTATGACCCATGTAAATGTTTAGTATTAGCTTGTGATGCATCGTCGTACGGGATCGGTTGTGTGTTACAGCAAGCCAATGTGTCAGGCAAACTGCAACTGGTTGCATATGCGTCCAGAAGATTATCCAAGGCTGAAAGAGCCTACAGTATGGTTGAGAAAGAAGCGCTTGCATGTGTGTACGGAGTTAAGAAAATGCACCAATACCTATTTGGTCTCCGGTTCGAGCTCGAAACCGACCACAAACCGCTTACTTCATTACTCTCAGGAAGCAAAGGTATCAACACCAATGCTTCGTCCCGCATCCAAAGATGGGCACTAACATTGTCTGCGTGTGACTATATTATCCGCCACAGACCAGGCACAGAGAACTGTGCTGACGCCCTCAGTCGGCTACCATTGCCCACCACCGGGATGGAAATGGCGCAACCCGCAGACTTGCTTCTGGTAATGGATGCTTTTGAGAGCGAGTGGTCACCCGTTAGATCAGGACCTGGACTAGCCAAGACCCATGTGGTTTTGCCAAAAAAAGGCAGGGAAACGTTTATACGCGACCTACACAGTACCCACCCAGGCATAGTTATGATGAAGGCTATCACCAGGTCGCACGTTTGGTGGCCCAGCATTGACTCCGAATTGGAGTCATGCGTATACTTGCTCACAGTTGAGCAACGCACCCAGGGAGGCCCTACTGAGTCTGTGGTCATGGCCCTCCAAACCGTGGTCCAGGGTCCACGTAGATTTTGCTGGTCCTTTTCTAAGAAAGATGTTTCTCATAGCAGTGAACGCTTACTCTAAATGGATTGAATGTATAATATTGTCATCATGTACGTCCACTGCCACCATTGAAAGCCTCAGGTCCATATTTGCCACCCATGGTTTGCCGACGTCCTTGTTAGTGACAATGGACCGTGTTTCACCAGCTCGGAATTCAAAAGTTCATGACCTGTAATGGCATTAAACATGTCAGGTCTGTCCCATTTAAGTCCGTATCCAATGGTCAAGCGGAACGGGCAGTCCAAACCATCAAGCAGAGCTTGAACCGTGTACCGGACGGCTCCTTGCAGACCCGGTTATCTCGGGTCCTACTCAGCTACCGGACACGCCCCCACTCGCTCACCGGGGTTCCCCCTGCAGAATTGTTAATGAAGAGAGCACTCAAAACCAGGCTGCCCTTAGTCCACCCGGATCTCCATGATCACGTAGAAACCCAGCGGCATCGGCATAACGCGAACCACGATCGCGTGGCTGTATCACATGACATTGAGATTAATGATTCTATGTTTGTTCTCAATTACGGTCATGGTCCCAAGTGGATTGCTGGCACTGTTTTAGCTGAGGGGAATAGAGTGTTGTTGTTAAACTGTTGAATGGGCAAACGTGCAGAAAGCACTTGGATCAGACCAAACTGCGATTCACTGACAACCAAGAACAGTTTGAAGAAGACTTTATCCTCTATGATCCATCAACACACACCCAACCAGCAATCGACCGCGCTGTCAATCACGAGGATGAACCCACCATGCCCGACAGTCTGATCAGACCAGCCGCGCTGTTGTGCAGCAATGATCCGACCGACTCACTCATGCCAGGTCTTCAACTAAGGCGATCAACCTGGGAACGCAGAGCACAAGATCGCCTCAACTTGTAAATAACTCATACATAAGACTTTGGGGGGAGTGATGTTATGCATGCAAACCTCACCAATGTGTAAGACTTGCCACCAGGGGGGACACCCGTGGGAGACTTAAGGGTCACCTGTGTACCGTGGGCAAGCAAGTATAAAAGGCAATTCACCATGCTGCCTCCTCACTTTGGAGTTACATTAAAGAGACCAAGGTCACAATGGTTTGAGCTTACAACACAGTCTTGTGGAGTTATTCTGAACATGACAGGGTGGAACAGTGTGAATTCACCACCCACCAGGCCAAACCTGCCAGCACCTGGAACCAAGGCTGGAAGAGGCCAAGGTAAGTGTAGATTTATTTTTTACAGGGTTCCTTGTGAACCAGGAGGAGTGAGAGTAGGATTTACAAGTCCCTCGAGGAAACCATAGACCCATCCCCTTGTTTCAAGATTCCCAACCCCCACCACCTTCCTTGACCACGATTCCCCTCCCTAAGCCCTCTGATGCACTGACCTTGTGTTGGGGACTGGAGGACCATTCCCCCGGGGGTTCTCAATGGCGGCTCCCCAGAGCCACCTGATCTTAACGGAAGGCAGTCACTTCCTGCCGACTTTCCCCGCTGTTTTTCATTGGGAATTTGCAAACAAATGATGCCGCCTGCTCTAATATTACTGCTCTCACCAGCACTGTCCTTGGCTGGTTTTTACTTAAGTATCATGTTGGGAGCACATATTGCGGGACCATAGACTTTTTCCCCCAATAGGTTTCCAACCATTGAGATGAATGGTCAGAAAATCTTGGGAATCGTGCCTGAAATTTCCTGACTTTACTTACCATCTGTTTGAAGCTCTGTGCCAGGAACATGCATTGGTAAAATGGATCCTGATCGCGGTACAACCACATTGACACCGCAACCTGGTTTCCTGCCACTGGCCCGCCATAAGTTGGGTGAGAGCGCAGCATGAGGCCTACGAATTCAACAACAACAACTTGCATTTATACAGCATCTTTAACATAGTTAAAACATCCCAAAGCGCTTCACAGGAGTGTAAATCAGACAAACAAATTGACACCAAGCTAAGAAAGAGATATTAGGTAGGTAACCAAACGCTTGGTTAATGAGGTAGATTTTAAGGAGCCTCTTAAAGGAGGAGAGCCAAGCAGAGAGGTTTAGACCTCTGTGGCCCTCCCTCTAGTGGTACTCCTGCCCCTCCAGACTCTCATGGCCAAAGAGATGGATTACAACTTTATAGTCACTGTGGCTCTTTCCTAGTTGTCCCACTAGCCAGGCTGTTGAATGCAACTTTTTCGTTTAGAAACATAAAAACATAGAAAATAGGTGCAGGAGTAGGCCATTCGGCCCTTCGAACCTGCACCGCCATTCAATGAGTTCATGGCTGAACATGCAACTTCAGTACCCCATTCCTGCTTTCTCACCATACCCCTTGATCCCCCTAGTAGTAAGGACTACATCTAACTCCTTTTTGAATATATTTAGTGAATTGGCCTCAACAACTTCCTGTGGTAGAGAATTCCATAGGTTCACCACTCTCTGGGTGAAGAGGTTTCTCCTCATCTCGGTCCTAAATGGCTTACCCCTTATCCTTAGACTGTGACCCCAGGTTCTGAACTTCCCCAACATTGGGAACATTCTTCCTGCATCTAACCTGTCTAAACCCATCAGAATTTTAAACGTTTCTATGAGATCCCCTCTCATTCTTCTGAACTCCAGAGAATACTAGCCCAGTTGATCCAGTCTTTCTTGATATGTCAGTCCCGCCATCCCGGGAAACAGTCTGGTGAACCTTCGCTGCACTCCCTCAATAGCAAGAATGTCCTTCCTCAAGTTAGGAGACCAAAACTGTACACAATACTCCAGGTGTGGCCTCACCAAGGCCCTGTACAACTGTAGTAAGACCTCCCTGCCTTTGTACTCAAATCCCCTCGCTATGAAGGCCAACATGCCATTTGCTTTCTTAACCGCCTGCTGTATCTGCATGCCAACCTTCAATGACTGATGTACCATGACACCCAGGTCTCGTTGCACCTCCCCTTACCCTAATCTGTCACCATTCAGATAATAGTCTGTCTCTCTGTTTTTACATTTATCCACATTATTCTTCATCTGCCATGCATTTGGCCACTCACCTAACCTATCCAAGTCACTCTGCAGCCTCATAGCATCCTCCTCACAGCTCACACTGCCACCCAATTTAGTGTCATCCACAAATTTGGAAATACTACATTTAATCCCCTCGTCTAAATCATTAATGTACAATGTAAACAGCTGGGGCTTCAGCACAGAACCTTGCGGTACCCCACTAGTCACTGCCTGCCATTCTGAAAAGTACCCATTTACTCCTACTCTTTGCTTCCTGTCTGCCAACCAGTTCTCAATCCATATCAGCACACTACCCCCAATCCCATGTGCTTTAACTTTGCACATTAATCTCTTGTGTGGGACCTTGTCGAAAGCCTTCTGAAAGTCCAAATGCACCACATTAACTGGTTCCCCCTTGTCCACTCTACTGGAAACACCCTCAAAAAATTCCAGAAGATTTGTCAAGCATGATTTCCCTTTCACAAATCCATGCTGACTTGGACCTATCATGTCACCTCTTTCCAAATTCGCTGCTATGACATCCTTAATAATTGATTCCATCATTTTACCCACTACCGATGTCAGACTGACCGGTCTATAATTCCCTGTTTTCTCTCTCCCTCCTTTTTTAAAAAGTGGGGTTACATTGGCTACCCTCCACTCGATAGGAACTGATCCAGAGTCTATGGAATGTTGGAAAATGACGGTCAATGCATCCGCTATTTCCAAGGCCACCTCCTTAAGTACTCTGGGATGCAGTCCATCAGGCCCTGGGGATTTATCGTCCTTCAATCCCATCAATTTCCCCAACATAATTTCCCGACGAATAAGGATTTCCCTCAGTTGCTCCTTCTTACTAGACCCTCTGACCCCTTTTATATCCGGAAGGTTGTTTGTGTCCTCCTTAGTGAATACCGAACCAAAGTACTTGTTCAATTGGTCTGCCATTTCTTTGTTCCCCGTTATGACTTCTCCTGATTCTGACTGCAGGGGACCTACGTTTGTCTTTACTAACCATTTTCTCTTTACATATCTATAGAAACTTTTGCAGTCCGTCTTAATGTTCCCTGCAAGCTTCTTCTCGTACTCTATTTTCCCTGCCCTAATCAAACCATTTGTCCTCCTCTGCTGAGTTCTAAATTTCTCCCAGTCCCCGGGTTTGCTGCTATTTCTGGCCAATTTGTATGCCACTTCCTTGGCTTTAATACTATCCCTGATTTCCCTTGATAGCCACGGTTGAGCCACCTTCCCTTTCTTATTTTTACACCAGACAGGGATGTACAATTGTTGTAGTTCATCCATGTGGTCTCTAAATGTCTGCCATGTAGGTAAACATTTTAAACTTCTTGTCAAGTCCTTTGGTTAATCGAGATCCATCCGATCCCCTCATTATCTCCCCGCAAGCCCTGTCCCCAGGTGTACCCACTGGAAGAGTACACTGAATTACTGAAGATGGCTTCTGCCTTTAATCGAATGAAGAGGGCCCTTCGAACTCAACAAAATTGTTGCCTTCTGTGGTTTCTGCGTTATTAAGTCACAGTTTCCCAAATCAGCAGATTTTGTATTACCACCTGCCCTGCATTACGGGCATCAAGGGGCCCATCTCATGCTTATTATAGCGCGCTTATATTGCTGGAGCTCTCATTGGGAAGCTCAGCTCCTCACCAGCTGGGAGTGACATTGCTACTGATTGGAAACTGTTGTGTTCAGATTGAATTAAAACTGACAGAGCCTCAAGGATAAAACATCGCCATCATATATTCAACATACTGCTGGGAATAACTTCAAGGAAAATTAAATGTTTTGAAATAAAATATTCATTAAATCCAAACTGATGTATTTTATTTCATATTGTTACAGCAATTCACTGTCAAAATAATATACTATAATATGTTACCAATTACTTTATTATTCTGACTTTGCCATAATTGTTAATGTGTTTCATTTAGGCAAGAGGGCTGGGAATTAAACATTTAATAGACTGTTAACATGGCAATCATCCAGATTAATTCAGCAAAGCATGTATCACAATAATATACATTTTCTCAATCATTTGGAAAGATATGCCTGCTTATGTGCTAATGGCAATCTGAGGATAGATTATCTGGGCCATTGATTGTGCAATATGGGATACAATATTGTGTATATTCTTTCCCGTTTTCCTTTCTAATCGTACTGTGCCTTAGTTTAACAGGTTTGATTTTGAGTCCTGTGCTATTGTCCAGATGAAAAGTTGGGATTAGTGTCTGGAGGTTGTACTCCCAGTGTAGAACCTCTCTTGATAGAAGCCCAGATAAGAAAATCAAGTGAAACAACAACAACTTGCATTTATATAACACCTTTAAAATAATAAAACATCCCAAGGTTCTTCACAGGAGTGTAAACAGACAAAATTTGACACCGAGCCACATTAGGAGATATCAGGACAGCTTGGTCATAGAGGTACGCTTTAAGGAGGGTCCTAACAGGAGAGAGAGGTAGAAAGGCGGAGAGGTTCAGGGAGGGAATTCCAGAGTTTAGGGTTTAGGCAGCTTAAGGCACGGCCACCAATGGTGGGCCAAGGGAAGTCAGGGATGTGCAATAAGCCAGAATTGGAGGAAATTGGGTGAAGAGTTCAACATGCAGAATTAACAGTCATTGGAAAATTGGGGGATGCAACGCATCCAGGGTTTATTTGTGCACTCAACCTTTATTGCACTCTCAGCAACCCATCATTTACAGTCAATTAATTTCTCCAAGATAGGATTCATCATAATGCATAGATATCAGATGAACCAATCCGAGATATCTTCTGTATATAAGGTGGAATAAATGTGATGTTATCTACTTTGGTAGGAAAAACACAAGGACAAAGTATTTTTTAAATGGTGGTGGCTTGCGAAGTGTTGATGTGCAAAGGGACCTGGGTGTTCTTGTACACCAGTCATTGAAAGCAAACATGCAGGTGCAGCAAGCAGTTAGGAAGGCAAATGGTATGTTGGCCTTCATTGCAAGAGGATTTGAGTAACATAGAAACAGAGAAACATAGAAAATAAATGCAGGAATAGGCCATTCGGCCCTTTGAGCCTGCACCACCATTCAATAAGATCATGGCTGATCATTCACCTCAGTACCCCTTTCCTGCTTTCTCTCCATACCCCTTGATCCCTTTAGCCATAAGGGCCATATCTAACTTCCTTTTGAATATATCAAATGAACTGGCATCAACAACTCTCTGCGGTAGGGAATTCCACAGGTTAACAACTCTCTGAGTGAAGAAGTTTCTCCTCATCTCAGTCCTAAATGGCTTACCCCTTATCCTTAGACTATGTCCCTTGGTTCTGGACTTCCCCAACATCGGGAACATTCTTCCTGCATCTAACCTGTCCAGTCCCATCAGAATTTTATATGTTTCTATGAGATCCCCTCTCATCCTTCTAAACTCCAGTGAATACAGGTCCAGTTGATCCACTCTCTCCTCATATGTCAGTCCTGCCATCCTGGGAATCAGGTTGGTGAACCTTTGCTGCACTCCCTCAATAGCAAGAACATCCTTCCTCAGATTAGGAGACCAAAACTGAACACAATATTCCAGGTGAGACCTCACCAAGGCCCTGTACAATTGCAGTAAGACCTCCATGCTCCTATACTCGAATCCTCTCACTTATGAAGGCCAACATACCATTGTCTTCATCACCGCCTGCTGTACTTGCATGCCAACTTTCAATGACTGATGTACCATGACACCCAGGTCTCGTTGCACCTCCACTTTTCCTAATCTGTCGCCATTCAGATAATATTCTGCCTTCGTGTTTTTGTCACCAAAGTGGATAACCTCACATTTATCCACATTATACTGCATCTGCCACGCATTTTCCCACTCACCTAACCTGTCCAAGTCCCCTTGCAGCCATTTAGCGTCATCCTTACAAGTCACACGGCCACCCAGCTTAGTGTCACCTGAAAACTTTGAGATATTACACACAATTCCCTCATCCAAATCATTAATGTCTGTTGTAAATAGCTGGGGTCCCAGCACTGAGCCCTGCGGCACCCCACTAGTCACTGCCTGCCATTCTGAAAAAGACCCATTTATCCCGACTCTCTGCTTCCTGTCTGCCAACCAGTTCTCTATCCACGTCAGTACATTACCCCCAATACCATGTGCTTTAATTTTGCACACCAATCTCTTGTGTGGGACCTTGTCAAAAGCCTTTTGAAAGTCCAAATACACCACATCCACTGGTTCTCCCTTATCCACTCTACTAGTTACATCCTCAAAAAATTCTAGAAGATTTGTCAAGCAGGATTTCCCTTTCAAAAATCCATGCTGACTTAGACCGATCCTGTCACTGCTTTCCAAATGTGCTGCTATTTCATCTTTAATAATTGATTCCAACATTTTCCCCACTACTGATGTCAGGCTAACTGATCTATAATTACCCATTTTCTCTCTCCCTCCTTTCTTAAAAAGTAGTGTTACATTAGCTACCCTCCAGTCCATAGGAACCGATCCAGAGTCGATAGACTGTTGGAAAATGATCACCAATGCATCCACTATTTCTAGTGCCACTTCCTTAAGTACTCTGGGGTGCAGACTTTCAGGCCCCGGGGATTTATCGGCCTTCAATCCCATCAATTTCCCTAACACAATTTCCCACCTAACAAGGATTTCCTTCAGTTCCTCCTTCTCACTAGACCCTCGGCCCCCTAGTATTTCTGGAAGGTTATTTGCGTCTTCCTTCGTGAAAACAGAACCAAAGTATTTGTTTAACTGGTCCGCCATTTCTTTGTTCCCCATTATAAATTCACCTGAATCTGACTGGAAGGGACCTACATTTGTTTTCACTAATCTTTTTCTCTTCGCATATCTCTAGAAGCTTTTGCAGTCAGTTTTTATGTTCCCAGCAAGCTTCCTCTCATACTCTATTTTCCCCCTCCTAATTAAACCCTTTGTCCTCCTCTGCTGTATTATAAAATTCTCCCAGTCCTCAAGTTTGCTGTTTTTTCTGGCCAATTTATATGCCTCTTCCTTGGATTTAACACTACAGGAGCAAGGATGTTTTACTACAATTATACAAGGCCTTGATGAGACCGCACCTGGAGTATTGTGTGCAATTTTGGTCTCTTTACCTAAGAAAGGATATACTTGCCATCGAGGGAGTGCAGCGAAGGTTCACCAGACTGATTTCTGGGATGGCAAGACTGTTGTATGAGGAGAGATTGGGTCGACTAGGCCTGTATTCACTCATCATCATCATAGGCGGTCCCTTGAAACGTGGATGACTTGCTTCCACGCCAAAAAAGGATAAGTTCACAGGTGTTTCAATGAAGGACCTAAAATTTCAGGTCCCAAACTACATGTTGAAGGGTGGAAGATGCCTGTGTGTGGATTTTTTTAACGTGTGGTGGCCGTTGCACACCAGCCACCACACGGGCTTGACAGAGCTAGGTCTTGGTCCAGTGGCAAGGATTACCCAAGACAAACTGGAGACCTGCTCTGCTGCACGGACCTAGTGCACACACATATCGCAGTGTGGCCTGGTCCGTGCTGCCCCTGGGCCCCTGACCCCAAACTCACACCTCCCCTGGGCCCAATCACGTCCCTCCACAGTCTCCTGCCGCTCCTTGGTCCCGTGATACCAAGTGGCCGAACCCTGCAACTGATCCTGCGGGCGGCGCTGTGCCAGGAGGCCCTGCCGGACTGATTTTAGAAGAATGAGAGGGGATCTCATTGAAACGTATAAAATTCTGACTGGGTTGGATAGACTGGATGCGGGGAGAATGTTCCCCCTGGCTGGGAAGTCGAGAAGAAGGGATCACAGTTTTAGGATACGGGGTAGGAAATTTAGGACTGAGATGAGGAGAAATTTCTTCACTCAGAGGATGGTGAACCTGTGGAATTCTCTACCACAGATTGATGTGACCTTGTCTGCATATTATTTCTTTATGACTTTGGAGATTCAGACAGGAATTTTGCTGCTAGTTTCACTCAACTCCCAGAAGGCATCTCTTCCCTACATGTTCATACCCACTCACCAGGGTCTACAGACCAAGAAGCTCTTTAGCCTTTCTAAAGGTCAGTGCCTCAAAGGTTGTAGTTGCAAGCTTGAGGTTATTGGGGTATTTGCCAACTGCTGGCTGAAGATCTGTAGATCAATTCTCTCAGAAGAACAGAAACCAGTCAAGATCACTACTTCCCTTGAATTTCTTTGCCACTGGATCCTTGCAGGCAGCATCAGATTACCTTTGCCATGTTAGTTAGGCTGCAGTGCACAATTACATCAAGAACATGACCGATGCTCTTTTCATGGTGGCTGTGCAGTTCATACCCTTGCCATCAGAAGCTGACAAAGAGAAAGAGAGACCTATGGAATTCTAAGAGGGGTGCCGGCATCATTTTCATTTTTGGTGATGTCAGATAACTGGCAATAGCAGATCAGCCGCCCGGTATACATGCTGCCCAATTCCCCTTTCTATTGAAGTCAATGGTGAGCCAATCCACTAGTGTCAGTTTTGCGTCAGTGCTGAAAGTGGAAACATAGGTACAGGGGACAACTGATAGAGCATGTGTGGCATTCAAACACCCGAATGACAACCCCTCAATTTTATGAAAAGGAAATACTTTTATTCTGTTATCATTCAGCTAGTGTGTGATGCCAATCATCTTATCCTGCGCGTGAATGCCATATACCCAGCAAGCTGCCATGATGCTTTTATCATGCACCAATGCACCAAACCAGTCCAGAGGAATCAGAGCCATGTATTCGGATGGTTGATTAGTGATCAGGGCTATCCCCCAGCAAGCAGGATTCTTGAAAGGTTTCTGCAGACAGAGGAGGACAACAGATATGAGGCCTGTGTCAGTACACACAGTGTCACAGACCAGGCTATAGGAATACCTAAGCCCTGCTTCAGGGGTCTGATGGAGCCCTGCAATACAGTCCAGCAAGAGTCTGCAGAAATACTGTAGCTTATTATCATAACAAAGAAAGGCTTGTTGAATCCACAAGCAGGAGGAGATGATGATGATGAAAGGATTGGGAGGTGGGGAGAGGGAGTGCAGGAAGGAGAGGACCTGAGACAGGACAGATCAGGACAGGCAGCATCCAGAATCCTAGATTGATTCCTATGAGGAGAGATTGAGCAGATTAGGCCTATATTCCATAGAGTTTAGAAGAGTGAGAGGTGATCTCATTGAAATGTATAAAATTCTTAAGCAGTGCTTTTAATAAATAAAGATTCACTCACCAAAAAATGTCACTTCACATTGCCTGGTCTCTCCCCACACTCTCACAAAGTCCTTCTCTGTCAATTGCCTCAGCCAAGCTCCTTCATAAGATAGCAGTCTACATTTCCCCTGCCATTACCCCAACCTCCAGAAATAGAAAGCACGGCCAGAAATTAACTCAGAGTCCTGTGTGCACAAGCCATGCTTACTTTACAAAACATGCAGCAAAAGAAGCTAAAAATCCCAATCACCCCAGCTGTGTCTACTTCTCAACACCATGAGGCCCTGCGAGCTGTCAGAAGACAAGCCCTTCAATCTCTAGGAGATGATTCTCACCAAATCCATAGCCCTCACCTGCTACAAGGAGACACTCTAGGGGATGCGTCCATGGAGAATATGGGAAAGGCATTGATCGAGAGCAGCACTGAGTTGTTGGGTTGAAAGTGGAGCAGCTCATTGGAAGCAGTGTTTGCAATTACCCAGCGACATACATGCTGATGAAGGAACCGAGCTGGACATGGTCTATTTTGGCTATGCTGCAGGTTTTAATTAACCCAAGTGCAATATTAACAATGCACCATCTGTTCTCCTCTCTCTGTGGCGAAGACAGCCGGGGCCTTACAGGCAGAGGCAGCAACAAACCACTTTGGGCTGGAATCTCCTCCTGATGGTGGGTTATCGGTGGAGTGACACTATAATCCACCCACCTACCTTATCTCACCGCTATCTCAATGAACACTCCTCCCGCAACCCTCATTATTAGCACAGGGCGGTATCACCTCTGGGATAGAGGGTTAGGATAAATTGATAAAGTAAGAAAGAAAAAAATTTGCATTTATAGAACGCCTTTCACGACCACAGGATGCCTCAAAGTGCTTTACAGCCAATGAAGTACTTTTGAAGTTTAGTTACCGTTGTAATGTAGGAAACGCGACAGCTAAGTTGCGCACAGCAAGCTCCCACAAACAGCAATGAGATAATGACCAGGTAATCTGTTTCTTTAAGTGATGTTGGTTGAGGAATAAACATTGTCCAGGATACGACTGAGAACTTCCCTGCTCTTCTTCAAAATAGTGCCACGGAATCTTTTACGTCCATCTGAGAGGGCAGACGGGGCCTTAGTTTAATATCTTATCTGAAAGACAGCATCTCCGACAGTGCAACGCTGCGAGCGCCAACTTGGATTTTGTGCACAAGTCACTGGAGTGGGACTGGAGGCCACAAACTTCTGACTCAGAGGCGAGAGTGCCACCCACTGAGCCATGGCTGACTGGTGCATCCTTTGAAAAGGCTGCAGCCACTTTAAGGGGGGGCACGAATTTTCAGCAGTAGAGAATGCAAGATGCCTGAAGGAGCAACAGCAGAGGGGAAAGGGTGAACAGGTCTCCCAAAATCCCTGAAGCATCCATGGAGGTGTTGCTGGCTGAAGTCAGATCAAGTATCAACTATTGCCCATGAAGAGCAGGAAGCCCTTTGGCTCAGGTTATTTGGAGAGAGGTTGCTGAAGCAGTCGGAGCAAATCCCACTATGCCAAGAATTGCCATACAACATGGGAAAAAGTTCAATGACCTGCTCCCTAGGTTATGTCAAGGCACATATTTTCTACTTTGTAGCATGCACTTGCAAATCAGGTACAGCATGGGTTAAATGTAGAGAAAACTTCTTCCATAATGGCCCAACAAAGTGACTCAACCCATACCTCATAACAGCTCCCTTATTGCACTTGTGTGATATTTCCAACACTAACCTTGCCTGTGGCTTACTCTCAATGTTCAGTCAGAAAGTTGTGGGTCCAAGACCCACTCCAGAGACTTGTGCCCATAATCTAGGTTGACAGTTCAATCCAGTGCTGAAGGAGTGCTGCACTGTTGGAGGTGTTGTTAAACCGAGGCCCCATCTGTCCTCTCAGGTGGATGTAAAACATTCCATTGCACTATTTGAAAAAGAGCAGGTTGAGTTCTCCTCCTGTCCTGACCAATATTCAACCCTCAACCAACATCACTTAAAAAAAAGCAGACTACCGGGTCAGTATCTCATTGCTGTTTGTGGGAGCTTGCTATGTCCAAATTGGCTACACAACAGTGACTATACATTAAACATACGTCATTGGCTGTGAAGCGTTCTGAGACATCCTGAGGATGTAAAAGCTAAAAAAGCTTGCATAAATGAAAGTTCTTTCTTCCCAAAGGTTTCCACTACATATGCTATTAAAATCTGCTTCCCTGTAGATATGTTGCAAGATACTGGTCGCAGATCGGGTAATGAGTTATTTGCAGCTCAATATTTAAAAACCCATTTACCACAGCATTCAATACTAGATTCATCAGACAAACACAATATCATGTTTCTGTCCTGATTGATTAAAAACCATCTCATTTATACTAGGATTTTTTATGGCAACGAGCAGGTTAGATGACAACTAGACACAGAGTTTCACCTCCCACACAGCATGTTTCCTTCAGTCTGGCTCAGGTGCTCTGTGGGCCTGTCTGAAGAATTGATGCCTGAAAATAAGTTTGAATAAATCACTGCACGTGTACACACGTGAACTGCGCTGGAGCATAGAGCATATATTACAGAGACACACGGGAAATGAGATGGAAACCTCTATTTGCAGTTAAAAAGGGTTTCTGCTCCACTTATGGTGGAATTGCGGCATCGGAGCAGGATCAGCACTGAGGAAATTCCTGACCAATTATTATCTTAAGGATTCTCCCTGCGCAGTTCTTCTTTCCATTCAAACATGGAAAATCTTTCCAAGTCCATTGAAGTTGCGGCTATAGAAAATGATCAACAAAATCCTTAACTCATCGAATATTTTTAGACGTGTTACTGTTTGAGTTCTTAAAGCTATTTTTGCTAAAGTAATTTTCTAATTTCTTTGGATTTTGATTGTCAAGAGTGGCCACCTCACACAATCAGGAAACAGACTGACTCTCAATGAGTGGAGGAGGTCTCTGGCATCATCTCTGCTAACACATCAAACATAAACACACTGAGAATAATACCTTCAGATCCAAACCTCAAAGAAGCTTTGTGAATTACGCACATACAAAGCTGCAGTAAAGACATTTCTATGATTTCTTCTTTGCATGACCAAATACTTCAAATCCAATTCACATATGCAACAGGAAAGAAAATAACTCAGTTTTTGCATAGGCAGTACAGCTGTGTCTCCGTGAGTAGCACTCTTGTCTCTGAGTCAGAAGGTCGGTTCATGTCCCACACAGAGACCGGAGCAGAAAAATCCAGGTTGACAACCCCCACACAGTATTGAGGGAAAGCTGTACTGTCAGAGGTGCTGTTTTTCGGATGAGACGTTAAACCGAGGCCCCGACTGCTCCCTCAGGTTGATGTAAAAGATCCCATGGCAGTATTGGAAGAAGAGCAGGGGAGTTATCCCCGGTGTTGTGGACAATATTTATCTCTTAATCAACATCACTAAAGCAGATTATCTGGTCATTATCACATTGCTGTTTGTTGGAGCTTGTTGTGCACAGATTGGCTGCCGTGTTTCCTACATTACAACAGTGACTACACCCCAAAAGTACTTCACTGATCTGTGAAGCGCTTTGGGACATCCTGAGGCCATGAAAGGCGCTATATAAATGCAAGCATTACTTTTTTTTTTTCAAACCCTCATCATTTGACAAACCCACAATTGGATTCAAACTACAGTCGGCAGGAAGCCAACACCCATAAGTGCCTGACACAGCTGCTTCCAAACAGCATCGAAACATTTCCAGGGAGCAGCACACTGACCAGAGACTGGATCTGCTTTTCACAGGGGCCTTGTTAAAACTAGTCAAAATGTCATAAAAATTACAACACGGATGCAAGCCAGCTGGTCCATGTGGGTATTTAGCCTTAACTCGAGCACCAGTCCTGTTCCTATGTGCCTGCTCCATTCGCATATCCCATTCATTCCCTTTTCAAAATATCTATCTCTGTTCTTAAATGATGATAGAATTACAGTGAAGTTACAACACGAAAACGGGACCAGTTTGAAACAGGGTGAAACAGAAACTTGAAGGAACTAAATCCTGAGAGTTATCTTTCTTTTTATGCAAGGTATTTATATCTTCATAACCACTCCACCCTCCTCCAACGCCTTTCCACCATTGTCCAGCTGGTTCGGACATGCAGTGTGTCAGTTTAAAGACCATGGAGGGGATCCAGTACTGGATGAACAGAAATGTTCTCCAATTAAATATTGGGATGACAGAAGCCATTTTCTTCGGGCCCCGCCAAAAACTCCATTCCCCAGCAACCGACTCCATCCCTCTCCCTAGCATTTGAAAGGGGAACCAGACTATTCACAACCTTGGTGTCATATTTGACCCTGAAATTAGCTTCCAACCACATATCCATGGCATAACTAAGACCGCCTATTTCCACCTCCGTAACATTGCCCATGTCCGCCCCTGCCTCAGCTCATCTGCTGCTGAAACCCTCATCCATGCCTTTGTTACCTCTCGACTTGATTATTCCAATGCAGTCCTGGTTGGCCTCCCTACATAAACTTGAGGTCATCCAAAACTCGGCTGCCTGTGTTCTAACTCACGCCAAGTCCCGTTCACCCATGACCCCTGTGCTCGCTAACCTACATTGGATCCCGGTTAAGCAACGCTTTGATTTCAAAAGTCTCATCCTTGTTTTCAAATCATATGAACATAAGAACATAAGAATTAGGAACATGAGTAGGCCATTCAGCCCCTTGAGCCTGCTCCACCATTCAATAAGATCATGACTGATCTTCGACCTCAACTTCACTTTCCTGCATTATTCCCATATCCCTTGATTCCCTTAATATCCAAACATTTATCGATCTTTGTCTTGAATATACTCAAAGACTGAGCATCCACAGCCCACTGGGAAAGAGAATTGCAAAGATTCACCCCCTATGAGTGAAGAAGTTTCTCCTCATCACAGTCCTAAATGGCCGACTCCTTATTCTGAGACTGTGACTATTGTGTTCCGAACACAGATGAGGCTGCACACAGGGAGGTTAAAGTAACAGTGACCTCAGTCTTTAATAAGACACTCCAGAGTGAGGAACAGGCCTTAGGGGCCGGCTTATATACAGTGCTCCCAAGGGATGCTGGGATCCCTTGGGACTTCAGGGGATGCGCTCCCTGGTGGCGGAACATGGGAGTACATGCTTTACAGATACACAACATCACCCCCCCCCCCCCAAAAGTCAAAGTGAAAACTATTTACAAGGTGAGGCGGTCGGGAGCCTTTCTTTCCCTGGTGGACCGTCTTGGTACAAATGTTTGTTCTGGTGTGTTGGCTGTGCCCTCGCTGGGCTGGCGTGTTTTTGGCCCTGCAGGACTGCTGGGTGAGCCTGGCCTTGCTGGGCTGTTGGGAGTGATGGGTTCGATTTCCTGGTCCGGCGTGGTGTCATTGATCCCTTGGGTGTGTGTTGTGGGCTCGAAAAAGGTGGTGTCTGCTGTGGGTTGTTCAGGGCAGTCTGTGAACCACTGCCTCGTTTGGTCCAGGTGCTTTCTGCAAATTTGTCCATTGTCTAGTTTGACTACAAACACCCTATTCCCTTCTTTAGCTATCACCGTGCCCGCGATCCACTTGGGACCATGTCCATAGTTGAGCACATACAAGGGTCATTCAGATCAATTTCCTGTGACACAGTGGCGCGACCATCGTTTACATTTTGTTGCTGCCGCCTGCTCTCTACCTGATCATGCAGGTTGGGGTGAACCAGCGAGAGTCTGGTTTTAAGAGTCCTTTTTATGGGTAGCTCAACCGGGGGCACTCCTGTGAGCGAGTGGGGTCTCGTGCGGTAGCTGAGTAGTACTCGGGACAGGCGGGTTTGGAGTGAGCCTTCTGTGACTCATTTAAGGCTCTGGTTGATGGTTTGTACTGCCCGCTCTGCCTGCCCATTGGAGGCTGGTTTAAACGGGGCCGAGGTGACATGTTTGATCCTATTGCGGGTCATGAATTCTTTAAATTTGGCACTGGTGAAACATGGCCCGTTGTCACTGACCAGTATGTCAGGCAGGCCGTGGGTGGCAAACATGGCCCTCAGGCTTTCAATGGTGGCGGTAGCGGTGCTTCCCGACATTATTTCACATTCAATCCATTTTGAAAAAGCATCCACCACCACCAGGAACATTTTATCGAGAAACGGGCCCACATAGTCAACATGGATCCTCGATTATGGTCTGGAGGACCAGGACCACAAACTTAATGGTGCCTCTCTGGGCGCGTTGCTCAACTGAGCACATATGCTGCATTGCCGTACACAGGACTCTAAGTCAGAGTCGATACCGGGCCACCACACGTGGGATCTGGCTATCGTTTTCATCATTACTATATCCGGGTGTGTGCTGTGGAGATCCGAAATGAACGTCTCGCTGCCCTTTTTTGGTAGCACTACACGGTTACCCCACAACAGGCAGTCTGCCTGAATGGACAGCTCATCCTTTCGGTGCTGGAACGGCTTGATTGGCTCTTGCATTTCAATGGGATGCTGGCCCAGCTCCCATGCAGTACACAGTTTTTTTACTAGGGACAGCAGAGGATCTTGGCTGGTCCAAGTCCTAATCTGGCGGGCCATCACAGGTGATTTATCATTTTCAAACGCTTCCATGACCATCAACAAGTCTGCGGGCTGCGCCACTATCAACAAGTTTGCAGGCTGCGCCATTTCCACCCCCGTGATGGGCAATGGCAGCTGACTGAGAACATCCGCATAGTTCTCTGTGCCTGGCCTGTGGCGGATGGTATAGTTATACGCTGATAGCGTGAGTGCCCACCTTTGTATGCGGGCTGAGGCATTGGTATTTTTCCCCTTGTTTTCAGCGAACAGGGATGTAAGGGGCTTGTGATCGGTTTCCAGCTCAAATTTGAGGCCAAACAGGTACTGATGCATTTTTTTTACCCCAAACACACATGCAAATGCCTCTTTCTCAATCATGCTGTAGGCCCTTTCGGCCTTAGACAAGCTCCTGGAAGCATCGGTGATAGGTTGCAACTTCCCCACAACTTTAGCTTATTGTAATACATACCCGACTCCGTACGACGACACATCACATGGGAGCACAAGTCTTTTACATGGGTTATACAATACAAGCAGCTTGTTGGAGCATAAAATGTTTCTGGCTTTCTCAAAAGCAATTACTTGTTTTTTTCCCCATACCCAGTTCTCACCTTTACACAATAACACATGTAGGGGCTCTAAGAGGGTGCTTAACCCCGGTAGGAAGTTACCAAAATAGTTGAGAAGTCCCAGGAATGACCGCAGCTCTGACATTCTGTGGCCTGGGCGCGTTCCTGATAGCCTCTGTCTTGGCGTCTGTGGGCCGAATGCCATTCGCCACGATCTTTCTCCCCAAAAACTCCACTTCTGTTACCATGAAGATGTATTATGACCTCTTCAGCCGCAGCCCTACGCGATCCAGTTGCTGGAGCACCTCCTCCAGGTTTTGTAGGTGCTTGGCGGTGTCCCAACCCGTGACCAATATGTCGTCCTGAAAGACCACCATGTGTGGCACCGACTTGAATAGGCTCTCCATGTTTCTCTGGAAGATCGCTGTAGCCGACCGAATTTCAAACGGGCATCTGCTGTAGATGAACAGTCCCTTGTGCGTGTTGATGCAGGTGAGGCCCTTCGAAGACTCCTCCAGCTCCTGCGTCATGTAGGCCGAAGTCAGGCCAAGCTTGGTGAACATATTGCCTCCTGCCAGCGTCGCAAATAGGTCATCTGCTTTAGATAGTGGGTATTGGTCCTGTAGCGAGAAATGATTAATAGTTACTTTATAATCGCCGCAAATCCTGACCGTGCCATCACTTTTGAGTACTGGAACAATCGGGCTGGCCCACTCGCTGAATTCCACTGGGGAGATGATGCCCTTGAATTGCAGTTTGTCCAGCTCGATTTCCACTCTCTCCCTCATCATGTGAGGTACCGCTCGCGCCTTGTGGTGAATGGGTCGTGCCTCTGGGACCAAGTGGATCTGCACCTTCGCCCCGGAAAAGTTTCCAATGCCTGGCTCAAAAAGGGAAGGAAATTTGTTCAGAAGCTGGGTACATGAGGCCTCATCGACATGTGATAGCGCTCGGATGTCATCCCAGTTCCAGCGGATTTTGCCCAGCCAGCTGCTTCCAAGTAGTGTGGGGCCATCGCCCGGGACAATCCAGAGTGATAGTTCGTGCACCATGCCCTCGTAGGTGACCTTGACCATGACGCTGCCCAGGACAGTGATAAGCTCTTTGGTGTACTTTCTCAGTTTCGTGTGGATGGGGCTCAGGGCTGGTCTGAATGCCTTGCTGTACCACAGTCTCTCAAACATCTTTTTACTCATGATGGATTGGCTAGCGCCAGTGTCCAGTTCCATGGCTACAGGTAAGCCATTCAATTTTACGTTTAGCATTATAGGTGGACATTTTGTTGAAAATGTGTGCACGCCATGTACTTCAGCATCTGCCTCCTCTCTCTGAGGCTCGAAATTGCATTGATCCATCATGGACCGATCTTCCTCTGCCACATAGTGGTTAGCAGGTTTTTCAGAGCTTGCAGCTCGTTTGCAAGCTCGTTGGAGGTGCCCCATTGTTCCACAGCTCTTGCAAACATATCCTTTGAAGCGGCGTGAATAGGCTGAATGGAAGCCTCCACAACGCCAACAAGGTGCGAATTGCCTTGCATTCATCCTTTGTTGGGGACTCTGAGCCATCTGGGTCACCTGAGGCCTGCTGGCAGTTGCAGACTCGTGGGTTCTGCCCTGTACATTTCTGCTCACAAACACAGTTCCAGTTAATTTATGAACATTGCTTGCACTTGTGTGCTGAGAGATTTGTTTGGTCTTATCACTGGTGGACATAAAGCCTGTGCTATCGCAATGGCCTTACTGAGGGTCGGTGTCTCTACCGTCAAAAGTTTTCATAGGATGATCACGTGGCCAATGCCCAGTACAAAAAAGTCTCTGAGCATTTGCTCCAGTTAGCCATTAAACTCACATTGTCCTGCAAGTCGCCTTAGCTCGGCAACGTAGCTCGCCACTTCCTGACCTTCAGATTGCTGGCACGTGTAGAACCAATACCTCACCATCAGCACGCTCTCCCTCGGGTTATGATAGAAACATAGAACATAGAAACATAGAAAATAGGTGCAGGAGTAGGCCATTCAGCCCTTCTAGCCTGCACCGCCATTCAATGAGTTCATGGCTGAACATGCACTTCAGTACCCCCTTCCTGCTTTCTTGCCATACCCCTTGATCCCCCGAGTAGTAAGGACTTCATCTAACTCCCTTTTGAATATATTTAGTGAATTGGCCTCAACTACTTTCTGTGGTAGAGAATTCCACAGGTTCACCACTCTCTGGGTGAAGAAGTTTCTCCTCATCTCGGTCCTAAATGGCTTACCCCTTGTCCTTAGACTGTGACCCCTGGTTCTGGACTTCCCCAACATTGGGAACATTCTTCCTGCATCTAACCTGTCTAAACCCGTCAGAATTTTAAACGTTTCTATGAGGTCCCCTCTCATTCTTCTGAACTCCAGTGAATGATGCTCCCGAACCAGTGTACAAAGCTCCTCATATGACTTATCTGTGGGTTTCACCGGAGTCAGAAGATTCTTCATGAGGCTGTAGGTCGGTGACCCGCAGACTGTGAGGAGGACCGCTCTCCTTTTTGTAGCGCTTCCTTCTCCGTCCAGCTCGTTGGCTACAAAGTACTGGTCTAGCCGTTCGACATAGGCTTCCCAGCCCTCACCCTCCGAGAACTTCTCCAGGATGCCCACAGTTTGCTGCATCTTTGCATTGGATTCGTATTCTCGTCACCAGTTATTGTGTTCCTAACACAGATGAGGCTGCACACAGGGAGATTAAAGTAACAGTGACCTCAGTCTTTAATAAGGCACTCCAGAGTGAGGAACAGGTCTTAGGGGCCGGCTTATATACAGTGCTCCCAAGGGATGCTGGGATACCTTGGGACTTCAGGGGATGAGCTCCCTGGTGGGGGAACATGGGAGTGCATGCTTTGCAGATACACAACAGTGACCCCTGGTTCTGGACTCCTCATCCAGAGGAAATATCCTCTCTGCCATCTATCCTGTCAAGCGCTGTAAGAATTTTGTATGTTTCAGTGAGATCACCTCTCATTCTTCTAAACTCTAGAGAATATAGGCCTAGTCTACTCAATCTCTCCTCATAGGACAATCCCCCATCTTAGTATCAGTCTGGTGAACCTTTGTTGCACTCCCTGTATGGCAAGTGTATCCTTCCTTAGTTGAGGAGACTAAAACTGTACACAATACTCCAGGTGAGGTCACAACAGGTCCCTATATAATTGCAGTAAGATGTCTTTCTTCTTATTCTCAAATACTCTTGTAATAAAGGCCAAAATACCATTTGCTTTCTTAATTGCTTGCTGTATCTGCATGTTAACTTTCAGTGATTCGTGCCCTCTGAACAGCAATATTTCCCAATCTCTCACCATTTAAAAAATACTCTGCTTTTCTATTTTTTCTACCAAAGTGGATAACTTCACATTTCTCCACATTATATTCCATTTGCTATGTCCTTGCCCACTCACTTAGCCTGCATATATCCCCTTTGCATCCTCCACAAAACTTACATTCTCACCTAGCTTTGTATCATCAGCAAACTTGGATATACAGTAAACTCTTGTTTATCCGGATCGCTCAGGGATTCGGCAATTCCAGGTAAACTAATTTCCCACAAGGGCGAGTTTACATTTTAAAGCTGATACTTGAAGGTGATAGAACCACCCACGAAGATTTAGTTTGTGTTATCTGAATGTGAACAAAATAACATACATGAAAATTGATTCATAACGTCTCAAAATTAAAAATGATTTTATTCTGTTAAAACTGTTAAAACTGAGCTTGATTTTTAAAATAGTGATTTTATATAAGAACATAAGAAATAGGAACAGGAGTAGGCCATACGGTCCCTCGAGCCTGTTCCGCCATTCAATAAGATCATGGCTGATCTGATCATGGACTCTGCTCCACTTCCCCGCCTGCTCCCCATAACCGCTTATTCGCCCTATCTTTTAAGAAACTGTCTATTTCTGTCTTAAATGTATTCAATGTCCCACAGCTCTCTAAGGCAGCGAATTCCACAGAATTACAACCCTCTGAGAGAAGAAATTCCTCCTCATCTCTGTTTTAAATGGGCAGCCCCTTATTCTAAGGTCATGCCCTCTAGTTCTAGTCTCCCCCATCAGTGGAAACATCCTCTCTGCATCCACCTTGTCAAGTCCCCTCATAGGCCCCAAGTTTCGGCTTCAGTTGCTCCTGATTTTTAGGAGCAACTGGTGTAGAACGGAGTATCTTAGAAATCGGAATTCTCGGCATTTAGTTTGCTCCAGTTCTAGTCAGTTAGAACAGTTTCACTTTGGAACAGAATTTTACGCCTGTTTTCAAAGTTTCGGCAGTGAAAACTTACTCCAAACTAACTTAGAATGGAGTAAGTGAAGATTTTTGTACGCTTGAAAAAACCTTGTCTACACTTTAGAAAATCAGGCGTAGGTTACAAATTAGGCATAGGGAATGGTGGGGGGGTGGAGGGGGGGGGGGAAGGGAAGTCATTAAATTCTACAATCAATCCTTAGTTATACTTATACAAATATTATACAAATAAATCCAACCTGAATAAAAATTTATAAGCAAAGAAAAGACTAAATAAACCATGTTCCTACCTGTGTGAAAGTGCTTCAGGCAGGCCTTTCATGTTGGAGACGGGCAGCGGTGTGGCGTCAGTGTCTCGATGGCAGCGGCAGCAAGCTTCGAGCTGAGCTGCAGTGCTTGAGGCAGGCCTTCATTCTCTTCGTGGCTGGCCACGAAAAAGCAACACCGGACGGACTCGAGGCCATTCGGCCATGAGATATCAGCGGCGTCAGTGGCTGGCCGGCAGCCGAAGAATCAGCAGCGGACGGACGTGAGGCCATTCGGCCATGAGATAGCAGCGGCGTCAGTGGCTGGCCGGCAGCCGAAGAATCAACGCAGGACACACACAGCTCATTAAGGTTCTTGAGGCCATTCGGCCACGCTTTAGGGGCGGCGTCAGTGGCTGGCCGGCAGCCAAAGAATCAACACCTGACACACGCAGCTCTTTATGGTGCTTGAGGCCATTCGGCCACGCTTTAGGGGCGGCGTCAGTGGCTCGACGGCAGCCGAAGATACAGCAGCAGCCTTCGAGCTGTGAGGGGAACTGAGGCCATTTAGACAGGGAGAGGCAGCCACATCGACAGTTTTATATTTAAATTTGCAAAGTTGAATTGGCACTCTTATTTCTCCAAACACACAGTCCTTAATTTGCATGCACCAATGCAGCACCAGTTCTGCAAGTTTAGCAGTGAAAAGCTGAACTCACTGATTTCAGCAGGTGATTTATTCAGCAGTGCTGCTAAAAGCACTCCCTCACACACAGAAATATCACAAAAATTAAATTACAAGCCTTTGAAGGGGACCAAGAAACAAATCTTCACTTTTTCTCCAGTCCTTTTAAAAATGGCCGAGTGCCAATGTTTGTTTGATACGCGCAAGGTTGCCGGCACCACGAAGGCTCATTTAAATTGGACCCGCCCCCCACTACTTCCAGAATCGGCGCGAGTGTTTGGCTCCGCCCCCCGTTGAGAAGTGCGCGCCGCGCCAAGCAGAGTTAGAGCTCCGAGGAGCCGGAGAATCTCGGAGTTTTTAAGCACACTTTTAGGCGCGAAGAACAGGCGTCCAGCTCCGAGGTGCGCCGTTTTCGGTGCGGGCCGAAACTTGGGGCCATGATCATATATGTTTCGATAAGATCACCTCTCATTCTTCTGAATTCCAATGAGTAGAGGCCCAAGCTCCTCAACCTTTTCTCATAAGTCAACCCCCTCATCCCCGGAATCAACCTGGTGAACCTTCTCTGAACTGTCTCCAAAGCAAGTATATCCTTTCGTAAATATGGAAACCAAAACTGCACACAGTATTCCAGGTGTGGCCTCAGCAATACCTTATATAGCTGTAGCAAGACTTCCCTGCTTTTATACTACATCCCCTTGGCAATAAAAGCCAAGATACCATTGGCCTTTCTGATCACTTGCTGTACCTGCATTCTATCCTTTTGTGTTTCATGCACAAATACTCCCAGGTTCCGCTGTACTACAGCACTTTGCAATCTTTCTCCATTTAAATAATAACTTGCTCTTTGATTTTTTTTCTGCCAAAGTGCATGACCTCACACTTTCCAACATTATCCTCCAGCTGCCAAATTTTTGCCCACTCCCTTAACCTGTCTATGTCCTTTTGCAGAATTTTTGTGTCCTCCTCACACATTGCTTTTCCGCCCATCTTTGTATCATCAGCAAACTTGGCTACATTACACTCAGTCTCTTCTTTCAAGTCATTAATGTAGATTGTAAATAGTTGGGGTCCCAGCACTGAACCCTGTGACACCCCACTAGTTACTGGTTGCCAACCAAAGAATGAACCATTTATCCCAACTCTCTGTTTTCTGTTAGTTAGCCAATCCTCTATCCATGCTAATATATTACGTCCAACCCCATGACCTTTTATCTTGTGCAGTAACCTTTTATGTGGCACCTTGTCAAATGCCTTCTGGAAGTCCAAATACACCACATCCACTGGTTCCCCTTTATCCATCCTGTTCATTACATCCGCAAAGAACTCCAGCAAATTTGTCAAACATGATTTCCCCTTCATTAATCCATGCTGACTCTGCCTGACCGAATTTTGCTTATCCAAATGTCCTGCTACTGCTTCTTTAATAATGGACTGATTATAATCGCTCAACCATCAGTGGCCATGCCTTCTGTTGCCTAGGTCCCAAGCTCTGGAATTCCCTCCCAAACCTCTCTGCCTCTCGACCTCTCTTTCCTCCTTTAAGACGCTCCTTAAAACCTACCTCTTTGACTAAGCTTTTGATCATCTGCCCTAATTTCTTATGTGGCTCGGTGTCAATTTTTTGTTTTATAACACTCCTGTGAAGCACCTTGGGACGTGTTACTACATTAAAGGCGCTATATAAATACAAGTTGTTGTTGTAATTAATTCTCATTTTCAAAATTCCTGGCCTGTATTGTGTCTGTAAGCACTCTAGTAATGACTCCACGAAGTATGGTATTGCACTTGAACTGTTGTGACCTTAGTCCATTTATTGCATCTCTAGAATGTGGTATAGTCAGGTGAGCTCCTCTAGGTCTCCCAGTTGCACCTTCTGGTGGTACAGGCATAATGTATACAGTGTGAAGATACATTCAGTGGTATTATTTAACTGTACATTGAGTGTACAGGGTATATACATATATTATACATACACAACATCATTCCCTATGAGTCTTGTACCACTGGCCTTTGCACTATGTGCTCTAGCCCTTGACTTGAGTGCCCAAAGCCCTTGCACTGTCTGTGCTTAGGAATGGCTCTCTCCCTGTAGATCCCCAAGTCCTTATTGCCACGACATTGGGAAATGGTCAGCCGTGGACAGTTGGAGGTTGCAGTGGGGTTTGAGTGGGTTCTGGGTGTGATCCATGTTTGTCCATGGCTATATATATCCATTCCCCCGTTCCCACCCCCCCGCCCCCATATATAGACCATATGTGTGGCTCGACATCTGCATTTGCATACATGTACAGAGAATAAAGAATCGGATTTAGCAGTAGTGCAACAAGTACATTTTACAGGTAAGATACATACATGGTATCACAGTCTTGCCCCTGGGGTGTGGGTGCAGGTGGGTGAGGATGCTAGTTCCAGAGTAACCGGACTGTGTCCAGGTTGTCTGATGGCGGAACTGCGCCCCCTGCCAGCTGGGTGGGCTCAGATCGCTCACCTCGTTGAGTCTCAGGGCCGTTGCCTAATGGTGGGCAGAGCCACAGGAATGTGTGGCCTCCCTGTCCTCCTTTGAGGGCTGCAGGGTCTCTCTGCTGCCCTTCAGCGTAGTGGGAGCCTGGTCATTCCAGGTCCCGTCTGGAGGGCTGGAGTGTGCTGGCCTTTTGCTCCTGGTACTGGCCCTGGTGGCCAGAGAGATAGGGCCGATCTGGGGCAGGGGCCCAGTAGTGGTGTCTGTGCCATCTGCTGATCGCTGGCCCTGCAGTGGGTATACTCCCTCTGTGTGTGGCCACACTCCCTGGAGCATCACATTGATCCCGGAGGCGCAGGGTACATGATAGGGTAGCCTGCTGAATCTGGCTGCTTCCAATGGGAGGTTGCCCTTGGTTTTGTCGGCGTACATGTAGAACCCGGCATCACACATTATTTCTTCACTTACAGTCATGATACATTGGCTCCAACCGCAATCACCCGACTCGACATTGTTAGTTGTCTTTACATATTCGCATTTGTCAATTACATCTTTTCCCTGTATCCTTCCGGCATCATTGTTCAAAGGTACATTTAGATATTTACCTCGTGGTGCGGGCGCCATCTTCTTTCTCTCCACGAGGTAGGCTGCGGTGATCCTTTTCTCCCCAGGTTCTGCCACGGAAGTCGGGAAGTTACCTTCTACGCTGATCTTCTTCCTCCGGAGTCCTGCCACTGGAGCCTGGAAGGTGAAGTCTGGTCGTTTGGGTTGGATCATCTCGCCGTTGAGTTGTGCAGTCGTGTTGGATGGTAGGATCTTCAGGTGCAGTGATGGATCCAAATTTGGGGCCGCATAGAATGTCGATCACCGGTGCCGGGAGGCTTTACCAGCTCCAACAGATTTGGATTTGTTTCATCCATCATCTTCCTAGCAGCGTTGGACCATCACCAGCAACGATCCACAAAGGTAGCTTGTGCATCGCGCCGCCGTAGAACACCTGGACATCCACGCTGCCAACGACAGGGATGATGTCGTTTGTGTAGGTGAGCAGCTTCGCCTGGATCGGGAGCATTTTAGGTCGTTCGACTGGATTGTCCCAGAGTTTCTCGAAGGCCTCCTGATTCATCAGCGATTGGCTTGCCCCTGTGTCGACCTCCATCGAGATTGGAACACCATTGATTTCAACTTCCATTTTCAACGGAGAACTCTCGGTGGAACAGGTAAACACTCCGTATACCTCTTCGTGGGGCTGAGCTGCCTCCTGGACTCTCTCTTCGTCTTCATCAGCGCTGGAGCCCGGGTGATCGGCTAACTCTTCTGCGACTCAGTGAGTAAAATTTCTTTTACACATTCACTGGAGATGGCCTTTCGTGTTGCAGCATTTGCAAGTATAGTCTTTGTAGTGGCACTGGTGGGCCCTGTGATTTCCTCCACAGCGCCAGTTGGCCCCAGGTGGCAGACTCAGGGTTGCGGGACTCGGGGTAGCAGTCTTGCCTCTAAAGGGCGCCAGTCGGTTCACGGTACTCGCCGGGTTAGAGTCCTGGGGGTGTGTCATCATCCTCTTGGAATCATAGGCCGAGGCCATGAATGCCTGGCTGACGTTAATTGCCTTCTGCAGGGTGACTGTGGTGTCCGTAGAGAGCAGCCTGTGGAGGAGGCCCTCGTGGCCGATTCCAATAACAAAGATGTCCCTCAGTGCTTCGGTGAGGTGGTCACCAAAATCACATCATGCAGCCAATCATCTCAGGTCTGCAGCATATTTTGCAATTTCTTGGCCTTCTTGCTGCCGGTGTGTGTAGAACCGGTGTCTAGCTGTGAGGATGCTCTCTTTAGGTTTGAGCTGTTCCTGTATCATCGTTACGAGCTCGTATACATTTTAATTGTTGTCTTCTCTGGGGCTAGCAAGTCCCTGACAAGGCCATAAACGGTGGGTCCACAACTGCTGAGCAGGATAGCTCTGCGTTTATCAGCCAGCGAGGTTGGTGTGTCTCCAGCCAGGTCGTTCGCGATGAAATAGTGTTCGAGCCTTTCCACAAAGGCATCCCAATCTTCTCTATCAGTGAATTGTTGAAAGTTGCCAAGGTTAGGCATTTTTGGCGTGGAAATTCATAATTTCGTCACCAGTTATTGTGTCCGTAAGCACTCTAGTAATGACTCCACGAGGTAAGGTATTGCACTTGAACTGTTGTGACCTTAGTCCATTTATTGCAGCTCCTGAATGTGGGTACAGTAAGGTGAGTTCCCTTTTATACTTGGTTACCTGCAGTGTGCAGGTGACTGCTAGTCTCCACCAGTTGCACCCTCTGGTGGTACAGGCATAGTGTATACAGTGTGAAGATACATTCAGTGGTCTTAGGTAACTGTACATTGAGTGTACAGGGTATATACATATATTATACATACACAACATCTTGGGCATCTCAATTGTTCCCAGATCATTATTCATTTGTCCCGACTATCCCTGTCACCATGATTTGAAGACACAGTTTAGGCTGATGCTCCAGTGCAGGACTGAAGGAGTGCTTCCCTGTTGGAGGTGTCGCCTTTGCAATGAGATGCTAGATAGAGGCCACGACTGCCTGGTGAGGTGGATGTTAAAGATTCCATGGCACTATTCAAGGAAGACGAAGGACATCCTTTGGCCAGCATTTCTCCCTCAACCAGAAACAGATGATATGGCCACTGGTCTCATTGCTATTTGTGAGATGTTACTGCATGCAAAACAGCAGCTGTTCTTCAAAGTAACTCATTGTAGACAAAACCTTCCACCAGGACGCTCGCAGCCTTCCGTGAGAGGTGGGCACCGGAGGGACTGGAGTGCATCATTATCCCCGGCAACCAAATTTTAATTTGATTTTATATGTTTTAAAGTTTAATTTGTCTTTATTGCCGGGTTTTAGTGTCCCCCTCCCCTTTTATAGGGGGCACTTGTAAAATTTAGGATTTAGTGCCCAAAAAAAACACAAAACCCCCCCCCCCAAAAAAACCAAAAAAGGGCCTTGAAAAATGTTTGGAGTGTCCCCCAGATCAGAGGGCACTTGATTTAACTGGTTAGTTTTGTTTTGCAAAAGAGTTGTAGACAAAACCTTTTGAGATAGCTTTATAAATAAAGGCATAGCATACAAAAGTAAAACCTTTAAAATCACTGGGTTAGGTCCCAGCTGGAGTACTGTGTCTAATTCTGGGCACCACACATTAGGAAGGACGTCAAGGCCTTAGAGAGGGTGCAGAGGAGATGTACTCAAATGGTACCAGGCATACGGGACTAGTGAAGTTTGGATTGTGTTTCTCAGAGCAGAGAAGGTTAAGGGGAGATTTAATAAAGGTTTTCAAAATCATGAAGGGTTTTGCTAAAGTTAATAAGGAGAAACTGCTTCCAGTGGCAGGAGGGTCGGTAATCAGAGAACACAGATTTAAGTTAACTGGCAAAAGAGCCAGAGGGGGAGGTGAGGAGAATTTTTTTTATGTGGCAAGTGATGATCTTCAATGCACTGCCTGTACTGTTCAAGTGTTTCTCTTTGTGTGGACCAACCATCAGCTTTATCAATAGCTATTGAAAAGTGCAGAGAGTGAATCGTACCCCCATCTTGACTCAAAGAAGCAGGCGCATTAAGTTATGGATGTTGGATGAAGGAGGCAATAGGAGGAACTATCACATCAGAAACTGCAAGTATAGTATCTGTTTTTGCTGTTTTGCAGGTACAGATCATTTTTATTGCACCAGTGTTAAGAGAACAACAAAGAAAATCTTGCATTTATGTGGCATCTTACCCTTCTCTCAGAAACCATTTCAGAGTATAACTCATGCACATCACAGTGAGGTGTGTTAGCCATGGTTAGGAAGAAATACTGGCCTAGGTTCCCAAACACACTGCTCTTTAAAGCCAGTCTTCTGCCTCATGCAGTAACTGAATGGGCTGAACAGTGAACATTCACCACAAGGTGTCAGGAAATCCACACTCCGTTTAATCGCATTTTGCTTTTTTACCTTGCCAACAATTGTTGGTATTTTGAAAGGGAATAAATATTGACCAATCAGCCGTGAACTATCCCCCTCATACAATAATTTCAGGAATACACAGTTCCATTTTAAGTCACTTTTTTGAAATATGAGCAGTGAAATGCCACGTGATATTAGTGGAGCTAAATTAGCCATCAGAAGCATTTTGCTGTTGTTGTGAGGTGTTAACAGTGGGAGGGGGAGTGACGGGGAATGTGGGGGAGGGGTGCGGGAAGGTGTGATGAGCAATTGGTGATAGTAAATAGGTTGATAGAGTAAGGGGCTGGCAGAGTTAGGGCTAGTTGACACCTTCCCCCAACACATTATGGACAACCCTAAACCGCATCCGCACAAAGCGTAGCAGATGTGGATACTTGATGCATAAATTTAAAACTCTCCAGTGTACGACTCTGGTCACCCAAAATAGACCATGGAACATATAACGACTCGATGCCCGATTCACAAATACAAAGGAAGCATCACAGCAATACACTCCGCTACTTCTGATGCAATTATCTGGCTTGACCACCTAAATGTAACATTCTAGTTGTTGCTCTCCATCTACATCAACCATACCAAGCAGTTGTACCACATTATGAGGCTATGACTCATTAGCATTTTGTTCAGGGCTTTTAATGAGCTTAGCATGCAACAGATGTGAAGCTATCAGTGATATAATAGCTGCCTCAATGTTGCATTACAAAGGGTCATTCACAGTGAGTACTGAATGGGTCTCGGTATTTGATATTAACAGTGGCACAGTCACATGTGATGGACGTCAACCATCAAATTATAAATTGGAGAGGAGATTCGAAAAAAAAGTATTAAATGAAAATGCCACAGATATTAAAGATCTCGATTCATTCTTCCTTGAAATTGTACAACAGAAGCCTTGCTCTGCTTAGTGGAAAATTTATTTAACATGAACATTTGCTTTGGCACTAATTAATTCCCCATAGAATTATATTACGTGCTTAATAGGAATGGCTGTCAAAACGGAATACTCTGCTTGTCATAGCGGTCTTTGTAATAAATGGTTTTCATGTCGTTTGTTAGCATTAAATAACCTGAACTGAATGGCTTTGGAAAGGATACTTTATACATGTTTGAGTATGAACTACAACCTCAGGTACGTCTCTGCTAGGTCACAAAATCAGTTTGATCTCCTTTCAGATGTTAGGTATGGCAAAGCAGGATAAGCTAGGTAGCAATGCAATGGGGAAAGCAAGAATTGGAAGATACAGTAAATGATACCAGGGCTACAGGGGTTAAATTATGAGAACAGGTTGAATAGACTAGGCTTGTATTCCTTTGAGCATAAAAAGAAAGACTTGTATTTATATAGCGCCTTTCACGACCACTGGACATCTCAAAGCGCTTTACAGCCAATGAAGTACTTTTGATGTGTGGTAATGTATAGAAGATTAAAGGGTGCTCTGATCGAGATGTTGAAGGTGATCAAAAGAGCTGATAGGGTAGATAGAGAGAAACTATTTCTTCTGGTGGGGAGAGTCCAGAACAAGGGGGCATAAACTTAAAATTAGAGCTAGGCCGTTCAAGGGTGATGTCACAAAGCACTTCTTCACACAAAGCGTAGTGGAAATCTGGAACTCATTCACCTAAAAAGCTGTTGAGGCTGGGGGCCAATTGAACACTTCAAAACTGAGATTGATAGGTTTTTGTTAGGCAAGGGTATTAAGGGTTAGAGAACGAAGGCGGGTAAATGGAATCGAGGTACAGATCAGTCATGATCCAATTGAATGGCAGTCAGGTTTGAAGGGCAGAGTGGCCTCCTCTTGTTCATATGTTCCTGAGGAAAACTAACTCCTGATCCAAGCGAACTTAACCTGAGAATCTAGAAAATAGATTGAGATAAGAAAATCATGGTCTCAAAATTCTAATTGGGGCCTAGGTGGAAACCAGATGGAACTCTTGGATGGGGCCAGAAACACGGTAGCACCAGGATTCCACCTCATGTTTTATAGCGAGCCATTTTACAGTAGATAGGGGGCTCTTGGCAAACATTCCACCTACCCATCCCACATTAAGGGCAGGAGAACTGCTGGAGTACCCCAAGAATTTTGTGCTGAACATCCTTACAAGATTTCAGGCGAACTCACGTCAGCTGAGATTGCCAATGATCCCTCAAGACTCCAAATCATCAGCAGCCAAAGGAGTGAACCGATCACTTTAACCAAAAGCCCTGACGAGAAAAAAGAAACATTCATGCATCGGGCCCTTCATAGAATTTTACAGCACAGAAGAAGGCCATTCGGCCCATCATGCCAGTGACGGCTCTTTGAAAGAGCTGTCCAATTAGGTGACTGGTGGGAATTGATGAGCAGAATTTTGGTGGCCAGCATTTGAGGCAGCATTGTGTCAGGTATGCCAGGCTTCATCACTTCACTGTCTCTACCACCTCAGTACTGCATGAAAATGGATTGTTTTCTAAAGAAAAATCCACTAGCAAGTTTCTCCATTTCTCTGACACTCGGGATCAGCCTGTGATTCTTCTCTGCTCTGCTGCCAAGGCTTGAATGATTTCCTTCCGAACAAAACTGGGCACAGTACTCAAAGTAGACTAGATGCAGTGGAATGTAGATTAAATGCTGAAGTGAACAGCAGTCTTCCTTCAAGGGATCTATAAATACAAAGACAGCCACTGAGGAAAGCACGATAGCCAACGTAATCCCAATATCATTTTAAATGGCATGTAAATTAAAGAATTATAGAAAAATTAGTCTAACACTAATAGTGGGAGACATCCTGGTCAGCATATCATAATAGGTGTCAGCCATGGCTCGGTGGGTAGCACTCTCGCCTCTGAGTCAGAAGTTTCAAGCCCCACTCCAGGCCCATAATCTAATCTGATACTTCCACTGCAGTACTGAGGGAGTGCAGCACTCTTGGAGTCTTTTTGATGAGACATTAAACCGAAGTTCTCATCTGCCCTCTCAGGTGGATGTAAAAAATCCCACGGCACTATTTCGAAGAAGAGCAGGATAGTTATCCCCGGTGTCCAGGTCAATATTTATCCCTTAATCAACAGCACTAAAACAGAAGACCTGGTCATTTATCTCATTGCTGTTTGAGAGAGCTTGCTGTGTGCAAATTGGCTGCCACGTTTCCTACATTTCAAAAAAATCTTCATTGGCTGTAATGTGCTTTGAAACACCCTGAGGTCATAAAAGACACTGAATGAATCCTAGTACTTTCTTTCTTTTCTAATGTAGGAGCATGTTCATCTAAGGAATATTGGGACCATCAACAGCAATCAGCAGGGGTTTAGTAGTAATATCTCACACCTCATCTATTAGTGGATTTTTTGGAGGCGGTAGCTAAATTCGCTGGTTAAAGTTTACTCAGTGCAAATAATTATTTCAATTCTCAAAAGGCATTTGATAGGGAAGCTTGTTTAGAAATTAAAACTGACAGAACCACTGGCAAGTTAGCATCAGTTAGCAAAGGGTGACTGATAAATGGGGAAGAAAGCCCTGTGTGGGAGGTAATGGAACAGAACAGTGATTGCTGCAGTTATATCTGATCTCTGTTGTACTTGTAGGCAGAAACCAAATAATTAAAAGCTTTAACTGGTAGAATACTTATGTTAAAGAAAAGAAAAATACCATCTCATTATATTTCGAAACCCTTGGCAAAGGGCCCTGGGAGAACATATTACTTTTATTTCAAATAGTGACATGTGACTATTAACATACACTTAAATAGGTAGATTAATGCCTCGATCAAAGGGTAGCACCTTTAGCTATATAGTACTCTCTCAGTACCGCACTGGTATATTGGCACAAGCCCTTACATGGGCCTTGATTCCACAACTTGGGGTATTAATTTAGCCAAACTTGTAGAACTCCCACAATTTGAATTTATATAGCGCCTTTAACATAGTAAAACATCCCAAGGCGCTTCATAGGAGCATTATCAGATAAAATTTGACACCGAGCCATATAAGGAGATATTAGGACAGAAGACCAAAAGCTTGGTCAAAGAGGTATGTTTTATGATGTGTCTTAAAGGAGGACAGAGGCGGAGAGGTTTATAGAGGGAATTCCAGAGCTTAGAGTTGGAGGAAGTTACAGTGATAGGGAGGGGCAAGGCCATGGAGGGATTAGAAAACAAGGATGAGAATGTTAAAATCGAGGCGTTGTCAGACCGGGAGCAGAGGGGGTGATGGGTGAACGGGACTTGGTTAGGATACGGACAGCAGAGAATTGGATGAGCTCAAGTTTGAGTTAGTAGGCTGTGGGTTCAAGCCTCACTGTAGAACAAGAGCACATAATCTAGGCTGACACTTCAGTTCAGTACTACGAGGGCACTTTATTTCAAATGGAGATGTTGAAATGAGGCTGTCTGTTCGAGAGGATGAAAAGATGAAATAGAAACATAGAAACATAGAAAATAGGTGCAAGTGTAGGCCATTCAGCCCTTCGAGCCTGCACCACCATTCAATATGATCATGGCTGATCATGCAACTTCAGTACCCCATTCCTGCTTTCTCTCCATACCCCTTGATCCCTTTAGCCGTAAGGGCCATATCTAACTCCCTTTTGAATATATCTAATGAACTGGCCTCAACAACTTTCTGAGGTAGAGAATTCCACAGGTTCACAATTCTCAGAGTGAAGAAGTTTCTCCTCATCTCGGTCCTATATCCTTAAAATGTGACCCCTGGTTCTGGACTTCCCCAACATCGGGAACGTTCTTCCTGCATCTAACCTGTCCAATCCCATCAGAATTTTCTATGTTTCTATGAGATCCCCTCTCATTCTTCTAAATTCCAGTGAATATAAACCTAGCCGATCCAGTCTTTCTTCATATGTCAGTCCTGCCATCCCGGGAATCAGTCTGGTGAACCTTCGCTGCACTCCCTCAATAGCAAGAATGTCCTTCCTCAGATTAGGAGACCAAAACTGTACACAGTATTCAAGGTGTAGCTTCACCAAAGCTCTGTACAACTGCAGTAAGACCTCCCTGCTCCTATACTCAAATCCTCTCACTATGAAGGCCAACATGCCATTTGCCTTCTTCACTGCCTGCTGTACCTGCATGCCAACTTTCAATGACTGATTACCATGACACCCAGGTCTCGTTGCACCTCCCCTTTTCCTAATCTGTCACCATTCAGATAATATTCTGCCTTCCTGTTTTAACCACCAAAGTGGATAACCTCACATTTATCTACATTATGCTGCATCTGCCATGTATTTGCCCACTCATCTAACCTGTCCAAGTTATCCTGCAGCTTCTTAGCATCCTCCTCACAGCTCACACTGCCACACAGCTTAGTGTCATCTGCAAACTTGGAGATATTACATTCAATTTCTTCGTCCAAATCATTAATGTATATTGTAAATAGCTCGGGTCCCAGCACTGAACCTTGCGGTACCCCACTAGTCACTGCCTGCCATTCTGAAAAGGACGCGTTTATTCCCACTCTTTGCTTCTTGTCTGCCAACCAGTTCTCTATCCACGTCAATGCATTACCCCCAATACCATGTGCTTTAATTTTGCACACTAATCTCTTGTGTGGGACCTTGTCAAAAGCCTTTTGAAAGTCCAAATACACCACATTCACTGGTTCTCCCTTGTCCACTCTATGAGTTACATCCTCAAAAAATTCTAGAAGATTTGTCAAGCATGATTTCCCTTTCATAAATTCATTCTGACTTAGACCGATCCTGTGACTGCTTTCCAAATGCGCTGCTATTACATCTTTAATAATTGATTCCAACATTTTCCCCACCACCGATGTCAGGCTAACCGGTCTATAATTCCCTGTTTTCTCTCTCCCTCCTTTTTTAAAAAGTGGGGTTACATTAGCTACCCTCCAATCCATAGGAACTGATCCAGAGTCTATAGAATGTTGGAAAATGACCACCAATGCATCCACTATTTCTAGGGCCACTTCCTTAATACTCTGGGATGCAGACTACCCTGGGAATTTATCAGCCTTCAATTCCATCAATTTCCCTAACACAATTTCCTGTCTAATAAGGATTTCCTTCAGTTCCTCCTTCTCGCTAGACCCTCGGTCCCCTAGTATTTCCAGAAGGTTATTTGTGTCTTCCTTAGTAAAGACAGAAGCAAAATATTTGTTCTGCCATTTCTTTGTTCCCCATTATAAATTCACCTGACTGCAAAGGACCTACATTTGTCTTCACTAATCTTTTTCTCTTCACATATCTATAGAAGCTTTTGCGGTCAGTTTTTATGTTCCCTGCAAGCCTACTCTCATACTCCATTTTCGCCCACCTAATTATACCCTTTGTCCTCTGCTGAATTCTAAATCTCTCCCAGTCCTCAGGTTTGCTGCGGACTGGGAGAAAGCGGAGGAACAGTCCCGGCCAATATTTATCCCTTAATGAACACCACCAAAATCAGATTAACTGCTCATTTATGTTAGTGGCAGTTTGTTGTGTGCAAATTGGCTGCCGTGTTTTCCTGCATTTCATAAGAACATAAGAAATAGGAGCAGGAGTAGGCCATTTGGCCCTTCGAGCCTCCTCCACCATTTAATAAGATCATAGCTGATCTGATCATGGACACAGCTCACTTTCCTGCCTGCTTCCCATAACCCTTTATTACCTTATTGCTCAAAAATCTGTCCATCTTCTCCTTAAATATATTCAATGACCCAGCCTCCACAGCTCTCAGGGACAGAGAATTCCATAGATTTACAACCTCTGACAGAAGAAATTCCTCCTCATCTCATTTTTAAATGGGCGGCCCCTTATTCTGAGACTATGACCCCTAGTGTTAGTTTCCCTTATGAGTGGAAATATCCTCTCTACATCCACCTGGTCAAGCCCCCTCATGATCTTATATGTTTTGATAAGATCACCTTCATTCTTCTGAACTCAATGAGCATAGGCCCAACCAACTGAACCTATCTTCATAAGTCAACCCCCTCAGCTCTAGAATCAACCTAGTGAACCTTCTCTGAACAACCACCAATGCAAGTATATCCTTCCTTAAATACATAAACCAAAACTGTATGCAGTATTCCAGGTGTGGCTTCACCATTACCCTATACAGTTGTAGTAGGACTTCTCTGTCTTTATATTGTGGGCTAGAATTTGCAATGGTTCACCGCCCAGATTCTTGGTGGTATTGTCCGTTTTGGGCAAGAACCGGGTCGACAAAAATTTCCCCAGCTGAGGTACGCCGGTAGTTTCGGTGCACGCCTTTGGCTGAGCCATGACCCATAGGTAAATGTAATAAAAGTTTTAAATTGCTCTCGAGGATCAGTGGAGCTGGGCGGTAGGTAAGTAGGTCTGCAAGAAAAAGATACGTGATTGTTTTTTTATGAATGATTTTCCAAATCTGTTCGGGTGATTTAATTTAAAAGTGTCTTGGGAATGTTTTTGGATTTTTAGTTAGGTTTTTTGAAAACTTTTTTTTTTGGTGTTAGGCCCAACCCAAAGTCTTGGCGTAAATTTTTATAGATATTTTACATTTTCTTTAGGCATGCCCAATCTACTCTAAATTGCACTTTATTGTCCAGATTGGGCTGCAATGCCTATGTTTTTCACTGGGCCAAATTTCGGGACGTTTTCGCCGCCGATAATCTTCGCAGCCTTAGCAGTTTTTTGGGTGGCAATCAGGCGCTGGCGGGCTTTGGGGAAATTCCTTGTGCAATAAAGGTCAACATTCCATTTGCCCTCCTGATTTCTTGCTGTACCTGCATACTAACTTTTTGTGTTTCATGCACAAGGACCCCCAGGTCCCTCTGCACTGCAGCACTTTGCAGCTTTTCTCCATTTAAATTATAATTTGCTTTTCTATTTTTTCTGCCAAAGTGGATAACCTCACATTTTCTCAAATTATACTCCATTTGCCAAATTTTTGCCCACTCACTTAGCCTGTCTATATCCCTTTGCAGATTTTTTGTGTCCTCCTCACAATTTGCTTTCCCACCCATCTTTGTATTGGACTGTTCAGCCACCTCATTTTAATAGTGGAAGCAAGTCTTCCTCGATTCTGAGGGACTGCCTATGATGATGATGATGTATCATCAGCAAACCTGGCAACATTATACTTGGTCCCTTCATCCAAGTTATTAATATAGATTGTAAATAGTTGAGGCCCCAGCATCGATCCCTGTGGCACCCCACTAGTTACTGTTTGCCAACTGGAAAATTACCCATTTATCCTGACTCTCTGTTTTCTGTTAGTTAGCCAATCCTCTAGCCATGCTAATATATTACCCCAACCCCGTGAACTTTTATCTTGTGCAGTAACCTTTTATGTGGCACCTTATCGAATGCCTTCTGGAAATCCAAATACATCACATCCACTGGTTCTCCCTTATCCACCCTGTTCATTACGTCCTCAAGCAACTCCAGCAAACTTGTCAAACATGATTTCCCTTTCATAAAACCATGCTGACTCTGCTTAACTGAATTATGCTTTTCCAAATGTCCCGCCACTGCTTCCTTAATAATGGACTCCAACATTTTCCCAACGGCAGATGTTAGGCTAACTGGTCTATAGTTTCCTGCACTTCAAAAAGTTCTTCCTTGTCTGTGAAGTGCCTGGGACATCCCAAAGACATGTAAAGGTGCTTTATAAATGCAAGTTCATTCCTTATTAGAGCTACAGTCAATGGTAAATGAGAAACTATTTACTCCTAATTTAATCTGATATTTAAAAAATGATTAAAACAATAACATGACAAGAATTTCAAAGAGGCCAAATGATTTCAAATCATTCATTATTACAAAATAACATTATGCAAATCTACCAAGATATTAATAGGAGCCATTAGGCTGCACAAGATAGCAACAAAAATCATTATGGGCTCCGTTACCTTGGAAACAGTCATCTGTCGAGAATACTGTGCGTGTCTTTGAACAGTTAGCTTTCACATTAATAAATAGATTTGGATAGATGTTGGAATTTCTGAAAAGACTACAGCAACAACAACTTGCATTTATATAGTGCCTTTAACAGAGTAAAACATCCCAAGGCACTTCACAGGTGCGTTATCGGAAAAATTGGACACCGACCCACATAAGGAGATATTAGGATAGATGAGGAAAAGCTTGGTCAAAAAGGTCTGCTTGAAGGTGCATCTTAAAGGAGGAGAGAGAGGCAGAGAATTTTAGGGAGGGAATTCCAGAGCATAGGGCCTGGGCAGTATGGCCACCAATGTTGGGGCGAAGGAAATCAGAGATGCGCAAGAGACCAGAATTGGAAGAACGCAGAGCTCTCAGAGGTTTGTAGGACTGGAGGAGGTTACAGAGATAGGGAGGGGCGAGGCCATGGAGGGATTTGAGCACAAGGATGATAATTTTAAATTTGAAGTATTTCCAGATCTGGAGTCAATGTCAGTCAGTGAGCACAGGGGTGATGGGTGAATGGGACTTGGTGATGGAGAGAATATGGGGTGGGAAGCTCAGCTCAGGGACAAATAGGACGGCAAGCTGCAAACACTCTGGTTCAGCCTTAGACTACACAGAATCATCCTTAATGAAGTTATTTTATATAACAGGTGCCAGCAGATGACGTTGGAAATTAACATACAGCATGTGTGGAAAAAATAAACGTTTGAAGTGTTTTATTTTACAGAAATGACTGGCTGTGTTTTACTGTTGTGATATCTTCACAGAACACAGCACACACAGCTTCTTAACATGGCAGGCAGCTCCCTCAAAAGTCTCCGGAAATCTGCCGGTTCTGTTTATTATTAACCCTGCACTTGCAGTAAACAATACGTCCACATCCACAGTATGGAGCTACAAACATTATAAGCTTACAGACATTATACTTCTCCCTCCTTAATGAAGAAGTTATTATAACAAACATCATACATAACTTTCATGTTTATACATAACACAGGATATAAACTTATTTTTTTTCCATATTTACAAATTTAACTTTACCACTTGTTTTCTGTTTCAAAGAGGATACCTTCGCTCTCGAACAGAACCTTCCAAACATGGTGTCGAATCAAAACTCATTCGAGGCACATTCCGAGGAACGTTTTCCTCCACGGAATTTCCTTGATTTTCATTTGAACTCATTCTAACTTCAGGCTCTTTGTTTTCCTGACTCGGACTCAGACTTTCATTCTGATTCTCTCCTGGATTTGTTTCCAGTACATTGGATTTAGGATTTGCTACTGGTGTATCAAAACTATCTGATGAGTCAGAAGTAATTGAATCAATCCCACCTTAAACTCCTTCCATGTCTGTAGGTAAAATATGATCAATATGAACAAACATAACCTGTCCATTATCAAACATCTTTACCAAATATATGCGAGGACCACATATCTTCACCACTTTTCCTGGTAACCACTTTAACCATTTATGGTGATGGTTCTTCACTCTCACCTTCTGGTTCAATTTCACGCATCTCTCTTTTACTCTACCGTTATCATGATTCTCTTTCTGTCTTAATTGTGTCTCTACGGACTGTGCCAAATTTGGCTTTAACAACGAGAATCTGGTTCGTGGCTGTCGTTTGAGAAACAACGCTGCTGGTGTTCTACCAGTAGTTGTATGAGGAGTACTTCGATACGTAATCAAAAAATTAGCCAATTTGTGATCCAATGACAACTGTCGTTTCCTTGGATTTGGATCTAACATTTGTTTTATGAGGGCACATTTTACAATTTGTACACTGCACCATTTGAAGCAGGAAGTATGGTGGAACTTTGGTATGTTTCACACCATTTTTGCTCGTGAATTGTGCAAATTCTTCTGAACAAAATTGTGGTCCATTATTCGAAACAATCTCTTCAGGGAGGCCAAACGAAGAAAATAATTTTCGCAAAATGTCCAATGTTTTACTTGTTATTATTTTCCATATTGGAAACACCTCAACCCACTTCGAATGGCTATCAATCACAATGAACAATTGTTGTCCTTCTAACTCAGCAAAATCAATATATAGCCTTTGCCACACCCTGGGAGGCCATTTCCATGGCTGTAATGGTACTGGTGGTGGTTGCTTGCTTACCAATTGACATGTCGTACACTGACTCACGATGTACTCTATATCTTTATCAAGACCTGGCCATCATAAATAACTGCATGCAAAACTCTTGGTCAAGCACATTCCCATGTGCTGGTCATGGAGGTATCCTAATAATTTGGACCTGAATTTATTTGGTATAACCACTCTTGCACCCCACATGATACAATCCTTATCGACTGATAATTCATTCCTACGAATGAAGAATGGATGTGTTTCTTTGTCTATTACGTGGTTTGGCCATCCATTTGCAATATACTCATACACCTTTGACATCACTGGGTCACGTTTGGTTGCTCTACCAATCTCTTCAGCTGTGACTGGCAGTTCATCAATCTATGAAAAATAAAACACTTCTTCCCTATCGGGTGTAACTTGTGATGGGGAAGGCAATCTAGACATTGCATCAGCATTACTGTGATCAGCTGATCGTCTGTATTCAATATCATATGTATATGCTGACAAAATCAAAGCCCATCTCTGCATTCGGGCTGCAGCTAATGTTGGAACTGGGGACTTTGGATGGACGATTGCTGTTAGGGGCTTATGGTCCATAACGATGGTAAACTTACGACCATACAAGTATTTGTGAAACTTCTTGACCCCAAAAATTAATGCCAAAGTTTCCCTTTCAATTTGCGCCTAATTACTCTCACTAGCACTGAGAGTGCGTGAAGCAAAAGCAATTGTTCTCTCCTCCCCACTACTTAATACATGAGAGATCACTGCCCCAACTCCATACAGAGAGGCATCACATGCTAGCTTAATCTCCTTAGATATGTCATAATGAACGAATATGGTGCTCTCTACGAATTTGCTTTTACACTCCTTGAATACTGTATCGCATTCTTTTGAACACTTCCAATACTCCTGTTTTTTCAAAAATTTATTCAGTGGATGTAATACTGTAGCCAAATTTGGTAGGAACTTCCCATAATAGTTCAAAACACCCAAGAATGAACGAAGTTCAGTGACATTCCTGGGAGTGGGTGCATTTCTAATTGCATCCAGCTTTCCCGTGGTTGGATGTAAACCATCTTTGTCTGCTCTGTACTCTAAGTACTCCACTGAGTTTTTAAATAACTCACACTTACGAACAGACACTCGTACTCTGTGCTTCTCTAGCCATTTGAGGACTTCATTCAATATGTTATTATGAATTTGCCTATTTGGTACTGAAATTAGTATGTCATCCAAATAACATACTACCCCTTCAATACCTTGCAAAATCTGGTTCATCACCCCTTAGAATATGGCAGGGGCGGAAGACACTCCAAACGGTAGCCTATTAAATTGATATAGGCCTAGATGAGTATTTATAGTCAAACATGACTTGGACTCCTCATCTAGTTCAAGCTGTAAGTAGGCATTTGTAAGATCCAGTTTTGAGAAGATCTGACCACCTGTCAGTGTTGTGAACAAATCTTCTATATTCGGCAATGTATTGGGGACATTACCCTCTAGAACCTGGTTTACGGTTACGTTATAATCAGCACACAATCTTACCTTCCCATCGGACTTCGGTACAACAACAATGGGTGAAGCCCAATTACATCGATCTAGCTTACAAATAATGTTCTCAGTCTCTAGTTTTTTGAGTTCCCGCTCAACTTTCTCCTTGAGTGCATATGGTACGGAACGTGGCTTGTCGTAAACCGATCTAGCGTCCTTCTGTACCCTGACACTTGCCTTGAAGCCTTGGATCGTACTGGCTGTTTCGCAGAACAACTTTGGATACTTATTGATAACCTCATCCGTTGATGAAAATCTCACTTCCACACAGAAAATCTTACTCCAATCCAGCTTCAGTGAGCTCAACCAATTTCTTCCTAGTAAGGCAGACTTGTCTCCTTTCTCACTACTATTAGAGGCAAGTTCTGAAATTGATCTTTATATTTCAGTGGTACAGTGATACAACCTACCACAGGAATTTTCTCTCCCGAGTAGCCCTGCAGCTCTATCTTGGATTTCTCCAGTTGGAAATCACGCAATTTGTTGAGGTATAGTGACTCCGGTGCTACACTCACGAAGGCACCCATGTCAATTTCCATTGGTATCTTGAATCCCGCAACATCTATGTGGATTTTGATGCTTTCCGAAGCACTGTCCGTTAACCTCATGCTCTGATGACGTGTAACTCTAACATCTCCTCGTCCTGTTGTTGTTCTTCCATGCTATGTAGTCTCTTGGGATTTCTACTCATAGCTTTGACCGCTGGACTCATAGCTTTAAAAACTGGTCTACCCTTCAGTCAGCATGCCTTCGCAAGATGCCCAGTCTTCCTTCAAAAGAAACACTTTGCCTTCACATATGGACAACTTTGAGCAATGTGTTGTCCCAGGCACCTATAGCACGACTTCGACGCTCTGTTAGAATTTCTAGTTTCTGAGACTTTCGACCATGCCCGTCTTTTACTTTGAACCCGCAGGTGATTTACCTCGGTTGACTGATGACCATAATCATTATTTAATTCTCGGGAATATTGTTCGGCCATGCCCATCGACCTCGCTGTCTGACAAGCAATCTCAAAAGTCAAGTCATCCGCCCTCAATAACTTCCTTCTGATCACATCATTTTTCACCCCACAAACAAAACGATCCCATAATGCTCGGTTTTGAAAGTTTCCAAAATTACAGTGCATCGATAGCTTTTTTAATGCTATGATGTAATCACTGATATTTCATCAGCCTTTTGATTCTGAATCCCGAAACTATAGCTTTCAGCAATTTCTAACGGTTTGGGGTTATAGTGCTGCTCCAGCTTCATTAAAATCTCTTTAAGCATTGTGTCCTTTGGCTCGTCAGGCACAAGCAGATTTACAAGAGTGTCATACAATGCCGGACCTGCCTCCGATAAGAAGATCGCTTTCTTATGTTCTAACACAGCCTGGTTCTGGACTGCATTGTTTGGAACTTCGATTATGTTATTTGCAGTGAAATACATTTCTAGCCGATCCACATACGCTTTAAAATGTTCCTGGTCATGTCTATATTCACCCAAATATCCCAATACACCTGCCATTTTAATCTCTAGCTGTTCACACCATGTGTTGTATTTTACCTCGGATTTTTGTAGCTTTTTTCAAAGACAGAAACTTCCAAAGTCTTCTGTCAGCTGGCTGAATTCTTCACTAACAAAATTTCAGCTTTAAATCATCCAAAAAATTCCATCTTCCATCGCCAAATGTGATATCTTCACAGAATACAGCACACACAGCTTCCTAACATGGCAGGCAGCTCTCTCGGAAGTCTCCGGAAATCTGCCAGTTCTGTTTATTATTAACCCTGCACTTGCAGTACACAATACGTCCACATCCACAGTGTGGCGCTGCAAACATTACAAGCTTACAGACATTACAACTATTGCAACTAAGAGCTGGGCAATCTGAGTTGCAGAGGAGTAAGGTGAAGGACATCGCAGCTCTGACAATGATAAGTCTGTACTATGCTCATTAACTTCCCATGTGGTTAATGGAAGTGAAATACAATGGAGGTGATCTTTGACTTCTGTCCAAAATGGCGGGATTGGGACCAGAGTCAGTTTGCACCTTCCCCCCAGCCCCCCACGCCCACTTGCCCACCTTACCTCGCCCCCCCACCCTCCCCCCGGCCCAACACCCCACTGCTCCCCAGATTACAGCTTGCTGGCTGTGGGAGGGCAGGAAATCAGCCAGTGCCCATGCTGAGCCAGCAGGGCAGGTCAGGGTGGAAGATGGGGAGGTGGGCTTAGCCCGACGGTGGGTCAGAGTTATCTTTGTGGGCCCAGGTGGAGGATGCAATAGTGTTTTGGCCCATTAATAATCCAGAGAGCCTGAGTTCAAATCTGGAAATAAAAAGCTGGTATCAGTAAAAATGACCATGAAGATGTTGGATTGTTGTAGAAACCCAACTGGTTCACTAATGTCCATTTTAGGAAGGAAATCTGCCATCCTTGCCCAGTCGGGCTTATATGTGACTCCAGTCCCTCACCAAGCAATTAACTCTTAATTGCCCTGTAAAGCGAAATCCTCAGTTGTGGTCAACAAAGGATGGGCAATAAATGCCAGCCTTGCCAGCGATGCCCACATCCCGAGAATAAAGACAGTCTCCGGGGAACATTGCTGCAGCTACCAAAGCTGATTTTTTGAGTTTCCCGGAGCATTTTATTGAAGGAATAAATATTGGCCCTGTACACTGGGGAGAACTCCCCAGTTCTTCTTTGAAATAGAGCTATGGAATATTTTACATCCACCCGAGAGAGCAAACGGGACCTCGGTTTAATGTCTTATCTGAAAGACGGTATCTCTGACAGTGCAGTACTCCCACAATATTGATCCTCCAACAGTGCAGCACTCCCTCAGTATTGGCACTGGGAATGTCAGCCTGGATTATGTACTCAAGTCTCTGGAGTGGGACTTAAACCTACGACCTTCTGCCTCAGAGGTGAGAGTGATACCTACCCACTGAGCGACTTTCCGCCCGAAACCTACTGGAAGTTAAAAGCCCCCCTTCCACCTGCCCCCTGCACATATTTGACCAGTTATTAAATAGTCTTATTTCCTTGTTCGTACACAAATATTTGACAGCAGCAGGACAAGTTGAGAAGCCTGTTATAAAGACAGATGGGATTCTTGGCTTTCTAAGTAGAGGCATATGGTACAAAAGCAAGAATGTTGTGCTAAACCTTTATAAATCTCTGGTTAAGTCTTAGCTGGAGTACTGTATCCAATTCTGGGCTGCACACTTTAGGAAGGATGTCAAGGCCTTGGAGAGGGTGCAGCAGAGATTCACCAAAAGGGTACCAGGGATGAGGGACTTGTGGTGAGACTGAAGCAACTGGGATTATTCTCCTGAGAGAGAGATAAGGTTAAGGGGAGATTTAATAGAGGTATTCAAAATTATGAAGGGTTTTGATCGAATATACAAGGAGAAACTGTTTCCAGTGGCAGAAGGGTCGATAACCAGAGGACATGGATTTAAAGGTAATTGGCAAACTAACCAGAGGCAACATGAGGAGAAAAACAATTCTGCGAGTTGTTAGGATCTGGAAGGCGCTGCCTGAAAGGATGGTGGAAGTAGATTCAATGGTAACTTTGAAAATGGAATTGGATAAATAATCGATAGGGAAAATTTTGCAGGGCTCTGGGGAAAGAGCAGTGGGGTGGGACTAATTGGATAGCTCTTTCAAAGCTTGATGCTCTAAATGGCTTCTTCTGTGCTGTATCATTCTATGATTCTATCTTTCCGCTAGGACCTTGTTCCCAGCCCCGTTGAGGGGCAGCCCATTCCAGCGGCACAGCTCCTTCCCATCCCTGTACTGCTGACCGTGTCCTGTGAAATGGATCCCCTCCTTCCCACACCAGTCTTTCAGCCACGCATTCACCTTCCTGGTGTATTTACACACACATACACACACACACACACCTATCCAATGGCTCTTGTTCCCAGGGACTGGTCACTGCTTTAAAAATCAGCTACTAGAAGATTCTTCCCCTGCAGAAACCCTTGTATTATTTGGCTACATTAAGCTCACCACATAACAGAGTTTATGGAAACACCCATCATGTTGTCACTGCAAGGCCCAGTACATTAGTGCCCTAATATGGTGTGTTATCACTCCATCTTCATTACTACCTGAAGAAACTCATGTTTTTATTTTTCCCAGAAATGGATAATTATCACTGGCTTCCAATGCTCTCTGCAGGCGTTCAAAGATTAATCCTGACACCAACTAATCTGTCTTGGCTCAAAGAGCCTTGGCTTTGAATGGAGATGGTACCCTTCGCCACAGTGGGAAATTACTTTTAAACATTTTACACTAGGCTTTTTTCTCTGACTGGATATTATCTCAATATTTTTCAGTTTCACAGATCGTCAATCTATAATGATTGCTATTTGAAGCTTTTGATGAGTACCTAAAATTTATGACTAAGCTCGCCTGTTTGTGTTATAATTTTCAGATGAATTTTTCAACTCACATTTCAAGTTTCAAGATGAAGTGTTTTGGTATTTGTTAAGATTGGAATTCATAACATCTTCACGAACCAATTCAATTATCCTCATCATTCTGTCACTAATATTCTGGATTTAAAAAAAATAACCAGCTAAGATTATCATGAACATTTATTTATTTAATGACCAATGTATCAGTGGGTAGGACTGTGTAACTTTTCGGGCTCAATTTTCCCCAATGCCATTTTTTGGCACATTGCAAGAGTTACACCCATTTTTTTTGGCCCCGACTACTCCAAAAAAAATTTGCAAGTTTCCCAGTTCTATTTTTTGAAACTGGTGCCGCGCAGCCTATCCTGTAGCCTCGGGGTGGGGGTGGGGGTGGAGCCTTATGTCTGCACCGAAAAAACGATGCCCCCCCCTTCTATGCATGCACAAAAATAAAAATTATGTTTTTGATGCTGGGGGCAGAGCAATTGCGTTCTGACCAAGCACTGCTGGCAGGGGGCGGGGCTAGGACCCAGCATCAGTTTGAGTGCCGGCAGCGTTGCGCATGCGCGTTGGAGCGTGCGCGCATGCGCAATGACACACAAACATTGGCAATCAGCCATCTTTAAAGGGACATGCAGAAAAGTGATTTTTGAGTGTGGGGAGCTGTGCAAAGCCTTCTGACTGATTTTTTTGTGCCTGAAGGTTGCTGTTAGCAGTACTGTGGAAGAAATTAGCTGCTGGAATCAGTGAGTGCTGTTTGTTGCTGCTAAACTTCCAGAACAAGTGCTGCATAGGTGCATGCAAAATAAGGACTGTGTGTTTTGAAAAATCACTGAGTGTCAATTCAATACAGCAATGGAACAACGTCCACCAAGAACGAAGAATTTCTTGCATGAGGAAGGGGAGATACTAGTTAATGTTATTGAGCAGAGATGGCAGGAGCTGGATACCAGCAACAGAGGTCGCACAAAAGTGTTACCAAAAGAAATGAAGAAACGCTGGAACCTAGTTGCAGAAGATTACTGCGCAGTGGTGCATACCATGAGATCTGGAAGTCAGTGTAAAAAGAAATGGCACGACCTTGGTCAAGTAGTTAGTGTAAGTAATAGTTTCATTTTTCAATGGAATCTCAATTGTAAATGTGACCATCTGTATATGTCCCACCCTGCAGAAAGACACACTATGTAACAAGTAATATTTTAATCTTTGCAGAAGAAATTGGCCCACAACAAAAGGGAAAGAACTCGAACAGGAGGAGGTGTGCCAAATCTGCATCCACTGACACCCTTGGAACAAAGGGTCGCTGCTTTGATGAGTCATACCCAGAGAAAAGCACAAGCTGGGCCCGCACGCAAGGGAGAGGGCAAGTCCTGAAAATGCATCATAGCCCTTCAAATCAACTTGCTGCCTGGCCTGCTATGTGGGAGAATACTCATGCCACCCACCCTGCCCCCTCCTGTGCTGCTAACCATTTGACTGTTCTGTTGTATTTTGCAGAAGATGATGCCAATCCTGAAGATCCTGAAGATACAGAAGAAGAACCAGAAGAACCAGATGCGGACGATCCAGACCAAGGGTGGCTGCAGGTGTTGACTGAAATGTCTTCAGGGGAGACTTTTGAACTTAATATGTATCAGCCCATATTAACAGACATCAGTCTTTCAAACACTTGCATAGGTTCTGGTCCGACATTCGATGGTTTCACAGATTCCGAAGTTGCGGGTTGCAGTGGTGCTGATGGTGGTGGTGGTGCAATGCAGCATTTTACACCCAGTGCCCCACTGTCCCAGCCTGTGCCTCCCACTGGAGTGGTGCTGCCTGCAACACCCAGTGCCCCATCGTCCCAGCCTGTGCCTCCCACTGGAGTGGTGCTGCCTGCAACACCCAGTGCCCCACTGTCCCAGAGTGCGCCTCCCACTGGAGTGGTGTCGCATGCAATAGCCAGGGCCCCACCGTCCCAGCCCACGGCTCCCACTGGAGTGGTGCCACGAGGCAGACCCAGGCCGAGGAGAAGGAGAATCGAAACACGCTTTCCTGAGATGCAGTGTGCAACAGATGTGGGTCAGGTTATGGCATTGGGTATGGAGACCAAAGAGCTTACTCGTGGGCAGCGTCAGTGCAGTGGGTGAAGAGGCAATGGTACTGATGGGAGAAATAGCAGTAATGAGGGAGGGAATGTCAGAGGGAGTGCAGCGACGGCACAGGCCATCAGGGAGGGCATGTAAGTGACGGCACATGCCGTCAGGGAGGGCCTGGGTGAGGCAGCTGCTGCAATAAGGGCACACAGCTCGGCCAATCAAATTACACCCCCATGAAGAAGTGAACATTCATAGAGATGTGGATGAGAGATGGTTGCAGCCTTTCTTTGCTGCTTTTGTTCTTGTTCTTGATGTAACTGTAGTAACTTTTTTCAAATTGAAATTGTTTTGTAAGTTTTGTAACTTTACAACTTATAAGTGATCTTAGGGTTTTAAGTGATCTTAGAGTGTAAATGTTCTCACATTTTGTAAGTTATTTAATTTTGCACCTAAAAAGTGATCTTGAAGTTTCAGTGATCTTCAGAGTGTAAGATTTTTCACATTGAAATTGTTTTGTAACTTTTGCAACTTTACAAGTTTATAAGTGATCTTAAAGTTTTTAAGTGATCTTATTAAAGTAAAGTTTGATACAACAAATATTTTATTACACGAACGTGCAGTACATTGTGAACTTTTCAATAAAATATTTTTACATTAAAACTGAATCATGTTCCATTAACACAACACAACATAGGAACAACTCCAAAAAATAAACATGTCCATGCGGAACAGTTGTCGCAGAGCCCTCAGGCATCAGTAATTGAAGCGTTCACGGATGAGCTGCTGGCACAAGGCTCGAGTAATCGTTAAAGGAGCACGATGGACGGCCCTCCTCCGACCTCGTGCTCTGGTATCAGGCACTTGCATGCTTTCCTGATCATTGTCATCATCCTCATCCTGCTCTTCCAAATTACTATCATCAGGCACTCTCACCTCATGTGGGTCTTCTGGGTCCATTACCAGCTTCTGCTGCCTCATGATGGCTAAGTTATGCAGCATGCAGCACATAACAGTGAAGTGACCGACAATCTCAGGGGAGTATTGCAAGTGGCCTCTAGAGTGGTCCAAGCATCGGAAACAATGTTTCAAGATGCCAATGGTCCTCTCTATGATGCTGTGCGTCGGCATTGTGCGACATGTTGTGTTGACGGTCAGCTTCCGTCCATGTTACACTTAGGGATGTCATGAGCCAGGTGGCCAGGCCGTACGTACCCTTTGTCTCCCAGTAGCCAGCTCTGCCCTTCTGGCTGCTGCTGAAACATGTCAGATATAATGCTGTCGCGTAGGATGAATGCATCATGGGTGCTGCCAGGGTATCTTGCATCGACTGACATGATGCGCTGCTTGTTGTCACACACGAGCTGCACGTTAATGGAGTGGAAACCTTTTCTATTCCTGAACTGCTCGGCATCCTCCACAGGTGCTCGCAAGGTGATGTGGGTACAATCAATGCAGCCCTGTACCTTTGGGAAGCCAGCAATCTTTGAGAACTCCACAGCCCTGTCATGCATTGCTTGGCCGCTCATTGGGAACTTGATGAAGTCATTTTTCCATGCATATAGTGCAACCATGACCTGGTGAATGCAGGCATGCATTGCACGTTAAGAGATGGCGCACACATCTCCAGTTGTAGCTTGAAACGATCCCGAGGCATAGAAGGAAAGTGCAGCTGTAACCTTTGTATATATGTATACTCTGTACATACTATGCTGGTACCACTAGAGGATGCAACCGTGGGAGGCCCAGGCAGAAGCTGTATAAAAGGCTGTGCACCACATTGCTGCCTCACTCTAGGTTACAATAAAGAAACTAAGGTCACAGCAGTTCAAGCACAGCACTAGGCCTCGTGGAGTTATTCTACAGATAAGTACAGACATATTAACTGGCGACAAGTACAGATCACGGACTTACATCCAGAGATGGCTGCTGTTGGTGGTTTAGAAAAGTTTACAGAGGGTGAAGCCTTTACTCGGGTTTCGCTGGCCAGGTATCGTTTCTACACACACCGCCGCACCGAGGGCCAGGATTTAGCGGAATATGTCGTAGACCTACGAAGGCTCGCAGAACCGTGCGAATTTGGCGAACTCCTCAACAATGTGTTGCGGGACGTTTTCGCGACGGGATGGGACATGAAGTGGACCATCACCTTAAGCCAGGCGTTCATGACATCAACGTTGAGATTCTCCCAGAATCAAAACTCACTGGCAAGTACTGTGCAGAAAATAACTGTTGATCAATTAGTCCAACTCAGAGTCCGCCAAGGGGTGTAAATGTGAATCATTTAACAAGCTGGCATTGCGGGGGTAACCATCGGGTCCATCTCTGTCGATTCAGACACTATGTGTGCAAAGGCTGCGGCCAAAAGGGCCACCCACAGCAAATGTGCAGAAGAACTGCGACTCAAAATGTGGCAGAGCATTGGCAGGAGGTTTCCGATCCAGCAAGGACCACAAAGTACAAGCTAGAGAGGCGACTCAGCCTGAGGAAGCAGTGCACGGGGTGCACATCTTCACTACCAAAAATCTCCCCATGATGTGAAAGTCAAGGTAAATGGCATTCCTGTTTCCATGGAGTTGGACATGGGGGCGAGTCAGTCACTTATGAGCCAGAAGGCATTTGAGAGGCTGTGGGGCAACAAAGAACAAGGACCCAAGCTGAGCCCAATTCAGAAAAAGCTACACACTTACACCAAGGAACTGACCCCAGTTATCGGCAGTGCGAACGTAAAGGTATCCTATGATGGAGAGATACAGGAATTACCACTGTGGGTTGTACCAGGCGATGGGCCAATGCTGCTTGGCAGAAGCTGGATGGGGAAGATTCGGTGGAACTGGGAAGACGTCAGAGCACTATCTTCAGTAGATGATGCTTCCTGTGCTCAAGTGCTGAGCAAGTTCCCATCCCTATTTGAACCAGGCATCGGCAAATTCACAGGTGCCAAAGTGCAGATCCACTTGGTCCCCGAGGCACGGCCTGTTCATCACAAGGCTCGAGCGGTCCCTTACATGATGAGGGAGAAAGTGGAGATCGAATTGGACAAACTTCATCGCGAGGGAATCATATCACCAGTCGAATTCAACGAGTGGGCCAGCCCGATTGTTCCGGTACTTAAGAGCGATGGCATGGTCAGAATCTGCGGAGACTACAAGGTAACAATCAACCGAGTTTCATTACAGGACCAGTACCCACTACCCAAAGCCGATGATCTCTTTGCGACATTAACAGGGAGAAAGGCATTCACCAAGCTGGATCTAACCTCCACTTACATGACCCAGGAGCTGGCTGAGCCATCGAAAAAATTAACAGACATTAACACACACAAGGGACTGTTTTTGTATCACAGGTGCCCGTTCAGGATCCGCTTGGCTGCAGCCATCTTCCAAAGGAACATGGAGAGTCTGTTGAAATCGGTTTCACGCACCATTTCAGAATGACATCCTAATCACTGGTCACGACACCACCGAACACCTGCACAACCTGCAAGAGATTTTAAGTCGACTAAACAGAGTCGGACTCCGGTTGACATTTAGTGTGTCTTCCTGGCGCCAGAGGTAGAATTCCTGGGGAGGAAGATTGCGGCAGACGGCATCGGGCCCACGGACTCGAAGACAGAGGCCATCAAGAATGCACCCAGACCACGAAATGTAACAGAGCTGTGCTCGTTCCTGGGAGTCCTCAACTATTTCGGTAACTTTCTTTCAGGGTTGAGCACCTTGCTCGAACCGTTGCACAAGTTGCTACACAAGGGAGACGACTGGGTTTGGCGTCAAAATCAAGAGGCTGCCTTCAAAAAGGCCAGAAACATGCTATGTTCGAACAAGTTACTTGTATGGTATGACCCAAGCAAACGTCTCGTTTTAGCATGTGACGCGTCGTCGTACGGTGTCAGGTATGTTTTACAGCAAGCAAATGTAGCGGGCAAACTCCAACCGGTTGCATATGTGTCTAGAAGTCTATCCAAGGCCAAAAGAGCCTACAGTATGGTCAAGAAGGAGGCTTTGACCTGTGTCGATGGGATAAAAAAATGCACCAGCATTTGTTCAGACTCAGGTTCGAGTTAGAAACTGACCACAAGCCCCTAATCTCAATGTTTTCAAAAAGCAAAGGCATGAACATCAATGCTTTGTCGCAAATCCAAAGATGGGCACTAACACTGTCGGCCTACGATTATACGATCCGCCACAGGCCAGGCACTGAGAACTGCGCCGATGTCCTCAGCTGGCTACAGTTGCCCACCACCGGGGTGGAAATGGCGCAGCCCGCAGATCTGTGCCTGGTCATGGATGTCTTTGAAAGCGAAGGGTCACCTGTAACCGCCCACCAGATCAGAACCTGGACCAACCAGGAGTGTTATCTCTTGTAAAAAGTTGCATCCTCAATGGGGGCTGGTCAGCGGTCCCGAGAGAAATGCAAGACTAGATAAAGCCATTTCACCATCGTAAAGACGAAATGTCCATCCAATCGGATTGCCTCTTATGGGGCAACCACATCGTCCTGCCAAAAAAAGGCAGGGCAACCTTCATATGTGACCTAAACAGTGCCCACCCAGGCATAGTCATGATGAAGGCTATCGCCAGGTCCCACGTCTAGTGGTCTGGCATTGACTCGGACTTGGAGTCGTGCATGCGCCAGTGTAACACTTGCTCACAATTGAACAATGACCCCATGGAGGCTCCACTTAGTTTGTGGTCCTGGCCCTCAAAACCATGGTCCAGGATCCACGTAGATTATGCGGGCCCCTTTCTAGGAAAACTATTCTTCATTGTAGTGGACGCCTACTCTAAGTGGATCGAATGTGTAATAATGGCATCCAGCACGTCCACCGCCACCATTGAAAGCCTCAGGGCCATGTTCGCCACCCATGGCTTGTCCGACATTCTGGTCAGCGACAATGGTCTGCGTTTCACCAGCTCAGAATTCAATGAATTCATGACCTGCAATGGCATCAAGCTTGTCAGGTCTGCCCCGTTCAAGCCCGTATCCAACGGCCAAGCGGAGCGGGCAGTCCAAACCATAAAGCAGAGCTTGAAACCTTACAAACCCGCCTATCCCGGGTGCTAATCAATTATAGGACATGACCCCACTCGCTTACCGGGGCCCCCCTGTGGAGTTACTGATGAAATATGCATTCAAAACCACGCTCTCCTTAGTCCACCCTGACCTCAATGATCAGGTGGAAACCAGGCGTTATCGGCAAAACATGTACCATGATCGCGCGGCTGTATCACGTGACATCAATGTAAACGACCCGGTGTTTGTGCTGAATCATGGTCATGGCCCCAAATGGGTCGCTGGCACTGTTTTAGCCAAGGAGGGGAATAGAATGTTTTTTGTCAAACTGCTTAATGGACAAACGTGCAGAAAGCATTTGGACCAGACCAAATTGCAATTTGCAGGTAACCAGGAACTACAGGGAGAGGACCTTACCTTCAGCAATCCACCTACACACACCCAATCAGCAACAGACCTAGCTGCCAACCACAAGGATGATCCCACCATCTCCAACAGTCCAGTCAGATCAACAGCGCTGCAAGACAGCAGTGGCCTGACCAACTCACCCATGCCAGAAGTGACACTCAGACGATCAACCAGGGAGCGCAGAGTTCCAGATCGCCTCAACCTATAACTAACTCGCATCAAAGACTTTGGGGGGGAATGTTGTCATATATGTATACTCTGTACATACTATGCTGGTACCACTAGAGGGTGCAACACTGGGAGGCCTAGGCAGCAGCTGTATAAAAGGCTGGTCACCACATTGCTGCCTCATTCTGGGTTACAATAAAGAGACTAAGGTCACAGCAGTTCAAGCACAGCACTAGACCTCATGGAGTTATTCTACAGATAAGTAAAGACACATTAACCTTCACTTCAACAGACAAGGCAGTCAGTGTTCTGTTTCTCGGCTGTAAATCTGCTCTCAGCATATCACAGATCTCAACGACAACTTCTCTGTGGAAACGTAGCCTTTTGACACAATCAACCTCGCTCATGTCTAGGTACGAGCGCCTGACTCGATATTGCCAATGTGGGTAAGGCCTCCTGCCCATCAGCCTATGGGCTATGACGTTCCTGGTGTGGTGAGCTCGAATCAATTCTCTCCTATGTAGCAAATTGATGGAGAACCATTGCATAATCCGTGGCATTGATAGTGCAGCACCCACACTTGAAGTAAAAGTTAAACTTCCAAAGGTGCGTGCTGGCTGGCTGGATGGCTCTCCCACCGATGTTTTTCAGCCTTCCCCTATCCCCTGGCCGAACAGCAGAAAGATCACAGCTCGGTGCCTGCTGCCTCCAAGTGTGCTCGCCCTCCCAGTGTTTTTCAGGCCTCCCCTATCCCCTAGCTGAACGGCCGAAAATCGCAGCTCGCTTTGTTGCCTGCATGCTGGGGCTTTGCTCTGTGACCGGGCTCTTTGGACGTTGCCGTCCCAGTGTTTTTCAGGCCGCCCCTATCCCCTAGCCAAACAGCCGAAAGATCACAGCTCGTTGCCTGCTGCTGCTGCTTCGATGGAGATGTAGGAAAATTTTTATTTATTGATTTATTTTTTATTTCTTATTGATGATGGCTCTTTATTGGTGAAAGTGAAGTGTTTAATGCTTTGTAAAATCCCCTAACTTCCCTCTAACTTCCCTTTCCCCCCGCTATCTCTCGCTCCCTGCGCCTAATTTCTAAAATGTAGGCAAGATTTTTCTGAGAGTACAAAAATCGACACTTACTCCGTTCTAAGTTAGTTTGGAGTAACTTTTCGCTGCCTAAACTTGCAAAACAGGCGTAAGTGGTTGGTAACACCCACTTTTTGAAAAAAAAACTGTACTAAAACAAAACTATTCTAACTAACTAGAACTGGAGCAAACTAAATGCCGAGAATTGCGATTTCTAAGATACTCCATACTAAACTAGTTGCTCAAAAAAAATAGGAGCAACTCGAGCTGAAACTTAGAATGGATATCCTTTATGGAAGTGTGACCCGGAGCTTCTGGTCGCTTGAAATTTTAATTCTAAGCCTCACTCCCACTTTGAGCTCTCTGACCTCGGCCTCCTACACTGTTCCAATGAAGCTCAACGTAAGTTCAAGGAGTAGCACCTCATTTTTAGAGTAGGTACTTTACAACATTCAGGACTCAATATTGAGTTCAACAATTTCAGATCATAACCTCTACTCTCATTTTCTCGGAAAACAGGTGCTGGTAATGATTCTGATGTTTACATCTAGACCCATCTTTTGTTTCTTTACATCTTTTGGCCCATTACCTCCCCCTTTTGCCTTGCACTATCATCCCTTTTGTCCCTTAATCTCTCTTGCCTTCCACCCTATCACAGACATTCCCTTTCATTCTTTCCTCCCCTCACCCCCTTTCCTTGCATCTGTCCTTGCTTAAAACCTGTTACATCTCGAACCTTTTCCAATGCTGACGAAAGGTCACAGACTTGAAACGTTAACTCTGTTTCTCCTTCCACAGATGTTGCCTGACCTGATGAGTATTTCCAAAATTTTCTGTTTATATCCCTGGATGTAAACAGTTGCCTGTAATTATATCATTGCATGCTCTGGCCAGTAGGTGGTGCCATGGAGTGAGTTTCTGAGGTCTTTTTTCCAACTCCATCATGATCTTGTGCATATGGAAAACCTACATTAATCAACTGACTGTGGACAATGTCATAGGCAATTTACTCGTTATGTAATTCTTCAGACTTCTAGTTTGTCTCATCTGTTTCCTGTTGTCATGATTTAGTAAATGTGTTTGTGACATTGTCCAGAGTTAATACCTAAAGCATAACAGTAGTGCTTGCTTCTATTTTTATGGGTAACACTGGAGCTTTCAGTCCTCCCACCACTGGTGGCGGGAGTTACCATTTCCTCTGACTTCCCGTAAGCAAGGCCATGAGAACTTCACAAGCGTCACACGGAATGTGTAAGCCTAACTTCAAATACAACTCATCACCCTGGTGGAAGATCATGGTTTAGTCCTTCCACCATTCCATACTCTGTAAAAAGCCCCAGTTTTTGGAAGGAATGGCTGTTCCGCTATAGAATCCTTTCCTCCCTTCTTTGCTGTGGTCTTTCTCAGCAATCGGGTGACATAATCTGTTTGCTAAAAGTATTGGTTGGGAATGTTTTGGAACATTTTCTGTAGTTAATTGATTGCTTTTGACATTATTACAATGTCCTATTAATTCTTGATCAATAATTTAATAAGTTGAAAATATTGTTCGTAACCAGGGCTAAACTGACTAAAATTTTCATCCTTCATTTTCATGAGCAAACTTTACAGCTGTAGATACATCACCAATATCCCAATAATGACTCCGTATTCTATATACATGTTGTTCCAGTCTCAGACATGTTTTATTACGGATTGTGGATTTGATAAAAGCCAAATTGGACTATTGTGGGTCTCTTGAAAAAGAATGAGAATTTTTCATAGGTTTAGGATTTTTTATTTGTATTTGCTCATTTCGGTAAAAGATGTCACTGCTCAAACTTAGTCAAATAGTTGGATTTTAAGGAGGGTCTTAAGGGAGAAGAGGGAGAAGGAGAGGTAGAGGGTTTTAGGGTGAGAACTCTGCAGCATGGTCATGCAATGCTCGAGAGCCACAAAGATAGTCTATTGTATTTTTGTTTGATAATATCCTCCAAATTTGTCAGGTTTTCTTTTTTTAAATGAAAAGGATAAAAGCAAGGCCTATCTACAAGAGTCGTTAATTCTTACTGGATGCTGAAGAATGTTCAAGGAAACAGACTCGGGCATTTCATCTAAACTCTAATGCTGATAACCTGCATGTTATAAATTCTGATTGCCTCATAATCTGATATTGATCAAATTTACCTTATTTTATAATACTACCTTATTTTCCAAATAAATTTCATTTATGGTTTTAGCCTGTCAAATGACTGCTCTGTATTTGAAATATTTTTCACTTAACTAAAATATGTGTGGTAGCATGGCATGAGACAATACTTAATTTAATAGTAGTACCGCATAGGGGTGATTGTTAGAGCAGAGAAGGTTAGTAGAGGTGTTCAAAATCATGAGCGGTTTTGATAGAGTAAATAAGGAGAAACTGTTTCCACTGGCAGAAGGGTCGGTAACCAGAGGACACAGATTTAAAGTCATTGGCAAGAGAACCGCAGACGACATGACAACATTTTTTTGATGCAGCGAATCGTTATGATCTGGAATGCAGATAGAGCGGTGGAAGTAGATTCAATAGTAACTTTCAAAAGGAAATTGGATAAATACTTGAAGGTAAAAAAATAATGTGCAGGGCTACAGAGAAAGGGCAGGGGAATGTGATGAATTGGACAGCTCTTTCAAAGAGCCAGCATAGGCATGGTAGTCTAAATGGCCTTTTTCTCTGCTGTATCACACTATGATTCTATGTTAATCCCAAGGTCCATGCAATATAGGAGTGAAGAACGTGAAAGGATGGCTTTCAGATAGTAAGGGTAGGATACAAAAACTGTTATCAGGTAGTTGAACCATCTAACAGTGCAAAATAATCCAAAACAACATGTCCTCACAGTTTTATTAGTGGGATGTAAATGATAGAAATAGACTACAACTTGCTTTTATTTGGCACCTTTAACACAGTAAAATGTCCCAAGGTATTTCACAGGAGCGTAATCAGAAACAATTGTAACTGAGCCACATAAAGAGATATTGGGCAGGTGACCAAAAGCTTGGTCACTGTAATGAATGTAATGACTCAAAAGACTTGTTGCTGTAAACTGCCTCAGGTGTAAACCTGATCCAATTTTATTTGCACCCAAAGTAACCCGCGTGACATGGTACCCGCGCTTATATATCAGTGACCGCGCACGCGCGCGTACAGCCCGATGATCTCTGACAGTGGTGCCCCCTGGTGTCTGGTGACCCCAAGCATAAATACATAACAACATCCCCTTTCAAGATCTTAATATCAGTCTTTTTACAAATTAAGACTGTCTGGGACTTTCCGCTCACGAGTTGATCGTCTTAGTTCAACTTCAGTTCTAGGCGAACATTCTGAGTCAGTTGTGACTGACGGCTGAGTAACCGATCTGATGGGAGTGGTAATGGGAGTGGAGGTCCAGTTTCAATAATGACAGCAAAGTCCTCTGATGAATGAACATTGGTTGGTTGGTCACTGACTGCATCTTCCTCAAGTGGTTCCAGTTCATCCGTGTGCCGCAGTTTTATTTGATCAACATGTTTCCTGCATGTTTGCCCCTTCTTGAGCATGACAATGAACACTCTGTTACCTCCTTGGCTGTAACAGTACCAGCAATCCACTTTGGATCTTGACCATAGTTCAGTACATAAACAGGATCGTTGACAGAGATGTCATGTGACACAGCAGCACGATCATGATACCCTTGCTGACTATGACGTTTGTTTTCAAATCGGGATAAACAAGAGAGAGCTTGGTCTTGAGATTTCTCTTCATCAGTTGTTCAGCAGGGGAGACCCCAGTAAGCGTATGAGCTCTGGTCCTGTAACTGAGCAGTATACAGGACAAGTGAGTCTGCAGTGAACCCTGAGTTACACATTTCATACTCTGCTTGATCATTTGAACAGCACGCTCTGCTTGACCATTAGAAGCAGGTTTGAATGGGGCTGACCTCACATGTTTAATACCATTGAGTTTCATGAACTCTTGAAATGTCAGATTTGTGAAGCAAGATCCGTTGTTGTTCACAACAATGTCAGGCAAACCATGAGTAGCAAACATTACACAAAGGCTCTCAATAGTAGCTGCAGACGTACTGGATGACATAATAATACACTCTATCCACTTTGAATATGCATCCACCACAACAAAAAACATCTTTCCCAGGAATGGGCCCACAAAATCGATGTGGATCCTCGACCATGGTTTAGATGGCCATGACCAAAGACTCAACGGAGATTCCGCTGGTACTTTACTTAGCTGCATGCAAGTATTGCACTGATGCACACATGATTCCAGATCAGAGTCAATTCCAGGCCACCATACATGAGCCCTAGCAATGGCTTTCGTCATGACAATACCAGGATGAGTGCTATGTAGTTCACGTACAAATTTTTCTCTACCTTTCTTAGACACCTCTGGATAAGGGACGATGCATTGGTATTAATACCTTTGATTTCCGAAAACAATGAAATGAGTGATCCGTTTTGAGTTCAAAGCGAAGATGAAACAGGTACTGATGCATCTTTTTGACCCTATACACACAGGCCAAAGCTTCTTTTTCTACCATGCTGTAAACTCTTCCCGCCTTTGAAAAACTTCTCCAAGCATACGCAACAGGTTGTAGCTTACCCCACTCATTTTCTTGTTGGAGTACACAGCCAACCCAATATGATGAAGCATCATAGGCCAATACAAGACGCTTACACGGATCATAATGAACAAGCAACTTGTTTGAACAGAGCAGATTCTTAGCTTTCTCAAAGGCTCTATCTTGAGATACACCCCAGACCCAGCTGTCGCCTTTTCTGAGTAGCACGTGCAGTGGCTCTAAAAAATGCTCAATCTGGGTAAGAAATTACCGAAGTAGTTGAGTAGCCCAAGGAATGAACGCAGCTCCGTCACATTCTGAAGCCTGGGTGCATTTTTTATGGCCTTGGTTTTCAAATCAGTAGGCCTGATGCCATCAGCAGCAATCTTCCTCCCAGGAATTCAACTTCAGGTGCCATGAAGACACACTTCGAAAGTTTCAGCCCGAGTCTGACTTTGTCCAGATGATGTAGGATGTCTTCAAGGTTGTTCAAATGTTCAATAGTGTCACGACCTGTGACCAGAATGTCATCTTGAAACACGACAGTTCTAGGAATGGACTTCAGTAGACTCTCCATATTCCTCTGAAATATGGTTACAGCCGAATGAATTCCAAAAAAACACCTGTTGTAGACAAACAGTCCTTTATGGGTGTTGATGCAGGTGAGTTTCTTCGAAGTGTCGACAAGCTCCTGTGTCATATCGGCCGACGTCAGATCCAGTTTAGTGAACGACTTTCCACCGCCTAGCATGGCGAAGAGTATGTAACGCCCCTATTCAAAAAAGGAGGCAGACAAAAAGCAGGAAACTATAGACCAGTTAGCCTAACATCTGTGGTTGGGAAAATGTTGCCGTCCATTATTAAAGAAGCAGTAACAGGACATTTGGAAAAGCAAAATTCGGTCAGGCAGAGTCAGCATGGATTTATGAAGGGGAAGTCATGTTTGACAAATTTGCTGGAGTTCTTTGTGGATGTAACGAACAGGGTGGATAAAGGAGAACCAGTGGATGTGGTGTATTTGGACTTCCAGAAGGCATTTGACAAGGTGCCACACAAAAGGTGACTGCACAAGATAAAAGTTCACGGGGTTGGGGGTAATATATTAGCATGGATATATTGACTAACAAACAGAAAACAGAGAGTCGGGATCAATGGTTCATTTTCTGGTTGGCAATCAGTAACTAGCGGGGTGCTTCAGGGATCAGTGCCGGGACCCCAACTATTTGCAATCTATATTAACGACTTGGAAGAAGGGACTGAGTGTAACGTAGCCAAGTTTGCAGACAATACAAAGATGGGAGGAAAAGCAATGTGTGAGGAGGACATAAAAAAGTTGCAAAAGGACATAGACAGGCTAAGTGAGTGGGCAAAAATTTGGCAGATGGAGTATAATGTTGGAAAGTGTGAGGTCATGCACTTTGGCAGAAAAAATCAAAGAGCAAGTTATTATTTAAATGCAGAAAGATTGCAAAGTGCTGCAGTACAGCGGGACCTGGGGGTACTTGTGCATGAAACACAGAAGGATAGTATGCAGGTACAGCAAGTGATCAGGAAGACCAATGGAATCTTGGCCTTTATTGCAAAGGCAATGGAGTATAAAAGCAGGGAAGTCTTGTTACAGCTGTACAGGGTATTGGTGAGGCCACACCTGGAATACTGCGTGCAGTTTTGGTTTCCATATTTACGAAAGGATATGCTTGCTTTGGAGGCAGTTCAGAGAAGGTTCACTAAGTTGAGTCCGGGGATGAGGGAGTTGACTTATGAGGAAAAGTTGAGTAGGTTGGTCCTCTACTCATTGGAATTCAGAAGAATGAGAGGTGATCTTATCGAAACGTATAAGATTATGAGGGGGCTTGACAAGATGGATGCAGAGAGGATGTTTCCACTGGTGAGGGAGATTAGAACTAGAGGGCATGATCTTAGAATAAGGGGATGCCCATTTAGAACTGAGATGAGGAGAAATTTCTTCTCTCAGAGGGTTATGAATCTGTGGAATTTGCTGCCTCAGAAAGCTGTAGAAGCTGGGACATTAAATAAATTTAAGACAGAAATAGACAGTTTCTTAAACGATAAGGGGATAAGAGGTTATGGGGAGCGGGCGGGGAAGTGGAGCTGAGTCCATGATCAGATCAGCCATGATCTTATTGAATGGTGGAGCAGGCTCGAGGGGCCGTATGGCCTACTCCTACTCCTATTTCTTATGTTCTTATGTTCTTATGTCATCAGCCTTCGGTAACAGGTACTGATCCTGTTTCGAAAATCGGTTAATCGTGACCTTGTAGTCTCCACAAATCCTGACAGTGCCATCACTCTTCAACACAGGAACAATAGGACTGGCCCACTCGTTAAACTCGAACTGTGATATGACCCCTTCAGGTTGGAGTCTGTCAAGCTCAATTTCAACCTTCTCCCTCATCATGTAGGGAACAGACCAAGCTTTATGATAGACAGGTCTTGCATCAGAATCCAGGTGAATCTGCATCTTGGCTCCAGTAAAATTACCAATGCCCAGTTCAAACAAAGAAGGAAACTTCTTCAACACTTGAGCACACGAAGTGTCATCCACTGATGACAACGCTTTGATATCATTCCAATTCCACTTGATTTTCTCGAGCCAATTCCTGCCGAACAGTGTTGGACCATTACCTGGAACAATCCGTAATGGTAGATCACGAACCACACCATCATATGACACCTTGACTACTGCACTACCAATCACCGGTATGAGTTCCTTAGTGTAAGTACACAACTTGGCATTGACTGGACTCAGCTTAGGCTTCACAGCCTCAGTGTCCCACAGCTTGTCGAATGTCCTCATTAAATGCTCATTATCAACTGATTTGCACCCGTGTCCAGCTCCACTGATACAGGCACGCCATTCAGCTTCACATTAACGATTATCGGCTGGCTCCTTCCCAAGAACGTATACAGACCATACACTCCCTCCTCGGGTTGTGTATCCCGGCCAGCACTGGACTGGTCATCATCAGCAATGTGATGAGCGGCAGCACGCTTGCTCAGTTGTGGGCACATTCTCTGAAGATGCCCCACTTTCAAACAGCCATTACAGGAGTACTGTTTAAACCGACACTGATGAGGGCGATGATTGCCCTCACAACACCAACAGGGTGAAATCGGATTTGTACCAGTTGCCGGACTTTGAGCGGCTACAGGTTTCACATAAGCAGTCGAGTCGGCCCTGCCATAAGCAGCTCTGCCAAACGACGACACAACCTTGTTTACAGTACTTGTCATGGAGCTCCGATTCTTCGATGATATCTGCCTCAAATTATTATCAGTGGTCATGCATGACTGGGCAGTCGCGATGGCCTTGCTCAAATCCAGCTTTTCTTCGGCCAATAACTTCCGAAGAATCACATCATGGTTGATGCCTGTCACGAAGAAATCTCGCAGCATGTCTTCCAACACGTTCCCAAACTTACACAGCTCAGCAAGACGTCGCAGGTCGGCAATGAATCCCGACACATCCTGGCCCTCAGCACGAACATGTGTGTAGAAACGATAGCGCACGTGCGCATACAGCCCTATGACCTCTGACAGTGGCGCCCCCTGGTGTCTGGTGACCCCAAGCATAAATACACAACAGTCACAGAGATGGGTTTTAAAGAGTGTCGTAATGGAGGATAGTGATGTAGAAAGGTTTAGGGAGGGAATTCCAGAGCTTAGGGCCTAAGCAGGTGAAGGAACGGCCGCCAATGGTGGAGTGAAGGAAGTAGAGATACACAAGATGGAAAAATTGTGGAAGCACAGAGATCTTGTAAGGTTGTAGGGCCAGAGGAGGTTACAGAGATAGGGAGGGCGAGACCATGAAGGGTTTTGAACACAAGGATAAGAATTTTAAAATTTTCATATAATTATTTCCTTGAATAAAGAAAGAATTATATTTATTTTGGGTAAAAATAAGCAGAGTGGGTCAGGAAGGGACAGCGAGATTAATAAAGGCAATAGGACATCAGTGACTAAGGTGACATCAGGGAAAAATATAAAAAACTCAAGAGCTAAAGGCATTATTTCTGAATGCCATGAAGCATTCGCAACAAAATAGATTAATTAATAGCACAGATAGAAATGAATAGGTTTGATCTAATAGCCATTACGGAGACATGGTTGCAAAGTGACCAAGGTTGGGAACTAAATATTCCAGGATACTTAACTTTTAGATGAGATAGGCAAAATGGAAAAAGGGGAGCGGTAGGAGGATGGGATAAAGACAGCAGAGAGAAAGGATTTTAGCTTCGAAAATCAAGAAGTAGAATCAGTTTGGGTGGAGCTAAGAAACAGCAAGGGGCAAAAAACATTGGTGGGAGTTGTTTATAGGTCCCCAAACAGTAGTTGTAATGTAGGGCAGTGATTAAATCAAGAAATTAGAGGCGCATGTAACACAGATAATACAGTAATCATGGGGGACTTTAATCTACATATAGACTGGACAAACCAAATTTGCAGTAATAATAAGGAGGACAAATGCATGGAATGTATACCAGATAGTTTTCTAGATCAGTATGTTGAGGAACCAATTAGGGAACAAGCTATTTTAGATCTAGTATTGTGCAATAAGAAAGGGTTATTTAATAACTTTGTCGAGTGATTATAATAAGATTGAATTTTACATTACCTTTGAAAGTGATTTAGTTAAATCTGAAACTAGGATCTTAAATCTAAACAATGCAAACTACGTAGGTATGAGGGGCGAGTTGGCTAAGGTAAACTAGGAAGCTACATTAAAAGATATGACGGTAGGCAAGCAACGGCTAGCATTTAAAGAATTAATACATAATTTACAACAAATATACATTCCTTTCAGGAGAACAAGATGAGTTAAAGATAGTATTAGATCAAAGGAAGAGATGTATTATGTTGCCAAAAAGAGCAGTAAACCTTAGAATTGGGAGGATTTTAGAATTCAGCAAAGGAGGACCAAGAAATTGATTTTAAAAAAAGGAAAATAGAATATGAGAGTAAACTAGTGAGAGACATGAAAACAGACTGTAAAAGCTTCTGTCGGTATGTAAAAGGGAAATATTAGCCAAAGTAAATGTGGGTCCCTTACAGGCTGAAACAGGAAAAATTATAATGGGAAATAAGGAAATGGCAAAGAAATTAAGCAAATACTTTTTGTCTGTCTTTACAGAAGAAGACACAAAAAACCTCCCGGAAAAAGTGGAGAACCAAGGGTCTAGCAAGAATGGAGAACAGAAAGAAATTAGTATTAGTAAAAAAATAGTACTGGAGAAATTAATAGGACTGAAAATCAATAAATCCCTTGGACTTGATGGCCTACATCCTAGGGTTTTGAAAGAGGTGGCTATAGAGATAATGGATGCATTGGTTGTCAGCTTCCAAAATTCCATAGATTCTAAAATGGTTCCCGTGGATTGGAAGCTAGCTAATGTAATGCCAGTATTTAAGAAAGGAGAGAAAAAAACGGGGGACTGCAGAGCAATTAGCCTGATATCAGTAGTTGGGAAAATGCTAGAATCTATTATTAAGGATGTGGTAACAGGGTACTTAGAAAATAATAATAGGATTGGACAGAGTCAACACAGATTTATGAAAGGGAAGTCATGTTTGACAAATCTGTTAGAGCTTTTTGAAGTTATAACTAGCAGAATAGATAAGGGGGAACCAGTGGATATGGTGTGTTTGGATGTTCAGAAGGCATTCGATAAGGTGCCGCACAAGAGGTTTTTGAACAAAATTAGGGCTCATGGGATGTTGGCCTTTATTACAAGAGGATTCAAATATAAGAGTAAAGGGGGGAGAAATTCGGTCGCGCCTCTTTTGGTAACCCAGGCGGTAATTTTAGTGCCTTGAAAAAGTTTGCGCCTTCTGCCCTGAAATTCGTCAGAATCGGGCAAAAAGCTGACAGGGGCTCTAAACCAGCCATTGCACACTGCAACTGGGGGGGCGCGATAATGAAAGTTCGGTCGGTAAATTTGGCGGACCCATTGCGCATGCACGGTACTCCAAGTCAGACCCCAGGAACAGCCGAGTTTTAAAGGTGCGGCAACTCAAGTATAAGCTTGCGGCATTCGAGACTCTCACTCACCTGAGACCAGGAGGATGGATGCACAGTCAGGTCGACAACATGCACACCGCTTCTCGACCATGGCCCTTGAGGTGCCCCTGGAGGCCGTGGAATGGCGCCAAGATGCCCTGCTGCCTAGATGGGGTTGAAGGCCATCCCCAGAGTGTTCAGGAGGCTGTGCAGGGAGGTGGCACAGCACATCTCTGCCCGCGACGTGATGCACAGGACCGCGACTCAATGTCGGAAGAAATTCAATGACCTGACTAGCGACGTCAGGGTGAGTACCCATTATATTATCCTTGCAATGCCTTCATGTGAGTCTTACTGCTTGACACTGACCACACCTTCTCTATGTGTGCCAGGCCATGCTCATCATTGCTTAGACACCCTCAATACTCCCTATAGCCTCCCCAGACATGACCCGTTCATCCAAACGTCTCTCACCTTCTAGCTCCCGACTCAGCCTGAGAACACAACAAGACCTTAAGGGCTGGATTTGCGGCTTTGCTCATTTCAGGGCAGTAACAAGAACATAAGAAATAGGAGCAGGAGTAGGCTATTTGGCCCCTCGAACCTGCTCTGCCATTTAATAAAATCATGTCTGATTTGATCATGGACTCAGCTCCACTTCTCTACCCGCTCGCCATATCCCTTATCGCTCAAAAATCTGTGTATCTCGGCCTTAAGTATATTCAATGACCCAGCCTCCAGCGGGGTTGCACACCTCTCTTAAGGTGCTAGGCCGGCTGAGCACACGAAAATCCCGAGCTAAACAGCCGGCCTCCGAGCGCTCTAAGAGAGGCCTGGGGAGAAAAAATAACCTGGAAAAAAACACCAAAAACATTCCCAATAAATAACTCATGCCACCACAACATGAATCGCAAAAAACATAAAATAAAAAACAATCACACTTACCTGAGGTCGACACTACTTACCTCACTGCAGCTGCTACAGGTCGGACCGCCCGCTTTCACAGGCGGTCCCAGCACGGTGCTCTACGGAGCGCTAAGGTTCGGGCGGGAGCCGAAAATCAAGTCGGTATCGCAATCAACAGTGCTGCACACTGGGTCGCCGCTTCTGGGCGGTAATACTCCACGCCCAGCCGAAACTGGCTCCGAAAACTCCGGCGGTGCGCTGGAAGCCGGCCACCCGCCTGGAAGAGCTTAATGGTGGCAATGCTGCACCTCTGGGGCAAGAACAGAGGCAGCAATGAGCCAAAAATCCAGCCCCGCTCTCCATATGCGGTCACAGGCCTTCAGCATCACACCTTGTGCCCAGACCCCACCTCTTACACATCCACTGTGAGCTGCCATGCAGGCTGAGAGGCAGACACTCACAACTCACGATACCAGTAGCGAGTTGCTTACTACAGACAAATGTTGCACACCAGTAGCTACAGACCCAAAGACAACATCTTGTTTTGATCATTGCAGATCAAGCTCGCCCACAACAGGCGGCAGACAAGAGGAGTGGAGCCAGACCTCCAGGACGTCACCGCCATTGAGGAGCCCTCATGGGCCCAGCAGTCGGAGCAGTGGCAGTAGGACAGGCAGAGCCCCCGCAGGACACTGACGGTTTGTCAATGAAATGTTTGTTTTCTGTGACACCCCTCACCCTTCATCCCACATACCTTACAACATGAATCTGCAAAATAACGATGCCCCCTCCTTCTTGCCTTCATGGCCCCTCCCCAACTGCTACCCACACTTGTGTTGCGTTGTGCTGACAGATGATGAACCAAATGTGCCGCAGCCTGCCCGTCAGCCAGCGTCCTCACACAAGGGGGAGGATGCCGGGACGTGTGTGGCCACTGACCGGGACCCAACCCCAGTGCCGCGAGTGGGGACACCAGCTCGGTGGAGGACACCAGCAACTTCCGGGCCTCCCCAGATGCTGATGTTTTTGAACCCAGTGGCCTGCGGCAACGTGCAGCGCGAGGGGAAGCTCGGGGGCCAGCTTTCCGGAGGGTAAGTCGGCCCAGGAGTCCTGCTAAGAGTCAGGCAGATGAGGACCTCGATTGGGAGGCTATGAACAGGGAGTCATCGCAGAAGCACCGTGAGATGATGGGTGCATCGTGGATGGTGCCGCAGAGCGGAGCTGCACTTGGTGTGAATGTGGGCGGAGGCTGCTTCCAGCACGGGCCGCACTGCTCAGTAGTCCACTGAGACCATCCTTGTCCATCTAGACCAGCAAACGGCCTCAACGAGCGACAGTGGGGTCCCAGAGGTGATAGAACGTGCCACAGTTGATATGGCAGCAGCCTTGACATCACAGGCCGAAGCCACGCAAGGTCTTTGTGATGTCATGCAGACACCGTTGAGGCAGAGGGCTGGGAAATGCCATCGGAAAACACACTGATTAAGGGTGTCCCCGTGCGTCCCATTTACATCATGGTGGATTTGTTATTCATATGTTGTATAACTTGAAGGGGTGGGTGCTTCATTTTGTTTCATTTGAGGGGGTGGGATTTTGGGGGTTGTTGGAGGGAAGCATTGCAATTAAAATGTAAGTTTGACTGTTTTCTTCAGCCTCTGGTGTATTGTTTCGTAGATGTGGCCTTATCATGACACAATGCGCAGTCATTATTAGCTCCCTCCATTTAAGCGAAGCGCTCGCTTATGAGCCTCCGCGGAATAGACCTGCCTCCGCCAACATTGGCCGCTGCCTCCTTCGTGACTGCTGCTGGTTGTCGTCGTCTTGCTGGACATTCAGAGCGTCGACAGGCACCTGTTCCTACTCCTCCTTCTCCCCCATCCCCCCCTCCTCCTCCTCCTACTCCCCCTTCTCCCCCTCCTTCTCCTCATCCTCCTGAGTTGGGCCTGCGATCCCCACTGGCAAGGCCTGGGCCCTCATGATGGCCAAGTTGTGCAGCATGCAGCACACCACAATGACTAGTGAGACCTGTTGAGGGAAGTATTGAAGGTTGCCTTCAGAGCAGTCGAAGCATCGGAATCGCTGCTTCAGCAATCCTATAGTCTGCTCTATGATGTTGTGGGTGGCGGCATGGCTTTCATTATAGTGTTCCTACAGCTCTGTGGTGGGGTTGCGGAGGGGGTTCATTAGCCAGGTGGCCAGCCGTATCCCTTGTCCTCGAGCAGCCAGCCTCGGACTTGCTGTGGGAGCTGAAACAATCGAGGAACCGTGCCCTCCCGCAGGATAAAGGCATCATATGCGCTTCCAGGATAGCAAGCATTGACTGCAAGAATGCACTGCGTGTGGTCACACACCAGCTGCACATTTAGGGAGTGGTATCCATTTCTGTTTCTGAATACCTCTGTATTCTGGAATGGTGCTTGCAAGACCACGAGCATGCAGTCAATTGCTCCTTGCACCCTCGGGAAGCCCGCTATCCTGCCAAACGCACATGCGCGCTCATCCTGTTTCTCCCTGGTCATCGGGTAGGTCATGAAGTTCATTCAACAGGTGTACAGAGCCTGTGTGACATCGCGGATGCAGCGATGTGCTGTAAATTGTGAGATGCCGCATATGTTCCCTGATGCAGCCTGGAAGGAGCCGGAGGCATAGAAGGTGAATGCCACCGTGACCTTCACTGTGATGGGCAGCGCAGTCCTGGTACCGATGTGAGGCTGCAGGCCTTCCTGCAGGAGATGGCATATCTCTGTAATGACCTCCTTTCAGAAGCGCAGCCTTCTGACCCACTGCTCCTCGGACAGGTCCAGGTATGAGCTTTGCCGCCGGTAAAGCCGTGGGGGGATAAGAGCTCCTGCCCCGATGTCTAGCGGGTCTCCTCCTTCAGCCGCCAACATGGCCAACAGCCCTTCTCTCTTCACGACGCCTTGTGAGAGAATGTAAAGTGTGATACTGGCGAACTAGTAATGCCCACATTAAAGTTTTAGAAATAAGTTTCTCTCAAGCTGAACTGGTATATCTGTCTGCCGCGACAAACATGGAGGCTCACCAATGTGCTGTGTATAAACGTTACACTGACTATGACCTCCAACGGATGCGCTTCCTCATCCCTTTAAGTATACACCAATTAGCGACTCTGCAACCTTGTACTGACTGCTTTTCCAGCCGTTGTTCTTGGCAACCGCTAAATGAGGTAGCCGCACCTAATTTACCGACCGTGGCGCAAGCGTGGTCATTGCACTAGGACTAATGTCAGGATCGCACTGATCATCAGCAGCCAGGCACTACTGGTTTGTGCCTCCGGTGAGCCGCTAATGAATCTTTGGTCGGGGCGCTAAAAGCTGCACTCCCATTCGGTAACCTCTTACCCTCCCATTAGCATCCACTCTGGCCGCTAACTGAGCCTTAGACAACCGAAAATCCAGCCCAAGATGTCTTACTGCAATTAAATAGGGCCCTGGTGAGACCACACCTGGAGTATTGTGTACAGTTTTGGTCTCCTTACCTAAGGAAGGAAATACTTGCCATAGAGGGAGTGCAACGAAGGTTCATCAGACTGATTTGTAGGATGGGGGGATTGTCCGATGAGGAGAGATTGAGTAGACTAAGCCCATATTCTCAAGAGTTTAGATAACTGAGAGATGATCTCATTGAAACATACAAAATTCTTACAGGGCTTGACAGGGTAAATGCAGGGAGGACATTTCCCCTGGCTGGGGAGTCTCAAACCAAGGGTCACAATCTCAGAATAAAGGGTCGGCCATTTAGGACTGAGATGAGGAGAAACTTTTTCACTCAGAGGGTGGTGAACCTTTGGAATTCTTTAACCCAGAGGGGTGTGGAGGCTCAGTCGTTGAATATATTCACGACAGAGATCAATAGAATTTTGGATATTAAAGGAATCAAGGGATATGAGGAAAGTGCAAGAAAGTAAAGTTGAGGTACTAGATCAGCCATTGAATGGTGGAGCAGGCTCGAGGGGCCGAATGACCTACTCTTGCTCCTATTTTTTATGTTCTTATATCGCAACTTTTATACCCTCAGGGTGTCCCAAAGTGCTTAGAAACATAGAAACATAGAAACATAGAAATCTACGTTGCGGAAGGAGGCCATTTCGGCACATCGTGTCCGCGCCGGCAACAAAGAGCCACACGGCCTTTGGTCAGCAGTCCTAAAGTTACATATAAACCAATGAACAATGAACAATGGCGGAAGGATAACGAGCACCCAGCCCAACCAGTCCACCCCACACAACTGCGACACCCCTTGTACCAAAACATTCTACACTCCACCCCAACCGAAGCCATGTGATCTCTTGGGAGAGGCAAAAAACAGATAAAAACCCATGCCAATTGAGGGAAGAAAATCTGAGAAATTCCTCTCTGACCCATCCAGGTGATCGAAACTGGTCCAGGAGATCACCATGGCTGTATTCGATTCCCTGTAGTACTTCCTATCTGCGCCAGCCAACAAGAGGTTATCCAGTCTAATCCCACTTACCAGCTCTAGTTTTGTAACCCTACAAGTTATGGCACTTTAAGTGACTATCGAAGCACCTTTTAAATATGGTGAGGGTTTCTGCATCCATCTCCTTTCCAGGCAGTGAGTTCCAGACACCCACAACTCTCTGCTTGAATAAGCCTCCCCTCAAATCCCCTCTGAACCTTCCACCAACCACCTTAAAACTATGCTCCCTCATAATTGACCCCTCCACCAAAGGAAATAGGCCCTTGCTATCCACTATTTCCAGGCCCCTCATAAATCTTTTACACCTCAATGAGGTTTCCTCTCAACCTTCTCTGTTCCAATGAGAACAAACACAGCCTATCCAATCTGTCCTCATAACTAAGATTCTATACTCCAGGCAGCATCCTAGTAAATCTCCTCTGCACCCTCTCTAGTGCAATCACGTCCTTCCTAATAATAAGGCGACCAGAACTGCAAGCAGTACTCCAGCTGTGGCTTAACCAGAGTATTATACAATTTAAGCATAACCTCCCTGATCTCGTATTCTATGCTTTGACCAGTAAAGGCAAGCATTCTATATGCCTTCTTAGTAACTTTATCCACCTGGCCTGCTACTTTCAGGGATCTGTGGAAAGGCACTCCAAGGTACCTTTGTTCACAGAAACAAAGAAGCATAGAAAAATAGAAACCTAGAAAATAGGTGCAAGAGTAGGCCATTCGGCCCTTCGAGCCTGTACTACCATTCAATAAGATCATGGCTGAACATTCATCTCAGTACCCCCTTCCTGCTTTCTCTCCATACCCCTTGATTCCTTTAGCCATAAGGGCTATATCTACCTCCCTCTTGAATATATCCAATGAACTGGCATCAACAACTCTCTGTGGTAGAGAATTCCACAGGCCAACAACTCTCTGAGAGAAGAGGTTTCTCCTCATCTCAGTCCTAAATGGCTTACCCCTTATCCTTAGACTGTGACCCCTGGTTCTGGACTTCTCCAACATTGGGAACATTCTTCCTGCATCTAATCTGTCCAGTTCCGTCAGAATTTTATATGTTTCTATGAGATCCCCTCTCATTCTTCTTAACTCCAGTGAATACAGGCCCAGTCGATCCAGTCTCTCCTCATATGTCAGTCCTGCCATCCCAGGAATCAGTCTGGTGAACCTTCGCTGCACTCCCTCAATAGCAAGAACGTCCTTCCTCAGATTAGGAGAACAAAACCAAACATAATATTCCAGGTGAGACCTCACCAAGGCCCTGTACAACTGCAGTAAGATCTCCCTGCTCCTATACTCAAATCCCCTAGCTAAGAAGGCCAACAAGCCATTTGCCTTCTTCACCACCTGCTGTACCTGCATGCCAACTTTCAACGACTGATATACCATGACACACAGGTCTCGGTGCACCTCCCCTTTTCCTAATCTGCCGCCATTCAGATAATATTCTGCCTTCGTGTTTTTGCCCCCAAAGTGGACAACCTCACATTTATCCACATTATACTGCATCTGCCATGCATTTTCTCACTCACCTAACCTGTCCATGTCACTCTGCAGCCTCTTAGCATCCTCCTCACAGCTCACACTGCTGCCCAGCTTAGTGTCGTCTGCAAACTTGGAGATATTACATGCAATTCCTTCATCTAAATCATTGATGTATATTGTAAATAGTTGGGGTCCCAGCACTGAGCCCTGTGCCACCCCACTAGTCACTGCCTGCCATTCTGAAAAGGACCTGTTTATCCCGACTCTCTGCTTCCTGTCTGCCAACCAGTTCTCTATCCACGTCAATACATTACCCCCAATAGATGTGCTTTAGCTTTGCACATCAATCTCTTGTGTGGGACCTTGTCAAAAGCCTTTTGAAAGTCCAAATACAACACATCCACTCGTTCTCCCTTGTCTAGTTACATCCTCAAAAAATTCGAGAAGGTTTGTCAAACATGATTTCCCTTTCATAAATCCATGCTGACTCGGTCCGATCCTGTCACTGCTTTCCAAATGCGCTGTTATTTCACCTTTAATAATTGATTCCAACATTTTCCCCACTACTGATGTCATAGAAATATAGAAACATAGAAAATAGGTGCACGAGTAGACTATTCAGCCCTTCGAACCTGCACCACCATTCAATTAGATCATGGCTGATCATGCATCTCAGTACCCCTTTCCTGCTTTCTCTCCTTACCCCTTGATCCCTTTAGCCGTAAGAGCCATATCTAATTCCCTCTTGAATATATTCAATGAACTGCCCTCAACATCTCTCTGTGGTAGGGACTTCCACAGGTTAACAACTCTCTGAGTGAAGAAGTTTCTCCTCATCTCAATCCTAAATGGCTTACCCCTGATCCTTAGACTGTGTCCCCTGGTTCTGGACTTCCCCAACATCGGGAACATACTTCCTGCATCTAACCTGTTCAGTTCCATCAGAATTTTATATGTTTCTATGAGATCCCCTCTCATTCTTCTTAACTCCAGTGCATACAGGCCCAGTCGATCCAGTCTCTCCCCATATGTCAGTCCTGCCATCCTGGGAATCAGTCTGGTGAACCTTCGCTGCACTCCCTCAATAGCAAGAAAGTCCTTCCTCAGATTAGGAGACCAAAACGAAACACAATATTCCAGGTGAGGCCTCACCAAGGCCCTGTACAACTGCAGTAAGACCTCCCTGCTCCTGTACTCAAATCCCCGGGCTACGAAGGCCAACATACCATTTGCCTTCTTCACCGCTTGCTGTATCTGCATGCCAACTTTAAATGACTGATGTACCATGACACCCAGGTGTTGCACCTCCCTTTTTCCTAATCTGCCACCATTCAGATAATATTCTGCCTTCATGTTTTTGCCACCAAAGTGGATAAGCTCACATTTATCCACATTATGGAGGGGGATGACCGCAGGGGACCTCTGCACTACCTTCCTTCTGCTGCTCTGCCTGATGTTCACCCATTCACTATCTGCCTGAGTAACCTTTATCTGCGGTATGACCAACTCACTAAACGTGCTATTCACGACATCCTCAGCATCGCGGATGCTCCAGATTGAATCCATGCGCAGCTCCAGTGCTGCAATGCAGTCTGTCAAGAGCTGCAGCTGGATGCACTTCCTGCACATGTAGTCGTCAGGGACACTGGGTGCGTCCCTGACTTCCCACATAGCACAGAAGGAACATAATATGGGTCTGTGCTTTCCTGCCATGATGTCACATAAGAACAAAAGAACATAAGAATTAGGAACAGGAGTAGGCCATCTAGCCCCTCGAGCCTGCTCCGCCATTCAACAAGATCATGGCTGATCTGGCTGTGGACTCAGCTCCACTTCCCCGCCCGCTCCCCGTAACCCTTAATTCCCTTATTGGTTAAAAATCTATCTATCTGTGATTTGAATACATTCAATGAGCTAGCCTCAACTGCTTCCTTGGGCAGAGAATTCCACAGATTCACAACCCTCTGGGAGAAGAAATTCCTTCTCAACTCGGTTTTAAATTGGCTCCCCCGTATTTTGAGGCTGTGCCCCCTAGTTCTATTCTCCACAAACAGTGGAAACAACCTCTCTGCCTCTATCTTGTCTATCCCTTTCATTATTTTAAATGTTTCTATAAGATCACCTCTCATCTTTCTGAACTCCAATGAGTAAAGACCCAGTCTGCTCAATCTATCATCATAAGGTAACCCTCTCATCTCCGGAATCAGCCTAGTGAATCGTCTCTGTACCCCCTCCAAAGCTAGTATATCCTTCCTTAAGTAAGGTGACCAAAACTGCACGCAGTACTCCAGGTGCGGCCTCACTAATACCCTATACAATTGCAACAGGACCTCCCTGCTTTTGTACTCCATCCCTCTCGCAATGAAGGCCAACATTCCATTCGCCTTCCTGATTACCTGCTGCACCTGCAAACTAACTTTTTGGGATTCATGCACAAGGACCCCCAGGTCCCTCTGCACCTCCCCCGTAACCCATGTTGTAATTTCTCCCCATTCAAATAATATTCCCTTTTACTGTTTTTATTTCCAAGGTGGATGACCTCACATTTTCCGACATTGTATTCCATCTGCCAAACCTTAGCCCATTCACTTAACCTATCTAAATCTCTTTGCAGCCTCTCTGTGTCCTCTACACAACCCACTTTCCCACTAATCTTTGTGTCATCTGCAAATTTTGTTACACTACACTCTGTCCCTTCTTCCAGGTCATCTATGTATATTATAAGCAGTTGTGGTCCCAGCACCGATCCCTGTGGCACACCACTAACCACCGATTTCCAACCGGAAAAGGACCCATTTATCCCGACTCTCTGCTTTCTGTTAGCCAGCCAATTCTCGATCCATGCTAATACATTTCCTCTGACTCCACGTACCTTTATCTTCTGCAGTAACCTTTTGTGTGGCACCTTATCGAATGCCTTTTGGAAATCTAAATACACCACATCCATCGGTATACCTCTATCCACCATGCTCATTATATCCTCAAATAATTCCAGTAAATTAGTTAAACATGATTTCCCCTTCATGAATCCATGTTGCGTCTGCTTGATTGCACTATTCCTATCTAGATGTCCCGCTATTTCTTCCTTAATGATAGCTTCAAGCTTTTTCCCCACTACAGATGTTAAACTAACTGGCCTATAGTTACCTGCCTTTTATCTGCCCCCTTTTTTAAACAGAGGCGTTACATTAGCTGCTTTCCAATCCGCTGGTACCTCCCCAGAGTCCAGAGAATTTTGGTAGATTATAGCGAATGCATCTGCTATAACTTCCGCCATCTCTTTTAATACCCTGGGATGCATTTCATCAGGACCAGGGGACTTGTCTACCTTGAGTCCCATTAGCCTGTCCAGCACTACCCCTCTAGTGATAGTGATTATCTCAAGGTCCTCCCTTCCCACATTCCCGTGACCAGCAATTTTTGGCATGGTTTTTGTGTCTTCCACTGTGAAGACCGAAGCAAAATAATTGTTTGAGGTCTCAGCCATTTCCACATTTCCCATTATTAAATCCCCCTTCTCATCTTCTAAGGGACCAACATTTACTTTAGTCACTCTTTTCCGTTTTATATATCGGTAAAAGCTTTTACTATCTGTTTTTATGTTTTGCGCAAGTTTACTTTCGTAATCTATCTTTCCTTTCTTTATTGCTTTCTTAGTCATTTAAATTAACTTAATTTGGCAACAATGTCAAAGGTTACCTACTGATAAGGAAAAAAAAAGATTAAATACTCACCAATCCAGCAGCCAATCACTTATCCACTTCTTTGTTTTACCTTCAGCCTCTGCACCTGCATCAGCTGGTCTCCGGATCTGCTGCCGCTCCTCTCACTGCCGCCGACCTTTAACCTCCCACGCCGCCCGCTCGCGCGATGCTGTCCTCCCGATCTTCCGCCGCTCCTCTTGCTGCTGCTGACCTTTAACCTCCCACGCCACCCGCTCTGACGATGTTGACCTCCCGATCTGCCGCCGACCTTTAACCTCCCACGCCACCCGCTCTCACGATGCTAGCCTCCCGATCTACACTTTTAAGTGGCCTACCGCTTAATGTGTATACCCTTTCCTTATTAGCCCTCCCAAAGTGCATACCTTCGCACTTCTCTGAATTAAATTCCATTTGCCACTGCTCTGCACACCTGACTAGTAGATTGATATCCTCCTGCAGTCCATGACTTTCCTCTTCATTATCAACCACACAGCCAATTTTAATGTAATCTGCAAACTTCTTGATCATATTCCCTATATTCAAATCTAGAACATAAGAACATAAGAAATAGGAGCAGGAGTAGGCCATCCAGCCTCTTGCGCCTGCTCCACCATTTAATACAATCATGGCTGATTCAATTATGAACTCAGGTCCACTTTCCTGCCTGCTCCCCATAACCCCTTATTCCCTTATGGGTTAAGAAACTGTCTATCTCTGTCTTAAATTTATTCAATGATCCAGCTGCCACAGCTCTCTGAGGCAACGAATTCCACAGATTTACAACCCTCTGAGAGAAGAAATTCCTCATCATCTCAGTTTTAAATGGGCGGCACCTTATTCTAAGATTATGTCCCCTAATTTTAGTCTCACCCATCAGTGGAAACATCCTCTCTTCATTCACCTTGTCAAGCCCCCTCATAATTTTATACATTTCGATAAGATCACTTCTCATTCTTTTGAATTCCAATGAGTAGAGGCCAAACCCACTCAACCTTTCCTCATAAGTAAACCCCCTCACCTCTGGAATCAACCTAGTGAACCTTCTCTGAACTGCTTCTAAAGCAAGTATATCCTTTCTTAAATATGGAAACCAAAACTGTACATAGTATTCCAGGTGAGGCCTCACTAATACCCTGTATAACTGTAGCAAGACTTCCCTGCTTTTATACTCCATCCCCTTTGCAATAAAGGCCAAGATTCCATTGGCCTTCCTGATCACTTGCTGTACCTGCACACTAACCTTTTGTGTTTCATGCACAAGTAGCCCCAGGTCCCGCTGTACTGCAGCACTTTGCAATTTTTCTCCATTTAAATAATAACTTGCTCTTTGAATATTTTCTGCCAAAGTGCCTAATCTCACACTTCCCAACATTATACTCCATCTGCCAAATGTTTGCCCACTCACTTTGCCTATCTATGTCCTTTTGCAGATTTTTTGTGTCCTCCTCACACATTGCTTTTCCTCCCATCTTTGTATCGTTAGCAAACTTGGCTATGTTACACTCAGTCCCATCATCCAAGTCATTAATATAGATTGTAAATAGTTGGGGTCCCAGCACTGATCCCTGCGGCAGCCCACTAGTTACTGATTGCCAACCTGAGAATGACCCATTTATCCTGGCTCTCTGTTTTCTGTTAGTTAGCCAATCCTCTATCCATGCTAATATATTACCCCCAATCCCGTGAACATTTATCTTGTGCAGTAACCTTTTATGTGGTACCTTGTCAAATGCCTTCTCGGAGTCCAAATACACCACATCCACTGGTTGCCCTTTATCCACCCTGTTTGTTACATCCTCAAAGAATTCCAGCAAGTTTATCAAACATGACTTCCCTTTCATAAATCCATGCTGACTCTGCCTAACTGAATTTTGTTTTTCCAAATGTCCTGCTACTGCTTCTTTAATAATGGACTCCAACATTTTCCCAACCACAGATGTTAGGCTAACTGGACTATAGTTTCCTGTTTTTTAATCTGCCTCCTTTTTTAAATAGGGGCATTACATTTGCAGTTTTCCAATCTGCTGGGACCTCCCCAAAATCCAGGGAATTTTGGTAACTTACAACCAATGCATCCACTATCCCTGCCGTTACTTCTCTAAAGACCCTAGGATGCAAGCCATCAGGTCCAGCAGATTTATCTGTCTTTAGTCCCATTATCTTACTGAGTACCACCTCCTTCATGATTGTGATTGTGTTAAGTTCCTCCCCCCCCCTTTAGCCCCTTGACTATCTGACTATCCACTGTTTTTAGTATCCTCTACTGTAAAGACTGATAGAAAATATTTGTTCAGAGTTTCTGCCATCTCCCTGTTCCCCATTACTAATTCCCCAGTCTCGTCCTCTAAGGGACCAACATTTACTTTAGCCACTCTTTTCCGTTTTTAGATCATTGATGTATACCACAAAAAGCAAGGGACCCAGTACTGAGCCCTGTGGATCCCCACTGGAAACATCCTTCCAGTCACAAAAACGTCCATCAACCATTGCCCTTTGCTTCCTACCTCTCTGCCAATTTTGAATCCAACTTGCCACTTTGCCCTGAATCCCATGGGCTTTAACCTTTGTGACCAATCTACCATGTGGGACCTTATCAAAAGCTTTGCTAAAGTCTATATACACTACATCGTACGCACTGCCCTCATCAACCCTTCTGGTTACCTCCTAAAAAATTCAATCAGGTTAGTCAAACACGATCTTCCAAATGTAGATATATTCTGTCTTTCAGGATTTTTTCCAATAATTTTCCCACCACTGAGGTTAGACCGACAGGCCTGTAATTACTCGGCCTATCCCTTTCTCCCTTCTTAAACAAGGGTACCACATTAGCAGTCCTCCAGCACTATGCCCAAATCCAAAGAGGACTGGAAAATAATGGTCAAAGTCTGCTATTTCCTCTTTTACTTTGCTCAACAGCCTGGGATGCATTTCATCTGGTCCTGGGGACTTATCTACTTTCAAAGCTGCTAAACCTCTTACTACCTCCTCTCTCACTATGTTTATTTCATCCAGAATTTCAAACTCATCCTTGGTAGCAGTATCTGCATTACTCCTTTCCTTTGTGAAACAGATGCAAAGTATTCATTGACAGCCAATGAAGTACTTTTGAAATATAGTCACTGTCATAATGCAGGAAAGGATGCAGCTAATTTGTGCATAACCAGCTCCCATGCACAACAATAAAATAAATGACCAGATAATACGTTTCCTTGGTGATGTTGTTTGAAGGATGAATTTCGGGAGAACTCCCTGCTCTTCCTCCAATGGTGCTATGGGATTTTTTTTGTACAAGCTGCCAGAACCTTAGTTTAATGCAGCACTAACCTCAGTGCTACACTCATGCGTGAGGTGAGATAAAGTGCCTAAATCCTGGATTGGGGTTTAACCGAAGAAAAATTGGGCTGCAAATTAACTACATATGAACAAATTCAATGTAAACAACAAAAGGTGGAAATAGAAACACGCTAGCTACGATGTGTGTGACTAGCTTCTTCAGTCCAATCGTGTTTCCTGTGGCTGATGTGTAACTATTGTGCAAGGTGGAACTTCTAGTGGACATGGAGCGTTTAGAGATGTCACAGCTACCGGTATTGTCATTTGCTTTGCCGGGACTGTGCAAGAGTACCGGCGCAAGAGCAGTGAGAAGCGGCTTGCATTTATAAAAAGACTGGTGTTGTTCACTGGCTGGACAGTTCTTACTGAATGGATGTGGAGGCAAGTCTTGTTCTCACTTGGGCGGAGCAGGAAGATCTGAATGAAAAGCTTGTAGCAAGTCCACAAGGAGAGGCGGGGGTGGAGGGGGCGATCGCAACTCAGCCCGGCTCCTAGCGTGCCACCTCAACCAAAATCAAAGGCAAAGAGGAGAGCGATATCTTACAGCGAGGAGCGGGAAGGTAGGAGAAACCCACCTGTGCAATCTGTACATTGTGGTGGGGCTGCGGAGATCTCACTGAGTTTATGTGTGTGTGCACATGAACCAGCTCATTTCTTATTTATACGTCCATAGAAACAGTGGTGGTGCAGTGTGATCATGTCGGGAGAAGAGAGAACTGATGTTGAAATAGTCAAGTACGGAGATTGATGGAAGTTCAAACCGGGTGATAAAAGGTGAATATTGGGCGGGGGCAGAGAGGTTTGGGGTGGGGGTAGAGAAATCCAGTTCATCGATGGAACTCATCCCGGATGTGGAATTTGGGACAACAAACATCACTGACTGATATCTGCAAACTGGGCTGAGAGGGGAGATATCATTCTGAATTATATATTTGGATACAACTTTCTGAACGCGGTTTAGTTTAGGTTAAGAGTTATATTTTTGAAGTAAATCAGCATGGCCAAGATGCAGAGATGTTAAAGCTGTCAGTGTTGTAGTTTGCTTCAGTATGCCGCGTTGTGATGCGACGTTTAGAAAGGGTCAGACTCTACCCCACCCTGACTGGACACTATCATATCCTAGAGACTCCACCCTATCCTGGAGACCCCATTGTACCCTGGAGATCTTGGTATGACATTTCCTACCTTGCAGATTCTACCCCACCTTGGATATCCTCGTCGGACGCTATCATATTGTATCCTCCTCTGGGTGATGTTAGTCATTCACCACTAACTCTGTTTCTCGTCACTACAGTCCTGGCTGTTAAAGTTTCCCGTTTAAATCAATTATTCTGTCACACATCATTCGGCCTTGTCTGGTTATACATTTTTTTTTAAAGATAGCTGTGCAACTAAACTCAGTTAGCCGTTCTGCTCTGTGTATGTGCATTGATTAGGAGTCTATTGTACACAATGTCAGTCTGTTTGTGCATTTAAGTTAGGGATTACTTTAAATAAACACTTGAATTGATATTGTTCTATATAAGGTATTTTTGGAAGTCAGTCAGGATAATGATACCGACCCAGCCCTGCTGTGTATGCAACTCAATGAACCTTGTTTCCTAAGTGTGACTGATGCAAGTATCGCTCCTTCTTTCCATCACGGTTCACGACAGATCAGGGATGTGGACAATGCACCCACCCTCCTCGGCCGCAGCAGTACCGTGTCATTAACTCGGCCCACAAAAAGGCACCTTTCATCTGACAATGGAAAACCTGACCTCCTACGATGAAGACCAGCTGAACAAAGCGTACGGGAACAGGACGGAGCGTAGTTTTGAGTTCGAGGTGGCGAGCCTGTCCCTGATCCCGCTGATATGTGGAGCCGGCATAATGGGCAATGGCATGGTGGTGTTGGTGGTCCTCAGCATAAAGCACATGAGAACCCCCACTAACTGCTACCTGGTCAGCCTGGCAATCGCTGATCTGCTGGTGTTGGTGGCTGCAGGTCTCCCCAACATCACCAATACCATCTATGGCTCCTGGATTTATGGTTACACTGGCTGCCTCGGCATCACCTATCTCCAATACCTGGGGATCAATGTGTCCTCTTGTTCAATAACTGCCTTCACCATTGAGAGATACATTGCGATCTGCCACCCGATCAAAGCCCAGTTTATCTGCACTACTTCCAGAGCCAAAAAGATCATCCTGCTAGTCTGGACTTTCACTTCTGTCTATTGTGTGATGTGGTTCTTCCTACTAGACATCAAGCAGACCACCTACAAGGATATGACCGTGGTGGTATGTGACTACAGAGTCCCCAGAAAGTTCTACCTACCTATCTATTTTCTGGATTTCTTTCTGTTCTACGTGGCGCCTCTGGTTCTGGCCACTGTGATGTACTGGCTGATCGGCAGGATTCTGTTTCTGAACCCCATTACCACTGACCCGACAGAGAGCGCCAAGCGACGGAGGAACCAATCAGCTCACCCGCAACACACATGGAAAGCGACCGACTCGAAGACATCTAGCAGCACCGCGACTTCTCGAAGGCAGGCAAGTACAGCCAGCCTTGTGCTGGAGTCTTTCCTTCCCCAACTGCATGGGTCGCTAATGTCACGTACAAGGTGAGAAGTCAGATTTGCACTTACCTGCGGACGTGGACACAAGAATATTCCCCTCTTTGTTCGTTCAAGCACGCACCCATCAGCTCTCAGCTTCAGTACTGAGTATAGGAGCGCTAAGGAAGGGGGGATTACTTAAGTTCGGTAAACTCTGAACTGTTACACGTATCATTCTCTGCAGCACGTAGAACTACAATTGTAACACTGTACAACTGAAGTCACTGATGTGCGACAGCGCTTCACGTTTTCTATGTTTTTATGACATTTACAGTGCTAGTTAAAATGTCCAACTTATTAAAACCCGTCCCATTACTCAATATGTTTTAATCACGTCTGTTCTTACAATATAACACAGGCACGTTAAACATGAAAAAAACTTTAACTTGGATTTCAATCAACGAAGTTACTTTGAATCTCAGACCAACATATTATTAAATCTTTTCTGATAGTACATACTTTCTGTGGTACACTTACATCCTGCCACACTCTCCTTCACAATTTGCTGATCTATTGTGATTTTTAAAATAGTTCACTCCTATTAATTCAAAAGTCATTTAATTGGATTTATGTTATTTACACGGCTTAAGGCGCTTTACTGGATAGTTCAAGGTTTTAAAAGAAAGACTTGCATTTATATAGCACCTTTCACGACCTCAGGACGTCCCAAAGCTCAACAAACAATGAAGTACTTTTGAAGTGTAGTCACTGTTGTAATGTAGGGAAACCATAACAAAAAAACAAATTCAAATTTCAGGGTAAACCATATTTTCTGACTCACTGTGAGAAATATTATCTGAGATCTGTTATAATAAAAATAAATATTCATCAGAGATCTAGCATTTTATAGCCAGTAACATTTTCCCAAAATAAGGAACCCAGCATTCCAATATTGTCCAACTTCAATCTCACTGCTTATTTTTTTTTCTTTGGGCATCGCTGGAAAGACCGACATTTGTTGTACATCTCTAATTACCCTGAGAAGGTGGAGGTGGACCTTCTTCTTGAACCATTGGCAGTGGTTTTAATACAACTGAGTGATTTTTAGGCCACCTCAGATGGCAGTCAACTACATTAGTGTGGGACTGGAGTCACATATAGGCCAAACCGGGTAAGGACAGCAGATTTCCTTCTCTCAAGGACATTAGTGAAACAGTTGGGTTTTTATGACAATCCAACAGCTTCGTGGTCACTTTTATTGACACCAGCTCTTTATCTACACTGTATTCAAAATCTTAAACTCTCATGGTGGGATTTGAACTCATGTTCTACCTGGATTACCAGTCTAGGCCTCTGGATTACTAGTCCATAACATAACCATAACACTCATAAAAATAGCCACTGCACTACCCTATTAATCACTGTTACCTTGCTGTTTGGAGGTGCCCAGAGTTAGAACCTTCCCTTTATTACTGGTATAGCTTTAAGCTGCAGTTATATCAGATGGATGGTTTGAGAGCAGCTTTTACAGTGGTGTTAGCTGGCAGAACCAAGATATACTGCCCGCTCCGCAACAATCTTTTGTCAGGGGGAAAGCAGCGTTTGCTGTTAAAGCTCAATGTATGTGTAGACCTCTGCTAATTGGTGACCTAATGACAGTGCTATTAATGTTAATGCAGAGCTCAAAAGAGAGTCCGTAGTTCACTATTAAAAGATAAAGGTGGTCCTCCATTCTTGAAACTATAATCGTAAAATGTACAAATGCTGATTGCTGTTATTCTGGCTATATAAAGTAAGTCTCTCAGTAGCTTTCTACATCTTTAATATATTAGTATGACTTTTAGACAACGGTAAATAGAAAAAAATCAAAGGGAAATGAAAACTGATAAAAGTTTGTGTTGTTGAGGTCAGTATCAATGCTTATAGAATACTTCCTCCTGTTTGGCTGTTTAGGTGACCAAGATGTTGGCAGTGGTGGTCATCCTCTTTGCTCTACTGTGGATGCCTTATAGGACCCTTGTGGTCATCAACTCCTTCCAGGGTCAGCCCTTCACCGATCCCTGGGTCCTGCTCTTTTGCCGAGTCTGCATCTATCTGAATAGCGCCGTCAACCCCATCATTTACAACCTGATGTCTCAGAAGTTCAGGGCGGCCTTCAAGAAGCTGTGCAAGTGCGAGGAGAAACGGTGGGAAAAACCGGCCAGTTACAGCGTGGCCTTCAATCTCAGCATCATCAAGGAGTCTTCCAATGGAAGCCCTGATCACTTCAACACCGAGCTAGAAGATATCACCGAGCAGTTCCTGTCCACCAAGGAAGTCTCCTTTGATGCCACCAGTGTATTTCCAAAGGTGGTGTCCAGCCAAGCCTGATACCTGGCTGAAATATGACATTTCAAAATGAACTAGGCATATAAACAAATTGACATATTATTAATCATGGATGAATAATATTTTGACAAAGCAATATTGAAGGAAATCAATATATGTATGACAGTAAACAGTGGTATATAATGGCCCAGAAAAGCCTGATTAATGTAGAGGTATCTTCTCCATAAGTAAAAAAAAAGCCTCCTTTTGCATCACTGTTTTCATTGTGAATTCTGTGCAGATACTTACCATATTGACAACATGACTATGACCTGTGATGTGTTGTACCAACTTAACTTGGTTTGATCTCTGAGTATGGTGATTGTGCTATGTCAATAATTGTTACTATGTATAGAATAATCAACATTTGAGAGGTAGCGCAAGGCTAAAGAAGTCCAATTGGGATTCAGATAATACAACCTGGGGGAAGGGCACTGCAAAATAACTTAGTCCTTGGTACTGATGTGGGTGCCACGTGTTATAACACTGTTCAATCACTTCGCAGACAGAAGTTCAAATTCAGCTACAACGGTTGTTACATCACACTTACAACCAGTTTCAAATGTGCACTGTTTCACCAGAACAAATCGTCAGCCCATCCACCAATTCAAACATCCCCTCCCTCCACCACCGGCACACAATGGCTGCAGTGTGTCCTACCTACAAGATGCACTGCAGCAACTCACCATGGCTTCTTCAACAGCACCTCCCAAACCTGCAATGTCCACCACCTAGAAGGACAAGGGCAGCAGGTGCATGGGAGCACCATCACCTCCAAGTTCCCCTTCAAGTCTCATACCATCTTCAATTGGACATATATCGCCATTCCTTCATCGTCGTTGGGTCAAAATCCTGGGACTGTCTCCCTAACAGCACTGTGGGAGTACCTTCACCACGCAGAATGCAGCAGTTCAAGAAGGCGGCTCACCACCACCTTCTCAAGAGCAGTTAGGGATGGGCAATAAATGCCGGCTTTGCCAGCAATGCCCACAACCCGAGAACAAATTTTAAAAAGCAGAATCTCCCAGAATTCTGTACTAAATTCTCACTCATATGGGCCACTAAAGGAGTGGGAAATTGGAGTGCCAGGAACTGGTGCAGTGCTGCCAATCTGGTGTCACTAAAACTGCGATCCCGGCAGTTCTGCTGAGATTTTGCCCACCAGTGCTCCCCCTGGATCTGTTCCCACCGGAATTTCTGAGTTCAGTAGTGGGGGGTAGGGGAGGCTCCAAACTTGCGTGGCAGGCGCAAGGGCCACAGTGGGAATATCTCCGGTGCCCACCTGTCCCCTGCGGCCTCAACTGCCGGCACCTGCCCACCATTGTGGGGGTTTGCCCAGGCCCACCACCCCACATCCCCCCCCCCCCCCCCCCCCCGACACCGGGCATTTTCCCTTCAGCTGCCTTTAATCAGGAGACCAGGCCACTTCCACAGCCTTGATACCATCACCACCAGGGACCCACTTTTCCCTGTAAGTGGAAAGCATGGGTTCCACTCTTACAAGGCAAGTCTGAAACCTCCAGAAGCACTGGGTCTCCAATGGGGGGTGTTCTGTCAGTCTCCTGCCGGAGGTAGGCTTGGAGACATGTGGAGCCCACACGGATTTTCTGGATCTGTTCCTAAGTTGTTATAATGGAAGTGAGACAGTTCCATTCTGGCATCTAACCTGTGCCATATCTGACCTAACAGCAAATATAACAGTGAACAATGGTCCATTCCTAGTACTGGGTATCCATTATTCTGATGAGGATAAAACGTCACAAGAAAGATACTCCTCTGAAGCTCCAGATTGTATTGTAGGCTTAGACTACATTCAAAGGATGTTATTTTTCCCTAAATCTAGGGTGTTATTTTGTTGCTACACAATAGCTTGATGTTTATACACTAAAACTAAAAAGGTTGAGCTTGCTCAAAGAAGGGATAAGTTTTGATGAGCTCAATGGGTTTTACTCATCCTTGAACATAGGAACAGGAGGAAGCCATTTGGCCCTACGAGCCTGTTCTGTCATTCAATGAGATCATGGCTGAGCTGTATCTTAATTCCATCTACCCGACTGGTTCCGTAACCCTTAATACCCTTCCCTAATAAAAATCTATCAATGAGACAGAGACCATAACTAATTTAAATGGTAATTGGATTTTACTAGTTATAAAAGAGGAAATTTTCCTCAACTGAATGTCATCTTGAAATCTGCTCAAAGGAAATGAAGTGAAGCAAAGATAACTCCAACATTAGCACGATATATCTGCTAATAATGAGCAGTGACAAAAAGTGTACTAATCTCCACAAGCAGGTCAAGGGTTGTTACCAGGTAAGGAAGAGATCTTTAATTGAGATCATGGCCTAGACTTTCCACTTTTTTTGCATTGATACCACCCACTTAATGTCCATTTTAACGCTGAGATGAGACCTAACGTCCAGATAGTGCCCATTTAACAACAAAATGGAAACTAACGCTCTTGTATCACTCACTTATTGCCCAGCATTACTTTCAGCATGCAGTTAACGCTGAGAATTAATAATACCGGCCGCCCACTTTTTTTTGCCGTAAAGATCAGAATGGGTGAAACTAATGCCCATAATATCGCCGAGCGTTACTTTCGGCACCTCGCCTACATATCGCCGAAAATATCGCTCGCCGAAAAAAACGCTGAAGAAAAGTTGCTCTCACCTGAACTAAACCTAGCGGTATGGATGCCATTTTGTAAGTTGGTGGTTGGTTCATATAAAAGGCTATTTCAACTTCTGGGGAGTTTTGATATACCGTGGAGCTCTTTTAAGGTGATTTGAAAATCTGAACAAACATCTTATCATACTGTGGACGATTTGAATTTATTTTAGGTGTTTTAGTAGGTAAATTTATTGTTTGTGAATAACAGGTATAATACTGATTGTTATTGTAATGAGGCCTGTAATTTCTCAGCCTGTCTTGATGACTACGCACATGCTGCAGACTAGAGATCGCAGAAGGTATATTCAACAGCATTATGTGCCCAATCAAAGAGGTGGCAAACTGCTGAGGAGGACGAGAAACTACACCCCGCGCACTTACAGGGAGAAGCGGTCTTACCTGAACTTGTCCGATAACACGTGCCTTAGGAGACTGCGCTTCCGGAAAGAGGTTATCAGCGAGATATGCCAGCTCATCAGGGGAGATCTGCAGCCTGCCAGTACCATCAGAACCGCACTGTCTGTTGAGGTCAAGGTCACTGCGGCACTTGCCTTCTATGCATCGGGTTCCTTTCAGGCCTCAGCTGGCGATATTTGCGCTATATCTCAGCATGCCACACATTGCTGCATTCGACAGGTCACTGACACCCTTTACGCAAGCAGGATGGATTTTTATCAGCTTCCCTATGACCAGGGAGTCACAGACTGAGAGGGCTCGAGGATTCTCCAGAATTGCAAACTTCCCCAAGATGCAGGGAGCAAGAGACTGTATGCACATCACCATGTGCGCACCTTTTCAGGATGCAGAGGTTTTTCAGAACCGAAAGGGATTCCACTTCCTGAATGTGCTACTTGTTGTTGACCACCAACAAATTATAATGGCAGTAAATGCAAAATTTCCGGGCAGCATCCATGATGCTCACATCCTGCGTGAGAGCACTATAGCTGACATGTTTACCAGTCAGCCACAAGGTCAATGCTGGATGCTTGGTGACAAAGGATATGGCCTCGCCACCTGACTGATGACCCCCCCTGCATAACACCCACACAGAAGCCGAGAAGCAATACAATGAGAGTCACAAAGCCACATGCTTTAGATGCCTGGATCACTCAGGAGGCGAGTTACAATACCACCCTGAGCAGGTAGCTCAATTCGTGGTGGTGTGCTGCATGCTGCACAACTTGGCTATCAGGAGGGGACAAGAATTGCCAGAAGGGACTGCCGGTCCACCTCAGGAAAGAGAGGAAAAGGAGGATGAGGAGGTGGACGCTGATCTCGGGCCAGACAATCAGGCTGATGATGAAACCATGCCCCCGTCCCCCTCTAGACTGCAGGAAAGGGCCCATGGTGACTACATAGATGCAAGGCATGTCAGCAGCTCATAAATGAGTGCCTTGCTTGAAATAACGTTGGTGGTATTTACAAAGCTGCAAGACTGCTATGTCTGCAGCTCATACATGAATGGTGTGCATTACCTTGGTGACAGTTAAAGTTTAAGTTGATTTCAGGGACGTTGAATTATCCTCTTTCATGTTAAGGAATCACCAGTGTGTAACGGTGCAGCTATCTGAGACAATGTGCAACAAGGTTATGTGAAATAAAAAACATTTCATGAGAACATTTGTATAAAATCAGAACTATAACTGTAAAAAACACCCCACCCCACAACAAATTGATGACATTTATATCATTCATAAAAGTGTCCACATTTCAAACAAAACTTCATAAACATAGAACACAAATGCAAAGAAACAAGTTACCCCCCCCCCTTACCTCCCAACAAAATAGCAACAACATAATAAGAACATAAGAACATAAGAATTAGGAACAGGAGTAGGCCATCTAGCCCCTCGAGCCTGCTCCGCCATTCAATAAGATCATGGCTGATCTGATCATGGACTCAGCTCCACTTATCCGCCCTCTCCCCGTAACCCTTAATTCCCTTATTGCTTAAAAATCTATCTATCTTTGACTTGAAAACATTAAATGAGCCAGCCTCAACTGCTTCCTTGGGCAGAGAATTCCACAGATTCACAACCCTCTTGGAGAAGAAATTCTTTCTCAACTCGGTTTTAAATTGGCTCCTCCGTATTTTGAGGTTGTGCCCCCTAGTTCTAGTCTCCCCCACCAATGGAAACAACCTCTCTGCCTCTATCTTGTCTACCCCTTTCATGATTTTAAATGTTTCTATAAGATCACCCCTCATCCTTCTGAACTCCAAGGAGTAAAGACCCAGTCTACTCAATCTATCATCATAAGTTAACCCCCTCATTTCTCGAATCAGCCTAGTGAATCGTCTCTGTACCCCTTCCAAAGCTAGTATATCCTTCCTTAAGTAAGGTGACCAAAACTGCACGCAGTACTCCACGTGCGGCCTTACCAATACCTTATACAGTTGCAGCAACACCTCCCTGCTTTTGTACACCATCCCTTTCGCAATGAAGGCCAACATTCCATTTGCCTTCCTGATTACCTGCTGCACCTGCAAACTAACCTTTTGGGATTCATGCACAAGGACCCCCAGGTCCCTCTGCACCACAGCATGTTGTATTTTCTCCCCATTCAAATAATATTCCCTTTTACTGTTTTTTTTCCCAAGGTGGATGACCTCACACTTTCCGACATTGTATTCCATCTGCCAAACCTTAGCCCATTCGCTTAACCGATCCAAATCTCCTTGTAGCCTCTCTGAGTCCTCCACACAACCCGTTTTCCCACTAATCTTAGTGTCATCTGCAAATTTTGTTGCACTACACTCTGTCCCCTCCTCTAGGTCATCTATGTATATTGTAAACAGTTGTGGTCCCAGCACTAATCCCTGTGGCACACCACTAACCACTGATTTCCAACCGGAAAAGGACCCATTTATCCCGACTCTCTGCTTTCTGTTAGCCAGCCAATTCTCGATCCATGCTAATACATTTCCTCTGACTCCGCGTACCTTTATCTTCTGCAGTAACCTTTTGTGTGGCACCTTATCGAATGCCTTTTGGAAATCTAAATACACCACATCCATCGGTACACCTCTATCCACCATGCTCGTTATATCCTCAAAGAATTCCAGTAAATTAGTTAAACATGATTTCCCTTTCATGAATCCATGCTGCGTCTGCTTGATTGCACTATTCCTATCCAGATGTCCCGCTATTTCTTCCTTAATGATAGTTTCAAGCATTTTCCCCACTACAGATGTTAAACTAACCGGCCTATAGTTACCTGCCTTTTGCCTGCCCCCTTTTTTAAACAGAGGCGTTACATTTGCTGCTCTCCAATCCGCTGGTACCTCCCCAGAGTCCAGAGAATTTTGGTAGATTATAACAAATGCATCTGCTATAACTTCCGCCATCTCTTTTAATACCCTGGGATGCATTTCATCAGGACCAGGGGACTTGTCTACCTTCAATCCCATTAGTCTGTCCAGCACTACCTCCCTAGTGATAGTGATCATCTCAAGGTCCTCCCTTCCCACATTCCTATGACCAGCAATTTTTGGCATGGTTTTTGTGTCTCCCACTGTGAAGACGGAAGCAAAATATTTGTTTAAGGTCTCAGCCATTTCCACATTTCCCATTATTAAATCCCCCTTTTCATCTTCTAAGGGACCAACATTTACTTTAGACACTCTTTTCCGTTTTATATATCTGTAAAAGCTTTTACTATCTGTTTTTATGTTTTGTGCAAGTTTACCTTCGTAATCTATCTTCCCTTTATTGCTTTTTTAGTCATTCTTTGCTGTTGCTTAAAATCTTCCCAATCCTCTAGTTTCCCACTAACCTTGGCCACCTTATACGCATTGGTCTTTGATTTGATACTTTTCTTTATTTCCTTGGTTATCCACGGCTGGTTATCTCTTCTCTTGCCGCCCTTCTTTTTCACTGGAATATATTTTTGTTGCGCATTATGAAAGAGCTCCTTAAAAGTCCTCCACTGTTCCTCAATTGTGCCACCATTTAGTCCTTGTTTCCAGTCTACTTTAGCCAACTCTGCCCTCATCCCACTGTAATCCCCTTTGTTTAAGCATAGTACTCTCGTTTCTGACACAACTTCCTCATCCTCAATCTGTATTACAAATTCAACCATATTGTGATCACTCATTCCGAGAGGATCTTTTACGAGGAGATCGTTTATTTTTCCTGTCTCGTTACACAGGACCAGATCCAAAATGGCTTGCTCCCTTGTAGGCTCTGTTACATACTGTTCTAAGAAACAATCCCGTATGCATTCTATGAATTCCTCCTCCAGGCTACCCCCTGCAATTTGATTTGACCAATCGATATGTAGGTTAAAATCCCCCATAACTACTGCCGTTCCTTTTTCACATGCCTCCATTATTCCCTTGATTATTGCCCGCCCCACCATGAAGTTATTATTTGGGGGCCTATAAACTATGCCGACCAGTGACTTTTTCCCCTTACTATCTCTAATCTCCACCCACAATGATTCAACATTTTGTTCATTGGAGCCAATATCATCCCACCCAACTGCCCTGATATCATCCCTTATTAACAGAGCTACCCCACCTCCCTTCCCCTCCTGCCTATCTCTCCGAATCGTCAGATACCCCTGTACATTTAATTCCCAGTCCTGGCCACCCTGCAACCATGTCTCCGTAATGGCCACCAAATCATACCCATTTGTAATGATTTGTGCCGTCAACTCATTTACTTTATTTCTAATGCTGCGTGCATTTAGGTAGAGTGTTTTCATCCTAGTTTTTAAACCATGATTTTAAGTTTTTACCCCTCCTGCAGCCCTTTTATATTCAGTGGTCCTTTTTGTTTCTTGCCTTTGGTTTCTCTGCCCTCCACTTTTACTCATCTCTTTTCTGTCTTTTGTTTTTGTCTCCTTTTTGTTTCCCTCTGTCTCCCTGTATTGGTTCCCATTCCCCTGCCATATTAGTTTAACTCCTCACCAACAGCACTAGCAAACACTCCCCCTAGGACATTGGTTCCATTCCTGCCCAAGTGCAGACCGTCCGGTTTGTACTGGTCCCACCTCCCCCAGAACCAATACCCCACGAATTTGAATCCCTCCCTGCTGCACCACTGCTCAAGCCACGTATTCATCTGTGCTATCCTGCGATTCCTACTCTGACTAGCACGTGGCACTGGTAGCAATCCCGAGATTACTACTTTTGAGGTCCTACTTTTTAATTTAACTCCTAGCTCCTTAAATTCGTCTCGTAGGACCTTATCCCTTTTTTTACCTATGTCGTTGGTACCAATGTGCACCACGACAACTGGCTGTTCTCCCTCCCTTTTCAGAATGTCCTGCACTCGCTCAGAGACATCCTTGACCCTTGCACCAGGGAGGCAACATACCATCCTGGATTCTCGATTGCGGCCGCAGAAATGCCTATCTATTCCCCTTATGATTGAATCCCCTATCACTATCGCTCTCCCACTCTTTTTTATGCCTTCCTGTACAACAGAGCCAGCCACGGTGCCATGAACTTGGCTGCTGTTGCACTCCCCTAATGAGTCATCTCCCTCAACAGCATTCAAAACAGTGTATCTGTTTTGCAGGGGGATGACCACAGGGGACCCCTGCACTACCTTCTTTGTACTACTCTTCCTGCTGGTCTTCCATTCCCTAGCAGGCTGTGGATCCTTCTCATGCGGTAAGACCAACTCACTACACGTGCCACTTATGTCATTCTCAGCATCGTGGATGCTCCAGAGTGAATCCACCCTCAGCTCCAATTCCGCAACGCGGTCCATCAGGAGATGGAGGCGGATACACTTCTTACACATGTAGTCGTCAGGGACACCGGAAGCGTCCCTGCGTTCCCACATGGCACAGGAGGAGCATATCACGTGACCGATCTCTCCTGCCATGCCTTAACCCTTAGGTACCCTTAAATTGGTAATAACAATGCTACAGTTTACTTACTGATATAAAAATAAAAAGAAAAGCTACTCATCAATCACCAGCCAATCACTTACCCCATTGGCTGTGACGTCACCTTTTGATTCCTTTCTACTTCTTTTTTGCTTTCTCTCCCACTGTAGCTGCACCGGTACGCCTTTTATAGGCCGCTCCGACGCTGCTCCCACCTCTCGCCAACTGCCGCTGACTCTCGAGCTCCCGCTGGGCCTTTTATAGGCCGCTCCGACGCTGCTCCCACCTCTCGCCAACTGCCGCTGACTCTCGAGCTCTCGCTGGGCCTTTTATAGGCCGCTCCGACGCTGCTCCCACCTCTCACCAACTGCCGCTGACTCTCGAGCTCCCGCTGGGCCTTTTATAGGCCGCTCCGAAGCTGCTCCCACCTCTCGCCAACTGCCGCTGACTCTCGAGCTCTCGCTGGGCCTTTTATAGGCCGCTCTGACGCTGCTCCCACCTCTTGCCAACTGCCGCTGATTCTCGAGCTCCCGCTGGGCCTTTTATAGGCCGCTCCGACGCTGCTCCCACCTCTCGCCAACTGCCGCTCATAAAAATACTGTGACCAATACAGCTCCTGCAGCCATGCACCTCACTTTCCTTCACCGCCCCCCCCCTCCCCGTTTCTCCTCCCCACGCTACCCTTTCCCCTTCCCCTCCTGACTCCAAGCAGCCTTGCCGAGGAGCTGCTTCATTGGGGGGGATGATGGCAGAACCACTGGTTGGCCGGATACGGGAGAGGATGGTCCTGAGGTGGGAATGTCCTCCGAGTCAGAAGCAAGATCTTCCTCCTGGGTCTCATATGGCATTGGCAATGGGGGTGTGGCACCTTGGGATGCAGTGCCATGCTCTGGGACCACTGGGAGCCCTCTAGCACCAGTGTTTCTGGCTATCACCTCCAGGGCCTCCGCCATCCACGGCACATACTTGGTTATGATGGCGGACATGCTGGCCAGCTGTTGGGATATGCTCCCCATTTTCTGTAGGATCTGCTGACCTATGTCAACACTCCTCCTGGGCAAGTGTACCATGTCCCCGCTCAAATCTGCCACTCGTGAAGCAGACCTGCTGCGTTGAACCAACCTCCCTGTGGTCGGCGCTGTCATGGAGACACCTCAGGTGCCCTGTGGCAAGATGCTTGGGCCCGGTACCTCCACGGTAGAGGAGGGAATGGCCGCAGGAGCACTGGATGTAATCAGTGTCGAATGCATTGTGGAGCGTGGTGATGCAAGTTCCTCGAAGTCTGTACTGTCATTCGTGGAGAAGGCACGCTGCAGCTCCATGGACTATAATCAGAGCTCCTCAGTACCAGATGTCTGATCGTCCGACGACTCCGGCCCCGGACCCCCAGCTCCTGGGCTCGGTGGTGTTGCATGGGGCCACGCTGCTGGCTGAGCTACATGATTGTCATGATGCCATCATTATTTATATAACACTTTTATCAATCATCTATCATATATTATTGGTTGGATATGAATGGGTGTGGCATCTATTGACTTAACATCACACAATGGTGTATACTTTACACACACATGGCATCACATCAGGTTCTGCTGCTGCATGTGTGGCCGACCGGGGGTGGATCCCCATTAGTGGCAGCACTCGCTCCTAGATGTCGGTGAACTCGATGATGATTGGTGCCCGCCATCTGTTCGCCTCTGCTTGGCCCTATTCTTCGAAAGCTTCTTCTGTAAAAGGTAACACCAGGACGACATGGCATGAGATCATTGCATGAGATCATTGCTAGGTACTGTCACAGAGACTGATACAACACATAACTGACAGATGTAATCAAGATTATTATGAAAATTATCATTATTTACCTAAAGACGTATACCGTCAACACAAGCTTTGAGTAAAACATTCCCGTTATAAGTGTAAGACATCACATCTGATTTTAATCACTTGTTACACTTACAATTCAAATTATATAAATATTTCAGTAAATGTAAATAAATGTAATACTTACTCTGGCGGATCCGACAAGGTCGTTCCAGCACTTGCAGCACTGGTTGCCCTCACGCACCTCAATCATCGCCAACGAGACCACCTCGGCTATGTTGGCCCATATTTCTGGTAGACCTGTGGGGTGGGCTTCCCACGCCCACCCGGGTCAAATGACCCCAGCATGACTCCACCTCCTGCAGGAGGGAGGCATTTGCCTCATCGGAGAATCTCCGAGCTCGTTTTCATCCTTTCAATCGTTCCTCTCCCAACTCACTGCTTTTGCCAGCATCCTCAGCCTCCACAGCATGCTGTGTTGCCTCCTCCAAGCCTTTCATTGTAATTATATATTTTTTGCAAAATCTCTGTGCACACAACGTTATTTGTGCTCTGAATTCTTTTTGCTGCTGATAAATCTCCCCGCTACCTCCCACATAAGCCAAACAACCACACAACACACCCACACATGCTTTCAGTTCCTCTCTGCTCCCTCTCTCGCACTCTCCTCTTCTGTGCATGTATTGATGACCCCTGACCTTCTGAAACGCAGGAAACGACCATTGCCATGGCGTTGATATGGACATCGACACTTTACGGCAGAAGGTCAAAAAATTTAACGCTTACGCCCATTTCAGATCGCTCGCGGTAACGCCCATTTTATAAAATGGAAAGTTGGAGTTTTGTAAATGGGTGATAATCCAGCAATCTCAAATCCCATATTTACAGCCAACGCTGGAAATAATGCCCATTTTTGGGCGATCTGCACAAAAGTGGAAAGTCTGGCCCCATGATTTTAAATCACAAAGATTTTTTTTTTAAATGAGCTTGTGCTTGGAACTAGATATGCAAAGGTGACACTGTGTAGTGACACTGGAGTTTCTTTGTGATGTAATATATTGAGACAATACGTAAAAAGGTATCAACCGTGGCTCAGTTGGTAGCACCTTGCCTCTGAGTCACATGGTCATGGGTTCAAGCCCCACTCTCGAGACCAGAGACTTAAACACAAAAATCTCGGCTGACACTCCCAGTGTGATACTGAGGGATCGTTGTTGAAGTTATTGTATTTTGGGTGAAACGAAAAACTTGTACATCTGCCCTCTTGGGTAGGCATAAAAGATCCCATGGCACTATTCATGGAATCATAGAAATTTACACCACGGAAGGTGGCCGTTTCAGCCCATCGTGTCCACGCCGGCCAACAAGAGACTATCCAGCCTAATCCCACTTTTCAGTTCTAGGTCCATAGCCCTGTAGGTTACAGCACTTCAAGTGCACGTTCAAGTACTTTTTAAATGTAGTGAGGGTTTCTGCCTCTACCACCCTTTCAGGCATTGAATTCCAGACCCTCACAACCCTCTTGGTGAAGAAATTTCCCCTCAAATCCCCTGTAAATCTTCTACCAATTACTTTAAATTTATGCCCCCTGGTTGTTGACCCCTCTGCTAAGGGAAATAGGCCCTTTCTATCCACTATATATAGGCCCCTCATAATTTTAAACACCTCAGCCTCCTCTGTTCCAAGGAAAACAAACCCAGCATATCCAATCTGTCCTCATAATGAAGATTCTCCACTCCCGGCAAATTCTCATAAATCTCCTCTGTACCCTCTCCAACACAATCACTTCCTTCCTGTAATGCAGTGACCAGAACTGCACACAGTATTCAGCCTAACTAGTGTTTTATAAAGTTCAGGCACAACACCCCCTGCTTTTGTATTCTATGCCATGGCTAATAAGGACAAGCATTCCGTATGACTTCTTAACCACCTTATCTACTTGGCCTGCAACTTTCAGGGATCTGTGGACATGCACTCCAAGGTTCCTTTGTTCCGCTACTCTTCCTACCAGTTAATGTGTATTCCCTTTCCTTGTAAGCCCTCCCCAAATACATCACCTCACATTGCTCCGGATTAAATTTCATTTGCCACAGTTCTGCCCACCTGACCAGTTGATTGATATCTTTCTGCAGCTTCTTCATTATCAACCACACAGCCAATTTTAGTATCATCTGCAACCTTCTTAATCATACCCCCTATATTCAAGTCTAGATCATTGATGTATACTACAAAAAGCAAGGGACCTAGTACTGATTCCTGCAGAACCTCACTGGAAACAGCCTTCCAGTCACAAAAGCAACCATCAACCATTACCCTTTGCTTCCTGCCTTTGAGCCAATTTTGGATCCAACATGCCACTTTACATAAGAACATAAGAATTAGGAACAGGAGTAGGCCATCTAGCCCCTCGAGCCTGCTCCGCCATTCAAAAAGATCATGGCTGATCTGGCCGTGGACTCAGCTCCACTTACCCGCCCGCTCCCCATAACCCTTAATTCCCTTATTGGTTAAAAATCTATCTATCTGTGACTTGAATACATTCAATGAGCTAGCCTCAACTGCTTCCTTGGGCAGAGAATTCCACAGATTCACAACCCTCTGGGAGAAGAAATTCCTTCTCAACTCGGTTTTAAATTGGCTCCCCCGTATTTTGAGGCTGTGCCCCCTAGTTCTAGTCTCCCCGACCAGTGGAAACAACCTCTCTGCCTCTATCTTGTCTATCCCTTTCATGATTTTAAATGTTTCTATAAGATCACCCCTCATCCTTCTGAACTCCAACGAGTAAAGACCCAGTCTACTCAATCTATCATCATAAGATAACCCCCTCATCTCTGAAATCAGCCTAGTGAATCATCTCTGTACCCCCTCCAAAGCCAGTATATCCTTCCTTAAGTAAGGTGACCAAAACTGGACGCAGTACTACAGGTGCGGCCTCACCAATACCCTATACAGTTGCAGCAGGACCTCCCTGCTTTTGTACTCCATCCCTCTCGCAATAAAGGCCAACATTCCATTCGCCTTCCTGATTACCTGCTGCACCTGCAAACTAACTTTATGGGATTCATGCACAAGGACCCCCAGGTCCCTCTGCACCTCAGCATGTTGTAATTTCTCCCCATTCAAATAATATTCCCTTTTACTGTTTTTTTTCCCAAGGTGAATGACTTCACACTTTCCGACATTGTATTCCATCTGCGAAACCTTAGCCCATTCGCTTAACCTATCCAAATCTCTTTGCAGCCTCTCTGTGTCCTCTACACAACCTGCTTTTCCACTAATCTTTGTGTCATCTGCAAATTTTGTTCTACTACACTCTGCCCCCTCTTCCAGGTCATCTATGTATATTGTAAACAGTTGTGGTCCCAGCACCGATCCCTGTGGCACACCACTAACCACCGATTTCCAACTCGAAAAGGACCCATTTATCCCGACCCGCTGCTTTCTGTTCGCCAGCCAATTCTCTATTCATGCTGATACATTTCCTCTGACTCCGCGTACCTCTATCTTCTGCAGATCCCATGGGCTTTTACTTTTGTGACCAGACTGCCATGTGGGACCTTATCAAAAGCTTTGCTAAAATCCATAGACACCACATCAAATGCACTACCCTCATTGACCCTCCTTTTTATCTCCTCAAAAAATTCAATCAAGTTAGCCAGACACAGCCTTCCCTTAATAAATCCGTACTGACCTTGATTAATCCGTGACTTTCTAAATGAAGATTTATCCTGTCCTTTAGAATTTGTTTCAATAATATTCCCACTGAGGTTAGGCTGACTGGTCTGTAATTACTCGGTCTATCCCTTCCTCCCTTCTTAAACACAGGAACCACATTAGCAGTCCTCTAGTCCTCTGGCACCACACCTGAAGCCAGAGAAGATTGAAAAATGATGGTCAAAGCCTCTGCTATTTCCACTTTTGCTTCACTTAAACATAGAAACATAGAAAATAGGTGCAGGAGTAGGCCCTTCGAGCCTGCACCACCATTCAATATGATCATGGCTGATCATTCACCTCAGTACCCCTTTCCCGCTCTCTCTCCATACCCCTTGATCCCTTTAGCCGTAAGGGCCACATCTAATGCCCTCTTGAATATATCCAATGAACTGGCATCAACGACTCTCTGTGGCAGGGAATTCCACAGGTTAACAACCTGGGATACATTTCATCCAGGCCTGGGGACTTATCCACTTTCAAAGCTGCTAAACCCCTTAATACTTCATTTCTCACTATGTTTACTTCATTTAAAATTTCCCACTCCTTCTCTCCAATAGCAGTGTCTGCATCGCCCCTCTCCTTTGTGAAAACAGATGCAAGGTATTCATTAAGAACCATACCCACATCTCCCGCCTCCACACGCAGACTACCCTCATTGTCTCTAATAAGCCCTACTCTTTCTTTGGTTATCCAAACAGTAGTAGTAAGGTTGGGGACAGCATCAAACAAGAAATTAGGGATGTGTGCAATAAAGGTACAGCAGTTATCATGGGTGACTTTAATCTACATATTGATTGGGCTAACCAAATTGGTAGCAATGCAGTGGAGGAGGATTTCCTGGAGTGGATTAGGGATGGTTTTCTAGACCAATATGTCGAGGAACCAACTAGGGAGCTGGCCATCCTAGACTGGGTGATGTGTAATGAAAAAGGACTAATTAGCAATCTTGTTGTGCGAGGCCCCTTGGGGAAGAGTGACCATAATATGGTAGAATTCTTTATTAAGATGGAGAGTGACACAGTTAATTCAGAAACTAGGGTCCTGAACTTAAGGAAAGGTAACTTCGATGGTTTGAGGCGTGAATTGGCTAGAATAGACTGGCAAATGATACTTAAAGGGTTGACGGTGGATAGGCAATGGCAAACATTGAAAGATCACATGGATGAACTTCAGCAACTGTACATCCCTGTCTGGAGTAAAAATAAAATGGAGAAGGTGACTCAACCATGGCTAACAAGGGAAATTAAGAATAGTGTTAAATCCAAGGAAGAAGCATATAAATTGGCCAGAAAAAGCAACAAACCTGAGGACTGGGAGAAATTTAAAATTCAGCAGAGGAGGACAAAGGGTTTAATTAAGAGCGGAAAAATAGAGTACGAGAAGAAGCTTGCTGGGAACATAAAAACTGACTGTAAAAGCATTTATAGATATGTGAAGAGAAAAAGATTAGTGAAGACAAACGTAGGTCACTTGCAGTCAGATTCAGGTAAATTTATAATGGGGAACAAAGAAATGGCAGACCAATTGAACAAATACTTTGGTTCTGTCTTCACGAAGAAAGACACAAATAACCTTCCGGAAGTACTAGGAGACCGAGGGTCTAGTGAGAAGGAGGAAATGAAAGATATCCTTATTAGGCGGGAAACTGTGTTAGGGAAATTGATGGGATTAAAGGCCGATAAATCCCCGGGGCCTGATAGTCTGTATCCCAGAGTACTTAAGGAAGTGGCCCGAGAAATAGTGGGTGCATTGGTGATCATTTTCCAACAGTCTATCGACTCTGGATCAGTTCCTATGGACTGCAGGGTAGCTAATGTAACACCACTTTTTAAAAAGGGAGGGAGAGAGAAAGCGGGTAATTATAGAATGGTTAGCCTGACATCAGTAGTGGGGAAAGTGTTGGAATCAATCATTAAGGATGAAATAGCAGCGCATTTGGAAAGTAGTGACAGGATCGGTTCAAGTCAGCATGGATTTATGAAAGGGAAATCATGCTTGACGAATCATCTAGAATTTTTTGAGGATGTAACTAGCAGAGTGGACAAGGGAGAACCAGTGGATGTGGTGTATTTGGACTTTCAAAAGGCTTTTGACTTGGTCCCATACAAGAGATTGGTGTGCAAAATCAAAGCACATGGGTATTGGGGTAATGTACTGATGTGGATAGAGAACTGGTTGGCAGACAGGAAGCAGAGACTCAGGATAAACAGGACCTTTTCAGAATGGCAGGCAGTGACTAGTGGAGTGTCGCAGAGCTCAGTGCTGGGACCCCAGCTATTTACAATATACATCAATGATTTGGATGAAGGAATTGAGTGTAATATTGACTGTAAGTTTGCAGATGACACTAAACTGGGTGGCGGTGTGAGCTATGAAGCGGACGCTAGGAGGCTGTAGGGTGACTTGGACAAGTTAGGTGAGTGGACAAATTCATGGCAGATGTAGTATAATGTGGATAAATCTGAGATTATCCACTTTGGGGGCAAAAACGCGAAGACAGAATATTATCTGAATGGCGGCAGATTAGGAAAAGGGGCGGTGCAACGAGACCTGGGTGTCATGGTTCATCAGTCATTTAAAGTTGGCATACAGGTACAGCAAGTGGTGAAGAAGGCAAATGATATGTTGACCTTCATAGCTAGGGGATTTGAGTATAGGAGCAGGGAGGTCTTACTGCAGTTCTACAAGGCCTTGGTGAGGCCTCACCTGGAATATTGTGTTCAGTTTTGGTCTCCTAATCTGAGGAAAGACATTCTTGCTATTGAGGGAGTGCAGCGAAGGTTCATGAGACTGATTCCCAGGATGGCAGGACTGACATATGAGGAGAGACTGGATCAACTGGGCCTTTATACATTGGAGTTTGGAAGGATGAGAGGGGATCTCATAGAAACATATAAGATTCTGACGGGACGGGACATGTTAGATGCGGGTAGATGTTCCCGATGTTGGGGAAGTCCAGAACCAGGGGACACAGTCGAAGGATAAGGGGTAGGCCATTTAGGACTGAGATGAGGAGAAACTTCTTCACTCAGAGAGTTGTTAACCTGTGGAATTCCCTGCTGCAGAGAGTTGTTGATGCCAGTTCATTGGATATATTCAAGAGGGAGTTAGATATGGCCCTTACGGCTCAGGGGATCAAGGGCTATGGAGAGAAAGTAGGAAAGGGGTACTGAGGTGAATGATCAGCCATGATCTTATTGAAAGGTGGTGCAGGCTCGAAGGGCCAAATGGCCTACTCCTGCACCTATTTTCTATGTTTCAATGTTTCTATGTTTATCCTCTTGCTCTTAATATATTTATAAAACATCTTTGGGTTTGCTTTGATTTTACTTGCCAACAATTTTTCAAGCTCTCTCTTTGCTTTCTTAATATCCTTTTTAATTTCACCCCTGCACTTTCTATACTCCTCCAGAGATTCCGAAGTATTTAGCCCTGGGTATCTGTCATAGGCTTCCCTTTTTTTCTTTATCCTACCCTGTATGTTCCTAGACATTCAGAGGGTTCTTGATTTGTTAGTGCCACTTTTTTTTTAAAGGGCATATATTTGGTCTGAACCCTTCGGATCTCCTCCTTGAATGCCTCCCACTGCTCTGACATTGATTTACCTTGAAGTAGCTGTTTCCAGTCCACTGTGACTAAATCACCTCTCAGCTTAGCAAAGTTGGCTTTTCCCCAATTTAGAAATTTTATTCCTGATCCATCCTTGTCCTTTTCCATAACTAGCTTAAATCTAACTGAAATATGGTCACTAGCACCTGAATGCTCTCCCACTGACACCTGCCCAGCTTCATTCCCTAAAACTAAATCCAGAACTACCCCTCCCCTGTTGGGCTAGCTACATACTGGCTATAAAAGTTCTCTTCATTGCATTTTAGGAATTCCGCACCCTCTATACCGTTCACACTAATTTTATCCCAGTTAATATTAGGATAGTTGAAATCCCCTACTATTACTGCCCTATACTTGTTGACTGCTCAGAAATTTGCCTACATATTTGCTCTTCTATCTCCCTCACACTGTTTGGGGGTCTATAGTACACTCCAAGCAGTGTGATCGCCCCCTTTTTATTTTTCAGTTCAACCCATATGGCCTTGTTTGATGATCCTATTAACATATCATCCCTCTTCATAACTGTAATAGTTTCTTTAGTCAATACCGTGACCTCCCCTCTCGTTTTATCCCCCTCTCTATCCCATCTGAAAATCTTGTAACCAGGAATGCTGAGCTGTCTTACCTGTCCCTCTTTTAGCCACATCTCTGTAATAGGTATAATATCGTACTCCCAAGTGTCTACCTGTGCTCTCAGCTCAACTTCCTTATTCGCCATACTCTTACATTGAAGTATAGAGCATTGAGTATGGGCAAACATCCTTGTTGACTACTACCTACTATCACAGAAAGATGTTGAGGCCAGTTCGTTAGCTATATTCAAAAGGGAGTTAGGTGTGGCCCTTATGGAGAGAAAGCAGGAATTGTGTACTGAAGTGCATGATCAGCTATGATCATATTGAATGATGGTGCAAGCTCGAAGGGCCGAATGGCCTACTCCTGCACCTATTTTCTATGAGACAAGCTTGCCTTACTAGGAAGAAATTGGTTGAGATCACTGAAGCTAATTGGAGTGAGATTTTCCATGTTGAAAGGAGATTTGCATCAACGGATGATGTTATCAAGAGTTATCCGAAGGTGTTCTGCGAAACGGGCAGTCCGATCCAAGGATTCAAGGCAAGTGTCAGGCTACAGAAGGACGCTAGATCGGTTTACTGCAAACCACGTTCCGTACCATATGCACTCAAGGAGAAAGTTGAGCAAGAACTCAAAAGACTAGAGACTGAGAACATTATTTGTAAGATAGATCGATGTAATTGGGCTACACCCATTGTTGTTATACCTAAGTCCGATGGTAAGGTAAGATTGTGTGGTGATTATAAAGTAACTGTGAACCAGGTTTGAGCAGGTAATGTCCCCAATACATTGCCAAATATAGAAGATTTGTTCACAACACTGACAGGTGGTCAGATCTTCTCAAAACTGGATCTTACGAATGCCTACTTACAGATCGAACTAGATGAGGAGTCCAAGTCATGTTTGACTATAAATACTTATCTAGGCCTATATCAATTTAATAGGCTATTGTTTGGAGTGTCTTCTGCCTCTGCCATATTCCAAGGGGTGATGAACCAGATTTTGCTAGGTATTGAAGGGGTAATATGTTATTTAGATGACATACTAATTTCAGCACCAAATAGGCAAATTCATAATAACATATTGAATGAAGTTCTCAAACGGCTAGAGAAACACAGAGTATGAGTGCCTGCTCGTAAGTGTGTGTTATTTAAAAACTCAGTGGAGTACTTAGGGTACAGAGTTGACAAAGATGGTTTACATCCAACCCATGGGAAAGCTGGATGCAATTAGAAATGCACCCACTCCCAGGAATGTCACTGAACTTCGATCATTTTTGGGTCTTTTGAATTATTATGGGAAGTTCGTACCAAATTTAGCTACAGTATTACATCCACTGAATTAACTTTTGAAAAAACAGGTCCATTGCAAGTGGTCAAAAGAATGCGATACAGCATTCAGGAGTGTAAAAGCGAATTGGTAGAGAGCACCATGTTAGTTCACTATGACATATCTAAGGAGATTAACTTAGCATGTGATGCCTCTCCGTATGGAGTTGGGGCAGTAATCTCTCATGTATTACGTAGTGGGAAGAAGAGACCAATTGCTTTTGCTTCATGCAGTCTTAGTGCCAGTGAGAGTAATTATGCGCAAATTGAAAGGGAAGCTTTGGCATTAATTTTTGAGGTCAAGAAGTTCCACAAATACTTGTAAGGTCGTAAGTTTATCATCGTTACGGACGATAAGCCCCTGACAGCAATCCTCCATCCAAAATCCCCAGTTCCAACATTAGCTGCAGCCCGAATGCAGAGATGGGCTTTGATTTTTCAGCATAGAAACATAGAAAATTGGTGCAGGAGTAGGCCATTCGGCCCTTCGAACCTGCACCGCCATTCAATAAGATCATGGCTGATCATTCACCTCAGTACCCCTTTCCTGCTTTCTCTTCATACCCCTTGATCCCCTTAGCCGTAAGGGCTATATCTAACTCTCTCTTTATATATCCAATGAACTGGCATCAACAACTCACTGCGGCAGGGAATTCCATAGGTTAACAACTCTCTGAGTGAAGAAGTTTCTCCTCATCTCAGTCCTAAATGGCCTACCCCTTATCCTAAGACTATGTCCCCTGGTTTTGGACTTCCCAACATCGGGAACATTCTTCCCACATCTAACCTGTCCCATCTCGTCAGAATCTATGAGATGGCCTCTCATCCTTCTAAACTCGAGTGAATAAAGGCCCAGTTGATCCAGTCCCTCCTCATATGACAATCCAGCCATCCTGGGAATCAGTCTGGTGAACCTTCGCTGCAAGAGCGAAGGTGTCCTCTTTGAAACAGAAAACAAGTGGTTAAGCTTAATTTGTAAATATGGCAAAATAAGTTCATATCCTTTGTTATGTATAAACATGCAAGTTATGTATGATGTTTGTTATAATAACTTCTTCATTAAGGAGGGAGAAGTGTAATGTCTGTAAGCTTGTAATGTTGTAGCTCCACACTGTGGATGTGGTCATATTGTGTTACTGCAACTAAAGGTGAATAAATGAATCAGCTGACCAGAAGCTTCCGGAACTTCTGAAATGCTGTCTGCCATTATAGAAAGCTATGTGTGCTGTGCTCTGTGAATATATCACAGGATCCATTAATTTATCAATCATTACATTGAAACCATGCAAAATATTCCTGTAAATATACAACAGTTCAAAAAATACCATCAGGTGTGTTCCTTCTGCACTTTGTAGATTGGTTCCTATCTTGGGCACGGGGACAGTTAATCATATGGAAATATTGTAATATTTAAATTTGACTTTGTTGGTGCTGTAAATATGTTTTGAGTTTATGTTTGGAGATGGAGAGAACACTTGAAAATGGTGATTGTGTGCTTTTAATTTTGGTTCAGAATTGTTAGATATATAGGGCTAGATTTTCCACTTCACATCGCTGGGCGAGTGCCCATATATCGCCCAAAACGATCTGCTGTCGCCCATTTTGACAAAAAGGTGGAAAGTTGAGCTGGAACATCTCCGGAAAATTCTTCTCCCAACTTTCGGCTCACATCGCGGAGGTGATCGCTGAGGTGATTGCCCGCACATCGCCCAGCCCAACTTTCGGCATATCGCCGGCACACCGTCAGTCTGATTGCTCGCCAAGAACATCACTGGAGAATAGTTGCTTTTTCCTGGCCTTACTCACAGACCTCGGCACTGCGGACGTCATTTTCAATGTCGCAGGAAGAGAGGAGGCTGCTTAAACAGGGGCGTAGATAGTTTGTGAATTATTTAAGGGCCTTTTAAAGATCGATCCATTCACAATTAGATGTTTTATTATATTTATATTAATGTGTGACATTTCATCCTTACTTGCTCTGGCATGGCCATTATTTTACAATAGCTGCACTCATGTTTTACTAAAACTTATGTTATTAGAAGACACTGCACAACAATTGTAAAGTGAAACAAAATAGTTTTAATAAAATAAGAGGTCTTGAATGTTATTTTTAAATAACAAACACAAAAGCACACTCCCACCTGCACCCCCACCCCCCCCCACCCCCCCCCAGGCCCCAACCATCCCCCACTCACACATAGAAACATAGAAACATAGAAAATAGATGCAGGAGTAGGCCATTCGCCCTTCGAGCCTGCACCACCATTCAATGAGTTCATGGCTGAACATGCAACTTCAGTACCCCATTCCTGCTTTCTCGCCATACCCCTTGATCCCCCTAGTAGTAAGGACTACATCTAACTCCTTTTTGAATTTATTTAGTGAATTGGCCTCAACAACTTTCTGTGGTAGACAGGTTCACCACTCTCTGGGTGAAGAAGTTTCTCCTCATCTTGGTCCTAAATGGCTTACCCCTTATCCTCAGACTGTGACCCATGGTTCTGGACTTCCCCAACATTGGGAACATTCTTCCTGCATCGAACCTGTTTAAACCCGTCAGAATTTTACACGTTTCTATGAGATCCCCTCTCATTCTTCTGAACTCCAGTGAATACAAGCCCAGTTGATCCAGTCTTTCTTGAGATATCAGTCCCGCCATCCCGGGAATCAGTCTGGTGAACCTTCGCTGCACTCCCTCAATAGCAAGAATGTCCTTCCTCAAGTTAGGAGACCAAAACTGTACACAATACTCCAAGTGTGGCCTCACCAAGGCCCTGTACAACTGTAATAACACCTCCCTGCCCCTGTATTCAAATCCCCTCGCTACGAAGGCCAACATGGATGATGTGGAATCTATATGGGTAGAGCTGCAGAACACCAAAGGGCAAAAAAACGTTAGTGGGAGTTGTGTACTGACCTCCAAACAGTAGTAGTGATGTTGGGAAGGGCATCAAACAGGAAATTAGGGGTGCATGCAATAAAGGTGCAACAGTTATCATGGGTGACTTTAATATGCATATAGATTAGGCTAACCAAACTGGAAGCAATATGGTGGAGGAGGATTTCCTGGAGTGCATAAGGGATGGTTTTCTAGACCAATATGTCGAGGAACCAACTAGGGGAGAGGCCATCTTAGACTGGGTGTTGTGTAATGAGAGAGGATTAATTAGCAATCTCGTTGTGCGAGGCCCCTTGGGGAAGAGTGACCATATATAGTGGAATTCTACATTAGGATGGGGAATGAAACAGTTAATTCAGAGACCATGGTCTAGATCTTAAAGAAGGGTAACTTTAAAGGTATGAGGCGTGAATTGGCTAGAATAGATTGGCGAATGATACTTAAGGGGTTGACAGTGGCTGGGCAATGGCAGACATTTAGAGACCGCATGGATGAACTACAACAATTGTACATCCCTGTCTAGCGTAAAAATAAAAAAGTGAAGGTGGCTCAACCGTGGCTATCGAGGGAAATCAGGGATAGTATTAAAGCCAAGGAAGTGGCATACAAATTGGCCAGAAATAGCAGCAAACCCGGGGACTGGGAGAAATTTAGAACTCAGCAGAGGAGGACAAAGGGTTTGATTAGGACAGGGAAAATGGAGTATGAGAAGAAGCTTGCAGGGAACATTAAGATGGACTGCAAAAGCTTCTATAGATATGTAAAGAGAAAAAGGTTAGTAAAGACAAACGTAGGTCCCCTGCAGTCAGAATCAGGGAAAGTCATAACGGGGAACAAAGAAATGGCAGACCAATTGAACAAGTACTTTGGTTCGGTATTCACTAAGGAGGACACAAACAACCTTCCGGATATAAAAGGGGTCAGAGGGTCTAGTAAGAAGGAGGAACTGAGGGAAATCCTTATTAGTCGGGAAATTGTGTTGGGGAAATTGATGGGATTGAAGGCCGATAAATCCCCAGGGCCGAATGGACTGCATCCCAGACTACTTAAGGAGGTGGCCTTGGAAATAGCGAATGCATTGACAATCATTTTCCAACATTCCATAGACTCTGGATCAGTTCCTATGGAGTGGAGGGTAGCCAATGTAACCCCACTTTTTAAAAAAGGAGGGAGAGAGAAAACAGGGAATTATAGACCGGTCAGCCTGACATCAGTAGTGGGTAAAATGATGGAATCAATTATTAAGAATGTCATAGCAGCGCATTTGGAAAGAGGTGACATGATAGGTCCAAGTCAGCATGGATTTGTGAAAGGGAAATCATGCTTGACAAATCTTCTGGAATTTTTTGAGGATGTTTCCAGTAGAGTGGACAAGGGAGAACCAGCTGATGTGGTGTATTTGGACTTTCAGAAGGCTTTCGACAAGGTCCCACACAAGAGATTAATGTGCAAAGTTAAAGCACATGGGATTGGGGGTAGTGTGCTGACGTGGATTGAGAACTGGTTGGCAGACAGGAAGCAAAGAGTAGGAGTAAATGGATACTTTTCAGAATTGCAGGCGGTGACTAGTGGGGTACCGCAAGGTTCTGTGCTGGGGCCCCAGCTGTTTACATTGTACATTAATGATTTAGATGAGGGGATTAAATGTAGTATCTCAACATTTGCGGATGACACTAAGCTGGGTGGCAGTGTGAGCTGCGAGGAGGATGCTATGAGGATGCAGAGTGACTTGGATAGGTTAGGTGAGAGGGCAAATGCATGGCAGATGAAGTATAATGTGGATAAATGTGAGGTTATCCACTTTGGTGGTAAAAACAGAGAGACAGACTATTATCTGAATGGTGACAGCTTAGGATTAGGGGAGGTGCAACGAGACCTGGGTGTCATGGTACATCAGTCATTGAAGGTTGGCATGCAGGTACAGCAGGCGGTTAAGAAAGCAAATGGCATGTTGGCCTTCGTAGCGAGGGGATTTAAGGCCACCTCCTTAAGTACTCTGGGATGCAGTCCATCAGGCCCTGGGGATTTATCGGCCTTCAATCCCATCAATTTCCCCAACACAATTTCCCGACTAATAAGGATTTCCCTCAGTTCCTCCTCCTTACTAGACCCTCTGACCCCTTTTTATATCTGGAAGATTGTTTGTGTCCTCCTTAATGAACACTCCAACAGTGAAACAACTATAAAAACACCAACAATAACAAATGTGAACAATATGTACAATATAAAAAGATTGCACCCCCTCCCTACCTGCGGCCACGTTTCCCTCCAGATCCTGGACCCAACGGTCTCCTTACCTCACCCACCCGTTTTGGTCCCCGGGTACTGCTACGAAGCTGTGGTGCAGTGGGCAGCGGCAAGACTTCCTGCCATGGTGGGGGATTTGATGGCACAATCGCCTGTTGGAAGGCTGTTGGAGGGGGAGGACAAAACAGGGGGATCGCCTTCTGAGTCAGGGGGTGGCGCTTCCTCCGGACCCACCTGTGTGCTGGTGCTTGTGGTCATGGAACCTTGGGGTGCAGTGCTGTGTGCTGCCAAGAACGCATGCCGCAATGCATGGGAGGAGACGGTGTTTTCACGCATCTCGTGGATCATCTGCTGCGTCGCCTCCGCTTGGTGAGCAGACACCCGGGAGAATCCCTCCATGAACCCCACAAGCACCTGGAGCTGCTCGCGCTGGATCGCGACAGACTCCTCGCACAGTTGTGCCAAGCTGTCTATATGATCGTCCAGGGTAGACCTTTGCTAAAGCCGTTGACCCAGCCCCCGTGGGGTCAGCGACAGCACCAATGTGCGCCTAGGCGTCGCCAACTGCATGCCTCTTGTTGCCAGTACCTCATCGGTGGAAATCAATGTCGTGGCCGCAGGTTCAACAGACAGAGGAATGCAAGAGGCATCCTCCTCTGTCCCCAAGGGCTAGATTTTCCATTATTTTTGCAAACATGACACCCACTTAAAATCCATTTTAACACTGAAATGAGGGGTAATGCCCAGATATCGGCCATTTAGCCACAAAATGGAGACTGACGCCCATTTTTTCGCCATGTACATAACACCGGGAAAAAATAATACCGCCCGCTCACTCTTTTTGGGTGGAATCATCAGAATGGGCGAAACCAACGGCCATAATATCGGCCAGCGTTACTTTCAGCACGTAATTAATGGCGAGATTCAATAATACCGACCATGCATTTTCTTTTTGTCGTAAAAATCACATTTGCCAAAACTAGCGCCCAGGAGATCGCCCAGCGTCACTTTCAGCACCTCACACACATCTCGCCCATAATATTGCTCGCCGAAAACACCGCTCTGATAAAGTTGAACTGTTCTGAACTAATCACATTTGTGTGGACGCCATTTTGCAAATCGCAGGTCGCTTCATTGAAAAGGCTGCTTCAACTTCGGGGGAGGTTGTATTTACTCTGGAGTTCTTCTCAGGTGAAGTGGCCATCTGAACAGACATCTTTTCAGACTGTAGACGATTGGGTTTTACTGTAGGTGTCTTTTAGTGTGGAAATTTATTGCTTGTGAACAATCGGCATTATACTTTTATTAGAATGGGGCCAGCCATTTCTCAGCCTACATCGATTACTATGCAGATGCTGCAGAGTGCAAATGGCACAACGTCTAATGCACAGCATTATGTGCCCAATC